>NW_027507686.1:173432311-174632311 GCF_037356315.1 Lithobates pipiens
ATACTAGTAAAGGCGGCGATTTTTAGAGGATTTAAACAGGCACCAAACAGAGTAAAACGCCCTCTGAAGAGCAATCCGCCGAGTATAAACAATCTATAAATATTTTTAAAATGTATTTGGTCGGAATGAATGATAGACTTCTACATTCAGGATTTATTCATACGTTTATGATGGAAATCTCGTCACGTGACACTACTATTAAATTAATCATTGCAAAATGAGCGGAGCCGCTATCCGCGGACCTGTCAGTCACAGACTGAAACCACGCCCCTTTCTTCCTCAGGAAGGCGGGGACAAGCATCTCGCGGGGCACGCGCCTCCAGTACTCTTATCTCTGCGCCGCCTCTCCAGCGCGCTCCCATCCCCGGCTTAGCGCGTTCCTGGCGGGCTCGGAGTACGAGGTGTGAAGTGAAGTCGGTGGGGCGGCCGGGGCCGGAGAAGACACAGCTAGATAACCCCGGTGGTCGCATTCCAGCCAGTCACAGCGGCCCGGGGCTTCTCCACTGCTTTTCTGGGGTCTGGCCATTGCCTCCTGCTAAGTGGGCGAAGATGCCTGCCGTGTCTAAAGGAGATGGCATGCGGGGCCTGGCCGTGTTCATCTCGGATATCAGGAATTTGTGAGTATGCTGGGAGAGAGAGGGCAGATCCGCTGAGGAGACATCACTTGGTCTGGTTGGCCGTCAGGATGACCGCCAGGGGGCGTGTGACATGTCGGGGGCTCGGCACTGCTGTCCTCTGCCTGGGGAATGGATGGGGGGGATACTTGGAGGTCAATGGCTCTGTCCATTCCTTTGGGCACTAGATTGGGGGGGGGGGGGTACGGAAAGGAGGAGGGCAATTGCTGCCATTGCCTGGGGGTACTTGATCAGGTGGAGGTGACTGCTGCCCTCTGCACTGAATCTGTCGGGGGGAGATAAATTGGAGGTCATTGATTGCTGTTCATTGCCTGGGGTGTTGGATCTGGGGGACAGGGGTGGATAATTGGGGGTCAATCGCTGCTGCCCTCTGCCCTGGGGCGCTAGATTTGGGGGGGGGGGATGGGAAAAGGTAAATGGAGGGTGTTTATTAACTGCTGCCCATTGCTTGGGGCAATGGATGGGGGGTTGGTAATCGGAGGTCAGTGACTGTTCATCACTGGGGGTGCTGGGGTAATTGATTGCAGGGTGGCAACGGGGTTGTGCATTGCTTTATTGCCTGGGGTGCTAGAATTTGGGGGGGATGGGGAAAAGGTAAACGGAGGGTGGTGACTGCTATCCATTGCTTGGGGCACTGGATCGGGGGGGGGGGGGTAATCGGAGGTCAGTGACTGTTCATCACTGGGGGTGCTGGTTTGGGGTGACGGGGTAATTGATTGCAGGGTGGCAACCGTTGTGCATTGCCTGGGGCACTCGATTTGTGGGGTGGGTGGGAAAAGGTAAATGGAGGGCTGTGACTGCTGCCCATTGCTTGGGGCACTGGATCTTGGGGGAAGGGTAATCGGAGATCAGTGACTGCTGTTCATCACCTGGGGTGCTGGTTTGGGGGGGGGGGGGCGGTAATTGATTGCAGGGCAGCAACCATTGTGCATTGCCTGGGGCACTAGGGGAAAGGTAAATGGGGGGGGGGGGGGGGGGGGTTATGGACTGGTCTGTACAACACCTACATGTACAGGATGGGAGTGTGTGTGATCTGTTGTAATTCATTGTATGTTGCCCACCCCGGGTGTGATTGGAATGCACGGTGTGGCCATGATGGTTTGTTTGTTTTTCTCCTCCCCACCTGCAGAAATAATAACTGAATAAACATCCATGTAGTCTAGTCTGATCCTCATTGCAGGCTGGGCTTAGTTTGCTCACATATGAGATTTCGTCTTGTGTTGGTATTTGCAGGCCGCTGTCAGTCAGCCCCTGGTGACCCCTCACTACATGGGATTGCTTGTTATGTAAGGGACCAGGGACCAGTGACTAGGATTAGTCAGGAGCTGGTACTTGTAGTTCCTCTCGTCGGTAAGCTATGTGTGAAAAATCTCATTTGATTGTGGATCTAGCAGTCGAATTCTTCAACTCTGATCCATGTAAATGTAGAAAAATGATGGGGGGGGGGGGGGGGGGGTTGGGGTTTAAAGTGAAACTAAAGGCAACATAAAAATAAATAAAATGAGGTTATCCTTGCCTGGTCTGTGTAATGATCTAGTATAGAAAGTTTGCTTTCCTCCTCTTTCGTCCCTGCTTTTGCCATCGGCGTCTCCCTCCTTCAGGTACCTCTTGTAGAAGGCTGGGTGATAAGGGGGCACCTGACCCTTCATTCATGTCATCGGAAGGCAGTGCAGTGCGCTCTGCTGCTGTGTGGTGGCATGTGGCACTCTGTCTGCATTTTGTCGGCTCGCATCACTGCACCTCTGCACTACTATGCAGTGTGAACAGGAGACGTAGAAAACGGTAGTTTTCTGTGAGTCCTAGTATCCAGTGCAGTAAAACACAGGTCACCACACACTGTGAACAGGGCGTTGGTCTTCAGAGCCAATTTAACTACTCGCTGATCACCTCACTTACAAGTACGGTGGCAAAGTGGTCTCTCTGCACTGGATCATATATCTGATCTGACCCTTCCGGGTAGGGGCGCGTGCGCCACCCTGGCTGTGCTGCGATTAGTTACATCACAAGCCAAACAGCAAGTCCCGACCAATGATTAATGGCCGGAACCCACTGATCTGCAGAGCAAATGACAGGACAGAGCTCTGTGATTGCAAAGGACACAGAGCTCTGCCCTGACAGCGGGGATGTGGCATAAGCCTTAGACCATAAACACACAGTTAAGCCATTGATTGCCCCTAGATGTTAACCCCTTCCCAGCCAGTGTCATTAGCACTTATCAAAGTATTTTTTGTCACTGGTGATGTCGGTGTCAGATTGCCCGCTGTACTATCACAGTCCCATTTTTATAAGTTGCTGATCACTGACATTACGAGTATAAAAAACAAATTCAGGTCTGTGTGTGTGTATGTATGTATATGTGTATATGTATATGTGTGTGTGTGTGTGTGTGTGTATATATATATATATATATGTGTGTGTGTGTGTGTGTGTGTATATATGTATGTGTATGTGTATATATATTTTTTTTTTTCATAGTTTTGTAGATTCTATCACTTTACCACTAACCAATTAAAGAGGAGCTCCAGTCTCCCCCCCAAAAAACTGATGCCCGCAGCTAGAAATACTTTAGCTGCTGACTTTTGCCTGTCCAGGGATCCAGCGATGCCGGTACCCCGAGCCCGTTCTTCAATCGGCTTTGGGTGCAGGTTCTGACATCTTCACTTAGGGGACATTCACACTGGGGGGGGGGGGGGGGCGTTGGCAGTAAAACTGCGCTTTTAACACCTGATAGCGGCCGAATAAATGGCGCTAAGTGGCAAAAAAAAAAAAAAAATTTATAAATAGAAATATATAATATTCTAGTGCTTGGCATAAATGAGTATGTCCTTTTTGAAAGGTACAATTTTAATATTTCAATGAACACAAGAACAATTTTGAAAATTTTGACCAAACTAAGTTTTATAGAATATATTTGTTTAGCACCATTACATGAAAGTAAGGTTACAAAATATTGAGTAAAACTGAAGAAGTTGTTTCCATTTTTGTATCACTTTTGATGGAGTATTCTGACTGGGAAGTAACGCTTTGCTGATCTTCTTGTAGCCTTCACCTTTCTTGTCTAAAGAAATGTATTTTTTCTCAGGCCTTGTGACATTTCTCTTCAGTGTGGTGCCATTGCTGACCGCAAGAAATGGGAAGGGGTTTTACTTGTTAAAGTGGTAGTACGCAGCTGTGTGTCTGTGTTTTTTTTTAATTTTTTTTTTGAGACCTGCAAGGTAAAGCTATAGTGCTAGTATGCATCACATAATAGCACATTATGTGATACTTGCCTGAAAACGACGCCATCCAGCGCCACGCTGTCACCGAGTGGACAGCTTCCATTTTCACCTGGTCTTCCTTCCAGGTTCACTGACTTTGCCTGTGTGAGCGTCCGGAGCCATGATGACGTCACTCCCACACCGCTTACGACACAGGACTCTGAAAGAACAGCCCCAGGTTGCCATTTGTTCAGGGTGCGCTTGCCGGTGACCTTACTGGCTGCATGTACAGTAAATATCTAAACCTGTTTTCTGATTAATTTAATGAACGTGAATCTGCCACATCTATGGACTGGTAAGGTAATATTTATTTATTTATTTATTTTTTGTTTAAAAATAACAACCATGTCATACTTGCCTGCTCTGTGAAATGTTTTTGCACAGAGAAGCTTGGATCCTCTTCTTGGTCCCCCCACTGGCACTCTTGGCCCCTCCCTCCTCTTGAGTGCCCCCGCAGCAAGCAGCTTGCTATGGGGGCAGCCGAGCCACAGCTCTGTGTCCATTCAGATGTCTCGTTGGCTCACTGACTTTGACAGCAGCGGAAGCCAATGAAGCTTCACTTCTGTCTCAGCCAATGAGAAGCTAGAGTCTGGACAGCCAAGTCTCCCGTGCAGGATCAAGATGGGGCTCAGGTAAGTATTAAGGGGTGCTGGGGAGGCTGCTGCACACCACAGAAGGCTTTTTATCTTAATGCATGCAGTGCATTAAGATAATAAAATACCTTCTGCCTTTACAACCACTTTAAAGCGTGACTCCAGGAATCGGGGGGGGGGGGGGGATGTACCCTTGCAGCAGGGCATTCCACACTGCAAGGGGTAAATGCCCTTGAAATGAGGGGGAGGGGGTATTTAAGTAAAAGCTGTAGTACTTGCCTTCCACCCCTGCTCTGCCCATCACGATGCTCTCCTTGTCAGACCTAAGGTCCGATTTACAGACAGAGCCTCGACATGATTGCATACACTACTGGAACCTCAACCCTGTAGAGTTCACTGAGGAGGCTGATGTGCGACCATAGCCGATTACAGAGCAGGGGACCGGGAACAGCACTGGGAGGACCCGGCTGTAGTGGAGAATAAGTTAAGTATTTGCACTTTAATCTTGCACCCATAGACTGCATGAGCATTTAACCCTTGCAGTGTGTCGACGGAGCGATTCCCCCGCTGAGCAGAGTGGGCTCCGTACACGGACATGTCCGTGTAAAGGAGTCCTTAGGCTGGATTCACACATGCATTTTTGGTGATTTTTGCATTTTGCAGATTTGCGCTACAGAATGCGTTCCATAGGAAACATGTTAGATGGAATGTTGTGCAACTCTGAAAAATGCAAAAGGCACTAAAAATGCGTAGGTGTGAATTCAGCCTTATTGTATAAGTTGATCAAAACTAGAAGAAAAAAATTTAAAGGCAATTTTTTTTTCTAAAGCTATCTAACTTTTTTTTCTTGGATTCGATCCAGGCAATTTTGATCCAATCTGCTTGTGGCCGAGAGAATCCATCAATTTATTTGTCTTTTGTGTAATTTGCAGAAAAAAAATGAATGGAAAG
This sequence comes from Lithobates pipiens, assembly GCF_037356315.1. NCBI lineage: Eukaryota > Metazoa > Chordata > Amphibia > Anura > Ranidae > Lithobates > Lithobates pipiens. The sequence continues at coordinate 173,437,748 of NW_027507686.1, forward strand.
TATGGTTGCTCAATCAAATTGCCGGCTTAAGACCTGAGCAATGTATATTTTGTTAATAAATGTTCTTTGATCCTTTGTTTTGGGCCAGGCTCTTAATCTTAAAACTTCATTTTAAAGGAGATTAATAAATGCCAAACTAAAGATTAACATTGTTGGTGGCACCATTGCTTTTTGGCCACTTTTTTTTTTTTTCCCATCATGTGAGAAAACCTCAGAAGAAGGTGTTAAAGTGTTGCTTTTTCCCCTTGCTGAGCCAGGGTTTTTTTTTTTTTCCCATGTCAGTTGACTACTTCATTCTCTTTTGTGTTAATTGGATTTTTTTTTTGAAGTATTTTTAAACTTGTCCCTGGAGTGAGTTATCTGTGTGTGTGTAATATATATATATATATATATATATATATATTTTTTTTTTTCGTCAATATTTCTTGTGATCTTTACTAGAGCTGGCTAAATATTGGGTGCCATTTAGCCAACAAATTATAAAAAAAAGTGCCTGTATTTTATTTTACTTTTTTTTTTTATTTTTTTTTTTTTTATTTTTTATTTTTTTTCTCTCTTGAAAATAATTGCCCGGATATCCTACTGATCCATTTCCTTTATTTCTTTCTGAAGCACTTACCTGAAACAAGTATGCAGATTGGACGCACCGATTTTTCTGCTTTCCAGGAATTGCATACTTGCTGTGGGCCAGTGGGTCAAAATGGTAGCCAGATAACTGGTGTTTGCAGAGCCCTGACCTTAACCCTATTGAATATCTCTGGGATAATTTTGGCATGCAGATTGGGAGCTTGGTCTTGTCATCCAACATCAGTACCTGAAGCCACAAATGCTCTTTTGGCAGAAAGGGTACAAATTCCCAAACGCACCCTCCAAAGCCTTGCGGAATGCCTTCCCAGAGGAGCAAAAGCTTTTTTAGCTGCAAGAATGGGGCCAGCTCCATATTTAATGCCTTTTGGTTTTTGAATAAAATGTCTGACAGCCTCAAATAAGAATGATTGTTAGAAGTCAACAAATTTTTGGCCATACAGTGTTAATGGGCTATAAGTAGGTAAAAGGAGTATAATGGGTGGTGAGACTAGTCCTTTCTTGTTGCTAGCCTGGAAGTGACCTTTGGGCACTGGGCTCTACTTAACCTCCCTGGCAGTGATCCAGAGTCTGGCTCGGGTTGGGATTTTACTCGAGATCGCATCGCTGGATACAGGGAGGACACGGAGAAGTTACTTACCTTGTCCCCTGGATCCAGCGATGTCCTCTGCGCTGTGTGATCGAGCTGTCCTCTGCTCCATTCACACAGTGCCGAATGCCGCCGAGCCCTGTTCCCTGCGATGTTACGGCGCACAGGAGCGGAGATCGGTGCCAAATTCAATTGTCAGATGTGTCCGCCATAATGTCACAATCACGATAAACATCACTGATCTCCTTATAGCAAAATGTAAAAAAATTAGTTTTTTTTTCAAAATGGTCGCTTTGTTTATAGCACAAAATAAAAATAAAAAAACATGCAAGGGTGATCAAATACTACCAACCAGCCACCTGGACAGCTGCTGCAACAATCTGTTTGCATAACCAAAAGATTTCTGCGCAAACTGTCAAACAGTCTCGGGAAGCTCATCTGCATGTTTGTCGTCCTCATCGGAGTCTCAAACTGACTGCAGTTTGTCGTAGTAACCGACTTGAGTGCTCACATTTGATGGCATCTGGCACTTTGGAGAAGTGTTCTCTTCACGGATGAATCACGGTTTTCATTGTACAGGGCAGATGGCGTGTATGGCGTTGTGTGGGTGAGTGGTTTGCTGGTGTCAGCGTTGTGGATCGAGTGGCCCATGGTGGCGGTGGGGTTATGGTGTGGGCAGGCGTATGCTATGGACAACAAACACGGGTGCATTTTTTTGATGGCATGTTGAAAAATGCAGAGACACCGTGATGAGATGCTGAGGCCCGTTGTGCCATTCATCCACGACCATCACCTCCATGTTGCAGCATAATGTATGGCTCCATGTTGTAAGGATCTGCACACAATTCTTGAAAGCTGAAATCATCCAAGTTCTTGCATGTCCAGCATACTCGACGGACATATTGCCCATTGAGCATGTTTGGGATGCTCTGAATCGGTGTATACGACCGCGTGTTCCAGTTCCTGCCAATATCTAGTAACTTCACACAGCCATTGAAGAGGAATGAACCAACATTCCACAGGCCACAATCGACAACCCGATCAACGCTATGTTGAGGAGATGTGCTGCACTGCGTGATTGTGGTCACACCAGATACTGCCTGGGTTTTGGACCCCCCCCCCCCAATACAGTAAAACTGCATTTTTCGTTTGACCTTTTTATTGTGGTCAGCCTATGCCACACCTGTGAGGTAGATGGATTATCTCGGCAAAGAAGCACTCACTAACAGATTTAGACAGACATCAGCCAGCGATTCCCTGCACCATAAGAACGATCATAGCGGCTGTTCCGCTGCTTGATCATTCTTCCGGGTGGTGGGAGGGGACGCTTCTACCGACTCACCACTTCCATCAGTGAGTCGGTCACAGTATCCGCCAACCCCCGGATGATATCATGGAGATTTCCGGCGGACCAGATGGTCCCCGAAGTCTCTATGATCGTTTGGAGGTCGGGCGCGATGTTATGACGTCACGCCTGGCCTCTGCATTCAAATTAACGGCGCTGCCTTGGCTGGGAAGCCAGGATCGTTTTTTTTTTTTTTTTTTTTTTTTTTTATTTCAGGCTTCCCAGCCTAGAGGTGAGTTGTGGGGTCTTACTGACCATATATCTCACTGTAAAAAGGTCCGATCATGCCATATTCCTATTACAAGGGATGTTTACATTCCTTGTAATAGGAATAAAAGTAATCAAATTTTTTTTTTTTTTAAAGTGTCAAACTAAAAAAAATGTAAAATTAACAATAATAAAAAAAAGTTTTAAAGCACCCCTGTCCTCTTGAGCTCATACGCAGACGCTAACGCATACGCGAGTCCTGCCCACGTATGAAAACGGTGTTCAAACCACACATGTGAGGTATCGCCGCCAATGTTGGAGCGAGAGCAATAATTCTAGACCTCCTCTGTAACCCAAAACATGTAACCAGTAAAACAATTTTTAAGCGTCGCCTATGGGGATTTTTAAATACCAACGTTTGGCATCGCGTGCAATTTTGAAGCATGGGTATCTACTCGGCGTATCTAACTCTTTCACATTATGCAAAAAAAATTGGGCTAACTTTACTGTGGTGTGTTTGTTGTGGTGGTTTATTTATTTATTTATTTTTAAGCATGAAACTGTTTTTGTTTTTTTGTTTTTTCTGAAAAAAGTGTTCAAAAAATTGCTGAGCAAATGCCGTGCTAGATAAAAACTTGTAACGACTGCCATTGTATTCTCTGGGGTCTTTGCTAAAAAAAAATATAATGTTTGGGGGTTCTATGTAATTTTCTATTAAAAAAAACAAAAAAAACAATGAATTTTACATGTAGGAGAGAAATGTCAGAAGTGGTTAAAGCCTCATACACATGATAGGACTTTGTACAAGAATCCACGGGAAAGTTTGTACAAAGGGCGTCGGCCCTGAACTTGTATTGCATACACACAGCAGGACTTTTTCAACCAACTTTCACCAAATCACGTGGTTTTTCTGCTCTTTACCGCCACCTTTGGTCAACTTCTGTATTGTTGCCTGATCTTTTGCATTGGTTCTGAGCATGCTTGTTTGTACTTTGTACAAAAGTCCTATGGTTTTCTGTACACACGTTTAGACTTTGCTCCATCGGACTTTTGTTGCCAGAAAGTTTGTCCATTCGTAGAGCCAACAAAAGTCAGATGAAAACCAAAAAAGTTTGTCCGATGGAGCATACACACGGATGTTGCTCCAAAACAGCTAATTTGCATGCTTGTTGTCAAAAAGTCTGATCGTGTGTATGGGCCTTAAGACCGGTTGCTGCTCTTCTCCCCATCCCCACAGCTACTGGTCTTGTAACTTCCCCATTGTAGTTCTGTGGGAGTGTAATGGGCGGTTCTTGGGAGTCTTCCCACTTATAAGCGTCACAACACAGCTCTGCCCTTAGCTCAAACCCAGCCCTGCTCTTCTCTCAACCCCATCTCCATTTATAGCTCATAACTCATCTCCACCATCAGCAAAGCCCCTGCTTTACCTGCACACCCTATCATGGCTTCCTGCTTCTTCCATTGCACAATGTAGTACTTTATACCGGCATGGATGTGATGTAGGGCAATGCAGAACGTCCTCCCTCAGATAGTGGAAGCCAGGGTTTTTTTGTCTAGCATACTTATGTGGTAGGGTCCTGAAAATCAAGGCTTGCAACAAAAAAAGTAAGACATTGATTTTTTAACTTGTGTTTTTACAGCTGCTGGGGAGAGGATCTGAAGAAGATAAACTTGTAGAACTCTGGAGTTCAGCTTTAAATTCCTGTAAATCTTATTTATTTACAAAAGTTTGTAACTGAATCTAAGATTTTTTTTTTTTTGTTTAGCAAAAAATAAAAAAAACTATTGGTAATTATCACCAAAAGATAGCTAAATCTGTCTTAAAAAAGAAGAAAAGGGGGGAAAAAAAAAGATAAAAATTTTGTTTGGGTACAGCATTGCTTAACTGCACAATTGTCATTCAAAGTACGACAGTACTGAAAGCAGAAAATTGGCCTTGGCAGGCAGCAGGTAAGTGTCCTTTATTGAAGTGGTTAACATTGTGGAATGGGGTGAGTTGAGGGTTACTGTCTTTGTCCAGGGTGGCTCTGATCCTCCCTTGGGCTAGGTTCACATCTGTGTGGGTGATGACCGCTGTGGAAACACCTGTTCCCTCTACCATCCGCACAAAAAAAAAAAAAATGCAGGAGCGGTGTGGGTGCCACTAATCCTAATAGCACCCCACATGCATTGCAGGAGGCAGGCAGCCCATTCAAATGAACAGGCTTCTGTGCCCACATTAGCTTTGACCCACACAGATGTGAACCTAGCCTTACTAGGACAGTATTTTCAGGTCCTCTGTCTGATTCCAGTCTTTGGAGAGGAGTACCCTTTTTTTTGTGTTACTTGCGCCTAGGCTGAGTGTCCTCCTTTGTTGGAAAAGGGATGGAGATTGGGCATGGACAAGCAAAAATAGTTAATAGCCTAGTACAGGGGTTGGCAACCTGAGGGCTGCTAAATACCCTTCCTGTCAGTGCATGTGATGAATTTACATCAGAAAGGGGCGATGGCGAGCAGTGGGATCAGCCCAGCTTTTTTGCAGAATACAGAAAACAAATAGTGACAAGGGAATGAGCTTGTAATAGAGCATTTATTGATGGGTTTTTATTTTTATTTTGATGTGGGTTTAGTCAGTGACACTTTAACTGCTGGTTGATGTTCACAAATCACTCCAAACTCTTAGTCCAAAGTGATCCCTCTATGAGGAGGACTTCCGTCAGCAGGAAATAAGGTGCACAAAATGCCAGCTAACATGGCAGTCATGTGGTGAACTGTCACAAAATAGTCAGTTTTACGTTGTCTTGTTCATTTCTGTTTTTCTGTTCGTTCATGTGTTTAAAATTAACTGTGAACCCAGGCTTGCAGTACTTCGGAATTTGCTGCGTCAGCACCATTTTTGGTTTGACAGACCTCATTGTCAAGTAATGAACTATTGTTAGTCTTTTGCCTTTTTTATTTTAAAATGTTCAGTATGTAAGATGTGGGGTGTTTGGGGTGTGTGGTTATATATATATATATATTTTTTTTTTCACTGTTGAATACAGTAAAAATATATTTTACTGTTGCTCAAGACTGTTGCCTAAAGGAGAAGAGAGGAAATATCCTGCAGTCAGGAGGAATCTTAGCAGCAGATGTTCCTTTGAACATGGAAGATGTCAGATCGCCCAATTTTAAAGATCCAGGGTGTTATATTTACATACCCCAAAATTTCATCTACAATTGCTGCTTTTCAGAAAGCCGAAGGTATTAAAACCGTACTTTGTCCTAAATATGAGTTATTACAGTTTTCTCCCAGTATGGGCTCACTGTACTGATGATGTGCCTACTTTAAAAAAAACAAAAAAACTGGACAGTTCATGCGTTGGTAGAGGATGCCCTTCTATGTTTTGGGTAAATATGCATCTGGGTAATTATGTCAATCATGTTCTTTTTTTTTTTTTTCATGGAGGGACACAGTCATTACTGTCACATTATACTGCCACCTACAATAGGAGTGTGACATTGGCAAATCAAACTAGTGTCCTAGGACAGGGGTCTCCAAACTTTATAAATAAAGAGCCAGCTTAATGGACTTCATTTTTTTGGGGGGGGGGGGGGGGGGGGCAGGCAGACTTTTGCCAGTAGGAATAGAAAATGCCATGGCATCAGTGTAAGTAAACATTGCCTCAACGGTTTTAGTGACAGAAATGGTGTCCCATTGTTGGTTTGAGCGGGAGAAATGCTGTTCTATTGTTGGTATTTAGAGGAGTATTGGTGCCCCATCATTGGTGTCCTGTGGATAAAAGGATTACCTTTTTATATATAATACATTTTTATTTATTTTTTTAAGGAAAAACTGAAGAATCAAAATTCTTCACTATATTGACTATATTGGTGCTTGAGCAGTTCCCCATAGATGCAGTTAACTGGATCAGCTTTATCTCAGCCTAGCTTTGTATTGTTGTACCCAGACCCTGCTGGACTGGACATTTGTGGGGCTAGCCTGGAAGTGACCTTCAGGCACTGGGCTCCACTCTTGGTGTTACAGACTTAGTGGGGATGATTTGCTGCAGTTGATTACCCCCAGTGTATGCTTTAATAATTAGGGCTGCAACTAACGATTATTTTCATAATCGATTAGTTGCCCGATTTTATTGTTTCGATTAATCAGTTAATTACCTTAAAAAAAAAAAGCGTGGTGTATAATTTAGTTTAATATGTAAAGTTTAAAAAAAAGGCAATTTATTCTTAAATATCTCTATATGCAGTGGTGAATATAAATAACCAACTATATGGTTATGGAGCAAAATATCTAATCCACTCTGAGAATAACAGACAGAAGAGATATACTGTATATACTATTAGAGGAGAGATATACTGCATATACTATTAGAGGGGATATACTGTATATACCATTAGAGGAGATATACTGTATATACTATTAGAGGAGAGATATACTATTAAAGGGTCAATCTGGTAAATATCATCAGACTCTAACTTTAACCCCATTTTGTTACTGGCCGATTAATCGATTATGAAAATAGTAATTGATTTCATAATCGATTAGTTGTCGATTAATCGTTTAGTTGGTTCAGCCCTATTAATAATTCCAGAGAGAGTTAGTTTGTACCCTTTTGTTCGTGCTTTTATCTGTAATGAGGAATCCTTCAAGCCCATAGTTTATTGTACTATGTACTTTCATAGTTTCCTTTACCTCTGTCAGATGAGGCCAAGTCTCTGCCTTGTTGTCAGGGCCCTCTATAAAACCTGACAATGGCTTCCTGTGAGTCTCAGTGGACTGCAAGGGAATTTTCACGGAGTAAATTTTTGATGTAGCCTGCTGGTCTCAATAGTTGCACAAATAAGCCCATATGTTTGTCCTTTGTTAACCACTTCAGCCCCGGACCAATAAACAGCATAAGGACCAGAGGTCTTTTTACAATTTCGTACTGCACTGCTTTAACTGGTAATTGCGCGGTCATGCAATGTTGTACCCAAACGAAATTTGCGTCCTTTTCTTCCCACAAATAGAGCTGTCTTTTGATGGTATTTGATTGCCTCTGCGATTTTTATTTTTTGCGATTATAAATGGAAAAAGACCGAAAATTTAGAAAAAAATTATATTTTCTACTTTTTGTTCTAAGAAAAATCAAATAAACTCAATTTTAGTCATACATTTAGGGCAAAATTTATTCAGCCACATGTCTTTAGTAAAAAAAATTTCAATAAGCGTATATTTATTGGTTTGCGCAAAAGTTATAGCGTCTACAAACTAGAGTACATTTTCTGGAATTTACACAGCTTTTAATTTACGACTGCCTATCTCATTTCTTGAGGTGCTAAAATGGCAGGGCAGTACAACCCCCCCCCCCCCCCCCCAAATGACCCCATTTTGGAAAGTAGACACCCCCAAGGAAGTTGTGGAGAGGCATGTTGAGCCAATTGAATATATATATTTTTTTTTTTGTGCTTGAATGACACAAAAAAAAAAAAAAAAAAAGTTTACAAAAAGTTGTCACTAAATGATATATTGCTCACACATGCCATAGTTGTATGTGGAATTGCACCCCAAAATTCTGCTGCTTCTCCCGAGTACGGGGATACCACATGTGGGGGACTTTTTGGGAGCCTAGCCACGTACGGGACCCCGAAAACCAATCACTGCCTTCCGGATTTAAATATAAAATGCTACCAAAAAAACTGTTAGCGATCGCAGGGATCAGGCCTGACTTTGCGATCCCTGCAGTTATGTGTTTAGTGTTTTGTAAGTGACAGTGATCGATCGATACTGCACTTGGGTGGGCTGGGCGGAGGGGCAAAACGCAGGTGCTAGCAGGTATCTGGGCTGATCCCGCTAACAATGCGTTTTTTTTGGAACCCTAAACTGCTGGGGATGCTAGTATAGATCTGATGAGATATTGATCTGTTCAGATTCTATACCACTACGGGAGGTTTATGCTTTGCGTGTGGGTGTTAGCGGTACTGGCACTAACCTAGTGCTGCCTGGGGCGACGCAGACCCTGACCCTAAAACCTAATTGATATCACCCGCCGGGTGATCAGGGGGTTAAACCTTTATTGGGTAATAAATGGTGGGTGCCCTGATGCTATAAAAAGCAAACTAACCAGCTTCACCAGTGACACTTATACTGTGATCGCTGGTGAAAGGGTTAACTGGGGGCAACCAGGGGGTTAAAACCATTATTGGGTAGTATATCGGGGTACCTAGCGCTATAAAAACCTGGCGGTGAACCTAAAAAAATAACTAGCGACACTAGTGACACTAATGCAGCGATCAGAAAAATGATCGCTTAGTGACACTGGCAAAAGGGGGTGAAAAGGTTAACTCTAGGGGCAATCGGGGGTTAAACCTTTATTGGGGGGTGGTAGGGGGCTACCCTGGACCCAACACTAACTGCCCTGACAGTTACTTTTACAACTGACACGGAATGCAGTGATCAGTAAATAAATGATCACTGCAATCAGTGACACTGTGACTGGGGGGGGGGGGGTGATCGGGGGGGGGGGGGGGGGGTTTGTGTACCTATGTGTTATTGTAGTATTTGGTGCACTTACTTTTAGTCTTCTCCTCGTAGTCCGGTCTAAAAGACCGCCCCGAGGAGAATGACATCACTTCCTCCCTGCCTGTGTATACAATACACAGCGGGGGAAGCTTCTCATTTGCCAGGAGCGATCGAGAGGGGGTGGCCAGAAACCAACGGCCATCCCCTCATCCCGGATCGCTCCTGCAGCGAAACGGACTGCCGTATCCAGCGGGAGGGGGTCCGATCGGGCCCCCCACCCGCTGGAAGGCAGGCACGTACATGTACGTGCTTGTGCCTGCCGGTGCCATTGTAATGACGTACATTGGCAATACGGCGGTCCTTAAGTGGTTAAAAGCCATGCTGGTTACATGAGTTCTGGATGGTGTTGCATCTGAGCTTTTCTTCAGGCTTTCCACTGGCTGTTTTTTCCACGTTGGGTGTTGCACAGTTTTACCACTGTAATGGCTGTGACAGGATGAGTTTGGTTTTTCGACCACCTACTGGTGCTGTCATGTACCTCAATTTTCCATATGATTCTACAGAGAATTAATTATATGGGGGAGGGAATACCGCTATAAACTACATCAAGGATTAGAATGGTCACAATAGTGGCTGCAACAATTGCAGTATCTCACAAGTGAGTACACTCCTTGCATGTTGGTAAATATTTTATCTTTTCATGTGACAACATTGAAGACATGACGTTTTGCTACAATGTAAAGTAGTGAGTGTATGGCTTGTATAACAGTTTAAATTTGCTGTCCCCTCAAAATAACAGCACACAGCCATTAATGTCTAAACTGCTGTCAAAAAGTGGGTACACCCCTAAATGTCCAAATTGGGCCAAAAGTGTCAATATTTTTTGTGGCTGCTGCTTTTTTTCCAGCATTGCCTTAACCCTCTTGGGCATGGAGTTCACCAGCTCTTCACAGGTTACCACTGGAGTCCTCTTCCACTCCTCCATGATGACTTTACAGAGCTGGTGGATGTTGGAGACCTTGCGCCGCTCCACCTTCTGTTTGAGGATGCCCCACAGATGCTCAATAGGGTTTAGGTCTGGGGACATGCTTGGCCAGTCCATCACCTTTACCATGGAGGAGTGTTTGGGGTCGGTATGTTGGAATACTGCCTTTGCGGCCCAGTCTCCGAATGAAAGGGATCATGCTCTGCTTCAGTATGTCGCAGTACATGTTGGCATTCATGGTTGCCTCAATGAACTGTAGCTCCCCATCGTCTGCAGCACTCATGTAGCCCCAGACCATGACACTCCCATGAACATGCTTGACTGTAGGCAAGACACACTTGTCTTTATACTTCTCACCTGATTGCAGCCACACACGCTTGACACCATCTGAATCAAATAAGTTTATCTTGGTATCATCAGACCACAGGACATGGTTCCAGTAATCCATATCCTTTAGTCTGCTTCTCTTCAGCAAACAGTTTGTGGGCTTTCTTACGCATCATCTTTAGAAGTGGCTTCCTTCTGGGATGACAGCCATGCAGACCAGTTTGATGCAGTGTGCATCGTATGTTCTGAGCACTGACGGATTTACCCCCCACCACTTCAACCTCTGCAGGAATACTGGCAGCACTCACACGTCTATTCCCCAAAGACAACCTCTGGATATGAAGCTGAGCATGTGCACTTAACTTCTTTAGTCGACCATTGAGAGGCCTGTTCTTAGTAGAACCTGTCCTGTTTAAACCGCTGCGTGGTTTTGGCCACTGTGCTGTAGCTTAGTTTCAGGGGTTGTGTGTGTGTTTTTTTTTTTTTTTTTTGTCCCAGATCCTTCCAGTTCTTTGCCATGTGGTGCCATGTTGAACTTCCAGTGACCAGTATGAGAGAGCGATAGCGCCAAATTTAACACGCTTGCTCCCTTTTCACACCTGAGACACTAACGAGTCGCATGACATTGGGCCCAATTAGCCATTTTCACTTAGGGGTGTACTCACTTGTTGCCAGTGGTTTAGACATTATTGGCTGTGTGTTATTTTGAGGGGACAGCAAATTTACACTGTTATACAGGCTAGAGACTCACTACTTTTATATTGTAGCAAAGTGTCATTCGTTAAATGAAAAGATATAATAAAATATTTACAAAAATGTCAGGGGTGTACTTTTATTTTATTTTTATGGTGTCTACAAAATAGGGGATAGATTAATAGCATTTTTAATATCTATTTTTTTTTTAATAATAATAAAAAAAATATATATCTATTTTACTTGTAATAGCGATTACCGGGACTGCAACATTATGGCGGACACTTGACACATTTGTGGGACCATTGGCATTTATACAATGATCGGTGCTATAAAAAAAAAAATGCACTGATTACTGTAAAAATGTCACTGGCAGGGAAGAGGTTAGCCCCCCTAGTGTTATCAATGGGGTTAACTGTGTTCCCTGCTACGTGTTTCTAACTGAAGGGGGAGGGGACTGGCTGACTAGAGGAAGTGACGGATCCTGGTTCCTAGCTAATAGGAACTCTCAATCTGTCACTAATCTCAGAACAGGGAAGTGTGTGTGTGTGTGTGTGTGTGTGTACACACACACACACACACACACACACACACACACACACACACACACTCGTCTCTGTTCTGCCTCTCGTGCTCGCAGCGGTCATCACGACCGTTGGGCACGAGCCTCGGCACCCCCTCTATGCAGTGGGCACATGTGCGTGCCTGCTATCCCGATCCCGCGAGCCGACTTGTAGCTACAACGGTTCGTGCTGACCTGCTGCAGTAAAATTACGGAGTCTGTCCAAAAAGCGGTTAAAGTTGGAATAAAGCTTTGGTAGGAACATTTTGTATGAATATTTGTAGCAACATTTGTATGAACATTCTCATTAGTACCTTTTGATGACTTGATTAATGTTGTTCAAAGGTACTTCAAAAACATTTTAGTTTTTGGGGTAAATTAATTTTTGTGAACAAAAATCTCATTCACTGTTAGAAATTTTAGTTTTTTTTTAAGAAGACTTGACTTTTTTTTTTTTTTTTTTCCCCCCCCCACTAATAATTGCTGGGGATCAAACCCATGGCAATGAATATTGAGGGGCGAGTGGTTAAAGTGGTAGTAAACTCTCCTTATTTTCACCTACAGGTACGCTTATACACCTGTAGGTAAAATGTAAATGTGCAGCAATTGGTGACGTCACCGGTGCACACGCTCTTAAGGAATGGCATACCCATGCCGTTCTTTCAGAACTGTGTTACGTGGGCCGGGACTTCTGTACACAAGCTATTTAAGCCGCTGCAGTCTGCGAACCCTGAAGGAAGACCGGGTGAAGGTGGAAGCCTTTGCAGCGATCACGTCGTGCTGCTGGAGGGCTTTTTTCAAGGTAAGTCTCTTTATAATGTGCTAGTATGCAGAGCACACTAGCACATTATATTGCCTTGCAGGAAGAAACTTAAAAAAATTAAAATAAATTACCAACACTTTTTTATTTTACATTGCTGTTTTACTTAGAAGTGTCTAATCTAATAGAGGACTTCACATACATCAAACATTGACCGCAAACTTGGGTAAAACCAGACCATATAGGAACTGAGCGGTCAGTCTTTTTCAGTTGTGCAGCCCCTAAGTATCATGGAAAACTGGTTTCAAAGTTTCGTTTTGAAGTGCGTTGAGATATTTGCAAGGGTGATTGGCTTTATTTAATGCAGGGTTGCCAGGGCTGCTGTAGAATGATGGAGCTGGCCTGATCACTGATAGCAGAGTACAGTGTGTCCTACTTTACCACAGATCAGATGGAAGGCTAGGCACATAATAGAGATAGTAAATCCCCTACATGTGTACAGAAACTGGAGAGTGCAAAAACTGGTGCACCTCCTGCATAGAAACCAATCGGATTTTAAGTTTTATTGTCAAAGCTTAACTGAACAAGCTGAAGTTTGAAGCTGATTGGCTACCATGCACAGCTGTATCAGTTTCTAAGTGCTCCACTTATAGCAAATCCCCTCCATAGTCTTTAGTGGCTTGAGTGCTGCTTTGTATCATGGATATAGTGACTATTGTGACTTGTATACATTTAGTAGAATTCCATTTAAATGTTTGTTTCTGAAACATTCATGCAAATATTTTTTTTTTTTCTCTAATCGGTGGGGTCAAATCTACATTTTCTTGCGACTGCAGTGATGGGAAGATTTGAAGGAGCAGAATGATGTTTTTGAACAAAGCTTTTATTTTTTTTATGTGTTTTTTTTTTTTTTTTTTAATGAAAATCCATTCTTTTTAAAAATCGAATGTTACAAGCAAACTAAGTTTTTGAAGTACTTTCAAATCACGCTCCCCAAGTAATCTAATGTATTGAGAATTGACATACAAGGATTCATGGAGAATTGTCATAGAAACGCTCTATGCAACATTGAATACCACTTACAGCTGGAGAAGATTCAAAGAGAACTCTGCCTGCATGATCGCCCCGAAGACCACTGGAAATCATCATATTGCGAAAAAAAAAGTTGCCGGGAAAAACTGGGGGAGGTGTACAGAGTTAGGCCCTTAAAAAAAATACATATCGCCACACAGGATGGGTAGAAAGAGGCCTCTAACTGCATATGATGCACCTTGATGACAGGTAAAGCTGTTCCAGCAGAATGCCCTCAGGACCCCTGAAACTGGGGCTCTGCAGGCTACAACATTTATGTTTCCAATGGTACTGGGTTTGCCTATCTTACAAATTGGCAGTGTTCTCAACAAGTTGTCAAGACTTGGTGATAGCTTTTGATGTTTTTTGAAAAGGCAAAATGTGCCTAGTGCATTGAACTTGAATTTGGTGGTCTCAAAGGCTGCGCTGATGAACACCTTGCATTACTAGTCTTCAGCTAGGGTCGTATTTCTACTTGTCACCTTTGGAAGCTGGTGTACTTTAACCACTTCAATACCAGGCACTCCCCACCTCCTGCTCAGGACAATTTTTAGCTTTCAGCGCTGTCGCATTTTGAATGGCAATTGCGCGGTCATGCAACACTGTACCCAAACTAAATTTTTATAATTTTCTTCCCACAAATAGAGCTTTCTTTTTGCTGGTGTTTGATCACCTCTGCGGTTTTTCATTTTTCTCACTATAAGTGAAAAAGACTGACAGTTAAAAAAAAAAAAAAAAAACTGATGGGCGTCACTAGATAGGCAGCACTGATGAGTAGCTACTGACAGGCATTACTCATGGGACACTGACAGCCATTTATAGAGGGGGACAGGCTGGTAGGTAATGGGCACTGATTGTCAGCTGATGGGCACCTTTTGATGGGGGGCTTTGCTGATGCTCTCCCTGTCAACGTAAACAGAGGAAAGCCGTTTACTGGCACTTCCTGGTTCACACGATCACAGCTGATCACATGGTAAGAAGACTGTCAGAGGCTTCATACCATTATCTGTGTTGTGGTGTGTCAGACTGGCACGCAGCATCCCCTATCGCCGTCCTGTGCACCCTCGCTCTCCAGCTCTGTTGTCCTGATCACGTCATGACGTCTGGTCAGGATAATATAACCATTTTGCTGCTGTCAATTTTCTATATGTCGGGCGTCAAGTGGTTAAAGTATTGCTTATAGAGAGATGGCATTTAAAAGGCCAAAATTATTTAACCTATTTATTACAAAAGCTTAATACATGTGTACAGAGATTCGTCTGGTTCCCACTGTACCACTAATGACTGACTTCTGTGGAACGGTCATGCTGGACCACCAGCATTCGATCAGCCCTCAAAGCCAATGGCTGCAAATGGTGATTTGCGTATTCTGAACTCCTTTCCAAATCCAACAGAACAGAAGGGGAAATCCTGCATCAACATTGCTTGTGTTGTGGGGATTTGTCAGTTGAACAAGAAAAACAAAACTGTATGTATACCAAGATTTAGGCTACTGTGAAAGATGCTGGCGCACACACACATCGATCTCTACACAGCTCTGAGGATTTCTGTGTCAGTGGCTGGGTTCGCACACCTTCATTAACTATTAAAAAGGGTTCTTACTGCTGTAGTATTTCTGATCACCACCACGTTACACCTATCACTTTTCTGTGGCCTGACCTTTCCAGGTGTTTGCAGCTCAGGCATTGTTTTCTATGATGGCGGGTGGGATGTCTTCTAATTTGGAGGTTGGAAAATAATTGCGGAACTGTTCTCTTCTGCTGCAAAGCTCTACAATACAGAATGTAAAACCTGTGAATTTAATGTGAAAATGAAAGCCTGCTTGAGTTTAGTTCAGATCTGACCTTTGTAGTTATCAGTACAAAGATATAACCAGTATCACAAGGATTTCTATGCTGCTTTTTCTAGAAGCAGGCAAAGTCTGAAATCATTGCAATCAAGATAACATATAAAAGCCTGTTCACCTGCAAAATAAGCACAAGGGACCTTCAATGTGATGAATGTGTGTGTTTTGGTTTTAATTTTTTTTAATTTTATTTATATGGTTCAGAAGTCGCAGGCTCTCGTCAAGAGTGCCCCGCCTATGCCTCCCATTTTTATTTTTTAACCAGCTCCTCTATTCGTGGTATCTGTTAGTACAGCTTCTATAAATGAAACAGTATAGGTCTGTCACAGTATCTATTAATGGAGGAGCTGTACTATCAATCATCCACCTGTCCTGCATTCATAGAAGCTTTAATAATGGTTATTATGAATAGAATGCCTGGGTATTAAGGACTGGTATAGTCAGGTGCTCATGAGGAAAGGCTGCGACCGCTCCTCAGCTCTGTTGCTCCCTGCCACATCAGAAGATTACAGTGATGGAGGTGTGGTGGGGGGGGGGGGGAGGGGCAGCATCATAAGACTTCTATGGAACTAGACGGAAACACATGAGACATATCACATTAAAGGTAAATGTCCCTTTTTTTATTTTTTTTAAGGTTTTGCCCCCTTCACGACAAGGGCATTTTTTTGCTTTTTGGCACTGGGCTACTTTAACTGTCGGTTGCTCTGTCATGCGACAATGTATGTAAATAAAATTTTTATCCCCACAAAAATAGATATTATTGGTGGTATTTGATCACCCCTGTATTTTTTTTTTTTTTTTTTTTTTTTTTTTTGCTATATAGTAAAAAAAAAAATTTGGGGGGGGGGGGGGGGGGAGATATATTTTACAATTTAGCACTGCATCACTTTAAATGACAATTGTGCGGTCATTAGATGCTGTACCCAAACAGTTTGCATCTTTTTTTTTTTTCCCACAAATAGAGCTTTCTTTTGGTGGTACTGGATTACCTGTCGTTTTTGTGCTTTAAACAAAAAAGAGCGACAATTTTGACGAGATTTTTTTATTTTATTTTTATTTTTTTATTTTTTTAACTATAGTAAATATCTCCAAAAGAAGAAAACCAAACCAAATTTCTTTATCAGTTTAGACCAATATGTATTCTTCTACATGTTTTTGGTAAAATAAATCGCAATAAGCGTATATTGATTGGTTTGCGCAAAAGTTATAGCATCTACAAATTATTGGAAAGATTTCTGGCTTTTTTATTTTTTTTGTGTGGTATTGTGACGAACAGTTTGGACACTTTTGACAAATTTTTGGGACCATTGACCTTTTTATACAGCAATCCGTGCTATAAATTTGCACTGATTTACTGTGTTAATGTCACTGGCAGGAAAGTAGTTAACACTAGGGAAAGTGGTCAATTGGTTAAATGTGTGTTCCCTCAATGTGTTCTAACTGTAAGGACTATGACAGACTAGGGGATGAAATGTATATTGTTCCTACTTAGTAGGAACAAACGACATCTCTTCTCCCCTGGCAGAACAGTGCTGGCTCCCATGCACGCGATCGCATGTGGCCAGTGGCGATCGCTGGCCACGCGCATCAGGTCCCATTGTGCAGTGGGCGCACATCCTCTGGTGGCTCTTAAAGGGGTGCCATTCTTCCCCTGTAAAAAGACGGGAGCCGGTCGGGAACTGGTTAATGACTCGTTTACTATTGGAATGCTGTGATTGGACACGGCTAAACACAGGGTGCTGTGATTGCCTCAGGTCAAGCCTGGTAATGGGTTGCTTAAAAACCAGGCACTGCATTGTTGGAAGGTGGCGGAGTATAACTTTGGGTGTACTGAATACATTGGTTGTGAGGACTGTGCATATGGGAGTGAGGAAAAGTACTTGGTACCTCCTGAGTATGAGAAGCGTTTATCTTACTACCCCCCCACTTCACACTGCTAGTGCTTAGTGATTTACTGCTTAAGTTTGAAGCTCTGGCATGGTGGGAAGAAGGCATCCCCAGCCCAATTTAAAATGTTCCCTTCGGGAAGCTGGTTTGTTGGTGCCCATGTAGCTTGGCTAAAGGTTAGAGAATTTGAAATCCCCGCTCTTTTGCCACATTTGTACAGCACTTCTGGGACAGATCAGAGGAGTTTTGATTGGTCAGCACCTGCACAGTGAACCGCTCAGGTCCATCATGGAATTCGTGAACAGAGAATAGCCCGGATTTCCAGTACCCGGGCTTCTGGACCAGCTGCATGGGCACTGACATCCCAGCATGTAACTCATAACATCCTTTCTGAGTGCAGTTCCTTTCTTCAGACCAATGTGTGCTAGATTTTTAATTTATTGATCTATGTTTTGCACTTTAGAAGACTTTTTTTTTTTTTTTTTTTTTTTTTTTTTTTTATTAAAAAACCTGATGGTTTCTCCTGCATGCAGGTTTCCCTAATTGCAACTAGTGTGACACACAATCTCTAGTAGTATTGTACTCCCGTGTGGGTTTTTTTTTTTTTTTTAAACCTTTGAACTTCCTGTATTAATGACTTTACAAAGTTCAGGTCTTGCAGTGTTATTCATATTTCGTTTCCTTTTCCAGTTACTATTTAACACAGAAAATGTGAGCCTTTAAACCACCTGCATTTATGCCTTTGGACTCCCAGGCACCACTAGCTGTATTAGTGGTCTAGTCCAATATAACATATGTATAAATGTATAAGCTATATGTGCAAATCGCAATAATACGGGCATGCAGTCTCTCTTTACAGTTGCATTTAAATCTGTTTGTAATGGGAGAGGATTACATTTATTTTGTTGGGAAAATTTCAGCATGATTGTAGTGGTAGCGGCCTGTGTAGCACCACTGTGGTGTGTGACATACAGATTTGTGCAGCACAGTAATTTGGTAAAACGCATCTCGCCTCTTCATTGCCACTGCTGCCATTTCCTCAGTCGACCAGGATTCCTGGGGAGATGGGGGATCTATTGACAACTTTTTCCTGTGCAATTGATAACCAGTGACAATGGTCTTTTTGGCTATCTGTAAGTGATTTCACACTGGGGCAAAGCACTGGCAGTACTTTAAAAAAAATAAAAATAAAGTCCTGCAAACAGCGTCTTTGTGGTGGCGGAGAAGCGGTGTATACACTGCTCCTGCCCATTGAAATGAATGGCAACGCTGCTAAAGTGCCTGCAAAGTGCTTTGGCAGGGCTGCTACATGGGCGCTATTAACCCTTTCCTTGGCCAGTAGCGGGGGTTTAAATGCGGCCAGCTATCGCCCGAAAAGCACAACTAAGATGGCGGTAAAGCTTTACTAACATGGTCGCCATGTGAAAGGGCTCTAATGGGGGCCTTCTTCCCAGGAACCACAATTGTTGGTAACATGCTTCCCAGGGACACAATTTCAGGCTCAAGGATCCCCTACAGGCTGAAGGTTTTAGAAAACACAAAGGTAAAAAACCTGACTATGGTACGTTTGCTTCAATGGCTATCAATCACAGCCAGACAAGCAATGAGGAAAGAGGGGGGCAGGCTGAGCCACTGCTCCATGTCTGAATGGTCATGCAGAGCAAGTGGCTCTGGACCTGCTTGGGTGCCCCCTTTGCAAGCTGCTTGCTCTGGGGGCACTCGACAAGAGGGAGGGGCCAGGAGCGCTGGTAGAGAACCCGAGAAGAGGAGAATCGGGGCTGCTCTGTGCAAAACTGTGACACAGAACAGATTAGTATAAAATGTTGGTGTGTAAAAAATGTTTGCCTTTAAATAGCACTTTAAACAGTGTGAGGCTTGGCCAGTGTGCTATAATAGAGACAAATACTTATGTTAGGCGTGTGTGTTTTTTTTTTTATTTTTTATTTTTTTTTCTCTTCTTGGAAGCTGGTTTTCTTTTGTCACTGCTTGAGGGGTGCTGATACCACCAGCAAAGCAATGTTTTTTTTTTTTGTTTTTTTTTGAGGCTTTGGCATTTCATGGTTTTATATAATGCTTTTAATGTAATGACAAACTTTATGTAGGTAATTTAATATGAGTGTTAGTATGGTGCCTTTTTAAAGTCCCACATTTTCGGTCTTTTTTTTTTTTTTTCTACATGTCTGTTAGGGATGTGGCACAGTTTACCCATTTGTGTCCATGGTAGCCACCCCGTGCTAACATAAAAACTTCAACGAAATACTTGTTAGGAGGGTGTGTGTTGTGTGTTTTTTTTTTTTTTTTTTTTTTCCCTTTGTTTTTGTCACTACATTTTATAGCATAAATCTCATATTTGGCTCTGTTTTAGTAAATGTAGTGTGTTATGTTTAGTATATTACTTTGTTACTTAATATAACTAGCTGTTGATATTCTGAAATCCCAGTGAAAATGGTCTAGTTCAGAACACTCCATAGTTGCCACCACATTGTTTTGACAAGTGAGCAGACGTAGCTGGGGAAGAATGCATTGTTGCTTCAGTTCTACAGTTGAGACTAACGTTCTTGTGTATCTGGTCTAAAAATGAGCTCCGGCGTGTTCGCACACCCCACGTGCAGAGCCCGCCGGGAAGTCAGCACTGCGCTGATCACAGGCAGAGAGACGTTTCCTGATCTCTACAGCCGCGCATCGGGACAATATCTCGCTGCTTGTGATCAGTGCAGTGCTGACTTCCTGGGGGGCTCTGCACTTGGGGTGTGCGAACACGCCGCAGCTCATCCTTGGGCCTCTTTCATACTGAGTTGCTTTGCAAGCGCTAAAGTGCTAAAAATGGCACCTGCAAAGCACCCTGAAAGAGCCGCTCAGTGCACTCCAATGTGAAAGCCCTGAGCAGTGCGCTTGCAGAACGTTCAAAAGTCCTGCAAGCTGCATCTTTGGAGAGGTGTATTTACCGCTCTTAAGACCCCTTTCACACATGCGGACCGTATGTCCTTATTTCATCCATCCGTGTGCAGATGAAATGCGGACATACATGCATCCCTATGGGATAGCAGGTGTCTGCGGATGAACATCCGTAGACAGCCGATATCATCTGCCTCCGCTATTGTCCGATTCTGTGAACGGCGGAAAATCCAATTTTTCTATCCATCTGCAGAGCGGATCGGATGATCACGGACAGGTGGTCCGTGCTCATCCGATCCCCCATAGAGGAGAGCGGCGAGCTGACAGGGTGGTCCCTGCACAGTGTGCCGGGGCTGCCCTGTTATCCGCCGGCTCAGCGGGGACAACTGAGCGTTCCCCGCTGAACAAGCGGATCATCACGGGGCGGATCATTACTGATCCGTCCCATGTGAAAGGGGCCTTAAGCGCCCCATTCCCATTGATAACAATGGGGCAGCGCTCCAATACCATCTGCGGGCGTTTTTAACCCTTTTTCGGCCCACTAGCGGGGGTTAAAACTGCCCCGCTAGCAGCCGATCAGCGCTGCTAAAACGTCGGTAAAGCGCCGCTAAATATAGCACTGCTTTACCGCCAGCTCACTGCGTGCCTCAGTGTGAAAGTAGTCTTAATGTGATCAGATTTTGGCAGATTTAAAGTAGGAATTGATCAGTCAAACTTCTTGCTTTCCAACTGCCTATTTTTATACCTGCTTTATTGCACAATTTAGTGTTTACATCATTTTGTGTTGGGCTGCCCAGCACATTCCCAAGACGAAGCAATTTGTAGTGCATAACATGGGGATTCTTCACCGTGCACACCAGCGGCCATGCATTCGGCATAACTTGCTGATGTTAATCCCTGACGGGGTTACATTTTTGTTTGCTGAATAAGTGTATACTAAACAAGTGCAGTTTTTCACACCTGAAAAAAATGCGGTTTTCAAACTTGTATAGTTACATAGGTTGAACAAAGAGTCCATCTAGTTCAAGCAAGAAAAGGAGGGGGGAATAAATAAAAACCAATATACACAATCCTATACCCACAGTTGATCCAGAGGAAGGGGGGAAGAAACCCCAGCACAGCGTGATCCCATTTGCTAAATCAGAGGAAAACTTTTCGTATTTGGAGATGAGATCTCTTTTTTTCTCTAGATTTAAAGAGTGCCCCCTTGTCCTCTGTGATGACCTTAAAGTGAATAACTCAACACCAAGTTCACTATATGGACCCCTTATGTATTCATACATGATGATCATATCCCCCCTTAAAAGAGATTTTTTAGATTAATACTTGTAGAATCTGTGACAAGGATATAAAAAACATCCAAGATAATCATATTGCAGGCGGTGAATGATGTATTCAAACGGCACTTTCCAAATATAATAAACATTTCATAAGGGTATCCAGGTACATCGATCTCAGAAAAAAGTCAGGACTGAAACAAAGAGATGGGTACATTGTGCATTCACCACCGGGATAATAATCCAAAAGAAGGAAAAAGCAACAATACTGAAGGCCGTAGAGGTAAAACACACAAACTTTATTGTAGTCTGCTTACAGGAAAAGAAACGTCATGACATAAAAATCTGCAGCTCTCGGCGTACTTGCACCGGGCAGCCTGACATGTTTCATCTTATGTGGATATCATCAGAGGCATCAGACGCCTCTGATATCCACATGGGATAAAACCTGTCACATTATTTTTCTTTTTTTTTTCCTGGACTGTCAGATTCCATGAACCACTGAAGCGCTGCATTTTAGACTTATACTTTTTATTGTTTGATTATCAATGAACTGGGCTGGTTGCTGTTTCTCTTTATTCATTATTTTTTTATTTTTTTTATTTGAGTTGGCGCAGATATTTGTTCATCCTGTTTTACCATTTTTAGATTAATACTTACCTAGGTAGATGCTGCATCTGTCCCCATGCTCCTCTGCACTGAGAACTGAGCGATCAAACGCCACTGATCTATCGGTTCTGACAGCTTCCCGAGCAGAGAGCTGATGACAGTCAGCACCCCCTCTCCCCTCCCCCTCCTCATTATGTCTGTTGCATGCATATTCTTAGCCCCCACATAGTTGCCCAATTACACAGTGCATTGAGGTTGGCTTGTAGGTCGGAAACATCCTGTAAGAATGTTTATTCCACTGCATAGCTTGGTGTCCCCTGCACAGACTGAAATGGTACTTGTGGTGTTTGTTTTTTTATTTTTTTATTTTTCTTCATTTGAACTGTTAACCTCTTGCCAACCGCCCCATGTACATATACTAAGGGGCAGTGGCTCTTCTGCTTGAAATTATGTACAGGTAAGTGATTTCTTGCTTCCGGGTCTGCGCCACAAGCACCGCCGCCAGCCAGCTTCCGTTGTCATTGGTCATGGCAGCCAAACTTCGATTGTTCACGAGAGGCAGAACGACTATCTGCCTAAGTAAACAAGGCAGATCTCCGTTATGTGACTAGGGAAGACAGATCCTGTGTTTCTGCCCAGCAGAAACATGGATCTCTGACTTCCCACAGTTAAAGCATCCCCCACACAGTTAGCACTCCCTAGGGATGCATTTGAACCCTTTGATCGGCCCTGGTGACGGTGCATATTTTTAGCACCGATCACTTTATTGGTGCCCAAAAAGGTGTCCCTTAGTGTCCGATTTTGTCCGCAATGTTGCAGTCCCGCTATAAGTCGCTGATTGCTGCAATTACTAGTAAAAAAAAAATATAGAACAAAAAATTCCATAAAAATATCCCATAGTTTGTACACGCTATAACTTTAGCGCAAACAAATATATATACGCTTATTGGAGAAAATTTATCAAAAATATGCAGCAAAATGCATATTTGACTAAATTGATGAAGAAATTTTAGTGTGGTGTGTGGGTTTTTTTTTTTTTTTCTAATAGCGCGAAAAATAAAAACCGCAGAGCTGATCAAATGCCACCAAAAGAAAGCTCTATTTGTGAGAAAAAAAGGACATAAATGTTGTTTGAACAGCGTTGCACACCCACGCAGTCAGTTAACCACTTCCCGCCTGACATATAACAGAATGACAGGCGCAAATATGATGTCCAGCAGGATAAGCCACGATTGCGCACCCTCAGGGGGCCGCAGAGATCTTTTGGTGTGTGTCAGTCTGACACAACGCATCACCGATCTCGGTAAAGAGCCTATGACGTATGCTCTTAATCATGTGATCAGCTGTGTCCAATCACAGCGGTTTAGCAAAAAATAAATAAAAACCCCAGTGGTAATCGCATACTACCAAAAGAAATCTTTGTGTCAACAAAATAATAAAAATGTTTGGGTGCAGTGTTGCATGACCGCAATTGTCATTCAAAGTGCGACAGTGCTGAAAATTGGTCTGGAGGAGGAGGAGAAGTGCCTTGTATTGAAGTGGTTAAAGTAACGCAGTGCTGTATTGCAGAAAATGGTCTGGGCAGGAAGGGGGGGAGGGTAAACCTTCCGAAGGACAAATTGTTAATTTGCAGCTTATATGAAGTCCATTTCTGTCCACGTGTACTCAGTCCAGCAGTGGCTGGAATAGTTGGGTTTCCGGATAGTGATAATGGTGAAACCTGCTTTCAACATACTTGCAATGGCCATTGATAGTCCATACTAGACGCGCATATGACACTTGCTCACTTTTTTTGTCTAATGCACATTCCATGCATTAGCATTCTACGATGCCTTTCATTTTAATGGCACCATAACAACAGTTATGCATTAAAGTGGTTGTAAACCATGGTTAAAAAAAACATACTAGCACAAAATGAAATAACGTGGAACTAAGCCCTCCAGCGCTGTCAAGTCGCCGCTGAGAGGGCCAACCCCCCTCCCCTTCTTTCTTTCGGGTTTGCGAGCTCTGAAACTGATTGCCTGGAGCTGCAATGACATCACATGTGCGCAGGAGCCTTGGGTTCCGGCACAAAGTACCTGCAAGGTATGCTGGACCTTCCAAGCGAATGCGCCAGTGATGTCACTGGCTGCATGCAGGGTGAATATCTCCTAAACAGTGCACGTTTAGGAGATAGTCATTTTATCTACAGGTATGCCTTATTGGCTTACCTGTAGGCAACAATTACCAAGTGGAATTTCACTTGTTATTGTGTTTATTAAAAGTCAGCAGCTACAAAAATGTGTAGCTGCTGACTTTTAATAAACACACACTTACCTGTCCTACGGTCCAGCGATGCGGCCGCCTGTACCCTCGCTCCTCTCCTGTCCCACAGCCCACAGCAGAAGTGGGACTTGGGTACCTGTGGCATGTTGATTCCTTAAAGCGGAAGTTTCACTTTTGGGTGTAACTCCGCTTTAAGGCAATGCTTCTTTGTGGCACATGTGTTGTAGCATACAGCAATGCAAGGTAAAGCACTACTGTGTGTTGTGGTGTGCTGCATCAGGAAAAATTGTCCGATTTTAGTGCCTGCTCTGTAAGGACAGAATGTACCTTTTTTTTTTTTTTTTTTTTTTTTTTTTTTTTTTTTTTTGGTGTGCAGCATGCAGCAGCAATTCCTGCTGTTTTTATGCTCTGCTACTACAGTGCCTTGAAAAAGTATTCATACCCCTTGAAATGTTCTATACTGTCATGTCAGTCATAAAGGAAATGTGGCGCAGGTGTGAGGTGTAAGGAAAATGATAAATGGCTTTCAATATTTTTTTACAAATCATTATCGGAAGCATTTGTATTCAGCCTCCTTTACTTTGATACCCCTAACTAAAATCTAGTGGAACCAATTGCCTTCAGAAGTCGCCTAATTTAGTAAATAGAATCCACTTGTGCGTAATTTATAGAGGAAGTAAACTCTACCACTCTGAGGCTTCTTTAGATTTAGTCCATTATAATAAGTAATTATCAGACTATAGCCACTGTAATCCAGCCCAAATCGCAAATTACTTACTGTTTGTTTTAAGAAACTTAAAAAAAAACTTGTTTTCAGGGGTAAGGCAGCGCCATCTTAAGTGTTGTTTTCTGAGTCCACAGTAGAGTAGGAAGTATCTCTCACTGCTGGTTAGAGCTTGGAGGGCTGTAGAGCGCAGAGAGTCACCGCTGTAGTATCGTGTAAAGCAGCGCTCTGACCGGTTTTGTCACACGGACTTCATCAATGGAATCAACGGAGTGCCTGGTAAAACATGGTGAGGAGGAAATGGGAGGATTTCTGATGTATATGGGATATCTACTTGATAAGTTTTTTCTCCTGCACACCTGGTGATCTAGGATGAGGAAATAAGACATAGCTAATGGTCTGCAAGCTTTGTTTGAGTGCCTCTTTAACCAGTTTTTTTTTCTGGTGACAGGTGCACCCTTGGGTTTTTAACCCTGAGTTTGCCAGTCTTTACCAACTCTTCATATGAACTGTATATCGCTTTACTATACATCAAGTTACAATTTTAAGGTGGATGGGACATTGAGGTTTTTCATGATTGGACTAATCAGATTTTTTTTTTTTCTTTTTTTAGTAATTTTATTCTCAGCATTTGCACTGCGTTTATTTTTTTACTAACCCTTTTGAGAGATATATATAAAATGGCAATTGCTGCAATATTTTGCCACACTGTATTTGCCCAGCGGTCTTTCAAATAAAAATTTTTGTGAAAAAATACACTTCAATGAATGGAAAAAAACAAAACGAAACAGTTAAGTTAGCCCAATTTGTTTTGTTTTTAATGTGAAAGATGTTAGATCACGATTCTCTCATGATTCTCACGGTGTATCTACTAAGCAAAAAAATTGATTCTCATGGTAGCCAGAATCGTGCAGCTCTATTGCAAGCAGTGTTCAATCAGGTTTTATGCTAATTTACATAGGACAAAGTCGTGGGGGAGAGTTTACAACTACTTTAATTTCCATATAAATACATCTATTCTGTGAAGCCTTCAGAGGTTTGTTAGAGAACCTTAGTATACAAATGGCATCGTGAAGGCTAAAGAACACACCAGACAGGTCAGGGATAACGTTGTGGAGAAGTATGTGTGTGTGTGTGTGTGTGTGTGTGTGTATATGTATGTGTGTATATATATATATATATATATATATATATATATATATATATATATATATATATATATATACACACCCACATCCATCATCCGGAAAGCGTGTGGCACAACTGCAAACCTACCAAGACATGGCTGGGCAAGGAGAGCATTCATCAGAGAAGCAGTCAAGAGGCCCATGGTAACTCTGCAGGAGCTGCTGAGATTCACAGGTGGCAAAATCTGTCCACAGGATGACTATTGGTCGTACACTCCAGATTTGGTCTTTGCGGAAGCGTGACCAGAAGAAAGTCATTGTTAAAAATAAGTCCCAGTTGCAGTTTGTGAGAAGCCATGTGGTGGACATGGCAAACCTGGAAGAAAGTGCTCTGGTCAGATGAAACCAAAATTATAGCATTTTGCTTTTAGACCAAAATGTAAATGTGGCAGGTAAATAACACACCATCCCCCACCGTGAAACATGGTGGCAGCATAATGTTGTGGTGATTGGTTTTCTTCAGAGTGAACAGGGAAGCTGGTCAGACTTGATGGGAAGATGGATGGAGCCAAATACAGAGCAAGCTTGGAAGAAAACCTGTTGAAGTCTGCAAAAGTCTTGAGACTAGGGCAGAGGTTCACCTTCCAGCAGGACGACGACCCTCCTAAGCATACAGCCAGACACACAATGGAATGGTTTAGATCAAAGCGTATTCATGTGTTAGAATGGCTCAGTGAAAGTCCAGTCCTAAGGCTAGGTTCACACCATAGCGATGCGGGAACGCAGCAAATCCGCGACGTTTTCCCGCATCGCATTCACACTGCCCTATGCAGACTGCTGGGAGTGTCAATGAAATCTTAATGACACCCCCAGACCAGTCCGCATATCGCAGTGCGATCTGCAAACTCGGACAGGAATCGGATCGCATGGTGTGAACACCCATGCGATCTGATTCTGCTGCGGACCAAAAAAAGGGTCCCGTGCGAGTTTGCGGCGGGTGCGATGCGAATTCAGCCCTACTATCTGTATGGCTAAACTCGCATCGCACAGACAGATCGGCTGTGATTTGCACTGCAGTGCGGTGCGAATCACATCCGGATCTCTCACCCGCAGCGGTGTGAACCCAGCCTGAATCTAATTCAGACTCTTTGGCAAGACTTGAAAATTGCTGTTCAGATACCCTCCATCCAATATGACAGAGCTTGAGCTATTTTGCAAAGAAGAATGGGCAAAAATGTCACTCTAGATGTGCAAAGCTGGTAGAGACATACACAAAGGCTTGCAGCTGAAATTGCAGCGTAAGGTGGTTCTACAAAGTATTGACTCGGGGGCTGTATACAAATGTACACCACACTTTTCACATTTGTAAAACATTTTTAAAACCATTTATTATTTTCCTTCCACTTCACAATTCTATGCCATTTTGTGTTGGCCTATTAAAATCCCAATAAAATACATTTTACGTTTTTGATTGTAACATGACACAATGTGAGAAATTTTAAGGGGGTATTAATACTTTTGATTGTGTTTTGTGTAGATTGTCTTTCAGTTTGTGTCTAATGCCAATTTGACAAACATAAGTCTGTATGAAATTTTTAGGCTTTCTGCTGCAGTGAAGCAGAAAGAATTACATTTTCCTGCCTTGTAGCTGTGTGCTAGTGGTGACGGTTCTTGAGATTTCACTATATAAAGACAGGATTTCAGAAGCTCAGATCTAGTGTTCTCGTGCATGCTCTGAAAAGCTAATTAAAAAGCAATAGATAACCTATGGTAACCAGGTGGGTGGTCATGTTTTGAATATTCATTGTAATGGATTACTGTTGTGTGTTTTTTATTTTATTTTTTGTAATTTCTTTCAGCTACTTATATAGCACTGTCAATTTACTTGGCACTTTTACATATACATTACTTATACTTCATACATTCACATCAGTCCCTGCCCTCAAGTAGCTACGGTCCATAACACACATTCATACATACTCGGGCCAATTTAGACCAGGATGCGATTAACCTACCACCATGTCTTTGGAGTGTGTGAGGAAACCCACGCATGCACAGGGAGAACACGCAAACTCCAGGCAGATGGTGTCATGGTCGGGTTTTATACCAGCGACCCTTGATGCTAGGTGAAAGTGCTAACCTCTACACCACTGTGCTGCCCATGTTTTTTTTTTTTTTTTTTTTTTTTTTAAATTGATACTAAACACACTTTGAGGAATGGCAGTCTGCTCACACAATTTGTAATAAAAACATCTTTGCCATTTTAAAGCTTCCCTCCAACCACACTTTGCGTATTTCTATATATATGTGTGTGTGTGTGTGTGTGTGTGTGTGTGTGTGTGTGTATATATGTATATGTGTGTGTGTATATATAATTTATGTTGCAGAAATCTTCCCTCCACTGATTTGGCTGCATCCATTTTAACTGGGCAGCTGAATCTGCTGACTCTTCACTTCCTGGATTTACTCAGACACAGAGGCACACATCCAGTTCTGCAGCTCTCATTGGCCCTCTTATAACTTGCCTCCCTTCCTGGCAAACTCTCACGTGAGTGAGAACCGTGCATGTTTATAAGCCTAGGCTTTTTTTACCAGACAAACAAAGTGGGCTGTGTAAGGTATTTACTGTCAGAGAAAATGTCTTACTATCCAAAATTAAAACCACAAGGGCAGAAGATGGAAAGATGAAAAAATGACTGAAGTTCTGCTTTAATTTTACATGATCCTTTCTGTATATGGAGGATGGTACCGTAATTATTTAAAAAAAAAAGTACTGTACCTATTTTTCCTAATATACTTGACCCAGCTGTTTCCCAGCCTGTCTGCAGGGAAACCTAAGCAGGAGGAGCTTCTGCAGCTGGTCTCATGTTTAAAAAAAAATAAAATAAAAAAAACAGGCTTTGGGATACAGAGTAAAAATATCAATCTGTGATGTGGGTGGATTTCAGCCAATCGCAGGCTGTGTCACACCCCTCCAGCCTCTGCCTTAGAATAACAGGGAGGAGAAGCCTCCATCAGTCGAGATTTAATATCCAATCCATTGTGTTCAGCTGGTTAGTGGGCATGGAGGAGGCGGGAGGGAGTTGGCTGTCATTTACCACTGTGTATATGCCCACGTGTGTGACCAACCATGGAAATAAATGCTTCTAGGTGTCTGTCCCTGCAGACTTCAAGAAGGATTTTTTTCTTTCCTTTTTTATTTATTTATTTTTTTGCTATGTTGCAGATTGATAGGGGCTCTTCTGAGAGCCCTTCACCAATTGGCTGTTTATGGAGATGAAAGAGCAGCTCTGAGTTTGCTAGAATCCTGGGACTCATCTTTTCTGCATTACATACCGTATATACTCGAGTATAGGCCGACCCGAATATAAGCCGAGGCCCCCAATTTACCCCCAAAAAAACTGGCAAACTTATTGACTCGTGTATAAGCCGAGGGTGAGACATGCCTGTCCATCCCTGTGTGTGTGTCCGTCCATCCCTGTGTGTCCGTCCATCCCTGTGTGTCCGTCCATCCCTGTGTGTCCGTCCATCCATCCCTGTGTGTGTGTGTGTCCGTCCATCCATCCCTGTGTGTGTGTGTGTGTCCATCCATCCATCCATCCCTGTGTGTGTGTGTCTCCATCCATCCATCCATCCATCCCTGTGTGTGTGTGTCTCCATCCATCCATCCCTGTGTGTGTGTGTCTCCATCCATCCATCCCTGTGTGTGTGTGTGTCTCCATCCATCCATCCCTGTGTGTGTGTGTGTCTCCATCCGTGTGTGTGTGTGTGTGTGTGTGTGTGTGTGTGTCCAGCCTACCTGTGTCCCGAGCCTTTGTCCCGAGCCTCCGTCCCGTGCCTTGCCTCCTTGCCTCCGTCCCGTGCCGTGCCTTGCCTCCGTCCCGTGCCGTGCCTTGCCTCCGTCCCGTGCCGTGCCTTGCCTCCGTCCCGTGTCGTGCCTTGCCTTGCCTCCGTCCCGTGCCGTGCCTTGCCTTGCCTCCGTCCCGTGCCCTCTTCGTCGGCGCCTCGGCGGCCATTGTAAAATTCAAAAGCCACGCCTCCGCCTTCGCCTGTGATAGGCGGAACACTGAATTTCCCAGCAGCCTGTGTTCCGCCTATCACGGACATCGTATCATCCTCGTCCGTAGTACGAGGATGATACGATGTCCGTGATAGGCGGAACACAGGCTGCTGGGAAATTCAGTGTTCCGCCTATCACAGGCGAAGGCGGCGCCGGAGGCGCGGCTTTTGAATTATAGAATGGCCGCTGTCTGTCTGCTCGACACGCTGATCGAGCGGGCAGACAGCGATGACTCGAGTATAAGCCGAGGGGGGCACTTTCAGCCTCAAAAAAGAGGCTGAAAATCTCGGCTTATACTCGAGTATATACGGTAGCTTTGCAGCAGAAGCTTGTTGAATTCAATGAATCCACTTTAAGTTCATTTTAGTGACCTACTCCTGAACACCTTCATTTATAATTGGTAGCTGAATGCTCACATTCAGTTTGGAACGTATGTAGATATAGATAAGGCTTGCCCTACAAATTGATATCAGTTGCAGTGTGCTCTGTGGGCATTTGACACTCCCTGTCTATAGACTCCATGTGGACTTGCCTGGCTTTGTGCCATTTGACTGTTGAAAGCTGTTATCTCTGAGAGCTGTACAAGGGTATTCTGATCTGGGTTGTGAGATGTCTCGCTAGTTTGTTGGATGCATTTTTCTGTATACTGAGGACAGAAAAATATATATCATCCTTCTTTTTTTTTTTTTTTTTTTTTTTTTTTTTTTATATATCTTCAAAATTATAGGGTTACAATTTTAAAGCGTATATAAGCCCAAAAGCAAAAATGTATTATATTGCAAATTTTAAATGGTGGTGGCTGCGTTCATTTTCTTCTTTTTGGGCGTTTATTTTTATTTTCACCTTGCGGTCTGACTAGTATATTTTTATTATTTTCTTTTATTTCTTTTAGTATTTTTTCACCTTCCTGTTAGAGTGGAACTAAACCATACAATTTTGTTGGGCGTAGCCTGGCAGGGGTCTTGATGTGTGGCTCCTGGGACACCTAGTCACTCTCGTATACTACAAAATACTTGGCTTAGCTCCAGCAGTCTGATGCCTGTGAGTTCACTTGCTAGCACATATTCTCCTTGGCTTCTTTCGGACGCTAGTCTTCAGCCATCTTGATAGGCCAGCGTGGGATGACGTAACGCATGCACAGGAGTTCTGCCTTCCCAGATCAGACACCCTGCTGGAATGTATGCTGAGCATTCACAGCTCAGGGGGAAAACTTTAATCAGTTGCTGACCGGCGTACGCCGATGTACATCGGCAGAATGGCACGGGCAGGCATATTGGCGTACAGGTACGTCCATTTTTAAATGCCGCCCTGACATCGCGCGTGTGCCACCTGCAGCACGCTCGTGTGCTGGTCGGGACCCCCGTGAGTCCAGTCGTGGGGTCCCACAGACTCGATCGCCGCGGGAATACCAGCTATAGTCTCACGGGGAGGCTGAATGGGGAGATGCTGCTGTAAACAGCATCTCCCCGTTCTGCCTAGCAACAAGTGACGCTGATCTCTGCTCCATGTGATTGGAGCAGAGATCAGTGTTCACTAACCCAAAGCCCAGCCCCCCCCAGTTAGTTACACGCCCCTAGGAACACTTAACCCCTACACTGCCACCCCCTGGTTAACCCCTTCACTGCCAGTGTCATTTACACAGGAATCACTGCATTTGTATAGCACTGATTGCTGTAGAAATGACTGGTCCCAAAAATGTCTGATGTATCCGCCATAATGTCGAAGTCACAATAAAAATTGCTGATCTCCGCCATTACTAGGGAAATTTTTTTTTATATAAATGCCATAAAACTATCCCCTATTTTGTAAACGCTATAACTTTTGCGCAAACCAATCAATAATTGCTTATTGCGTTTTTTTTCTACCAAAAATATGTAGAATACATATTGGCCTAAACTGAGGGGAAATTTTTTTTTTTTTTTTTTTGTTTTTATATATTTTTGGGGGATATTTATTATAACAAAGTAAAAAATGTGTTTTTTCAAAATTGTCGCTCTATTTTTGTTTATAGCGCAAAAAATAAAAACTGCAGGGGTGATCAAATACCACCAAAAAGCTCGATTTTTCGTAAAAAAAAAAAAAAAAGGTCCATTTTTGTTTAGGAGCCACGTTGCACGACCGCGCAATTGTCAGTTAAAGCGACACAGTGCTGAATCGCAAAAAGTGGTCTGGTCTTAAGCCAGCAAAATGGTCCGGTCTGAAAGTGGAAAGGACAACTGTGAGCGGGCAGGTAGGGTTAATTTATTGCAGAATAGACATTGCATGTCTGCCTGCTCCCTTTTGGGGGGGGAATAAAAAATAAGAGTTTTTAGTTCCGCTTTAACAGGGTGTTTTTTTTTTTTTTTTTTTTTTGGGGGGGGGGGGGGTTTGTTCAGTTAGCTGGTTGAACAAGAAATACTGACTGACTGATCCCTGCATCAATACAACTATGTATGATGCCAGGATATCTCCCACTGAGCTATTGTATTCTGACAGCAGGCCCCCCGCTATAATACACTGATCAGTGCTTGCAGTCATTGATCGAATGCTGATTTTCTAAAGACAGGCTTCTGTCGAACAGAGAGTGCATGCAGACTGAAAGTCAGCCAATTCCTGCTGAACTGGCTGACTTTCTAAACTACCCATACTGCAGATAGACAGTGCTTCTCTTTTTTTTTTTTTTTTTTTTTTTTTCCAAAAATGTCAATTTTGCCAGTGGAGTAGTGACGCCCTAGAGTCAAGTACACATGGGCCGAATGCCAGGCACATCATCTATTTAAAAAAAAAACAGCCAACATTCGGGCCTGTATGTATGGCAGCTAGTCTGACAGGCCGACCGTTCATGCTGGAAAACTAGCGGCCTCCTGGCTCCCGATCAGCACACTCAGCCAATGGCTGAGAGCTCTGACTGGAGTCTTCGGTAAAAAAAAGCAGATAATCACTACTTTAAGGGGTTAATTGTTTTTACTGTAGAACTGTGAAAGTAATATTTACAGTAGCAGTTATTTGCTCTTTTTGTACTATAAAGGGCTCATTTTATTTTTTATTTTTTTTATCCCATTGTTACTGGCCGATTATGAAATTAATCGATTACTATTTTCTTAATCTATTAATCGATGAGTTGTTTCAGCCCTAGTAAGTAGCAATGTATTGGGGTTTAGTTATGCTTTAGCCACTTCCCGACTATAGCAGAATAACGGCCGGGCGGTGGTTCCGTTATCCTGACTGGATGTCCTATGATGTCTTTCAGGATAACAGCCGGCACGGTCTGACACACCGCAACACCAATCTCGGTAAAGAGTCTGATGTAGACTCTTTACCACATAATCAGCCATGTTCAATCACGGCTGATCAGTGTAAAAACGAAAGAGTCGTTTATTGTCTTTTTCCTCACTCATGTCTCAAAGGCGCGACTAGAGGAGAGCCAATCTCCTGCTTTCCTGATGGGGGGGGGGGGGGGGTGGGTGGTCTACGCTAATTGATTTTCAGCGCAGTCCTACCGCGGATAGCCACCAGGTATGCCACCCTGGTCCATAGATTCCAATCAATGCCAACCAGTGCCACCTTTCAGTGTCACCTCATCAGCACCTGTTAGTGAAGAAGAAAACGTACTTATTTTACAAAATGTTATAACAAACAAACTTTTATTTATTTTTATTTTTTTGCAAAAAAAACAAAATGCAGAGGTGATCAAATATCACCAAAAGAAAGCTCTATTTGTGGTAACAAGATGATACAAAATTTGTTTGAGTACAGTGTAGCATGACCACGCAATTGTCATTTAAAAAGTGACAGTGCTGAAAAATTGTCTTGGGCAAGTGGTCCAGGCACCATGTCATTGCGACAGTCTGGATCTGCCAGCTGGACTGATGCCTGTCTCAGTCTCTCAGTGAGCCGCTGAGAGACTGAGACGGCTGCTCCCTGCCCCTCCACAGCTCAGTGCTCAAATAAGCAGAGAGGATAGCTGCTGACTGACAGGCTTGGAGTTGAGAGAACTGAGCCATCGGCAGTGGTCGGTGGCTCGGTTCTCAATGCAGAGATGCCGGGGGGACAGATGCAGTATCAGTCCGATGCTGCATCCACCTAGGTAAGTATGATTGGTTATAAAAACAAAACAAAAAACAACTATACTTCTCTTTTATTTTTTAAAGTGCACGTTTAAAACTAAAATCCCTACATCCACATTCTAACACCAACCTATCTAGCCCAGTAAAGAAGAAATCTCTATACATACCTTTTTTGAAGCTGATCCGATCTGGTCTCCAACAGCAGAAGCCCTGCAGAGGGCACAGCCAATAAAGGCTGTGAAGTGAATGGGGAGTGACCTCTGCAATAGAGTTGCTATGGGGCTTCTTCTGTTGGATGTGTCCTCTGCACCCTCCTCCACAACGCAGCCACGGCTGACTGCTCTGCATGTGATCGGGTTGGATTGGCTGTAGAAAAGGTATGTAAACTGATTACATCTTTTCAGGCCTAGCTAGGTTAGTGTTAGATCGTGGATGCTTGTAGATGTAAGGATTTTAGTTTTGAGGTGGAACTTTAAAGAATGCCTTGTACTTTTAATACACTTCTGTTCTATATTCATGAAGTACATTTGCTCAAAGTGGTCGGTGCCATCCTCTCTGCAGCATTATACTAATTTGTTCCTGTGCCTGTGTTCTGTAAAAAAAAACAAAAAACTTTAGGATTGTACCTGTATGAGCTCCTTTACCAGCGCTCAGCTGATTTCTCTCCTGCCTTGTCTCTCCGACTCACAGCTGAAGTGGGCGGGACCGAGCCACCAACAATCACCTGATCGGCGGAGCTTGTTCAGTTGCAATCCTGCAGGTTTTTTTTTTAATTTACAGGCACAATTAGTATAATGCTGGAGAGAGGATGGCAGCATGTAATATGTGAAATGAGAGCAGCAGGAGCGGAGGGGGGGGGGGGTGCGGGCTCTGGCTCTGGTAGAACAGAGACAGACACAGAGGGGAAGGGGGAGGAGGACACAGACGGATGGCAGGCTGTGGCTTACGGAATCACGCAAACAGACCATGATGTCAGGGCTCAGCAGCCATGATTATCGTGGTCTGTTTGGAGAGGGGAGGGCATAGCTAGGCAGGATCAGCCAGGTATTTCAGGTGATAAGGGGGTCCAAATGACACTGCACAAGGACTGTGCTGTATAACATGCTTTAAAGGAACAGGATCTTGTGTGTGAGTGTGTGTGTGTGTGTGTGTGTGTGTGTGTGTGTGTGTGGGGGGGGGGGGTTTAAGCTTTAAGCACTACGATAAATGCAGGCACCTAGTGCTGCCTTCACATACCTTAGATGCAATCTTCCACAGCCTGGGAGATACCAATCCTAGACAACTGCTTCCTGCAAGTTTTGACACTTTGTGCAAGTGTTGGATGTGGGTCCTGATG
This sequence comes from Lithobates pipiens, assembly GCF_037356315.1. Lineage (NCBI taxonomy): Eukaryota > Metazoa > Chordata > Amphibia > Anura > Ranidae > Lithobates > Lithobates pipiens. The sequence goes on from NW_027507686.1 coordinate 173,473,425, forward strand.
TCGCTTGCCTCCCACACGTTTCTCTGTAAGCCTGCTCTTCTTGTGAGAGATGTGAAAAAAATGTCATTAAAGGTATTTGCAGGCACCTCTGCAGATGCCACCGACTATTGCTGGAGCCCTTCAGTACTATTGAACTACTAAGGCCTTTCTTTTAAAGTGACTCAGTTATCACTTGTAGCCCATGCTGACAAGAACGTGTTTTTCCATTGCCTTCAAACTTTTCTAGTTTTGCAGATTACCCCCCCTCTGCAGTTCTGTGTTTTTGTTCTTTAAAGAAGAACTATAGGCAAGACTTTTTTTTTTTTTTTTTCCATTTTGGATAGACCAAGGGAGTATTCAAGTGTGTGTGTGTGTGTGTGTTTATATATGTGTATGTGTATATATATCTATATATCTATATATCTCTCTATCTATATATCTCTATCTCTTAGAAACTGGGGACATCATACAAGAGATGGTCAGAGACTGCATTTTTCTTGAGGTTTTTTTTTTACACTAAAGGTGCCAATAATGGCCAACAATAAATTCATATTTTAAATTGATTATATTATTTAAAAAGCTAAATATAATACAATTTTATATATAAATATTTCTTAACCACTTAAGGACCGCCGTATTGCCATTGTACGTCATTACAATGACACAGGCAGGCACAAAGCACGTACATGTACGTGCCTGCCTTCCAGCGGGTGGGGGGTCTGATCGGACCCCCTCCCGCTGGATACGGCGGTCCGGTTCGCTGCAGGAGCGATCCGTGATGAGGGGATGGCCGTTGGTTCCTGGCCATCCCCTCTCGATCGCTCCTGGCCAATGACAAGCTTCCTCCCACTGTGTATTGTATACACAGGAAGGAGGAAGTGATGCCATTCTCCTCGGGGCGGTCTTTTTGACCGGACTACGAGGAGAAGACAAAAAGTAAGTGTGCACCAACACTACACAGGCACACAACCCCCCCCCCCCCCCCCCGATCGCCCCCCCGATCCCCACAGTCACAGTGTCACTGATTACATTGATCATTTATTTACTGATCACTGCATTCAGTGTCAGTTGTAAAAGTAAAAACTGTCAGGGCAGTTAGTGTTAGGTCCAGGGTAGCCCCCATCACCCCCCCCCCCCCAATAAAGGTTTAACCCCCTGATTGCCCCTAGAGTTAACCCTTTCACCCCCTTTTGCCAGTGTCACTAAGCGATCATTTTTCTGATCGCTGCAGTAGTGTCGCTATTGTCGCTAGGTAGCTAGTTATTTTTTTTAGGTTCCCCGTCAGGTTTTTATATAGCGCCAGGGACCCCCATTTACTACCTAATAAAAATTTGAACCCCCTGATTGCCCCTAGTTAACCCTTTCACCAGTGATCACCGTATAAGTGTTACGGGTGACTCTGGTTAGTTTGCTTTTTATAGCATCAGGGCACCCACCATTTATTACCCAATAAAGGTTTAACCCCCTGATCACCTGGCGGGTGATATCAATTAGGTTTTAGGGTCGGGGTCTGCGTCGCCCCAGGCAGCTCTAGGTTAGTGCCAGTACCGCTAACACCCACACGCAAAGCATAAACCTCCCGTAGTGGTATAGAATCTGAACAGATCAATATCTGATCAGATCTATACTAGCGTCCCCAGCAGTTTAGGGTTCCAAAAAAACGCATTGAGCGGGATCAGCCCAGATACCTGCTAGCACCTGCGTTTTGCCCCTCTGCCCAGCCCACCCAAGTGCAGTATCGATCGATCACTGTCACTTACAAAACACTAAACGCATAACTGCAGCGATCGCAGAGTCAGGCCTGATCCCTGCCATCGCTAATTTTTTTTTTTTTTTTTTTTTTTTTGGTAGCATTTTATATTTAAATCCGGAAGGCAGTGCTTGGTTTTCGGGGTCCCGTACGTGGCTAGGCTCCCAAAAAGTCCCCCACATGTGGTAACCCCGTACTCGGGAGAAGCAGCAGAATTTATTTTGGGGTGTAATTTGACTTATGCCCATAGCATGTGTGAGCAATATATCATTTAGTGACAACTTAACCTATTTTTTTTATAGTTTCAGGGCACCCGCCATTTATTACCTAGTCTCACTAGTGTACCCCTAAATTTAGGGGTGTCTACTTTCCAAAATGGGGTCATTTGGGGGGCGTTTGTGCCATCTTGGCATTTTATGGCCTTCAAAACTGTAACGCCCTTAGAAAGCCTGAAGGCGGTGCTTGGTTTTCGGGGCCCCGTACGCAGCTAGGCTCCCAAAAAGTCCCACATATGTGGTATCCCCGTACTCAGGAGAAGCAGCAGAATTTATTTTGGGGTGTCATTTCACATATGCCCATGGCATGCGTGAGCAATATATCATTTAGTGACAACTTTGTGAAAAAAAAAAAGAAAAAAAAAAAAGTTTGTAATATTCCCGCAACTTGTGGCAAAATATAAAATATTTCATGGACTCAACATGCCTCTCAGTAAATAGCTTGGGGTATCTACTTTCCAAAATGGGGTCATTTTGGGGGGTTTTGTGCTATTTTGGCATTTTATGGCCTTCGAAACTGATAGGTAGTGAGGAGTGAAATCAAAAATTTGCACCCTTAGAAATCCTGAAGGCAGTGATTGGTTTTCGGGGTGCCGTACGCAGCTAGACTGCCAAAAAGTCCCACATATGTGGTATCCTTGTACTCAGGAGAAGCAGCAGAATATATTTGGGGTGCAATTCCACATATAACTATGGCATGTGTGAGCAATATATCATTTAGTGACAACTTTTTGTAAAATTTTTTTTTTTTTTGTCATTATTCAATCACTTGGGACAAAAAATAAAATAAAAAATTCAATGGGCTCAACATGCTTACCTAGACCTAGGTACCTTACCTAGGGACAAAAAAAAAAAATATTCAATGGGCTCAACATACCCATCAGCAATTTCCTTGGGGTGTCTACTTTCCAAAATGGGGTCATTTGGGGGGGGGGGGGGGGTTGTACTGCCCTGCCATTTTAGCACCTCAAGAAATGAGATAGGCAGTCCTAAATTAAAAGCTGTGTAAATTCCAGAAAATGTACTCTAGGTTGTAGATGCTATAACTTTTGCGCAAACCAAAAAATATACGCTTATTGACATTTTTTTTACTAAAGACATGTGGCTGAATAAATTTTGCCCTAAATGTATGACTAAAATTGAGTTTATTCGATTTTTCTTATAACAAAAAGAAGAAAATATCTTTTTTTTATTTTTATTTTTTTCCAAAATTTTCGCTCTTTTTCCATTTATATCGCAAAAAATAAAAATCGCAGAGGCAATCAAATACCATTAATAGAAAGCTCTATTTGTGGGAAGAAAAGGACGCAAATTTCGTTTGGGTGCAATATTGCATGACCGCGCAATTACCAGTTAAAGCAGCGCAGTGCGAAATTGGAATAAGACCTCTGGTCCTTAAGGTGTTTATTGGTCCGGGGCTGAAGTGGTTAAACTGTCAATTTTTTTTTTTTTTTTTTTTTCAGTTTTGGTTTTCGTCTTAAAGTGGGGTGCCCCCTAAAAAGTCAGCAGCTACAAATACTGCAGCTGCTGACTTTTAATAATCGGACACTTACCTGTCCCAGGGTCCAGTGATGCAGGGGAACGAAGGCCCCCCTCATTCCCTGCTCCGCTAGCGGCACAGTCATTCGTACTGTGGGCACCTGGCTGTGGCTTCCCAGCCGGGCACCCACTGCGCATGCGCGAGCGGCACAGGGCATCGTGATACGCCGCACAGTTACCTGGGACACGTGACAGGTCCCAGGTGACTGTGCGGCGCAAGGGGAAGTTATGTCACCAGCCCAGGCAAGGAAGAAGGCAGACTACGAGGGACACCCTAGCAACAGCCATTTAGAGGTGAGTGTAAAAATTTCAATTGGGTGCACCCCTATATACACTATTAGAGGTTGAATCTGGTATACAAAATCAGACTCTGAGATCACAATTCTTATTTAAAGGGGGAAAAAACCTAAAACACTGTTTTGCAGATTTTAAGACCGGACGGTAATAGAATATGCATGACAGATTCCCTTGTCATAGACTGATAGCTCGATGCAAGTTACCTGTGCCTGCTGTCACTAAGGTCCCTTTCACACTGGGGCGGTGTGGGCGCCGGTGGTAAAACGGTGCTATTTTTAGTGCCGTTTTACTGTCGTTTTAGTGGCAGTATTTGGCCGCTAGCGGAGCGGTTTTACCCCCTGTTAGCGGCCGAGGAAAGGGTTAAAACCACTGCAAAGGGCTGCTGCAGCAGCGCTTTGCCGGCGGTATAGCCGTGCTGCCCCATTAATTTCAGTGGGCATGAGCGGTGAAGTAGCAATATACACAACTCTCTTTTACCACTCCAAAGATGCTGCTAGCAAGACTTTTTTTTTTTTTTTTTTAACCATCTTGCCAGCGCACCGCTCCAGTGTGAAAGCCCTGGGGAGTGTGAGGAGCGGCTCTTTCAGGGCACTTTGCAGGTGCTATTTTTAGCACTGTAGCGCCTGCAAAGTGCCTCAGTGTGAAAGGGGTCTAAGACCTTTAGTAGAAGCAGCATGCTTTTTGAATCGCCTGTCAAGGTTAAAAAAAAATTAAATATTAGATTTTTTTTTTTTTTTTTTTTGTGCAGACCACTGCAGCATGTTGTATAACCTGAAGCCATAGGGTAGATTTCCTTGCTTCATCAGGGCAGTGATGAGCAACGCTCCCTAGTTCAGTCCAATGCTGCTGGTGCAAATGAGCCCTAAGAGGTTGTTGGATGCTTCTTTTGAGGTTATAAGTGCTCATGCACACGGACGTTTTAAAAAACTGGCTGCAAAGCTAGCTCCGATGCCTGGAAAAATTGTTGTTAAAAACGTGATTTTTACCGCGTTTTGCATTGGCGTTTTTGCGCGTTTTTGCGCGTTTTTTAGCGTTAAGTAGCGTTTTTTAAGAAACACATCTCTTGGCTATAGCACTCAGAAAACAAAGAAAATATGTTGCGCGTTTATGCGCGTTTTTGCGCGTTTTCCCGCGATTCGCGTTTTTACAGCTCTAGCTCCACGCCACGGAATGCACTGGTCCTGGGTTTTTTTTACAGCTTAAAAACGCCTATGCCATTTGCAGCTCAAAAACGCCTAGGTGGGCATGAAGCCATAGACTAACATGGACAGCCGTTTTTAAGCTGCAAAAAAAGCTCAAAGTGGCTGTAAAAACGTCCGTGTGTATGAGGCCTTAGAGAGAAATAGCAAGTGGCTTTTCCAGCACATTATAAGGAAAAGTCAACAAATAAAGAACTTTAAAGCACAATTGAAGACATAGTAGTCTGTCTGTTTTTCATTCCCTGGCAGGTCACTTGGTGTGTGTGTGTGTGTGTGTGTGTGTGTGTGTGTGTGTGTGTGTGTGTGTGTGTAACCCTTGGATTAAAATTTCAACTATTGCACTTCACTCCCAATCTGTATTTAATTTTGATTGTTCATTAGGCAGTGGCTTGAGCCCGCTAGACTGGTTGTGATTTAAAAAAATAAAAATGTGTTTTTTTTTTTTTTTGGAGTTTGATGGGTGACGCAGTCTTTTAGGGCTTGTTCACACTTGACTAAATGTCTAATGCTTAACAAACGCTCCTATAGCATTAGTATGGGCATTAGACTTGTTTTACTGGATAGTGTGAACAGAACTATGTGTTTTCCATTGTATCATTTTGCATAGGCATTTGAGGGGCATTTTTAATGTGAACTTAGCCTTAGGTAGTCACATCCCCCCTCTACTACATTTCCAAATAAATCTTTTCTTGGCTTTGAGTACAAGTAGTCAACAGCATACGTTTTATTGCCCTAAAAACAGTTGTCTTGTCTGCTCAAAAAAAATGGAAAAGGTCTGCATTATTTTCTGATTTTGTGAACATAGGCGGACGTAAACCGAACTGAAGACAGACGTTATGAAACAATGGAGATTGATGTAACTCGGATCAGTACAGATTTATTTTTTTCCTTGGCAAAAAATGTGACTGCACTGATGATGCCCGTGTGAAAGGGCACACACCTTTTTATTCTTTTAGAACTAAGTGTTTAGTTAACTGAAGCCTTCTATGAACCATATATTTTATAAATGCTCTCTACTTCTGTTTCCTCAGGCAAGAGCAAAGAAGCAGAAATAAAAAGGATAAACAAGGAACTGGCTAACATTCGCTCAAAGTTTAAGGGTATGTGTATTCTTTATTCTTTCCAGATCCCTTTGTGTCTTTTTCTGATCAGAATTATTTTCAGTTAACCAAATTATGAATATCCCTCTTCAGTAGATGTTGGTCATGATTTTGTCAATTTCTGTGCCGTGCTCCACACACCTAGTATGTTAGTAACCAAAATTTTTTTATTTAATTTTTTTATGTTTTTGATGATGTGGAAAGCTTAAAGCGGTAGCAAATTGCATTTTGTTTAAAATAATAATAAAAAAAAAAACAACACCTGTAAGGCAACTGCATAATCTGCTAGTTCTAGCACATTATGAAATACTTTCCCTGGAATAAAGCCTCCAGTGCTGTGGTTGTCAGCGCTGCAAGGGCTGACCTCTTACCCCTCGGTCTTTCTTCCGGGTTTGTGCGCTCCGGCTATGTGACTGACCAAAGCCACGATATTGTCACTCCCACCCATGGGCATGGGAGCCCTTGGTTCCTGCACAAAGTTCTGAAGGTCCGGCAAGGTATGCCAGATGTTTAGAGCGCATGTGCCGGTGACGTAATTGCCTGCATCCAGGGTGAATAAGCAGTGCATATTTTTAGGAGATCTTTATTTTGCCTAGAGGTAAGCTTTACAGGTAGGCAAAAATCGGCAAGCAGGCTTTACTACCGCTTTAAGCAGACCTTCAGCCACAGCTCCCCTATTTTATTTATTTAGTTTTAAGTATACTTATCACCGAGACGCGAGGTCTGCACAATTTGAATATTCACCCAGCCACTGGATCCAGCGTTATTCGGTTGATATCATTCTGTCCTCAGACACTTCTGGGTCCCACGCTGCTATCTTGCTTAAGATGTCATCTAGAGGCCCACCAGCTATTCCAGTTTCAGCTGGTGGGGCTTTGCGATGACGCTCCACAAGGCTGGCCCACCTCCTACTTGCTGAATGAAAGGATATGTGATGTGCATATCCCAGGTGGCCCAGCGAGCACTATACATGTCATTCGCCTAGGCCAACATTGTGCAAAGAGGAGTGGGGCAATGCGTTTTGTGTAAAAAGAGAAAAAAAAAAATAGGGGAGATCTCTGAGGAAATCTGTTCTGGTAACTAAAATTAAATTTATAAAGTTTCCATGGGGCAGGACATTTTAAAGATTTCTACCGATGGGTGAAGACCCTTTATCTACAAACCACGATTATAAAATAGGCTGTGGGTGTCTTCATCCCCATAATCAAATATGTGTATCTCTGCCATACACTGGACTATAATCTACTAGGGAATCCACAACCTATATACAAATTTTACATAAAATAATTATAAAATCTTCTTTTATTATATTTTTCAAAAAGCTGTGTAACACGGATATTACATCAGCATCAAATCTTTCCTACTTGATCTAGAACTTAAATAGAAAGTTTTGGCATTACATATACTTAGAATAGGTTAGTAAAGCCTATAATTACTTTTTGCGTGTGTGTGTGTATGCTCTCAGTAAAAGGGGAAAGAAGGGTCAGGAAATTGCAGTGATTGCATGGTTTCCAAACGAGAAAAAAAAAAAGTTGATATTAAAGCCGTAGTAAACTGCCACAAAAATAAATAATAATAAAATCGAACCCCATGCAGGTATAAAGTGTTACTAAACCAAGAACCCTGCATTCACTATTTCTAGTCTCCCACAGTACACAGAAATACAATTATTTTAATAAATATAAACGGCTAAATACATTTTCTTGGCAGCAGTATATAGAAGTCTTGTCGGAGGCAGTTTCATTCTACTTGGACTGTCCTATGAGGCTGTAGGACCCCTGACCCTCTGTTTGGACTGTGCTGATTAGACCTGTGACGATCACGTGCACCCTCCAAAAGAAATACTCTAGCAATACACACCAAACTGAGCATGTGCAGAGTGACTCTAGAGGCTCTGTCTTATCAGGAGATGGTTTGGGGATTGGAAGAAGGGGAGGATCAGCGAAGGCAGGATCAAACAGCCTTTTTACACAATGCAGAGGATTGTGGGCGGCACAGTGATGTAGTGGTTAGCACTCTCACCTAGCAGTAAGAAGGGTCGCTGGCTCAAATCCCAACCACGACACTACCTGCCTGGAGTTTGCATGTTCTCCCTGTGCCTGCGTGGGTTTCCTCCGGGCACTCCGGCTTCCTCCCACAATCCAAAGACATGCAGGTAGGTAAATTGGCCCTAGTATATGAATGGTGACCTTGGATTGTGGGCTCCTTGAGGATAGGGACAGATGAGAATGTGCAGGGATAGGGACAATTGTAGAATTTCTCTCAGGTTGAACTGGATGGACTGGTGTCTTTATTCAACCTTACTAACTATGAAACCCCTTGGGTTCCACAGTGAACATAACAAGCATGCTTTATTGCATATATAGACTGATTTTACTGTTGTGGGTTTAGTAACTTTGTCATAATGTACTAATAAGTGTCAACAATGTGCTAGTATGCAGCATATGACTGTACTTGGAGCCCTGTTACGGCTCCGCACTGCTGCCATCTTCTCCCAGTCTTTCTTTTGGGTTCACTGGCTCTGGCTGTATGAATGGCCAGGGCCATGATGACGTCACTTTACTTCCACTTTAAAATCTGTTTAAATCCCAGATCCTGTACGTTGGTCCGTGCAAGGAGGCTAGTGGGCTCTATCTGCCGGTGACCTGCGATCGCTGTGTACAGAGGCAATTCCCCATTCTGCCCAATGACATGTCGGAGATCTTCTGTTCCCAGTGATCGAGAACAGTGATCTGTCATGTCCCAGTGTTCCTAAATCTATCCTGTAGTTTGTAGACGAGAAAACGTTTGTGCAGACCAATCAATGTACGCCTATTGCCTTATTTTTTGGTTAAAAAAAAATAAATAAATACATATAGGCCTAAACTGATGAATACATTTAGAAATAAAAAAAAAAACATTTTAAATCTAAAAATTATTTAATTTTTTTCAAAATTGTCGATCTACTTTTTGCGCTCTAAACAAAAAAAAAAAACCTGCAGAGGTGATCAAATACCACCGAAAAAAAGGATGTTTGGGTACAGTGTTTCATGACCATGCAATAGTCAGTTAAATTGGCGAAGTGCCGTATAGCAAAAAATAGCCTGGTCATTAAGGGGGCATTTCCTTTTGGGGCTGAAGTGGTTAAAGTACAGGGTAAGAAAAGACAGTGGTTAAAAAAATGTAAGGGTGTTTAGGATCACAGGATACCTTTTTAACCACTTGCCGACCGCCTAACGCCGATGTACGTCGGCAGAATGGCACGGGCAGGCATAAGCACGTACATGTACGTGATTTGCCTCCCGCGGGTCGGGGGCCCGATCGGGCCCCCGCCCGGTGCCTGCGGCGGTCGGTTTTCGTTCGGGAGCGATCCCGGACGAGGGGACGGCCATTCATTCATGGCCACCCCCTCGCGATCGCTCCCGACGAATGAAAATCCCCCGTGACATCACTTCCTCTCCTGTAATGTAAACACAGGAGAGGAAGTGATGTATTCTCTCCTCGTGTCGGTCTTTTTCGTTCCGGCACCGAGGAGAGCGGATCGGTGAGTTGCACCTAACACTACACTAACAGTAGAACACGCCAGGCACACTTTTCACCCCCCTGATCACCCCCCAATCACCCCCAATCACCCCTGCCCCCCCCAGTCACAGTGACACCAAGTGCATTTTTTTTTTTTTTTTTTTTTTTTTTTTTTTTTTTGCATTGGTGTCATTTGTGACTGTAATAACTGTTAGGGCAGTTAGGGCTAGCCCCCTTTAGCTCTAGGGTGCCCCCCTAACCCCCCCAATAAAGGTTTAACCCCGTGATCACCCCCCGTCGCCAGTGTCACTAATAAGCGATTTTTTTCTGATCGCTGTATTAGTGTCACAGGTGACGCTAGATAGGCAGGTAAGTATTTGGGTTCGCCGCAGCTTTTTATAGCGTCAGGGACCCCCATATACTACCGCATAGCCCCCTGATTGCCCCCCAGTTAACCCTTTCACCAGTGATCACCATATAACTGTTACAGGTGACGCTGGTTGGTTAGTTATATTTTTTTGTTTCAGGGCACCCGCCATTTATTACCTAATAAAGGTTTAACCCCCTGATCACCCGGCGGGTGATATAAGTTTTTTAGGGTCAGATAAGGCCTGCGTCGCCCCAGCGTCAGGTTAGTGCCAGTACCGCTAACACCCACGCGCAAAGCATACACCTCCCTTAGTAATATAGTATCTGATCAGATATATATTAGCGTTGCCAGCATTTTAGGTTTCCCAAAACGCATTGTTAGCGGGATCAGCCCAGATACCCGCTAGCACCTGCGTTTAGCCCCTCCGCCAAGCCCAGCCCAGCCCACCCAAGTGCAGTATCGATCGATCACTGTCACTTACAAAACACAACACACATAACTGCAGCGTTCGCAGAGTCAGGCTTGATCCCTGCGATCGCTAACAGTTTTTTTTGTAGCGTTTTGAAACAGTCGCTGACAGGCTAGGTGCTTTTTTACCTGTGAGTCTCACTAGTGTACCCCTAAATTTAGAGCCCAAAATGGCAAAGCGAAGGTACACTAGTGATGAGGCCTACACGTTTCTGAGCATGACAGATAGTGAAGAGGACGTCACTCATCTGTCAGATTCAGGCTCAGAATACGATCCTGTAGAGGACAGCGGCTCCATGACAGATAGCTCTGACGACGGAGATGAGGCCGCTGTTAAGAACAGGTGTGCCCAATCCCGTATGTATTCTGTTGTTGAGGTGCAGGAACCGCAGGTCACTCGTATGGAGCAGAGACGTACTAGAGCCGCTCAACCTTCTGGTGAACTGGCAAGCACCAGCGGCCTAGTACACCCTGGACCTACATCCAGCACTGCAGTAACACGTGGTGACGTGGCGAGTCCCATAAGTGCAGTTCAAGCTGGCGAGGTGGCAAGCACAAGTAGTGTCCCGCTGCCACCAAGAAGAAGACAAAGACAGGCCCGTCGTACCCATAGTGCCCTTCCTGCAGAATTCGCCAATCCTATTTGGGTGCCCACCACTTCTGCAGAACCCGTACTTCCCCCATTCACTGGCCAACCTGGCATTAACGTGGAAACAGTTGATTTTACGACACTTGACTTTTACTCACTGTTTTTCACCGAAGATCTCTTTAGATCTATTGTGGACCAAACCAATTTGTACGCTGCTCAACACATCGCCACTATTCCCCAGTCCGCCCTTGCCAGACAATGGAAACCAGTTACGGTTTCCGAATTTAAAATCTTTCTGGGCCTCTCCCTCAACATGGGCATAACCAAAAAGAGTGAGTTGCGGTCATATTGGTCCATTGACCCAATTCACCATATGCGCGTGTTCTCTGCTTCCATGTCCAGGGCACGATACGAGATGATTTTGCGGTTCATGCACTTCAGCGACAATGAACTCTGTCGTCCTCGTGGAGACCCTGAGTATGATCGGCTCTACAAAATTCGGCCCCTCATAAACCACTTCAACCAACGTTTTGCAGCCTTGTTTACTCCCGATCAAGTTGTCTGCGTTGATGAGTCCCTGATTAAATTTTCTGGTCGCTTGTCCTTCAAACAATACGTCCCCAACAAGCGTTCCAGATACGGGGTCAAGATGTATAAGCTCTGTGACAGGGCCACAGGCTATACACGTAGTTTCATGGTTTATGAGGGAAGAGATAGTCACGTAGAGCCGGAGAACTGCCCTGATTACATAGGAAGCGCTGGCAAGATAGTGTGGGACTTGGTGTCACCCTTATTCGGAAAGGGGTACCACTTGTACGTGGACAATTATTACACAAGCGTGCCACTCTTTAGTCACTTGTTTGATCAGCAGATTGGAGCATGTGGCACCGTGCGACCTAATCGCCGGGGCTTTCCCCAGCGGCTTGTAGAGTCCCGTCTTAGGCTGGGGGAGAGAGCCTGCTTGCGCAGTAATAATTTGCTCGCTATGAAGTGGAGGGATAATAAGAATGTTTTCGTTCTTACCTCCCTTCATGCAGACACGACGGTCCAAATTTCTACGGCGACTGGTGTTGTGGAGAAACCCCTCTGTGTCCACAAATATAACCTTAACATGGGAGGGGTGGACCTCAATGACCAGTTGTTGGCGCCGTATCTAGTTGCCCGTAAGTCCAGACGCTGGTACAAAAAAGTGTCTGTTTATTTATTCCAATTGGCTATACTGAATGCTTATGTACTACACAAAGCTTCAGGACGGACTGGATCCTTCCTCAAATTCCAGGAGGATATCGTCAGAGCCCTTCTGTATCCAGACGGTGCTCCACCTCACCTTCCCCTACCAGATGCAGTAAGCCGGCTGCATGAGAGGCATTATTCTTATGTCATCCCGAGTACCCCTACCCAACGAGCCCCCCAAAAAAGATGTCGTGTCTGTAGCAAGCGCGGATTTAGGCGTGACACCCGTTCTTATTGTCCCCGCTGTCCTGACCAGCCTGGTCTTTGTCAGGGTGAGTGTTTTGAACGCTACCATGAACTAGTTGAGTATTAGCGCAGGGTACAGCATTGCACAAGCTAGGCACACGTTCACAGGGTCTCCCAAGATGCCATCACATTTTGAGAGACCCAAACCGCTGGAACCGTTACAACAGAAAAAGTGTTAAAGTTACAAAAAAAAGTGTTAAAAAAAAAAAAAAAAAAAAAAGTAAAAAAACCAAAAAAACCAAAAAAAATATAAAATAAAAAAACCAAAAATAGTTGTCGTTTTATTGTTCTCTCTCTCTCTATTCTCTCTCTATTGTTCTGCTCCTTTGTACTGTATTCTATTCTGCAATGTTTTATTGTTAACCATTTTTTGTTTTCAGGTACGCCATTCAGCTGTAGCGTGGATTTATTTATCTTGACAGCAACAGCGTTTGCTCCCACGATATGTAAAGCCACGACTCCAGCGCTGTCGGAGGTGATTTCACCACCACAGTTAAAAAAGAGCATATATGCCGAAGCATGGGGGCATAAGGGGTGGAGGATCGATTTTGCTCCTAATGCCGCGTACATACAGTCAAAATTCCGACGGAGGGCTTGCCCGTGGAAAAGTTTGAATGTATGTACGCGGCATAACTTTTTTGCGGGAGGATGCCCCCATGCTTCGGCATATATATATTTTAGGCACAGATTGTGTTAAATGTGTTATTTTTTGCGATTTTTTTTGTATTTGCTTTGCAGGTATGGTAAGTCCTACTGTTATACTGTAATGTTACTTTGTTTTATTGTTAACCATCATTTGCTTAGCAGGTACGCCATTCTGCTGCAGAGCGGATTTATTTATCTTGACAGCAACAGCGTTTGCTCCCACGATACATAAAGCCGCGACTCCAGCACTGTCGGGGGTGATTTCACCACCACAGTTAAAAAAGAGCATATATGCCGAAGCATGGGGGCATACGGGGTGGAGGAACGATCTGCTCCTACCTTTTGCGGGAGGATGCCCCCATGCTTCGGCATATATAAATGGTGCATGTATGCCCACCATTAGAAAGTGGGTGGATGAAGGGTGGTATCTAATGGTGGGCATGCCCACCGATCAATATTTTTTTTTCGTTCAGCCCACAGGCTGCATGAAAAAAAAAATACAATATATGCCCAACCAGTTCCAGCAACATACTGGTATGTTGCGGGACTTTGAGTGCTTATACCAGAATGATGCCTGCAGGTTTAGGTATCATCTTGGTATCATTCTTTTCAGCCAGCGGTCGGCTTTTATGTAAAAGCAATCCTAGTGGCTAATTAGCCTCTAGACTACTTTTACAAGCAGTGGGAGGGAATGTCCCCCCCCCCGCACCATCTTCCATGGTTTTCTCAGGCTCTCCTGTCCCAACAGGGAACCTGAGAATGCAGCCGGTGGTTCCGCCAGCTGACCATAGAGCTGATCAGAGACCAGAATGGCTCCAATCATCTCTATGGCCTAAGACACCGGAAGCTACGAGCATTTCATGACTTAGATTTTGCGGGATGTAAACAGCGCCATTGGGAAATTGGGAAAGCATTTTATCACACCGATCTTGGTGTGGTCAGATGCTTTGAGGACAGAGGAGAGATCTAGGGTCTGATAGACCCTAATTTTTTTAAAAAAGAGTACCTGTCACTACCTATTGCAATCATAGGGGATATTTATATTCCCTGAGATAACAATAAAAATCATAAAAAAATATATATAAATGAAAGGAACAGTTTAAAAAAAAAAAAAAAAAGCAAAATAAATAATAAAAAAAAAAAAAAAAAAAAAAACCACCCCTGTCCCCCCCTGCTAAGGCGCAACGCGGAACACAAGCGTTGGTCTGGTGGCATATGTAAACAGCAATTGCACCATGCATGTGAGGTATCACCGCGAAGGTCAGATCGAGGGTACTAATTTTAGCAGTAGACCTCCTCCGTAAATCTAAAGTGGTCACCTGTAAAGGCATTTAAAGGCTTTTAAAAATGTACGTAGTTTGTCGCCGCTGCACGTTTCTGCGCAATTTTAAAGCATGTCGTGTTTGGTATCCATGTACTCGGCCTAAGATCATATTTTTTATTTCATCAAACATTTGGGCAATATAGTGATTTTTAGTGCATTAAAATAAAAAAAAGTGTGTTTTTTCCCCAAAAAATGCGTTTGAAAAATCGCCGCGCAAATACCGTGTGAAAAAAAAATATGAAACACCCACCATTTTAATCGGTAGGGCTTTTGCTTTAAAAAAACACTACATGTTTGGGGGTTCAAAGTAATTTTCTTGCAAAAAAAAATATTTTTTCATGTAAACAAAAAGTGTCAGAAAGGGCTTTTTCTTCAAGTGGTTAGAAGAGTGGGTGATGTGTGACATAAGCTTCTAAATGTTGTGCATAAAATGCCAGGACAGTTCAAAACCCCCCCAAATGACCCCATTTTAGAAAGTAGACACCCCAAGCTATTTGCTGAGAGGCAGGTCGAGTCCATGGAATATTTTATATTTTGACAAAAGTTGTGGAAAAAATACATTATTATTATTTTTTTTTTTTTTTTTGCACAAAGTTGTCATTAAATGATATATTGCTCAAACATGCCATGGTTATATGTAAAATTACACCCCAAAATACATTCTGTTGCTTCTCCTGAGTACGGGGATACCACAAGTGTGAGACCTTTTGGGAGCCTAACCGCGTACGGTACCCCAAAATCCAAGCACCACCTTCAGGATTTCTAAGGGTGTAAATTTTAGATTTCATTCCTCACTGCCTATCACAGTTTCGGAGGCCATGGAATGCCCAGATAGCACAAAATCCCCCCAAGTGACCCCATTTTGGAAAGGAGACACCCCAAGCTATTTGCCGAGAGGTATGGTTAGTATTTTGCAGACCTTCATTTTTGTCACAAAGTTTTGAAAATTGAAAAAAAGAAAAAAAATATACATTATTTTTTTTTTTCTTCATTTTCAAAAACAAATGAGAGCTGCAAAATACTCACCATGCCTCTCGGCAAATAGCTTGGGGTGTCTACTTTCCAAAATGGGGTCATTTTGGGGGGTTTTGTGCTATTTTGGCATTTTATGGCCTTCAAAACTGTGATAGGTAGTGAGGTGTAAAATCCAAAATTTACACCCTTAGAAATCCTGAAGGCGGTTCTTGGTTTTCGGGGCCCCGTACGCGACTAGGCTCTCAAAAAGTCCCACACATGTGGTATCCCCGTACTCAGGAGAAGCAGCAGAATTTATTTTGGGGTGTCATTTCACATATGTCCCTGGCATGTGTGAGCAATATATCATTTAGTGACAACTTTGTGAAAAAAAAATAAAAGTTTGTAATTTTCCCGCAACTTGTGGCAAAATATAAAATATTCCATGGACTCAACATGCCTCTCAGCAAATAGCTTGGGGTGTCTACTTTCTAAAATGGGGTCATTTGTGGGGGTTTTGTGCCATCTTGGCATTTTATGGCCTTCAAAACTGTAATAGGTAGTGAGGCATGAAATCAAAGATTTACGCCCTTAGAAAGCCTGAAGGCGGTTCTTGGCTTTCGGGGCCCCGTACGCACCTAGGCTCCCAAAAAATCCCACACATGTGGTATCCCCGTACTCAGGAGAAGCAGCAGAATTTATTTTGGGGTGTCATTTTACATATGCCCATGGCATGCATGAGCAATATATCATTTAGTGACAACTTTGTGAAAAAAAAAATAAAAAAAAAAAAGTTTGTAAATTTCCCGCAACTTGCGGCAAAATATAAAATATTCCATGGACTCAACATGCCTCTCAGCAAATAGCTTGGGGTGTCTACTTTCTAAAATGGGGTCATTTGTGGGTGTTTTGTGCCATCTTGGCATTTTATGGCCTTCAAAACTGTAATAGGTAGTGAGGCGTGAAATCAAAGATTTACGCCCTTAGAAAGCCTGAAGGCGGTTCTTGGCTTTTGGGGCCCCGTACGCAGCTAGGCTCCCAAAAAGTCCCACATATGTGGTATCCCCGTACTCAGGAGAAGCAGCAGAATTTATTTTGGGGTGTCATTTCACATATGCCCATGGCATGCGTGAGCAATATATCATTTAGTGACAACTTTGTGAAAAAAAATAAAAAAATAAAAAAAGTTTGTAATTTTCCCGCAACTTGCGGCAAAATATAAAATATTCCATGGACTCAACATGCCTCTCAGCAAATAGCTTGGGGTGTCTACTTTCTAAAATGGGGTCATTTGTGGGGGTTTTGTGCCATCTTGGCATTTTATGGCCTTCAAAACTGTAATAGGTAGTGAGGCGTGAAATTAAAAATTTACGGCCTTAGAAAGCCTGAAGGCGGTGCTTGGTTTTCGGGGCCCCGTACGCGGCTAGGCTCCCAAAAAATCCCACACATGTGGTATCCCCGTACTCAGGAGAAGCAGCAGAATTTATTTTGGGGTGTAATTTCACATATGCCCATAGCATGTGTAAGCAATATATCATTTAGTGACAACTTTGTGAAAAATTTATAAAGTTTGTCATTTTCCCGCAACTTGTGGCAAAATATAAAATATTCCATGGACTCAACATGCCTCTCAGCAAATAGCTTGGGGTGTCTACTTTCTAAAATGGGGTCATTTGTGGGGGTTTTGTGCCATCTTGGCATTTTATGGCCTTCAAAACTGTGATAGGTAGTGAGGAGTAAAATGACATATGTATGCCCTTAGAAATCCTGAAGGCGGTGCTTGGCTTTCGGGGCCCCGTACGCGGCTAGGCTTCCAAAAAGTCGACCACATGTGGTATCCCCGTACTCAGGAGAAGCAGCAGAATGTATTTTGGGGTACAATTCCACATATAACCATGGCATGTGTGAGCAATATATCATTTAGTGACAACTTTGTGTAAAAAAAAAAAAAAATTTTTTTTTTTGTCATTATTCAATCGCTTGCGGCAAAAAAATAAAATATTCAATGGGCTCAACATGCCTCTTATCAATTTCCTTAGGGTGTCTACTTTCCAAAATGGGGTCATTTGGGGGGGTTTTGTACTGCCCTGCCATTTTAGCACCTCAAGAAATGAGATAGGCAGTCATAAAATAAAAGCTGCGTAAATTCCAGAAAATGTACCTTAGTTTGTAGATGTGACAACTTTTGCGCAAACCAATAAATATACAATTATTGACTTTTTTTTTACCAAAGACATGTGGCTGAATACATTTTGGCCTAAATGTATGACTAAAATTGAGTTTATTGGATTTTTCTAATAACAAAAAGTAGAAAATATCATTTTTTTTCAAAATTTGCGGTATTTTTACGTTTATATCGCAAAAAATAAAAATCGCAGAGTCAGTCAAATACCTTTAAAAGAAAGCTCTATTTGTGGGAAGAAAAGGACGCAAATTTCGTTTGGGTACAACATTGCATGACCGCGCAATTACCAGTTAAAGCAGCGCAGTGCCAAAGTGTAAAAAGACCTCTGGTCATTTACCAGCAAAATGGTCCGGTCTGAAAGTGGTTAAAAGAACAAGTGTGTTTTAATCACTTACCGACCGTGCTATAGCCGAATGAGAGCTACAGCACAGCTGTCCAGTTCAGGGAGGGTATTCTATGATTTCCTCCTGCTGTGATCGTTTGGGACACAGCTGATCAGGGTAAAGGGCCAATCACAGTGGCCTAGGGACCTCTACACTGATAATCGGGGCAGTTCTGATGATCAGTGCAGTCCCATTAGTGCCACCTCCCGGTGCCCTTCAGTGAAATTACCTGTTTACAAAATTTTTATTCTTTTTTTTTCATTTAGCAAAAAAATAAAAAATCAGTGGTAAATAAATACCACTAAAAGCTCTAGTTTTGTGAACATATATATTTTTTTTATATGGGTACAGTGTAGCATGACCTCGCAATTGTCAAAGTGCGGGAAGCTGAAAATTGGCTTGGGCAGGAAGGGGGTAAAAGTGCCCAGTAGGCAAGCAGTTAATCGTTATAAGTTTCACTTAGGTGCTTGTCAATTGAATTACAGTGTATTTAAAATCCTTATTTTAAATAATCTTAATTGCTGTGAAGGAAAAAAACTTTCCACGTCCCCTTACTCATTTTATGCTAGCTTTTAAATTTGGTTTGGGTTTTCTCTGAGAGCCGGTTCACACAGGGGCGACTCAGATCCGACTTCAGGTCGGACAACATGTAAAAATCAATGTAAGTGAGAGAGCCGTCTTAATGCACGTTACTGAAGTCGCTCCAACTTCAGAAAAGGTTCCTGTTCTACTTGAATCCGACTTGTAGGCGATTGGTACCCATTGATTTCAATGGAGGTCTCCTCCAAGTCGGATCTCCGTCTATACGGAGGTGACTCTGACAGAATTATCAGCTCTCAAGAGGGAACTCCACATTTATTAAAAAAATTTGGCGTGGTTCCCCCTCCGAGAGCATACCAGGCCCTTAGGTCTGGCATGGATTTTAAGGGGAACCCCCTATGCCGAAAAAATGGCATGGGGGTTCTCCCCAGATCCATACCAGACCCTTATCCGAGCACGCTACCCAGGCAGCCAGGAAAGGGGGTGGGGACGAGCGAGCGCCCCCCCCCCCTCCTGAGCCGTTCCAGGCCGCGCGGCCCCCCACCCCAAAGCACCTTGTCCCCATGTTGATGAGGACAAGGGCCTCTTACCGACAACCCTGGCCGTTGGTTGGTGGGGTCTGCAGGTGGGGGGCTTATCGGAATCCGTGAGCCCCCTTTAATAAGGGGCCCCGGATCCCGGCCCCCCACCTTATGTGAATGAGTATGGGGTACAATGTACCTCTATCCATTCACCTGTGAAAAAATTTTAAAAACAAAAACAAAAAAATAAACACAACACACAAGGGTTAAAATAGTTTATTGCACAGCTCCGGGGGTCTTCTCGCCGGACTCCTCCGCTATCTTCTGCTAGCTCTTTTGCTAGCGGACGAGCCCGGCTTTCTTCTTCGACCGCCACCCTCTTCTTCCGACTTCAGGGGTCTTGTCCCCCTCTTCGGTTCTTCTTGCCGGGCCACCGCGTCTTCTTCTAGCTCTTTTACAAGCGGTGGCCCGGTCTTCTGTTCCTATCTCCTGGAGATGTTGCCTCGTCGCTGTCTCCGCTCACTATAACGGAACGTGCGGCGACTTGTATAGGGACATCGCCGGATGATGTCCCCGCCCATTATGATGTCACAGTCCCAGAGGATGAGGGTAAGGGTCTGGTATGGATCTGGGGGGGGGACCCCCATGCCATTTTTTTTTCGGCGTAGGGGGTTCCCCTTAGGATCCATACCAGACCCAAGGGCCTGGTATGCTCTCTGAGGGGCAACCTCTTTTATTTGGCGTGGAGTTGCCCCTTCAGAGCTCATTCTCTTATTGGCCACGCAAAAGTCGCCTGGCCTGTGGCGACTTAAAGTCGCTTTTTTTTTTTTCCTTCCCTTTTTCTTTCATCACAGCAGTTCATACATGATCCTCTATGCGCTATATATATGTATATGTGTGTGTGTGTATATGTAGGTTTGTGTAAAGTTTATATTACAATGTGAGCATAACATTTCAGCTATTCGTTAAGACAGTAAAGCAGAATTGTCAAACTCAATTTCATCGTGGGTTGCATCAACATTATGGTTGCCCTCATGGACTGTATATCTACTCTGCATCATGTTAAATAATTGCCTTTTTGCTTTCGAATTTATTACGGTGCACTTCCTATTGAGCGTAGGGTTCAGGGGTGCGCTTCCTATTGATCGTAGGGTTCAGGGGTGCGCAACACAGGTTGTCCACATGTCACCTCCACCACCCCCTCCCAAAGGTTCTGGCATCTCTCCTACCCGACCCAGGCTCTAGTGCCAGTGTACTAGTCTAGCAGTGTAGGCTCTCCTTGCAGGGAGATCATTGATTGACGTCTGTCCCTGTGCAGGGATCTTTGAGAGTTGCTAGCTGCCAAGAACAAATCCGTCCTTGTAATCACAGAAGGATTTGTGTTTTTTAAAGTTGACAGCGGGGAGCGGAGGGTGAGGGCTGGAAAAAAGCCCTGAGTGTGAGGACCACATAAAATGGCCTGGATTCAGCCTGCAGGCCATATGTTTCACACATGTGCTGTAAAGTTTACTTAAATGTATGTCTCCTAAGGTTTGCACTATTCATAGTTTTACATTTTTGGATGCATTTACATTTTTGACACCAGTTTTTAGGAATTCATTTTGAAATAGTTACTGAGGATTCGGTGAGCTTGAGGTGGTTTTCAGCAAGTGGGTATTGGATTTGCCAACGTTGCTGTAGATTTTAAATATCCTGAGTAAAAATATTACAAGCGTGGAAAATAGCAAGGCTTATGTACAAGTGCATGATCTCATAGGAACCAAACAATTCAAGCCAAACTCTAGGTATGATCCGACTAGCATAGTTACATTGATTCAGCTTGTATACATGTTTTATACCAGATTGCAGTCATCTCCCAGGCTCTGTGCTGAGCAGCTAGCCCACTCCATACTGACCACAGGGGGGTCACTCGCTGGGCACATTCAGAGCGCCTGTTTTGAGATTGAATCATAGCCCACTTAGTCTAATCCACAAACCAAGAAGATATTGGTGTATCACTGTAGTAGCGTTGACTGCTATGGTGATTGTCGGCTTGCACAGCAGTCCATTGAATATGAAATGTGCATATTTACATTTGTTTAAAGTGGATGTAAACCCTCACATACAGTGGGGACAGGAAATATTCAGACCCCCTTAAACTTTTAACTGTTATATTGCAGCCATTTGCTAAAATCATTTAAATTCATTTTTTTTCCCTCAATGTATACACTGCACCCCATATTGACTGAAATAGAATTGTTGATATTTTTGCAGATTTATTAAAGAAAAACTGAAATATCAAATGGTACGAAGTATTTAGTAGAAGCACCATTTTGATCTAATACAGCCATGAGACTTTTTGGGAAAGATGCAACTAGTTTTTCACACCTGGATTTGGGGAGCCTCTGCCATTCTTCCATGCAGATGGTGGACAACCATTTTTAGGTCTCTCCAGAGATGCTCAATTGGGTTTGTCAGGCTCTGGCTGGGCCATTCAAGATCAGTCACAGAGTTGTTGTGAAGCCACTGCTTCATTATTTATTTTAGCTGTGCTCTTAGGGTCATTGTCTTGTTGGAAGGTAAACCTTCAGCTCACTCTGAGATCCTGAGCACTCTGGAGAAGGTTTTTGTCCAGGCTATCCCTGTACTTGGCCGCATTCATCTTTCCCTCAATTGCAACCAGTCATCCTCTCCTTGCAACTGAAAAACAACCCCACATCATGATGCTGCCACCACCATGCTTCACTGTTGAGACTGTATTGGACAGGTGATGAGCAGTGCCTGGTTTTCTCCACACATACCGCTTAGAATTAAGGCCAAAAAGTTTCATCTTGGACTTATCAGACCAAAGCATCTTATTTCTCACCATTTTGGAGTCCTTCAGGTGTTTTTTTTTTTTTTTTGCAAACGCCATGCAGGCTTTCATGTGTTTTGCACTGAGGGGAGTCTTCCGTCGGGCCACTCTGCCATAAAGCCCGACTGGTGGAGGGCTGCAGTGATGGTTGACTTTTTACAACTTTCTCCCATCTCCTGACTGCATCTTTGGAGCTCAGCCACAGTGATCTTTGGGTTCTTCTTTACCTCTCTCACCAAGACTCTTCTCCCCCGGGTTCTGGTCATCCCAAACGTCTTCCATTTAAGGATTATGGAGGCCACTGTGCTCTTAGGAACATTCAGTGCAGCAGAATTTTTTATTTTTTTGTAACCTTGGCCAGATCTGTGCCTTGCCACAATTGTCTCTGAGCTCTTCAGGCAGTTCCTTTTTGAACTCCTGATTCTCATTTGCTCTTGCATGCTCTGTCAGCTGTAAGGTGTTATATAGACAGGTGTGTGGCTTTCCTAATCAAGTCCAATCAGTATAATCGAACACAGCTGGACTCAGATGAAGGTGTAGAACCATTTCAAGGATGATCAGAAGAAATGGACAGCACCTGAGTTAAAGCGGGAGTCCACCGGGACTCCGCGTTTTTTTTTTTTTTTTTTTTTTAAAGCCAGCAGCTACAAATACTGCAGCTGCTGACTTTTAAATAGTGACACTTACCTGTCCAGCGCGCCCGCGATGTCGGCACCCGAAGCCGATCGCTCGCTCGTCTATCGGGTCCTGCCGCCACCATCTTGGGTATGGGAATCAGGAAATGGAGCCTTTCGGCTTAATTTCCCGGTTCCCTACTGCGCATGCGCGAGCCGCGCGGCGCAATCCGGACAGTCCTCGCTGCCTCTGGGAGCTGTGTGTTTCCCAGCAGGCAGCGGGGCACTTGCTGAAGGGGGCGGGCGCTTGCGGAAAGGGGCGTAACGTACGCCCCTTTCCGCAGAGAGCTAGCCCGGAAGTGGGTGCAGTTACCTGGATTATCCAGGTAACTGCACCCCCCTCCCCCCTGAAAGGTGCCGATTGTGGCGCCGGAGGGGGGGGGGGGATTCCGATGAGCGGAGGTCCATTTTAGGGTGGACCTCCGCTTTAAATATGCATGTGTCAGCAAAGGGTCTGAATACTTGGGACCATGTGATATTTCAGTTTTTTTCTTTTTTGATCTGCAAAAATGTCAACAATTCGGTGTTTTTCGGTCAATATGGGGTGCTGTGTGTACATTAAGGGAAAAAAATGAACTTAAATGATTTTGGCAAATGGCTGCAATATAGCAAAGAGTGAAAAATTTGAAGGGGGTCTGAATACTTTCCGTCCCCACTGTATACCCAGCGAAGTGAAGAGCCTCAGGGATTAAACCAATCTACCTACATAAGTTTTACATGTATATCTGCTGTCTTTATGTTTTATATACTATTTAGAAAGTTCAGATCCTGTAATGCCGCGTACACACGATTTGGAATTATGGTCGAAAAAAAAAGTCTGATGGTTTTCTCGACGGAATTCTGCTCAAGCTGTCTTGCCTACACACGGTCACACCAAATTCTGACCGCCAAGAACGCGGTGACTTACAGCACATACAACGGGGCTAGAAAAGAAGTTCAATAGCCAGTAGACAATATCTTCCGTCTCATAGTTGAATCTGAGCATGCGTGAGTTTTTGCGCATTTGAATTGCATACACACAATCGGAAATTCCAATAGAAAGTTTTTCTGTTGGGAAAATTGAGACCATGCTCTCAAATTTTTGCTGGCGGGAATTCAGCCAGCTAAATTCCGATGAGGCCTTCACACTGTCGCATTTTTCTGCCGAAAAGCTCTCATCAGTCTTTTGCTGGCCAAAATTCTGATCGCTTGTACGCGGCATTAGATTTTCTCTTCCTGTTCAGCACCGTAGTAAAGCCTGGGCATACAGCCAAGACAGTTGATTGGAGGAAAAGCAACACACCCCCTCTCCTCATAGGTAGAGACTTTCATCTCTTTATCATTCAGCTCAGCTAATCTATTTATAGGATCATCCCCAACACAAAACTCAAAGGTTGCTTTTATCATATGACTGAGAACTTGACAGCAGTTATCAGGCTGATAACAGAAGTACTGAGCAGGAAAAAGCTAAGGAACATTGGGGGTTATTTACTAAAGACAAATCCGCTTTGCACTACAAGTGCAAACTAAAGTGCACTTGAAAGTGCAGTCGCTGTAGATCCAAGGGGGACATGCAAGAAAAATAAACAGCGTTTTATCTTGCACATGATTGGATCATAAAATCATCGGAGCTTCCCCGCATTTCAGATTTACAGCGACTGCACTTTCAAGTGCACTTTGCACTTGTAGCTTTGCACTTGTAGTGCAAAGTGGATTTGTCTTTAGTAAATAACCCCCATAGTGCTTTGAAGAGATAACAAAACACTGCATGAATTGGTTTTACATCCAGTTTAACCACTTGCCTACTGGGCACTTAAACCCCCCTCCTGCCCAGACCAATTTTTCTCACACTTTGAATAACAATTACTCAGTCATATAATACTGTACCCAAATTATTTTTTCATACAAATAGAGCTTTCTTTTGGTGGTATTTGATCACCTCCTGGGTTTTTTATTTCTTGCGCTATAAATGAAAAAAGATGGAAAAATTGAAAAAACAAACGCATTTTTCTTAGTTTGTGATAAAATTTAGCAAATTCTAAAAATAAAACAATAAAAATAACCCAAATTGGTGAATATTATTATTTGGTCTATGTGAAAGTTAGTCTACAAGCTGTGTTGCGAATCATAAAAATTTTAGCACACCTGATGTACTGGTGGCCTATCATTTCTTGCGACCCGAACAAGCCAGGAAAGTACACATACCCCCCAAATTACCCCTTTTTGGAAAGTAGACAAGGTATTTGGTAAGATGCATGGTGAGGTTTTTGATGTCGTTTTTTTTTTTCCCCACAAAATTTTCATTGTAATAAGTTATTTCTCACATGGCATGTGTATACCACAAATGACACCCCAAAATACATCCTGCTACTCCTGAGTATGGCGATACCAAATGTGTGAGACTGTCAGCCTGGCCACATAAAGAGGCCCAATATTGAAATGGCACCATCAGGCATTCTAAGAGCGTAAATTACACATCTCATTTCTCAACCGCTTATTACACTTTTGAAGGCCCTGGAGCACCAGGACAAGGAAAACACCCACAAACTGACCCCATTTTGGAAGGCTAACACCCCAACGTATAATCTGAGGCAGAATGAGTCTTTTGAATGGTTCATTTTTTTTCCCCCAGAAGTTTTGGGAAAATGTGGGGGAAAAAAATGAAAATGCATTTTGTTTACACAAAGTTGTCCATTTTATGAGATATTTCTAACACCTAGCATGTACATAGCAAAAATGACACCTCAAAATACATTCTGCTACTCCTGAGTATGGCGATACCAAATGTGTGAGAATTTTACACAATTTGGCCACATACAGAGGCCCAACCAATGCAAGGAACACGATCAGGTGTTCCAGGGACACATAGCATGCACATACCAAGAATTACACCCCAAAATACATTCTGCTGAGCAAAGAGTAAAGAAAAGATTACCTGTGGTTTTAGTAGCGCAGTTGTCCACACAGGATGATAGCACTGGTCCAGGCAGCAGGCAGGGACTTGGTCAGCAAAAGCGAACACAAATTTCCAGGCAAATGGGAGGTATACTGTCCATATACAGTCCAATCTGCAGGCAGAGATTGTCAGCAGTGCCAAAATATTGGTCCTGGTAGTAGGCAGGAACATGGTCCATCCATGTGGTTTGGTCAGTTCATGTGACAGGCAGAGGCATGATGGCATAGGTCCTACAGGCAGCAGTCAGAAGTAGGGCCTCGTTCAGGACAGAATGGGGACAGGGGTAGAGGCTTCTCCCACCCAAATTTCTTTGAAGCCTCAGTCTCCAGACCCTAATCTAGGAATGAGAAAACAAATGAAATTTCTTCATCCAGAAAAACAATTCTGGAGCCCCTCACATATGTGAGACCCCTGTTATAAATCCTACTAGTCCACTGGCAGGGTACAAGATCAGACCAAGAGGCATGGTCAAACAGTCCAGGGTCAGTTCCAGATCAGGCAGAGGTATATACAGAATCGGTAGGCAGAAGCTTTGTCCAAAAACAAGCCAGGGTCAGTTACAGAGCAAGCAGAAGCATAAGGGGTGTGAAGGTAAATGCAGGAAGTGAGGGTTATGTTTACCATACTTCACTAATAATTCACTGAAGTATGGCAATGGCGGAGACAGTCACCTATGCAGAGGGCTGGTTGGGAAGGACTTTGGGCACAATAAGTGGTGTCTCTTCTCAATCCTCGTTTGGTATACACCCGGCATTTTTTCTGACATTTTTGGCCTGTTGGTCTAGGAGGGATTTTATCGGGAAAGTGGCGTTCAGAGAGTCTGCTAATCGCATCGGATGAAATGTTTTCTGGTGGGCCGTTCGGGTATATAAGGGCAGTGGTGACTTTCTCCTGGTAGCCAAGGAAGGGTTTGGGTCTTTTAGTGGATTTGCGATAGATTACATAGGTGTTGTATATGGCCAAATTAAATAAATTGAAACTTTTTTTTTATACCACCGGTATGTTTTTGTGGAAAGGTAGGGTTCGAGCATCAGGTCGTTGAAGTCGACACCCCCAATGAACATGGGCCATTCCTTCTGGTGATCTCAACGCATGCATTGTGTATCGAAGAAAGCATGTACACATCCCTTCTGTCCCTCCACTTCGCAGCCAGAATTTCCTCATTTTGTAAACTTGCCGCTTCCCCTCTTATCTTGTCGACGAGGCTTTGAGGAAAGCCCTTCCGGTTCGCCCTTACGGTGACGCATGCTGGAGTGTATAAAAGTTGTCCACATACAGATGGTAGCCTTTCTCCAGGAGTGGGTTTGATTTTCCAAACGACTTTCCCACTCGATCCAATGTATTCTGGGCAATTAAGGGGATGTAGCTGGGTGTCCTTCCCGTCGTATACCATGAAGGAATATGTATACCCTGTGGCTCGGTTGCACAATTTATACATCTTCACCCCATAGCGGGCTCTTTTGGTGGGAATACATTGTTTTAAGCCCAGCCTGCCAGAAAATTTGATAAGGGACTCATCCACACATATGTGTTTGGTCTGGGGTAAACAACTGGGGGAAGATCTCAGAAAAAAATGATTCGTGGACGAATTTTATAAAGCTTATCAAAATTTGGGTCATTTCGGGGAGGGCACAGGATATTGTTATAGTGTAGGAATCTCATAATCGTGAGATATCTGGTCCTGGGTATTGAGGAAAAGATGGGCATGTGGTAGATGGGGCGGGATGACCAATATGCAAGTAATGCATTTTTTTCTGGTTAGTCCCATACAGAATGTGAGGCCCAAATTTATTTTAAACTCCTCCTCCACTGTTAGGGCTCTTCACTCGTAGGGACGGGCATAAGGACGTTGGATTACTTGCTATAAATTGTTGTGCATACAGGTTGCACTGGGCCACAATCGATGCAAGCATGTCCTCTGTAAAAATTTTATGGAAAAAGTCTATCGGAAAAATTTTCTGTGTGCACCTGGACTCCTGGGTGGGCAGTGAAAGGGGGAACGTTGGCTTCTCCTGAATTAGGAGGAAGCCACAAGGGATTCTGAAGGGAATAGGGAAGGCTGGCATGGGACCTAACCCTTTGGGGCTGAGGTGACACCCCCACTGGTACTTGGCCTTTGCCAAGGTACTGTGGTGCTGGTGGATGGCACTGCCTTACCAGTACGCCTTCGTCTGATGGGCAGACTCTCATCTTCCTCCTCTGTGGCTGTCATTGTACCACTGCTTTGGACAGGCTCGTAGTCCATGTCAGACTCAGAATATGAATATGAGGAGGAATCTGAAGCGGAGAGCTCCCCGTTGCTCTCGTCGGCCACAAGAATATTGTATGCCTCCTCTGCTGAAAATTAATCTTTGTGAAATTCTTAGTGATCACAAATGGCACTGATGTGGCAGGTGACACTGACGACAGGTGGCACTGAGTGATAGCACTGACAGGTGGCACGGACACGTGACACTGGCAGATGGCACTGATGGGCACTGTAACACTGTAATATTCACTGAAAAAAATCAGATCGCTCTCCCTCCTCACACGCTGTCTCTGTGTGAGGGAGAGCCAGCAATGAGAGATGATCTCATATGTTTACATTTTGAGATCATCTCTCGTTGGCAGCTACGATTGCGCTGTAAACTGCTGCGGATTGTAAACAATCATTTACAGCGATCTGTTGTTGTTTGTGTCCAAAGGACACGGTCAACAGATTTTCCCCAATGCGCGCCCTCGAGGGAGCGCGAGGGTTGAGAGTTAACGGGAGGACGTCCAGGGACTCTCCCTCCCGGGAGTTAGCGTCTGCGCTGTAGCAGTCTTTCGGGTATAGCGTGGGCACAAAGTGTTTAAGCTAGACTAATGTGAGGCTTCATGCACACTAGTTTTTTTTTTTTTTTTTTCCTGCTCCTAGAAGCTAAATAGTGTTTTCCTATGTGTCCATGCACACTACATTAGGCTATTGGCATCGGCATTCAGAAGCAGAAAAAAAGTTTTTGAGCGCATTTCCAGCTGAAAAAATTGCTGAATGCTTCCAAATGCTACTTTTTCTTTTGAGCTTATAAAAAACCGCTAGTGTGCATGGAGTCTCGTACTTCAATTAATATCATACCTAGCGTTCAGCTGCAATTTTGCTTCATTTAACCACTTCAGGACCGCCGTATTGCCATTGTACGTCAGCACAATGGCACAGGCAGGCACAATCACGTACATCTACGTGATTGCCTTCCAGCGGGTGGGGGGTCCGATCGGACCCCCTCCCGCTGTTTACGGCGGTCCGATTTGGTCCAGGAGCGCTCCGTGATGAGGGGATGGCCGTTGGTTTTCGGCCACCCCCTCTGGATCGCTCCTGGCCAATGAGAAGCTTCCTCCCCTGTGTATTGTTTACACAGGAAGGAGGAAGTGATGTCATTCTCCTCGGGGCGGTCTTTTTGACCGGACTACGAGGAGAAGACTAAAAGTAAGTGTGCACCAACACTACACTGACATGTAGGTACACACAGGCCCCCGATCCCCCCCCCCCGCCCCCCCCCCAGTCACAGTGTCACTGATTGCATTGATCATTTCTTTACTGATCAATGCATTCAGTGTCAGTTGTGACAGTAAAAACTGTCAGGACAGTTAGTGTTAGGTCCAGGGTAGCCCCCTATCACCCCCCAATAAAGATTTAACCCCCTGATTGCCCCTAGAGTTAACCCTTTCACCCCCTTTTGCCAGTGTCACTAAGCGATCATTTTTCTGATCGCTGCATGTGTCGCTAGGTAGCTAGTTATTTTTTTAGGTTCACCGCCAGGTTTTTATATCGCTAGGTACCCCGATATACTACCCAATAATGTTTTTAACCCCCTGATTGCCGCTAGTTAACCCTTTCACCCCCTTTTGCCAGTGTCACTAAGCGATCATTTTTCTGATCGCTGCATTAGTGTCGCTACAGTCGCTAGGTAGCTAGTTATTTTTTTAGGTTCACCGCCAGGTTTTTATAGCGCTAGGTACCCCGATATACTACCCAATAATGGTTTTAACCCCCTGATTGCCGCTAGTTAACCCTTTCACCCCCTTTTGCCAGTGTCACTAAGCGATCATTTTTCTGATCGCTGCATGTGTCGCTAGGTAGCTAGTTATTTTTTTAGGTTCACCGCCAGGTTTTTATATCGCTAGGTACCCCGATATACTACCCAATAATGGTTTTAACCCCCTGATTGCCGCTAGTTAACCCTTTCACCCCCTTTTGCCAGTGTCACTAAGCGATCGTTTTTCTGATCGCTGCATTAGTGTCGCTACAGTCGCTAGGTAGCTAGTTATTTTTTTAGGTTCACCGCCAGGTTTTTATAGCGCTAGGTACCCCGATATACTACCCAATAATGGTTTTAACCCCCTGATTGCTGCTAGTTAACCCTTTCACCCCCTTTCACCAGCGATCACAGTATAAGTGTCACTGGTGACGCTGGTTAGCCAGTTAGTTATTTAGGTTCCCCGTCAGGTTTTTATATAGCGCCAGGGACCCCCATATACTACCTAATAAAAATTTGAACCCCCTGATTGCCCCTAGTTAACCCTTTCACCACTGATCACCGTATAAGTGTTACGGGTGACTCTGGTTAGTTTGTTTTTTATAGCATTTTATATTCAAATCCGGAAGGCAGTGCTTGGTTTTCGGGGTCCCGTACGTGGCTAGGCTCCCAAAAAGTCCCCCACATGTGGTATCCCCGTACTCGGGAGAAGCAGCAGAATTTATTTTGGGGTGTAATTTGACTTCTGCCCATAGCATGTGTGAGCAATATATCATTTAGTGACAACTTTGTGCAAAAAAAAAAAAAGTTTGTAATATTCCTGCAACTTTTGGCAAAATATAAAATATTCCATGGACTCAACATGCCTCTCAGTAAATAGCTTGGGGTGTCTACTTTCCAAAATGGGGTCATTTGGGGGGGTTTTGTGCTATTTTGGCATTTTATGGCCTTCGAAACTGTGATAGGTAGTGAGGAGTTAAATCAAAAATTTGCACCCTTAGAAATCCTGAAGGTGGTGATTGGTTTTCGGGGTGCCGTGCGCGACTAGACTCCCAAAAAGTCCCACACATGTGGTATCCCCGTACTCGGGAGAAGCAGCAGAATGTATTTTGGGGTGTCATTTCACATATGCCCATAGCATGTGTGAGCAATATATCATTTAGTGACAACTTTTTGTAAAAAAAATTTTTTTTTTTTTTTTTTTTGTCATTATTCAATCCCTTAGGACAAAAAAAATAAATATTCAATGGGCTCAACATACCCATCAGCAATTTCCTTGGGGTGTCTACTTTCCAAAATGGGGTCATTTGGGGGGGATTTGTACTGCCCTGCCATTTTAGCACCTCAAGAAATGAGATCGGCAGTCATAAATTTAAAAGCTGTGTAAATTCCAGAAAATGTACTCTAGTTTGTAGACGCTATAACTTTTGCGCAAACCAAAAAATATACGCTTATTGACATTTTTTTTACTAAAGACATGTGGCTGAATAAATTTTGCCCTCAATGTATGACTAAAATTTAGTTTATTCGATTTTTCTTATAACAAAAAGAAGAAAATATCTTTTTTTTTTTTCAAAATTTTCGGTCTTTTTCCATTTATATCGCAAAAAAAAAAAAATCGCAGAGGCAATCAAATGCCATCAAAAGAAAGCTCTATTTGTGGGAAGAAAAGGACGCAAATTTCGTTTGGGTGCAATATTGCATGACCGCGCAATTACCAGTTAAAGCAGTGTAGTGCGAAATTGCAAAAAGACCTCTGGTCCTTAAGGTGTTTATTGGTCCGGAGCTGAAGTGGTTAATATTAACCTTGATTAGATAATAATATTTTTTTTTTAAGATTTTAAGCCAAGCAATATACTAGTGCAAGCCAGATCTCTACAGCTCTTATTAAATGTTGCCATCACGTTATATTTGTCAGAGATTATGTAGAGTACATTTAAATATGCAAGAAAAAAAATGTAGCAGCTCAAGCCTTCTACTCCTCTTCCTTTTTTTTTTTTTTCCTCTCAAATCCTTTTCCCTTTCATGTCACCTGTTGCATGCTTGCGATCAGACGAGGAGCTGTATATACAGGAAGTGGAGGAGTTAATCCAACTCCAGAATAGCCGCATCATAATGTCGTGACAAAGAGATTCCAGCACCATAGCAACCAGGGAGGATGAGCAGTCAGACAAGCTGTAGTGTTTGCTCATCTACCACTGTCAGAACAACCTCATATTCTCTCTAACGCTGTCTGCATACTTTGCACAGCCATCCTATTTATGCCTTTTTACTACAAATATAAATATACCTAGATAACTGCTTGTCTATGTAGATGGTGTTTAAACTGATAGTAAAGGGTCCATTTTTTCTTTTTTTCCTTTTTTTGTTCAATAAAAATGATGTTGTACTTGCCTGCTCTTGTGTGCAGTAATATTGCACAGAGC
Organism: Lithobates pipiens; assembly: GCF_037356315.1. Classification (NCBI taxonomy): domain Eukaryota; kingdom Metazoa; phylum Chordata; class Amphibia; order Anura; family Ranidae; genus Lithobates; species Lithobates pipiens. The sequence continues at coordinate 173,505,383 of NW_027507686.1, forward strand.
AGTCCCTTACCACCTTTTTCAGTCCCCCTGCTGGCACTGTCTGCTGCTCCTCCTTCAGGTGCCTCCTCAGCAAGCTGGGTGCACAGGGGGTCACCTGTGTAGGCACACTCCCCAGCCAGGCCATGTGTGTTCATAGACCCACAGAGTGCTGGTAATCCACACCCCCACTCCCTCTTCACAGGAGTTTGACTGACAGCAGCAAGAGCCTATGTCCTCTTTCACACTGGTGTTCAGTCTAGATCCACCTGTCTGTTTTTAAAGGTGGAACCAGACGGAACCACAATGTATTTCTATAGGTGGGCAGAAGTAAATCAATCAACGGATAATCATTCGTTTACATCAGCGTACATTTGTGTTTGTTCAGATCGGTGTTTGTCAACACTACTACAGTGATCACCAATATCTTCCTGGTTTGTTGAATAGACCAAGCGCATTGGTGGGCTGTGACAGCATGATCTCCACCTCATTCAGTCTGAAATAGGTGCTCAGCAAGTGACTTCTCCCCCCCCCCCCCCCCCCCCAGTGGTCAGTATGGAGTGGGCTAGATGACACCAATCTGGTATAAAACAGGTATACAAGCTGAACCAATGTAACTATGCAATTAGGATCATACTTGGAGTTTTTGACTGTTTGGTTACTATTTCTTATGCCTGTGGGCTCTAGAAAATAGCAGGAACTGGCTACCGTTGAGATGAACAAACAACTGGAGAGGATTAAAACCCTTCCCCAATGTCTGCTGTTCTAGTAAGCTACTGCTTGCTTTGCAGAATAATCTCTATTCAGTCCTACAAAAAAGGTTTTGTATGCATCCTAAATGTGTATTGACTTTCCATAGGAATGAATATTCTTCCAAATGTTAGTGGAAAAAGCGGGTGTTGGTGCAGTTAGCCTTTTAAGAAAGGGTCTTGCAAACTTAAGCTCATATCCCTATCTGCCAACTGCTCAAATGCCACATAGTGCTGTTGCTTCAGGTTAGGAGGTCTGGGGGTGTCCTGGATTGTGGAGGTCTACTTTAATCAGTCTTCATTTGCTTTGGCCAAAGAATCTGTCTTCCCTAATGGCTGTCACTTTGATTAAAGTGGACTGAACAGTTGCGATACACTTTAAGGAGACCCTGTTGCTGGCCCGTTCGTTGCAACAGCAATCTTCCATGAGATTATATTTGTGCATTCATTGTATATTAGGCATGTTATATACCAGTGAAACTCTCCTTTGTGTGGACTTCCAGAAACCCTGATATTGCTGCTGGGTGCCACCATCTTTTGACGTGATGTCAGCAGTCCTTGCAGAGTCGGAGCTTTCACTGAAGAGGCAATTTTCTGCTACATGCAGCACCGTCTAATAATTACCTCCAATATAGTATATCTCAGATCTTGGTTGGTGTAATACTCCCCGCAGCTGTGATTTTTCTGGTCTTGTGAGGATTAGAGGTTGGGACTGTAAAGATCACACTGCTTTTTTACTACTCCCTTTGCTGTCTCCTCAGCCATTCGCAGAATGCAAGACATTCTGCGATTTTGGAGGCGGGGAGTCCTGTTATTCTTCCACCTGTCCATTTAGGGCTTGTTAAATCTTGCGTTTTTCCCACACTGCACAAAGACAAGCTGCCTAAGTTTTAATGGCATCCCCACACATTTGTAAAAAGCACATGTGCTCGCGGCTGCCAAAACTGCACTACTATGTGGTTTGGTGCCATGCAATTCAATAAAAAAAAGTGTCTCTACTATTAAAGTGTATTTCTCTTTCGTTCACTGACTGACACAGTTCCATTTATTCTTGACCATAGGGTTGTTATGCCACCTTCAGACGAGGACTAGGCAGAACATGTTATACATGTGAAAAAAAAAAAAAAGACCTCTCTAGTTCCGCCCAGGGGGCGGTCCCTTCAGTAACAAACCTCCCAGCCTGCTTCCTTCAGCTTCAGTTTTTTTTCTTTTTCTGCCAAGTGAGAGAGATGGACCTAGGAACCCTGCGGGACCGTCAGTCCTGGGATTTTTTATTTTTTTTGCTGAATGTTTGCCTTTTGCGCAAGATTAATACCCTTAGGCTTGTAGTCTCCCCAAACTGGCTATTGAGCGTGTGCAGACCATAGCTATGTGCTGGCTCGGCCACGACATGCCCCCAGGCTCCAGGTGTGGCTGATGAGCGCAACGCTCCGAGGCACACATGACCGGGCTATTGATGTCTGTGTCTCAGTGTGCCGCGGCCAGCAGCCACCCCGTACTCTGGGAGTGAGTCTGTGATGTCCCCAGCTCGTCCAGATAGTAAGTACAGCTCTCCCTGCCTCGGCGGGTTTGAACAGCTGGGCATTCCCTGGGAGGTCATTTCAGGGGTCCCTCTCTTCTCTCCCTGTCCCAATTCCCCCCCGTGGGGGATGCTGCATTATGAGCTGCTGAGCGGTATGTGTGCCTATAGCCAGGGATTCCCCAGAGGGCTCTCGCCTGGATGAGGGGTTGCACTGGGTGGCTGGGTGTCTGCACATGCCATAGCGCCGTTCTTCCGCCATTTTCACTGTCTTTTATTTTTTTATTTTTTCCAATTCCATGTTTGGTGTGCCTCAGTGGGAAGCATGGTCAGGAACCATTTTACTGTAGTTTTCCCTGTGATTATGTCCATTATACTGAATGCCCGGCAGCCATTTTGTTGTAGCCCATCAGTTTTTATGCTCAGTGCTTGTCCCTCAGGATCAGAACAGCGTGGTTTTTCACTTAGGACACCTGGGAGGCTGACACAGGCACTAGTAGCTGAACGTTGCAGAACTCTGTCAGGGTCGTGAGTCCTGCGGTGGGCGCCCCTCAGTCTTCAGCAGCTAGGAGGGTGGGATTGTGCACCTGTCCTAAGTCCCCAAGGGTGGCAGATAGGGTGGGTCAGCATGGCTTCAGAAACTGGTGTTTCTTCCCCCGAACTCCCTACAATTGCAACCGGCTCGTCTGCAAACAATGCAGTGCCTTTTGGACGCTTTGTCGGCGGTCCTTGATGCGTTCGTTGTCAGAATGGAGGCAGTGCGCGGGCGCAAAGGTGGTACAAAGGGCCCCCTGCCCCCCTGTCCTCTGATGCAGACTCGGGCCCCGCTGAGACTGGTGGCCCCTGCTGTCGTTTCAGATGAGGCTGACCAGGACTGATTGGACAGTGAGGATGATTCCCCGTCTGGCGTTCACACGTGACAAAGCGCTAGTTGGAGCACTTATTACAGCTGTGTGTGATACCCTAAAGATTTAGGATACAGCAGACCCTTCTGCTGAAGTAGCGGTCCCTTTTGAGTCCCGTAAGCCAGCCCGTGCACCTAAAGGTGTTTCCGTATCTGACTTATTTGGATAAGTTCATATACAAGGAATGGGGTAGACCGCAACGGACCTTTTCGGTCCCAAAAAGTATGGCGGCGCGTTACCCTTTTGAAAATGTTCGACCCCCCCCCCCCCCTCCGGTCGTGGACCCCCCAGTATCCAGGTTAAACAAAGTAAACACGATCCCGGTAGAGGGGACTCGTGCGTTTTTAAGGACCCCGCGGACAGGAAGGTCAAGGCAGTGGCCTGTTGCTTGTTTACGGTTGTGGGGTCAGCAATGCGACCAGTACTGGACTCTGCACTTGTGTCGCAAACACTTACTGAGTGGCCAAAACATTTGCACCGCCAATTGGGGGAGAAACAGGCCTCTCCTGTCTGCGTGAAACTAGCAGACCAGTTAGTACAAGGCCTTAAGTATGTTTGATGTGGCCCTGGATACAATTCCTTAGCTATCCAGGGCTTCAGTGTCAGCAGTGGTGCTGAGGTGCCTGATTTGGCTAAGATGCTGGTCTGCGGACCAGGCATCTAAAAAAAAAAGAACCTGACGGATCTACCCTTCCTGGATGAGTGGCTCTTTGGAGCCTCATTGGATGACATAATTAAGAATGCCACCGGTGGGAAGAGTACCCTACTCCCACAGACCGGGAAGACTAAGGAGTCACGCTGTAGGCAAGGGCCCTCCTTTTTCCACTCATAAGCGGCTTTTTTGTCTGCCCGGAGCTTCGGCTAAACGCTCCCAGCCTGACAGGACAACCTCTGAGGGACAAAAGCGTCCCTGGAACCGCAAGCCTGCGAGCAAAAGTGCTACCGCATAAAGGTTTGCCCCCGTCCGTCTCTCGGGTGGGGGGTCGCCTTTGGGAGTTTGCAGCCCGGTGGGCCTCCTTGGCTGTCCAACCAATGGGTCTGCGAACTGATATCCTCTGGCTAAAAGATAGTCCATCTCTTGGCCACCAAACAGGTTTTTTTCCCCTCCAGCATACCCTTATTCCCGGCCTACAGGGAGGCCCACATGGAGGCAGTAAGGGACCTGCTAAGCCGCGGGGTGATGGTGCCTATTTCAGATTCGGAAAGGTTCCAGGGGTTCTACTCCAATCTGTAGTCCCCAAAAAGGAAGGGGTACGTCCAATCTTGGACCTAAAGCAATTGAGTGCTTTTGTAAAAGTACAGAGGTTCAGGATGGCATCAGTTCGCTCAATAGTCGCTGCACTCAATCAAGGGGACTCCCTGGCGTCTTTGGACATCCAGGATGCTTACCTGCACATAACCATATGCCTCCAGCATCAGAGGTTTCTGCGATTCGCAGTTGGAGAAGCCTACTACCAGTTTGTGGCTCTCCCCTTAGGCTTGGCATCAGCACCCTGAGTCTTTACCAAGGTATTGGCTCCAATTTTGGTGTTGTTGCGACAACGTGGGATCACGATCGTAGGTTACCTAGACACCACAGGATGTGGTGATCACCATGCAAACCCTGCAGGAATTAGGGTGGCTGTTGAACCTGAAAAAGTCGATATTTATACCGACTCAGCGTTTGGAGAACCTAGGCTTACTGCTGGCCTCCGTGGAAGCGAGAGTGTTTCTCCCTTCAGACAAGCTGCAGACTGTCAGAACTGCGGTAATACTATTGATGAACCGCAGGTGGTCCTTGCTACGCTTCTGAATGCGAGTCCTGGGACTCATGGTGGCCTCCTTCGAGGCAGTGCCGTATGCCCAGTTTCATACCAGAGTCTTGCAGAAGGAAGTTGTTCATACCTCTACTGTGGACTGTGATCACAAAGGAATCCAAGTTGCCGATCAGTGTGCATGAGCTTAGAGCGATCAGGCTGTGCCTATCCACATGGTCGCTGAGACTGCGAGGGCATCCGATCAGGATCCAGTCCGACAATGCCACGACTGGCATATGTCAACCATCAAGGCGTAACAAGAAGCTCGGCTGCAGCAGGGGAGGTCGCTTAAGTTCTTCAGTGGGCAGAGCCACCTGTACCGGCCTTGTCGGCCATTTACATCCCGGGAGTGGAAAACTGGCAGGTGGACTCGGGGCACTGCATCCGGAGATGTTCAGACTACTGTGCCTGCGTTGGGACACACCAGACGTGAAGTTCCTGGCCTCCCGTCTCAATCGGAAGGTGCTGAGACTTCTGTCCAGGACAAGAGATCCTTGGGCAGACGCATCAGACGCGCGGGTGGCTCCATGGGGTCCGTATCGACTGATCTGCGCCTTCCCTCTGACGTTACTTTCACGTCTGCTTCGCAGAGTGGAGACCAAGGGAATTCCAGTAATTGATTGCCCACTGGTACGCCGACCTGGTTTCAGATGCTCCCTGGCGACTGCCGATGCGAGAAGACCTTTTGTCTCAAGGTCCGATTCTCCATCCTGCTTTACCATCGCTGGTTTTAACGGCATGGCTGTGGAGAGCCAGGTGCTAAGGAACCGGGGCCTATCGGGCTCAGTGATTTCAACTATGTTGAGAGCACGGAAATCTTCTTCTTGGAAGATGTCATCGTACCTGGAAGGCATACATCTCTGTGTGAGGAGAGAGGATGGCGTCCATGCACCTATTCCGTTTACAGGATCCTGCTGTTTCTGCAGTGGGGAGTAGACCAGAAATTGGCTTTGAGCACCAGTAAAGGACAAATATCAGCCTTTGCTGTCTTTTTTTTTTTTTTTTTTTTTTCAGCGACCCCTGGCATCTCACTCTCTATTGAGCACTTTTATTCAGGGGGTCTGACTTGAAGTTCCTCGGGTGCGTCCACCGTTTCCCCCGTGTTATCTGAAGCTGGTGTTATCGGCGCTTCAGAAACCACCATTTGAGAACATCAGGGAAATTCTCTTCTTGGCTCTTTCCCATCAAGTGGTCATTCTAGTGGCCATTACATCGGCCAGGAGGCTTTCAGAACTGGCGATCATGTCTTGCAAGTCACCTTATCTGGTTATCCACAAGAATAAGGTGGTGTTGCGTCCCAAATCTTCTTTTCTGCCGAAGGTGCTTTCGGAAGTCGGACTCTGTTCGTTTCGGTAGCTGGTATGAAAAAAGGTATGGCGGTCTCGTCGGCCACCATTACCAGGTGGATCAGACAGATTGTGGTCCAGGCCTACACCTTGAAGGGGCAGGTGCCCCCCTTTCCCGTCGCGGCCCACTCCACCAGGGCAATTGGAACCTCCTTGAGCTTTCCGACATCAAGCGTCAGTCGCTCAAGTGTGTAAGGTGGTCACTTGGTCGTCCGTCCACACTTTTACCAAGTTCTACAAAGTGGATGTATGTGCATCAGCTGATGCCTGTTTTGGCCGCAAAGTTGTGCAGGCGGCCGTGAATTGTTGAAAATGCACTTTAATTTTCAAAAAAACCCCAGAAAAAAAATAAATGTAAAAAAGCACCCTGTCCCGACAAGCTCACAAGCAGAAGCGAACGCATTTGTGAGTAGCGCCCACATATGAAAACACTGATCAAACCACACGTGAGGTATCGCAGCGATCGGTAGATTGGATCGAGAGCAATAATTCTAGCCCTAGACCTCCTCTGTAACGGAAAACATACAACCTGTAGAATTTAAACGTTGCCTATGGAGATTTTTGAGGGTAAAAGTTTGACGCCTTTCAACAAGCGGGCTCAATTTTGAAGAGTGAAATGTTTGGTATCAATTTACTCGGCGTAAAAAAATTTACACAATATAAAAAAAATTGGACTAAATTTTTTTTTCCTGTGGTCTTATTTATTTATTTTTTTAAGTGCATTTTTTCCAAAAAAAGTGCGCTTTTAAGACCGCTGCGCAAACACGGTGTGAAAATAAGTATTGCATTGACCGCCATTTTATTCTTTACAGTGTTACGAAAAAAATATATGTTCGGGGGTTCTAAGTAATTTTTCTAGCAAAAAAAACTGTTTTAATCATCTAAACGCCTAAATTCCAAAACGAGGCTGGTTCTTAAGTGGTTAAGTATAATGCACTGTTGCATTGTTAACCGCAAGTTTTGATGCGGCTAGATAAGGTGGTGACTCTCCGGTTAGGGAGCACGTCTGTTTGTGGGTGAAGCTTTTTTCATGCTGTTTTCCTTCCCCCTCATTATGACACTGCTTGGGGACGTCCCTATGGTCAAGAATAATGGAGCTGTGTCAGTCAGTGAATGAAAGAGAAAATAGGATTTTTGTACTCACCGTAAAATCCTTTTCTCTGAAGTTCACTGACTGACACAGCACCCTCCCCTCCTATTGATTTTCATTATACTGCTTGTTGACGTACTGAAGCTGCAGGCAGCAGGCTGGGGGGTTGTTACTGAAGGGAACCGCCCCCCTGGGCAGAACTAGAGAGTTCTAGGGGTGTGTGTTTAATTTTTTTTTTTTTCCATGTATAACATGTTCTGCCTAATCCTCTCCTGAAGGTGGCGTAACAACCCTATGGTCAAGAATAATGGAGCTGTCAGTCAGTGAACTTCAGAGAAGGATTTTACGCTGAGTACAAAAATCCTATTTTTTACATGTAGGGCAGCCCACTGAAATTGATGATCTTACCCTAAATGCACCACTTTTTTATTTATTTTTGCAAACCAGTTGAGCACACTACAAATCCCAGCTACCACAATTATTGGTTAATAAAGCCACTGTGATGTAGATGAGAGCCAACTCCATGTAACAGCTTGCAAAGGAGATCTGGGGAGATCCAGTGAGCTCAAACAACAAAAGAATAGCAGCATTGGATACGCATTAGCTTTGATAAGAGTTATGTATTGGATAATAATAAAGTACACTTGCATGTAAAGATCTTGATATTTGGCATAGGGAGTAGGGGAAAGCACCGCAAAGCCATCAGGCATCAGTTCCAATGTCTCCAGCTGGCGTGAGAGAGACTAGGTTTTGACAGCTGTCAAAACCTGCCAATGCCAGGTGTCCAAAGCTGTTGCACTTAGCCTTGTGGCAACATCCCTTATATGCTTGTGAGAGGTGGGGGCCGTACAGGGGGGTGGTAACACGTTTCAGAGACAAATTCCTCCTTTTTGTATGTTGGTTGTGGTGTGTTTGTTTTTTTTTTTTTATACTAAATTTGAGCCTTTTATACACAAGCACCATAAGGGGACGTTTATGTTGAACCACATGATGTAGAGATTCGTTTTTGTGAAGCATCAAACTGGTGAAAGCAGACTCCAGCATGTGTCCACATTAGTCGGTTGCCCCATCCATGAAAAAGCCAGATATGCTCCCAAAATAAGCTAATTGTAAATTTGTATAACTGTGTAATGAGTGTCTCCCACCCTCCTTGACTTCAAAATGTAGGAATTTATGGAGCCCAGAGCTGTGGCAGAATATTAGATTCACTGACCAAGTGTTTGACGCAAGATGTTCATGTTTGTCTATAAACTTCCACACGTGCTCTTAAGCATGCGTTGGGAACTTTTTTCCCTATTTACATGACTTTATTAATATAATTTTAAAACATTCACAAAGCTAGTTTAGAAAAATAGTTGCAGCTTCATAAATCAGTTTCTAGTAGGGTCATCAGGGCTCGTAAGTTAAGTTTGAGAAAATCAGCAAAAAAGACTGTTCTTTGAGAATTGTTTTTTTAGTGATAACATTGAAAGAACTCTGACCTGAAAACCTCACAATTAGCTGAGGTAGTAGAAATCAGAAACTGCAGAGAGGTTCCTTAGAAAATAAAAAAACAGGAAATGGAGTCATCCTTCCTTCCTGTCCTTTTTTTAATGCTGTGTGTGTTTATTTTTTAACATGAATCTGCAATTTCTTGGTAATCGGCTTATTCCAGCACTTGCCACATTTTTGCTTTGAATCTAGGAGCCAGCTAAAAAAAAATTGGGAGCCAGTTATTTTTTTTTTTTTTTTTTTTGTGAGGTGCAGAATGCAGGACATGGGATGCAGGGTACCAGAGAAGGGTGCAGGTCACTGCAAGACAGGGTGTAGAACATGTGGTACAGAGTACAGGAAAAGGGTGCAGAACGTGTGGTGCAGAGTGCATGGCATGGGGTACTGGGGAAGGTTGCAGGACATGCCTTGCAGGCAAAGGATACAGTGAGCAGAATACAGGACCTGGTGCAGGACGTGGGGTTCAGGACAGTAATGCAACAACACACTACCCCTGTGTTATCCTGCATGTCCTGTGCATCTTCTCCAGCAGTGTTTGAGAGCAGAGTGGATGCAGAGGGTAGCTGTGATTTGGTAGACGTGATCTGCCGACCACACAAACTATACTCGTATTATCGATCTGCAGCTCCACCTCCTTCAGCAGCTCCTGTGGGTTTCTTTTCACAGGCAATCACAGAGGCGACTTGTATCACTAAAGCAGAGTGTTTTCCTACACGTCGTACCTATTTTTTTTATTTATTTTTTCCTTATAAATTCTTTTACTGCACCACTGATGGTACCGCTCCTTCCTCTGTTCTGTTCTCCCGGGGACTCTGCAGGGACATGGGCAGCTGTGGGTGGAAGCAGGAGACCATGCTCGGCCATGGAAAGGAAAATGAAAAAGATTGGCAGCCAAAGCTCAGTGAGGCGGGTCCTCTCATGCCGCACTTGGCCGCCGTCCTGCCCCTCTGCCCAGCCTACCCCTGACATCCTCTGCTCTTCTCGCCCTCCCACCAAGATCCGCTCCGACACGTTCCTGTCTGAATAATGTGTCTGGGTTTTTGGTGGACACAATATTCAGACTAACATTGAGAATGGTCTCGCAAGAGCTCAAGCTCCAGGATGCCATTTCTATTCACCATGTTTACCTGGGGCCTGGAATTTGTTGAGCTCTAGCAGGACGAATTTTTGGTTTGTTCATTATAAAATCGGCTCCTAACTTTTTTAGCTGTCTTGTAGATTCAACATTTTTTATTTTTGGAGCTAGAGAGCCCAAGGCCCTGTTCTGTTCTCTTTAGCCATGCTAGAACGCACCTTTAAAAAGCATCATGAAAAATAGTCATGTTTTAAACCCTAACAATTCCAACACGACACTCAATACTCTCCTCCTTTTGCCCAGTTACCACAGTTGAAGTTGATAAACTCCTCTCCATGGCCCACCTAGTCCCCTGGACCCTGTCCCCTCTCAATTACTGCGACAACCTTCCCACTCCATCCTCAACTCCCTAACCCACATCTTCAACCTCTCCCTCTCTGGCACCTTTCCTTCCCTGCTCAAACATGCACTGGTTACCCCCATATGCAAAAAACCCTCACTAGACCACACCTGTTTGAATAACTTAAGACCCATCTCCCTGCTCCCGTTTCCCTCCAAGCTCATTGAACGCCTTGTCCATGACCGAAATGAGTCGCTACCTCACGGACAACAACCTCAATCCCCTACAGTCTGGCTTCCGCCCACAACATTCTACTGAAACTGCCCTACTAAAACTCACCAACGACTTACTAACTGCTGAAACCAATGGACACCCCTCCAGACTCATACTTTTAGACCTGTCTGCTGCCTTTAACACAGTTGACCACCTGCTCCTCAGCAAATTGTACTCCCTTGGCCTCTGTGATTCTGCTTTATCCTGGTTCTCCTACCCATCTCACCGTACTTTCAGTGTCACTTACAATACCTTCTCCTCCACTCCCCTTCCTCTTTCTGTTGGGGTACCCCAAGTCTCGGTCCTTGGGCCTCTCCTATTCTCACTCTATACCGCTTCCCTGGGCCAGTTGATAACCTCTCATGGCTTCCAATACCACCTCCTATGCCGACGATACAGATCTATCTCTCCACTCCTCATCTCACCCCCTCGATCTCCTCACAGATCTCAAACTTACTGAATGACATGGATATCGCACCACTTCCCCAAACTCAGTCTTTCTAAAGCTGAGCTCGTTATATCCCCCCCCCCCGGTGCTTTCATCATTAATGTCAACACAACCATTGGTCCCTCCATCTGCCAGGGTCCTGCGTGTAATCCTTGACTCTGTCCTCTCCTTCAGCCCCCATATCCAATCGCTGGCTAAATCGTGCCACCTTAATGCAACATCTCCAGAATTCGACCCTTCCTGACTAATGACACCACAAAGTAACTTGTTCACTCCTTGATTATTTCCCGCCTTGACTACTGCAGCTCTCTCCTTAATGGCTTAGCCTTAAGCAGGCTATCCCCCTTCAGTCTATTATAAATTCAGCTGCTAGACTTATACATGTCACTAATCGATCCATGACTGCTGCTCCTCTCTGCCAATCCCTTCCCTGGCTTCCCCTACCCCACTGTGTAAAATTCAAAATGCTAACCATAACATACCATGCCATTCACATCATCTCCCCCATCTACATCACCAGCCTCGTCTGCAGATATCGCCCAAGTGGTCCCCTCCACTCCTCCAGGACCTCCTGCTCTCTAGCTCCCTTGTTACCTCCTCCCATGTTCGCCTGCAGGACTTCTCGAGAGCCTCTTCCATCCTCTGGAACTCCCTGCCCCAGTATGTCCAATCAGCCCCTACCCTGTCCACCTTTTAGGAGATCCCTGAAAACTCATTTATTCAGGGAAGCCTTTCCCACACCCACCTAACTACTGTCCCCAAGCCACCCCAATCAAATCATTCTCTGCAGCTATTACCTTTTGTATCACCACCCCCTCCCTTTAGAATGTAAGCTCTATGAGCAGGGCCCTCCTGTACCTTTTTGTATTGAACTATACTGTAATTGCGTTGTCCCCCTATACATTGTAAAGCACTGCACAAACTGTTGTCGCTATATAAATCGCAAATAATAAATTCACATCTGTGTGCTGCACTTTTGAAAGGTCTGGCTTGCAGCACCTTCTGCACCCTGTTTAAAAAACACACTTTCCATTCTTTTCAAGTCTGAAAGTGATGCAAAACACATGCACAGCATTACATTTTAAAGCAAAGTATTAAAAACACCGTAAAATGAAATGCGTTTTCATAAAATTTATATGGCATTTTCCAATGAACAGACCTAAAAATCCAGTTTTCTTGCCCATGGATCAGAATCTCTTCTCCTCTCATGGCTTAGTGTAAGCTACATATTTAGACAGAAGTGGAAGGTCACAATTACAGGAAACATTCTTCCTGGGGACAAACCTCCAGGATCTGGGACATCAGTGGAAGTCAGCGACATCAGGCAATGCCCAGAATTCCCACATTAGAAGTTATTCAGCATGCCAGGCTCTAAAGAACTATACCAGCATGTCCAACCAGCAGGTGCTATCCTGAGTGCTGCAGCTCCTTCACACCTGGAATTTCACAGGTGTTTCCATCCCTCAAACATCTAAAGTCACCCGATTTTCTGATGCTCCATACAATACACAGGCTCCACCTGCACCCCCAGCCTCACCTGAGCCCACGTCCAGTTCTCCTTGGACATGATGGTGGCAGCGATTGATTCTTCCCCTCCTCCCTTGCCAGTACAATTTAAGAGGAACTGCAGTCTGCTCATGTTGCAGAAATCTCCCTCCACTAAGTCTGGCTGCAACCATTTTAACTGTGGGCAGCTGAATCTGCTGCCTGTTCACTTCCTGGATTTACTCAGAGGCACACCTGCAGCTCTCATTGGCCCTCTTATGCCCCCCCCTTCTGGCAAATCTCAGGAGAAAGAGAGCTGTGCATGTCATAAGCCTAGGCTTTTTGAAACCGGAAGTGGGCTGTATAAGGTATTTACTGACAGATTTTTTTTACTATCCAAAGTTAAAACCACAAGGGCAGAAGATTTAATAGAAAGATGAAAAAAAGACAAAGTCCGCTTTAAGGCCTCTGTAGATGAGCTCAGGGTTCCATCCTGCAGCCAGGACTCCGCTGCCGCCCACCACACTGTATGAGACTGCAGAAGCTCAGGCCCAGGGTGTGGTGAGAAGAGATACCTCCAGGAAGTGATGGGTTGACTAAAGCCCCAGCGCCAGAATGCAATTTCTAGTCGCCATGGTGATCTGGCACCTGGAATTTGTCAAACCCTGTGCTAGAGGTTTTTTTTTTTTTTTTTTTTGTTAAAGTGATTTCTCAGGAAAATTTTAAACATGGAGACATGGATGGATAGTTGAGTTTTCTTTTCAATATTAAAAATTAATGAAATGGTGTTTTTGGTTTGTGGTGCTCAGATGCAATGTAGTTCCACTTTTAAACTAGGTTTATACATGTATGTGACTCGGTGCTTGTTTATCTCCAAGACAAATATTGTAGCAAGTATGGTGTTATGCCCCGTACACACGTTCCGATTATCGGACCACAAAAGTCGCTTTCGGACAGATCGTTCGATAATCTGATCGTTAGTACGCAGCTTTCGACAGCCGATCACGACAGTCCGTCCAACTAAATCCGAAGGAACAAACAGGAAAACTTTGGTCGGATGACAGCCCATCGTACGACAGTCGTGTAGTCAGTACAGTATGCGTCCGATAAAAGTCATTAGACAAACACCACGCATGATCGGAAACATGAAAATAAACCAGGACACACAGGTCACACGTTTTTGACATCATTTAAAATACGTAGCTACGCACGACGGAAGATTTTTCCAGAATCGTACGACAAAAGTCTTACACACATTTTGCACTGTTGTATTCAATCTTAGTTGTATACAACAAAATGTGAATGATCGGTCTTACGATAATCGGAACGTGTGTACGGGGCATTATTTTGTGTGATGTGTACTTGGCTCTGTTGGGGAGATTTGTGGGCGTAATACAGAATTCACAGCACTGCCAGGCGTCCTGAGTTTTGCATGGTTCTAGGAATCAAGTCAGCATATTCTTATTTGCTAAGCTGACCTCTCCCTACTGCTTGGATGGTGAATCTGCACTGTCATCAGGCCAGATTTAGCAGCGTTTCACTTTTTTCAAAGTGTGAAAACTTTTTTCAAATTTTAAATGTTTGTCTTGGCACCATTGACTTTTTACATTACATGTTTTTATTATCTTCACTGAATCATCCCAGCTGCTTTAAATACAGTATATACACAAATGAGTTGTCTGTTTTGGTTCATTTGCATTTATTTTACTGGTATACCCTTTGATTCCATATGTTCTGACATGTGGCATGCTGCGTATATATTCTCATTTTTTTTATTTTTTTGACCATGCATGATATTTGGCTTTTTGAAGCAGCCCTAAACCCGGACTACAGCTATAGCTAATTATTAGGGGTTCATGTATACAGGTGTGAGGGGCAAGTTAAAAGTAGTCTGCCTGTGGTGTTTTGAATTTACTTTTGAGTGGCCTTGACTTGCTGTTTACTTATTAGAGAATAGCATTCTCCAAAAGATTGCGCAACCACTCTCAACCGTGGAACCCTACAGTTTGCTCCAGAGGTTGCTAGGTCCTTGATTTTGATTGACTTCCAATTTGATGATACCTCTAGAGTTTGAGGGTCAATTCCACTTTGCAGATTCAGGAGGAGTTTCTCAAGACCTAAAATATTTCAAAAGTTTCTCTAAGCCAAAAAGGTTTAGAGGCTGGATCGGAGTCATCATTTTGGTTCCGATTCCTTGCTTTCTCTCTTCCAGTCTCAATAGTGCTGAATGTTCTCTTAAAGAGTATATAAACGCTAACATCAAACTTCCCTTTTTGCCTTTTTTTTTTTTTTTTTTTTTTGAATATAGCAGATTTTATTTGTTACTTTGGTTATATGCGTTAAAAAAAATAAATAAATAAATAAATAAAAAACCCTGTTGATCTTGTCAGAAATTCAAGGCTGTCCTACTGTATGTCATCTGCACACTTACTGTGTTTTTTAACTTGGGGAGCCTATTCTGGCTGCCTCCAAATGGTTTTGCACAGAGCAACCCCAATCCTCCTCTACTCCGGTCCTCTACCGGTGCTTCTGGCTCTCCTTTTCCCGCGAGGGCATGCATAGCAAGTCCCTTGCTCTGGGGGCATTTGTACATTTTTGCTCCCACGCCCCACTCTGTGTGTCCATTTAAGCACAAAGCGTGGCTTGGCTTAAATGGATTGAGATGGGGCTCAGGTAAGTATATATGCCAGGGGGGAGCTGCATGCT
The DNA here is from genome assembly GCF_037356315.1 of Lithobates pipiens. Lineage (NCBI taxonomy): Eukaryota > Metazoa > Chordata > Amphibia > Anura > Ranidae > Lithobates > Lithobates pipiens. The sequence continues at coordinate 173,520,582 of NW_027507686.1, forward strand.
GAATGTGTGGTCCTTCCTCTTTTTTTTTTTTTTTTTCTTTAATGCAGAGAATGCATTAAAGTAGAACTATAGGCAAAACTTGTATGTTAGTTTTGGATAGTGTAAGGCAGGCATGTCCAAAGTCCGGCCCGCGGGCCAATCGCGGCCCACAAATAGAGGTCGACCGATATATCGGCCGGCCGATATATCGGCCGATATTTGCCGTTTTTTAAATAATCGGCATCGGCCGATTGTGTTAATAAAAAGCCGATTCTACAGCGGGACTGAAATGACTTCTGTAAGAAGTCAGTGTGAGTTGTCTGAGTCGTCATAGCAACACTTTCCTCCTCTCTGGGCAGACTGCCAAGAAAATAACTAAATGATACAATGTTTACACTTCTGAATGAATGAATGAAGTCATCTCTGTGTGTAGAAGTTCTCAGTTTAACCATTTAAAGACTAAATCTTTTCTGACACTTGTTGCTTACAAGTAAAAATCCTGTATTTTCTGCCAGAAAATCACTTAGACCCCCCAAAAAATATATATATTTTTTTAGCAGAGATCCTAGGGAATAAAATAGCGGTTGTTGCAATATTTTATGTCACACGGCATTTGCACAGAGGTCTTTCAAATGCATTTTTTTGGGAAAAAAATACACCATTTAAAAAATAAAAATAAAATAAAAACAGTAAAGTTAGCCCATTTTTTTTTTTTGTCCAAAAGTTTTGACTACTTGTTTTTATTTAATATATAGGTTTTTTGTTTTTTTTTAATCTAGATCATACATACAAGTAAACTGATTGGAGGTTTGTTTTGTTTAATAAATGTTTAAAGCGGGAGTCCGCCGGGACTCCGCGTTTTTTTTTTTTTTTTTTTTTTTTTTAATTTAAAAGCCAGCAGCTACAAATACTGCAGCTGCTGACTTTTAAAATAATGACACTTACCTGTCCAGCGCGCCCGCGATGTCGGCACCCGAAGCCGATCTCTAGATCGACACTCGAGTGCTGCCGCCGCCATCTTGGGTATGGGAATCAGGAAATGGAGCCTTTCGGCTTAATTTCCCGGTTCCCTACTGCGCATGCGTGAGCCGCTCTGCGCAATGAGGACGGTCCCCGCTGCCTCTGGGATCTGTGTGTTTCCCAGCAGGCAGCGGGGCACTTGCGGAAAGGGGCGTAATGTACGCCCCTTTCCGCAGAGAGCTAGCCCGGAAGTGGGTGCAGTTACCTGGATTATCCAGGTAACTGCACCCCCCTCCCCCCTGAAAGGTGCCAATTGTGGCGCCGGAGGGGGGGAGGGTTCCGATGAGCGGAAGGTCCATTTTAGGGTGGACCTCCGCTTTAAGTGTAAGAAATTTTCTGTATCACTTATGAAGACTGCTTTCACACTGGAGTGGGCAGACGTTGATGGTAAAACGCAAGTTTTAGCGGCTCTTTACCATCATTTTAGCGGTGCTATTTGGCTGCTAGTGGGGCACATATAACCCAGCTAGCGGCCAAGGAAGAGGTTAAATGCGCCCATGAAGCACCGCTGCCAAATCGCATTGCATGCGCTTCGGCAGTGGTGCCCATTCATATCAATGGGCAGGAGTGGTGGAGGAGCGGTATACACCACTCCAAACGTGCTGCTTGCAGGACTTTTTTTTTTTTTAAGATCCTGCCAGCGCATCGCCTCAGTGTAAAAGCACTCTGTCTTTCACACAGACTGCAGGGGAGCCATTTTGCAGGCACTTTACAGGCACTATTTTTAGCCCAAAAGCGCCTTAAAAAACACCCCAGTGGGAAAGGTGTGTTGGATCAAGGGGGATTAAAAATAAATAAATAAAATAAAATCGGCCTAACATATCGGCCCAAAAAAATCGGCATCATATATCGGCTATCGGCCGCCATGATTTCTAAATATCGGCATCGGCATCGGCCAGAGAAAAACCCATATCGGTCGACCTCTACAAACCGGTTTTGAACGTCCCGCCTGGTAATCTAAACATATATATCTTTTGTGGCCCCCGACGATCTCCCAGCGCCAGGGGCCACAAGATATATAGTCTGGCTGCATTGGAGATAGGAGGCTGTACCAGCGCTGTGCACACAGGAGTATTTCCTGTTTACACTGCAGCCTCTGTAATAGGAAGTCCCATCTCCGCCATTGGACGACTGTTCTGTCCATCAAAGGAGGCGGGACTTTCTCTTAAAGAGGCTGCTGTGAAAACAAGAGATTCTCCTGTTCTTTGGCGCTCGTCCAGCCCCCTCCATGTCCCCTCCAAGGCTGCACTGATGGCAATGGTAAGTACATTCCTGGCTAATAGTGAGTGAAATCCTGGCAATGGTGGCTGCATTCCTGGCAATAGTGAGTGAAATCCTGGCTAATGGTGGCTGCATTCCTGGCAATAGTGAGTGAAATCTTGGCAATGGTGGCTGCATTCCTGGCAATAGTGAGTGAAATCCTGGCTAATGGTGGCTGCATTCCTGGCAATGGTGAGTGAAATCCTGGCAATGGTGAGTGAAATCCTGGCAATGGTGAGTGAAATCCTGGCAATGGTGAGTGAAATCCTGGCAATGGTGAGTGAAATCCTGGCAATGGTGAGTGAAATCCTGGCTAATGGTGGCTGCGTTCCTGGCTAATGGTGGCTGCATTCCTGGCTAATGGTGGCTGCATTCCTGGCTAATGGTGGCTGCGCAGATGGGCACTGACCCTTATTTTGCTTCAGAGTTTTTTATTTAAAACTTTAAGTTATTTTTTCCTGAAACTTCCCTCTTATTCGCCAATAAATACGGTATATCCAAATAACACGCCCGAGCTCATCTCTTCAACACACACAGCCACAAAGGCAAGAGAATTCTTGTTGGGCCGTGTATTAATGTTCGAACGAACACACTTAGACCAATTTTTAATGGTTCAAAGAATGTCAGGCAAAATGGTCGGCCCTCGTGCATGTTCACTTCATCAAATCTGGCCCTCTTTGAAAAAATGTTTGGACACCCCTGGTGTAAGGGAAGGCTGTAACCCCCTGTAAGGTTGTTTGTTTGTTTTTGTTTTTTTGGTCTTTTTCCCATTGGGGAGATTTCCCTTCACTTCCTGTCCAATAGCCAAAACAGGAAGTGAGAGGGAATCTCTTGAGGACCCCTAGGTCACCAGAACTAGTGTTCCCACTGGAATTTTTCCCCTCTTTTCCTGGGGTCGGTTCAAAATTTGCTATTTCTCCTTTGTTCATTGACAGCACTGCACCTTTAATCTTGACCTTAGGGTTGTATGGCCACCTTCAGAGGACTGGGCAGAACATGTAAAAACAGCAAACCTGCACAGTAGCGCCCAGGGGGTGGTCCTACTGGCTATAACCCCTCACTCTGCTTCCAGCAGCTCAGTTTTTTTTTTTCTGCCTAGTATAGGAGAAGGACCTATGGGGACCAATGGTCTTTGGAATTTTTTTCTTTTATGCTTTTTGATTCCTGTGATCTACAATCAACAGCCGGGCTGGGTGGCAGGCTGGATAATATAGATCCCGGTAGTCTCCGAAGCCTGGCCATCGAGCATGTGTGGACCTTGGCTACGCACTGGGTCAGCTGCAACGTGCCCCATCTTGTCCAGGGGTGGCCGGTGAGCTATATGCACTGGGGTACACATATGACCGGGCTACTGCTGTCCATGTCAGTGTGCCATGGCCGATGGCCACCCCGTACTGCTTGGATGGTGGGTCTGTCCATGGAATGCATCCAGCAGTCCCTGCAGGAGGGGTAAGTGAGGTCCCACCTGTCTCGGCAGGATGGAGCAACTGGGCATTCCCTGGAGGCCGACTAGTGGGGGGTCTCTCTCTTTTCTCCCTGTCCCTTTCCCTCCTCCCCCATGCTGAGTGACTGGGCATAGGGGGGTGCGGAGCACTTACCTGGCCGGGGGTCCTCTGGGGGGGGGCGGGGTCTCTGGGTCCGGGCAGGGGGCTGCGCTGGGCGGTTGGTGGTCCGATAATTTTCTCCCTGTTTTTAGGCTATTTTTGGAGTGTTTGTGTGTTGCCATGTGGGGACTGGCCGCCGCGGGAACCATTTTCTTGTAGCCACAACCAGTTTCTTAACCGCGGCCATTTTCTTTAAGTCCAGCGTACATTTTCCCAAAGATCTCAGATGTTTTTTACTGAGGCGGCCATTTTTCTAGTAACCTTGGGTTTGTTTTACTCTAACTGGTGGCTGGTTCAGCCTGGAACAGTGCAAAACTGACACAGAACACAGAACAGGGTGGCAAGTCCTGCGGGAGGCCCCTCAGTCTGTGGCAGCTTGGAGGGTGGGCATTTTTTGTGGCTTTCCTTAGGTCCCTAGTGGTATGAGTGGGTCAGCATGGTGTCAGAAGCTGATGCTTCTTACCCAGGCATCCCTGTTATTGCAACTGGTTCCCCTGCACCTGCGGTGCCTATGGACGCTCTGTCAGCGGTCCTGGAGTCTTGTTGCCAGGGTGGAAACGGCGTGTGGGTGCAAGGGGGTTAAACACCCCCCCCCCCCGTCTTCTTGGGACAGCTCTGACTCAGACTCAAGTCCTGCTGTGACAGGGGGCCCCTGTTGTGACGTTTAAGAGGATGTGGACCAGGACTGTTCGGACAGTGAGGATGACTCTGTGTCCGGGTCAGCGCAGGAAAAAGTGCTAGTAGAAGCGCTTATCACAGCGGTGCCGTTCCTTTTGCACTGCTAAGGTGTTTCCGTATTTAACTTATTTTGATACGTTTATTTACAAGGAGTAGGGAAGCCCGCAGTGAGTCTTTTTTTTTTTTTTTTTTGTCCCGAGGCGGATGGCGGTGCTTTACCCCTTTTTGAGGAGAGTTTCCTGAAAAAATGGACATCTTCTCCGGTTGTTGAGCCCCCGGGCTTTCTAGAGCCTCAGTATCAGCTGTAGTTCTGCGTCACCCGATTTGGCTTAAATGCTGGTCTGCGGACCAGGCTTCTAAGAAAGCTGTCACGTACCTTACAGCGGAGTCAGACTGCTGGGGGTGGCCTCTTGCACGGTTCCGTTCTCAACACCCCTGGAGGTGGGAACAGGGAGTGTGGAGGCAGCGAAAGGGTGCAGGTGCCTGCGGATTGAAGATGAAGGCCTGAAGATGCTGGGTCTTCACGGAGGAAGAGGCGTAGGCCGGTCACCGGAGGGGTACAGCGGAAGCCAAGCAGGTGTGAGGAAAACACTGCATGTCAGGAACAAACAAGGTTGGCAACTGGCTGGCAATGAGGTACAGGAACGAAAGGCAGGTGCGTAGTCAAGGACCTGCTGACAGTGAGGTACAATATCAGGAAGCAAGCCGAAGTAGGAAGTCCAAGCCGAGGTCAGTAATAGTCCAGGAAATAGTAAGCAGGGATGATCCAAAAGAATAGTCGAGCAAGCCAGGTAATCAGGAACAAGGTCACAGGTACAAACAACGATCAGGTATCTCGGGGACAGCTGAAGACGATCCAGCACTGTTATCAGGTCAGGATCCTGTTTATATAGGGTGAGATGTGCCGGGATTGGTGGACGTGGCCGTGCGTGCGTGAGTACGTACATGTGTTCGGTTAGCACGAGTGCGTCCACATGTTCATATTTGCGTCCGTCCGTTTGTTCGGGAACTAATACGCCTCTGACGGGGACACCGCGCATGGCGCCTGGAAAGAAAGTGAACCGCTGCTGCACGGGGATGGACATTCACATGGTGAGTTCGCTGGCGGATTTGCCTTTCCAAGTGGAGAGGCTATTTGGAGCCTTGCTGGATGACATTCTTAAGAATGTTAGTGGGGGGGAAGAGTACTTTGCTCCCACAGTCCAGAAAGGGTAAGGAGCCACACCGTAGGCAGGGGCCCTCCTTTTACGCTCAGAAGCATTCCCAGTCAGGCAAGGTGCCCGCTGAGGGACAAAAGCATCCCTGGTTTCGCAAGCCGAACAAGCCTGTGAGCAAATCTGTTGCCGCATGAAGGTTTGCCCCCACCCGACTCTCGGGTGGGGGGGGGGGGGTCACCTACGGGAGTTTCTAGTACGGTGGACCACCCTGATTTCCGACCAGTGGGTCTGCAAACTGGTTTAGTCAGGCTACAAGATAATTTTTCTTGTCCGCTAAACGGATTCCCCCCCCCCCAACCTTCAACCTCCGGCTCGTCGGGAGGCCCTGTTTGGGGAAGTACAGGACCTGCGGCTGCATGTGGTGATAGTACCTGTACAGACGCCGGAAAGGTTTCAGGGATTCTACTCCAATCTGTTTGTAGTCCCAAAGAAGGAAGGGGTCTGTCCGGTCCTGGACCTCAAGGCCCTCAACAGCTTTGTGAAAGTACAAATGTTCAGGGTGGATTCAGTTCGCTCAGTAGTCACTGCACTCCATCATGGGGATTTTCTGGCATCCCTGGACATCAAGGACGCATACTTGCATGTCCCCATATGCATCAAGCATCAGAGGTTTCTGTGTTTTGCGGTCCGGGATGAGCACTAACAATTTGTAGCTCTCCCTTTCACAATTGTGTGTTACCTGTACGACCTCCTTCTGAGGCCAGCTTCCGCTTCAGAATTGAGGGAGAATGTGGCAATCGCCATGCAAACTCTTTGGGAGTTTGGTTGGGTACTGAACCTACAGAGGTCGGTGTTGGTGCCGACTCATCGCCTGGAGTACCTGGGCCTGCTTCTGGACTCCTCAGAGGCGCAAGTCTTTCTTTCTCCCTTTGGGCAAGCTGCAGACTCTTCAAGCTGCGGTGAAGTTGTTGGTATCCCGCAGGTGGTCATCATTGCGTTTTTGCATGGGAGTCCTGGGTCTGGTGGTAGCCACTTTCGAGGCGGTACTGTATACTCAATTCCACACTCGAGTCTTACAAAAGGAGATCCCTTCCAAATGGGACAAATCTCTGTTGTCCCTGGATTGTAAAATTTGGGTAAGCCAGCTAGTCAGGGATTCTCTGCTCTGGTGGCTGAGGTTGCTGGCCTTTCGGTCTGGGAAGTCGTTCCTTCCTCTTCATTGGGCGGTGATCACAACGGACGCTAGCCTGACCAGTTGGGGGCTACAGTCTGCCCAGGGTGGCTGGACCCAAGAAGAATCCCGCCTGTCAATTCAACGTGCTGGAACTTCTGGCGATCTGGTGGTGCCTCTCCACATGGTCACAAAGGCTTTAGGGGCATCCAGTCGGACAACGCCACGGCGGTCAACCATCAAGGAGGGACAATGAACTCGGCTGCAGCACCGTAGGTCACTCACATCCTGTGGTGGGCAGAGCGGCGTGTGGCGGCTCTGTCGGCCGTATACATTCCGGGCGTAGAAAACTGGCAAGCGGACTACCAAAGCCGTCATATGCTGGACCAAGAGGAATGGTCGCTACATCCGGATGTATTTCGGCTCCTTTTGTCTAAGGTGGGGCACGCCAGATGTGGATCTCCTGGCTTCTCGACTCAATCGGAAGGTGCAGAGGTTTGTGGCCAGGTCAAAGGATCCCTGGGCGGATGTGTTGGTGGCTCCATAGGGGCATTATCGGCTGATTTATGCTTTTCCCCCACTCAACCTTCGCAGAGTGGAGGCTGAGGGGATTCCGGTAATTCTGATTGCCCCAGATTGGCTTCAGAGTCCATGGTATGCTGACGTAGTACGAATGGTGGCGGATGTTCCTTGGCGGCTGCTGATACGAGAGGACCTTTTGTCGCAAGGTCCAATACTTCATCCTGCTATGGCCCCCACCTGTCTTCATACCATTGCAGGGTGGAAGAGATGTCCCTTCCGCCCACAGATCTTAAAGGTAACTTTTTTTAATTTTTATATTTTTTTATTGTAACAAAATATGAAATCTGAGGTCTTTTTGACCCTAGATGTTATGTTTAAGAGGTCCTGTCGTGCTTTTCTATTACGAGCACATATGTGAGTAGCTCCCGCATATGAAAACAGTGTTCAAGCCACACGTGAGGTATCACTGTGATTGTTGGCGCAAGAGCAAATAATTCTAGCCCTAGACCTCCTCTAAAAAAAAATTCTACAGGTTGCATGTTTTGAGTTGAACGTTGCCTGTGGAGATTTTTAAGGCTAAACGTTTGTTGCCATTTCGCGAGTGGGCGCAATATTTAAGTGTGACATGTTGGGTATCAATTTACTCTGCGTAACATTTATCTTTCACAATATAAAAACAAAAATGGGGCCAACCTTACTGTTGTCTTATTTATTTATTTTTTTATGTAAAGTTTTTTCCCAAAAAAGTGTGCTTGTAAGACAAATACGGTGTGACAAAGTATTGCGATGACCTCCATTTTATTATCTAGTCTAGGGTGTTAGATCCCCAAACATGATATATTTTTTTTCCTAAATAATTTCCTAGCAAAAAACAACGTTTTTTTAACTTAACACCAAATCTCAGAAAGGGGCTCAGTCTTTAAGTGGTTAACCACTTAAGTTCCGGACCATTTTGCAGGTTAACCACCTCAATACAGTGCACTTACACCCCCTTCCTGACCAGACCAATTTTCAGCTTTCAGTGCTCTCACTGTTTGAATGACAATTAGTCATGCAACACTGTACCCATATGAAACGTGTAGTTTTTTCCACCCAAATAGAGCTTTCTTTTGGTGGTATTTTAATCACTAGTGTTTTTATTTATTTTTTGTGCTATAAGTAAAACAAAAACGTAAATGTTGTGAAAAGAAATGCCTTTTTCTTTGTTTCTGTCATAAAATTTTGTTAGTCATTTTTCTTCATGTATTTTGGCCAAAATGTATACTTCTACACATCTTTGGTAAAAATAACCCACATTAGTGTATATTATTTGGCCTTTGTGAAAGTTAGGGTCCTTTCACACGGGGCGGATCAGTGCTGATCCGCCCTGTGGATATCCGCTTGCTCAGTGGGGATTGCCTGAGCGATTTCCGCGGAGCAGGAAGATGACAGGTCCGTCTCTGCACACTGCGCAGGGACGGACCTGTCACAGCGCCGCTCTCCCCTATGGGAGATTGTGTGATGACGGACCGCAGTGTTCGTCCTCATCCGATCCGATGACGGATGGAAAAATAGCTTTTTCCTCCGTCACACTTTTTTGGAGCGGGTCGGATGTCAGTGGACTTGTCACCGCTGACATCCGACGCTCCATAGACCTCTATGGAGCATCCATTCAGGTCCGCCTGAAAAACTGACGTTGATTCCAATGGAGGTCGCCTCCAAGTCGGATCTCAATCTATACGGAGGTGACTCTCACAGAATTATAAGCTCTCAAGGGGGAACTCCATGCCAAATTTATAAAAAAAAAAAAAAAAAAAAAATTGGTGTGGGTTTCCCCCTCCGAGAGCATACCAGGCCCTTAGGCAGGGCTCGACAAAACCCGGACGCCAGGTCGCATTTGCGACTAGAATTAGCGACCTGGAGCAGCACAGCTGGGGGTATCCTGTCTCCACGGACCCCCCCCCCCCCCCCGGCGCGGCAGTTGAGCCCCCGGCTTTGAGGCCTTCTACGATCCTATGGTTCCTTCTGGGATCTGGCGCCCTCTTGTGGTGGCCGTTGGAATTACAACCAGCAATGCTAATGGAGCTTCCCCTGCCTGCCAGCCTATCTCCTTCCCTTTTACTCGGAACCCCTAAACATTCTATATATATTTTTTTTTCTAACACCCTAGAGAATAAAATGGTGGTCGTTGCAATACTGTCTGTCACACCGTATTTGCACAGCGGACTTGCAAGCGCACTTTTTTTGGGGAAAATGTATTTAATAAAAAAAATAGAATAAGACAACAGTAAAGTTAGCCCAATTTTTTTTTATATTGTGAAAGATAATGTTACGTTGAGTAAATCGATACCCAACATGTCATGCTTCAAAATTGCGCCCGCTCATGGAATGGCAACAAACTTTTACCCTTTAAAATCTCCATAGGCGACGTTTAAAAAATTCTACAGGTTGCATGTTTTAAGTTACAGAGGAGGTCTGGGGCTAGAATTATTGCTCTCTCTACCGATCGCAGCGATACCTCACATGTGTGGTTTGAACACCGCTTTCTCATATGCGTTCGCTTCTGCACACAAGCTTGGCGGGACAGGGCGCGTTTTAAAATATATATATATTTTTTTATCTTATTTTAACTTTTATTTAAATTTTTTTCACTGTTCTTTTAAAAAAAATAAATGTGTGTCCCTTCTATTCCTATTACAAGGAATGTAAAAATCCCTTGTAATAGAAAAAAGCATGACAGGTCCTCTTGTATATGAGATCTGTGGTCAGAGAGACCTCACATCTCATATTTACACTAAAATGCAATTTAAAAAAAAATTGTCATTTGAAAAAAATTTAAAAAATTTCCCTCTAAGAGCTATGGGCAATGACTTGGAGACAGGTGGGGGGCTGGGGGCGCATCTTCCCCTCACTCGTCTCCATGTCAGGCCAGGGACAGGTCCGGATCGCCGTCACGGACCTGGTTCCTAATTTTTTTAGCTGGCTCCTAGATTCCAAGCAAATTTTGTCAACCCCTGCCCTTAGGTCTGGTATGGATTTTAAGGAGAACCACCTACGCCAAAAAAACAGTGTGGGGGTCCCCCTCAGATCCATACCAGACCTTTATCCGAGCACGCTACCCAGCCGGCCAGGAAAGGGGGTGGGGACGAGCGAGCGATTTTTTTTTTTTTTTTTTTTTTTTTTTTTTTTTTTTCCGCTAGTAAAAGCTAGCAGAAGATAGCGGAAGAGTCCTGCGAGAAGACCCCTGGAGCTGTGCAATAAACTATTTTAACCCTTGTGTGTTGTGTTTTTTTTTACATTTTTTTTTTTTCCCCCACAGGTGAATGGGTAGGGGTACTCTGGTGGGCTGTGACAGGTACTCGGGTACTCTGGTGGGCTGTGACAGGTACTCGGGTACTCTGGTGGGCTGTGACAGGTACTCGGGTACTCTGGTGGGCTGTGACTGGTACTCGGGTACTCTGGTGGGCTGTGACTGGTACTCGGGTACTCTGGTGGGCTGTGACTGGTACTCGGGTACTCTGGTGGGCTGTGACTGGTACTCGGGTACTCTGGTGGGCTGTGACTGGTACTCGGGTACTCTGGTGGGCTGTGACTGGTACTCGGGTACTCTGGTGGGCTGTGACTGGTACTCGGGTACTCTGGTGGGCTGTGACAGTATCGGGGATATCAGCCTCTCGACTGCCTCAGCCGTCAGGTTCAAGGGGGAAACCCCAGGGACAGCACCAAGGTCAGAAAAGATCTTGGGGAAAGAAGCTCACCAAACAGAGTACTAAAGCCTCCTTATGAAGGGGCGCCCCAGCTCGCTCGGGTGGGGAGATGGCTCCTGCAATTTTCAAAGATCTGGCAGGAGCAATGTCAGGACAAATAGGTGGCTTCTACGTGTGTCTCTAGGTTACAAACTTGAGTTTTGCCATCTCCCCTGTTTCTAAGGTCAGGGGTTCCCAAGGACCCAGAACAGAAGGCTCTCCTCCTAGCACTGGACCATCTGCTAGCCAAGGCAGCCATATCAGAGGTTCCCTTAGAGCAGGGATCTCAAACTGGTGGCCCTCCAGCTGTTGCGAAACTACAAGTCCCATCATGCCTCTGCCTGTAGGAGTCATGCTTGTAACTGTCAACCTTGCAATGCCTCATGGGACTTGTAGTTTTGTAACTGCTGGAGGGCCATCAGTTTGAGACCCCTGCCTTAAAGGAACAGGGCACGGGTTTTTATTCAAACCTCTTTACGGTCCCGAAACGGGTAAGGCCTATTTTAAATCTCGGAGATCTAAATCGGCACTGGTGCATCCGATCCTTTCGCATGGAATCAATTTGGTCTGTAGTAGCCATCTTCCAAGGAGGAGAATTTTTGGCTTCAATTGATATCAAGGATGCCTATCTTCATATGCCAATATTTTACGCTCACCAGAGGTTTGTACGCTTTGAAGTAGAAAACCATCACTTTCCGTTAGTGGCCCTGCCATTCGGTCTAGCCACACCTCCTCGAGTATTCTCAAAAATTCTGGCTCCTGCTTTAGCCAGGTTAAGGGCTCGGGGCATAATGGTCCTAGCCTATTTGGACAACCTACTCTTAGTAGATCATTCGGTTTCCAGGTTAGACCACGATCTGGTGACAATGGTAAACTACCTTGAATCTCTAGGCTGGGTTCTCGACCTAGAAAAGTTGTCCTTAAGGCCATCAAGGAGAGTACAGTATCTGGGATTAATCATAGATACCAGGCAGGGAAAGGTATTTCTACCTCCAAAGATAATCAGTTCCATTGTAGAACTAATTCACCTCATCAAGGCAAAGAAAAAGCCTTCAATTCGGTTGTGCATGAGATTGGGGAAGATGGTAGCCCCCTTCGAGGCCGTGTCTTACGCACAGTTTCATTCAAGATTACTACAAAGCGCAATCCTGTCAGCCTGGAACAAAAAGGTTCAGGCCTTAGATTTTCCAATTCGGCTTGCTCCCGAAGTACGTCGGAGCCTGAATTGGTGGCTGATGTCCAGCAACCTTCAAAAGGGAAGGACATGTCAGCCTTCCACCTGGAAGGTAGTAACCACAGATGCCAGTCTTTCAGGCTGGGGAGCGGTCCTGGAAGATTATTCTGTCCATGGAAGGTGGTCCAGGTTGGAAAGGACCTTGCCTAGCAATATTTTGGAAATTCGGGCAATCCATCTGGCTTTAAGAGCCTTGGACGGTGGCCAGACTGAAGGGCTGTCCTGTCAGGTTTCAGTCTGACAACACCGCGGCTGTGTCTTACATCAATCACCGGGGGGCACGAGGAGTCATGCAGCCCAGAGAGGTGAATCACGTTTTTATCTTGTGCAGAACACAACATTCCTTGCCTATCGGCAGTGTTCATTCCTGGGATAGAGAATTTGCAGGCGGACTACTTGAGCCGCCAACAACTGTTTCCAGGAGAGTGGTCTCTTCACCCCGACCTTTATCTTGCAATATGTCAGAGATGGGGTACTCTGGACACGGACCTGTTCGTGTCCAGATTCAACAAGTCGACAACTTTGTGTCGAGGACAAGGGATCCGCTAGCTTGCCGAACAGACACATTAGTCTTAGTCAATTTTCTCTGATCTATGCATTTCCTCCAGTTCTGCTACTTCCGCGTCTTCGCAGGATCAGGCAGGAACAAAGGGAGGTGATTCTCGTGTCCCAGAAGGCCTTGGTTCACCGAGATCTTAAGGATGTCAGTAGGAGTTCCCTGGACTCGGCCGGACCTTCTTTCACCGGGTTCGGTATTCTATCCTACCTTACGGAAGCTAAATTTGATGGTCTGGCTTTTGAGACCCACATCCTAAAGGGGTTGTGCGTTATCTCCTTCAGTCATATCTACTTTCATTAATGCCAGGAAGCCAACTTCCAGGATCATCTACTATAGTCTGGAAGGCATATGTTGCCTAGTGCCGATCCAGGGGTTGGCACCCCAGGAAATATGTTATAGGTAGAATTCTTGAATTCCTACAGATGGGATTAGAGATGAAACTGGCCCTGAATACCATCAAGGGCCAGATCTCGGCCTTGTCAGTGTTATTTCAGCGGCCTTTAGCTTCTCACTCTTTAGTGTGTAGTTTTGTGCAGGGGGTAACGTGGATCAGTCCTCCGATCAGGACACCCCAAAATCCTTGGGATTTGAACTTGGTCCTGTCAGCTTTACAAAAGCAGCCTTTTGAACCCTTATGGGAGATTCCCTTGGTTCTGTTGACCAGAAAGATGGATAGTATTTCTGGTTGTCATTTCTTCTGCCAAAGAGTTTCTGAACTAGCAGCTCTATCCTGCCAATGGTAGTGACAGGGTTTCACTTAAACCAAGATATTGTTCTTCTTCCTCCTTTCTTCCCAGAGCCTCAATCTAGGGAAGGGAGGTTGCTACATTCCCTTGATGTAGTAAGGGCGGTCAGAGTGTATTTAAAGACGACCGCTCGGGTTCGTAAGACAGATATTTTGTTTTATTCTGCCGGATGGTCCAAAGAGGACAGACAGCATCTAGATCCACTATTGCCAAGTGGATTAGTCAAGTCATTGTGCAGGATTATGGTTTAAAGAGGAAGATTCCCCCTTTTTCATATTAAGGCACACTCTACCAGGGCGATTAGTACCTCCTGGGTGGTGGATCATCAGGCCTCTGCGGCTCAGATCTGTAAAGCCGCGACATGGTCTTCAGTCCATACATTTACCAGGTTTTATCAAATCAATGTTAAGGGTCAGGAGGATTCTGCCTTTGGGCGCAGTATAAGTCCCCTGACTTCCTTTTTTGTTGTCCCCCCCCCTTCAGTTGCCATTGCTATGGGACATCCCACATAGTAAGTACTACGGCTCTTTGTCCCCTGATGTAAGAAAAGAAAATAGGATTTTTAAAAGGCTTACCTGTAAAATCCTTTTCTTTTATGTACATCAGGGGACACAGAGGTCCCTCCCTTCTCCTTATATACTTTGATTGCTTGGCTACAAAACTGAGGATGCCCAGTAGTGGGAGGGGTTATATGGGGGAAGTTCACACCTTAACCACTTGCCGACCGCCGCACGACGATATACGTCGGCAGAATGGCACGGGCAGGCATATGGGCGTATATATAAGTCCCTGCCTTCCCGCGGGTGGGGGGCCCGATCGGGCCCCCCCCCCCCGGTGCCTGCGGCGGTCGGTATTCGTTCGGGAGCGATCCGGGATGAGGGGGCGGCCATTCATTCATGGCCACCCCCTCGCGATCGCTCCCGACGAATAGAAATGCTCCGTGACATCACTTCCTCTCCTGTAATGTAAACACAGGAGAGGAAGTGATGTAATCTCTCCTCCGTGTCGGTATTTTTCGTTCCGGCACCGAGGAGAGAGGATCGGTGAGTTGCACCAACACACCACACGTACAGTAGAACATGCCAGGCACACTCACACCCCCCCTTTACCCCCCGATCACTCCCCCAATTACCCCTGCCCCCCCCAGTCACAGTGACACCAATTGCATTTTTTTTTTTTTTTTTGCATTGGTGTCATTTGTGACTGTAATAACTGTTAGGGAAGTTAGGATTAGCCCCCTTTAGTTCTAAGGTACCCCCCTAACCCCACCAATAAAGGTTTAACCCCGTGATCACCCCCCGTCGCCAGTGTCACTAAGGCTGGGTTCACATTGCAGCGGTTTGAGAGCGGATGTGATTTGCACCGCACTGCAGTGCAAATCACATCCGATCTCTGTGCGATTCGAGTTCAGCCATACAGATAGTATGGCTGAATTCGTGTCACACCCGCCGCAAACTCGCACGGGACCCTTTTTTTTGGTCCGCAGCAGAATCGGATCGCATGGGTGTTCACACCATGCGATCCGAGTTTGCAGATCACACTGCGATATGCGAACTGATCTGGGGGTGTCATTAACATTTCACTGACACTCCCAGCAGTTCGCATAGGGCAGTGTGAACTGCCGCCAGGAGGCATGCGATGCAGGAACCCGCCGCGGATTTGTGGCGTTCCTGTATCGCTCCAGTGTGAACCCAGCCTAATAAGTGATCGTTTTTCTGATCGCTGTATTAGTGTCACAGGTGACGCTAGTTAGGCAGGTAGGTATTTAGGTTCGCCGCAGCTTTTTATAGCGCCAGGGACCCCCATATACTACCGCATAAAGCCCCCTGATTGCCCCCTAGTTAACCCTTTCACCAGTGATCACCATATAACGGTTACAGGTGACGCTGGTTGGTTAGTTATTTTTTTTTATAGTTTCGGGGCACCCGCCATTTATTACCTAGTCTCACTAGTGTACCCCTAAATTTAGGGGTGTCTACTTTCCAAAATGGGGTCATTTGGGGGGCGTTTGTGCCATCTTGGCATTTTATGGCCTTCAAAACTGTAACGCCCTTAGAAAGCCTGAAGGCGGTGCTTGGTTTTCGGGGCCCCGTACGCGGCTAGGCTCCCAAAAAGTCCCACACATGTGGTATCCCCGTACTCAGGAGAAGCAGCAGAATTTATTTTTGGGTGTCATTTCACATATGCCCATAGCATGTGTGAGCAATATATCATTTAGTGACAACTTTGTGTAAAAAAAAAAAAAAAAAAAAAAAAAATAAATTTTTTTTTTGTCATTATTCAATCGCTTGAGGCAAAAAAATAAAATATTCAATGGGCTCAACATGCCACTTATCAATTTCCTTAGGGGGTCTACTTTCCAAAATGGGGTAATTTGGGGGGTTTTTGTACTGCCCTGCCATTTTTAGCACCTCAAGAAATGAGATAGGCAGTCGTAAACTAAAAGCTGCGTAAATTCCAGAAAACATCTTAGTTTGTAGATGTGACAACTTTTGCGCAAACCAATAAATATACAGTTATTGACTTTTTTTTTTACCAAAGACATGTGGCTGAATACATTTTGGCCTAAATGTATGACTAAAATTGAGTTTACTGGATTTTTCTAATAACAAAGTAGAAAATATCATTTTTTTTTTTCAAAATTTGCGGTCTTTTTCCATTTATATCGCAAAAAATAAAAATCGCAGAGGCAATCAAATACCATCAAAAGAAAGCTCTATTTGTGGGAAGAAAAGGACGCAAATTTTGTTTGGGTGCAACATTGCATGACCGCGCAATTACCAGTTAAAGCAGCGCAGTGCCAAATTGTAAAAAGACCTCTGGTCATTTACCAGCAAAATGGTCCGGTCTGAAAGTGGTTAAGGGGCGTGACAGTGTCCAGTACCTGATGAGCTGATATAACCCACGTAGTAAGTACTAGGGCTCTGTGTCCCCTGATGTACATCAAATAAAAGGATTTTTACAGGTAAGCTGTTTTAAAAATCCTATTTTTCCTGTAACTGAAGCAGAGTTTTTTGTGTGTGTATGTTTTATATTTTAAAACTAGAGATCTTCATTGTGCATACTTGGTGGATCTTTGTAATGCAAATGTAAATATTCTGAATTGATGTCCTTCTTTTTTTTTTTTTTTTTTTTTGTTTCCCTCCCATCCACAGGAGATAAAGCTTTGGATGGCTACAGCAAGAAGAAATATGTGTGCAAGCTGCTTTTTATCTTCTTACTTGGCCATGACATTGACTTTGGCCACATGGAGGCGGTGAATCTGCTCAGTTCCAACAAATACACAGAGAAGCAGATTGTGAGTCAGACTTTTTAATATCTTTTTATAGCGCCTTGATTTTTATTCAGTTCCTAGCATGTGAACTGATGTGCATCTGAGAGGTCCTGTGGTAGGTAAATAAAACTGACAAAAAAAAAAAATTATATAAAAACTGTCATGAGTGCAATAGAGGGCTACCACTGCTGATCTCAGAATTAATGTGCGCGTTTAACATCCCATATTTTCTGTAGTGTTATCAGCCTTAACCCAAATCACCTCTGACATACAGAACCCCATTCCTTGTCCCCTTGGAGATGGGGAGAGCGAATGGTGTTCTGTAGTCCTAACTTCTTTGACAATGGTACTCTTCTATAGATACTGACCAGTGAGGAGGCTGGTGACAGGAGATGGAATGTGCCAACTGTCTGGCTGTGCAGTGTAGGAAATGTGTATAAATCACAAGATGGTCTATAAAGAATCCCTTTGTAGAACATGTATAAAACTCAGCATGAACTATATACAGATTTTAAAAAATTCCATTGTGGGTAAAAGGGCAATCTATGCGTTTTTGGGTTTTTGCCTGGAGCCCTGCTTTAAGTTCAGGACAAAACGGCTATCGAACAGCCACAATCTATTTGTATGATAGCTGAACCATATAACATGTTTGGGGGAGGGCAATTTGCACTGCTGATATATCTTAGGCAAGGTTTCTGGAATAATTATCTCTATTTAGCATTAAGGCCTCATGCACACTGGACTTTTTTAGTAACATTATAAAAATGGCAGTAGCATTGCGGTGAGTTTTTCAGCGTTTTTGCCATAGCGTTTATTAGCGTTTGAGTGTTTATCAGCTTTTTAGTTGTTTTTTACAGCTGAAAAACGCCTCAGCCAAAAACAGTTAACAGCCTAATTGTGCATGGACACATAGGATAACATGCTGGAGAGTTTGACTGTATAAAAACATCTGAAGCCAAAAACAGCAGCTGTTAACATGTCCAGTGTGCATATGAGGCCTTAGGCTGTAGTAGCTTTAGCGTGTTCCCCCTGCACACTGTATGAAATGTCTGCTCTAATTTTCATTAAAGTTGTTTGTTATTAATGCCACATGTTAGTCACATAGACATATAGTTTAGAAGAGGCTTGTTGTGCTGAAACTCATTGCAGAAGTGTTCCAGAATTAGAGGTCGACCGATATATCGGCCGATATTTGGCGTTTTTTAATTAATCGGCATCGGCCGATGTGCTGTTAAAAATATTCAGCGCGACTTGCAAATGACTTCAGTAATAGAAGTCAGTGCAAGTTGCCTGGAGACTTGAGTGAAGCAACTTGTCTTCTCTCTGGGCAGTCTGCCAAGAAAAGATCAAAAAGATACAATGTTTACACTTGAATGAATGAACTCATCTCAGTGTGTAGAGTTCTCAGTTTAACCATTTAAAGACTAAATCTTTTTTGACACTTGATGCTTACAAATAAAAATCCTGTATTTTCTGCTAGAAATTCACTTAGAACCCCCAAAACTTATATATATTTTTTTTAGCAGAGATCCTAGGGAATAAAATAGCGGTTGTTGCAATATTTTATGTCACACGGTATTTGCGCAGCGGTCTTTCAAACTCAATTTTTTTGGGAAAAATACACAGATTTAAAAAAAAAAAAAACAGTAAAGTTAGCCCATTTTTTTTTTTTTCATCCAAAAGTTTTGATTACCTGTTTTTGTGTAATATATATATATATATATATATATATATATATATATATATATATATATATATATATATATATATAAAATATATATTTTTTATATATATATTTACATTCTAAATTTATACATACAAGTGAACGGTTTGGATGTTTGTTTTGTTTAATAAATGTAAGAAATTTTCTGTATCACTTAAGGCTGCTTTCACACTGGATCGAGCAGGCGTTGATGGTAAAACACTGCCAGTTTTAGCGGCGCTTTACCGTCATTTTAGCGGGGCACTTATAATCCAGCTAGCGGCCCAGGGAGGGGTTAAATGTGCCCGTGAAGCGCCACTGCCAAATCACATTGCAGGTGCTTCGGCAGCGGTGCCCATTCGTTTCAATGGGCAGGAGTGGTGGAGGAGCGGTATACACCACTTGAAAGATGCTGCTTGCAGGACTTTTTTTTTAACGTCCTGCCAGCGCATCTCCTCAGTGTGAAAGCACTCTGGGCTTCCACAGAGACTGCAGGGGAGCCGTTTTGCAGGCACTTTACAGGCGCTATTTTAAAGCGCCTGAAAAACGCCCCAGTGGGAAAGGTGTCTAACTGTTAGATTTTATGAGATGAAGGGGAAAAAATAATCGGCCTAACATATCGGCCCAAAAAAAATCGGCATCATATATCGGCCATCGGCCGTGGCTATTTCTAAATATCGGTATCCGCATCGGCCAGAGAAAAACCCATATTGGTCGACCTCTATCCAGAATGCTGACATTTTTGAAGGTGTGGACAGAAGAGGATTTGTAATTGGTTTTAACCAGTGTTTTCTGTGAGGGGATTGCCACTTGTTTGAATTCAGAACCATTTTCTTTGTCTCATGGGCTTTTGTCTGGTTGTCCCACTGAGCTCGCTTGGCCAATTTGAATCAATTTTATTGAATGGCATGACCCAGCTGAGCCTCTCCTGTGTTTTTTTTTTTTTTTTTTTTTTTTTCTCTCCATCACTTGTGCCAGTGATCCCTTGAGATGTTTTCTTCTGGACTCTTGGCTCCCCTCAGTGAGGATCACAAGTGGTTTTATTGTTAACCCCTCCTCCTGCCCTGCAGTATATTTGTAGTACTCCTAGGATTTCTCTCACACTTCTACCATGGGAGATCATAAGCAAATTGGGGGGGGGGGGTTGCTTTTGGCCTTGGATATCTTGGTAATTCATGTTCAGCTAACATGGGTTGCCCCTCAATCCCTCCCCCAGAGTCTGATCTTTCTTTTGCAGCACCTGCAGTTACTTATTCAGATGTCTAAGATGGGGACAGTCGTGTGATGGAATCTGAGGACTTGGGCTTAGAAGATATGCTAGCATTCTGGCTAAGGACGCTAATTCATTCCACATTGATACAGTACGCCTTGACTTTGCGCTACCTGTGTCGATCTTGCTAAAGGTCGAAAGCCGGGTTCTCTAAAAATGCCTTGGCTAGAACTTTCCCTTTACGCTAACTGCTAAAGTCTGTTTAGTGCTGGAGGGAGAGAGGCTTTTGGATTACTGTTGCAACCTGTTCACTGTCCCCAAAGGGTGGCATCCTCCCCATTCTCAGGGCCGGTTTACACCAGAATGTGCGTGTTTAGTTTTTGACAGCTGATTCATTTCAATAGGCCGCCAAACGTATGGAAACGCACACAAAGTATGACACGTACGACTTTTAAAAATCATGCCGGTATTGTGCTATTATGCAGTTTGGTTGTAGCAGATCCATTGCGTTTGTTAGCTGCGTTTTGGGGTGCCATTAACAATTGATGCCATCCGCGCATATAACAAGGGCAGTGCGTTTCTGTACAGTTAGTTGAGCACGCCTTTCCCGCACCACCTTATGGTGTAAACAGGCCCTTAATCTGAAGATTCTCAACTGATTTATTTGGGTTCAAAATTACCTATGGACTCTGCCCTGTCTGTCATGGTTTTCCTTCATCCTGGGGATTTTCTGGTTGCTGTCGACAAGGTTGTGTACTTTCAGATCCCTTATTTTCCCAATGCATCAATATCTGCTTTTTGCTTTGGGTGGATGCATGACTTTGCCAATTTGTGGCTTTCTAACTTTTGATCCAACCACTGCACCCGGAGTCTTTACCAAAGTGCTAGCCCCTCTTCTTGTTCTGCTTCACTTTCAAGGCATACCCATTGTGGGTTGTCTTGGGCAATTTTCTTCACCCAAAGCAGTTGGTGAAGCCTCTGCCAGTGTCCTTTGGGACTGTTCAGAACCTGCAGATGTTCAGGTGGATTCTAAATCTCCAGAAAACAGGGCTGGAATGGTCTCATACCTTGGCTTATCTGCACATGGTCCTTCCCAAGGTCTTCCCTCCAATGGAAAAACTCTAGCCTCCTCTGTCCATAGATTTGACAGTCCGGGAGACAGCCATCCTTTAGCTTTTGCATAAAGGTTTTGGGACTGATGGTGGCCTCTTGAGATAGTCTCATAAGCTCAATATCATTCCAGACTGTTGCAACTCAAAATACTGGCAGTGTGGGACAGGCAGGCTCAGTTGCTGGATCACTGCATCTGCCTCCCAAAACCAGGCTTGCACTGGCCTGGTGGATAACCAGTCCAGCACGCTGTCAAGACTCGGGATTTGGTAACTGTGGGAAGCTTGTCTCTTGATCATTATGTTAAAGCTTAGGGTGATTTGGTTGTCCCTTCAGCACCGGACTGCTCCATCTCTGGGTTCATATAATTAGGATTCAGTGAGACCGTGTCATGGCAGTGGCTTACATTAACAGTGAGAAACCAAAACTTGCGTGCCACAAAAGTGTATTTGATTCTTCCTTTGGTGAAAAGGCATGCACATTCTGAGCATGAAGCTTTAGGAGATGGTCTTCCTCCATTCCTCCATTATTAGTGTCTCAACTCCTCCAAAGAGCGCCTTCTTCATGAAACTTTTTTTTTTTTTTTTTTTTTTTAGACCTCTTGGGGGTGGCGGGTGGGGGGGCCTGGCCCGTGAGAAAGGGACGCAGTACCTAAACCGTAGCTACTTTTGTAGGATCCATATATACAGGCAGACTGGTATTTGGACCATATCTGGCTCCTTGCAGATTTTATGGGCCCTCCCAAACAAATCGTCTTATCTCCAGGACCAGTTTACCACCTTGCATCCTAAGTCGCTGGCTTTTAACTGCTTGGCTCTTGAAAAATCGGACAGTTATCCATAGACCCTTTAAGACCAGAAAGTTGACTTATTACAAGGCTCTCATGGATGGAGACTGGAAGGTGTATTTCTCGTGATGTGAGTCATAGCATTCCATCTAAGATGGTACTCTGGGAGACAAGTCCTACAAACATGTCATACTTGCCTCCTCTGTGCAGTTAGTACTGCACAGAGCAGCCTGGATCCACCCCTTCTGGGGTCCCTCTTCTGTGCTCCTGGCCCCTCCCTCCTATCGAGTGCCCCCTCCCCAGCAGCTTTCTATGGGATCACTTGAGCAGAGTCAGAGCTCTGTGTATCCATTACACTACACTACAAAGATTAAATAAGCATATTACAAACCAGAGGATTTGGGTAAGAACAATATTCCTCCAGATTACATGAATCTACAACCTGATCACTTGTCTCCAAGGGATCGGCCTTCTAGGTCAGTAAGCAAAGCTTACACAGTGGATAGCATCCCATACTCTGGCTTGCAAGCATAGGTGTTCTGCATATTGACTTTATTAACCACTTACGGTCCGCACGCCGCAGTTTTTTATCGGTGCTAGCTGCCATAACCCCAGTGTCTTCTTCAGTGGGCTGTCCACTTCCAGATAAAAGTGGTCTCTGCCAATTTGCCGCAAGACCACTTTTTTGGTGCCCTCCGCCACTTATCGGCGCTGTCGGTAGCGATGGAGATGCTCGGATCCTTTTCCTGGCTTGGTATAGAGATGAGTAAGGGGAAGATGGCCCCCACCCGTCCTCCATATCATTGCAGGGCAGAAGCGATATCAAAACTTCACTTCCGCCCCATAGCACTTAAAGGGCCATTTTTTTTTTCTTTTTTTTTCTTTCAAATGACAAATACATTTTTTTATTGCATTTTAGTGTAAATGAGATATGAGGTCTTTTTGACCCCAGATCTCATATTTAAGAGGTCCTGTCATATTTTTTTCTATTACAAGGTATGTATGCATTCCTTGTAATAGGAATAAAAGTGCACTTTTTTTTTTTTTTTTTAAAGGTAAAATAAGAAAAAACCCTTATTTTTAATTTCTTTTTTAAACGTGCCCCGTCCCGCTGAGCTCACACGCAGAAGCATATGTGAGTAGCACCCGCATTTAAAAACTGTTTTCAAACCACATAGGAGATATCGCCGCGATCTGTAGAGCGAGAGCAATCATTCCTAGCCTTATACCTCCTCTGTAACTCAAAACATGCAACCTGTAGAATTTTTTTTTTATTTTTTATTTTTTTATAAATGTCACCTATGGAGATTTTTAAGGGTAAAAGTTTGTCGCTGTTCATGAGCAGGGGCAATTTTGAAGTGTGACATGTTTGGTATCAGTTTACTTGGTGTAACATTATCTTTCAAAATACAACAAAATTGGGTTAACTTTACTATTGTCTTATTGTTTAATTAAAAAGTGTTTTTTCTTTCTTTTTTTTTTTTTTTTCTTTAAAAAGTGCGCTTGCAAATATGGTGTGACAAAGTATCAATCACTGGAAGGCTGGGCTGTGGAGGGGTTGGGAGGGGCTCACTCAGGCTCTCAGCATATCTCTGAGAGGTTGAGCCAGGTGGCGATCCAAGGTTCTGGGTCAATCTCTACCATATGGGCGATCTTTTCAGAGCCTGGACCGGCTCTGTGACATCAACCAACACTGATCACAAGAGTGATCTGCAGTCCTATGATCCATAGGAGAAATGTAGCCAAAAAAAGCTTTCTCCTTTTAAATAAAAACAATAAATTAACACTCGTAGATCAAAAGACCAAAGCACTTTTCCAGTGAGCCTTCCAATATAGAGATTGAGCCACACTTGCATATAGTCTCCTTTTCCTCGGACCCCCAGACTGAGCACAGCGCATTCGATTGATTTGATTTAAACAGCTTAGGGTAATTTGTCATGTAGTGCATGCAGCTTTGTTGTTTTTGGCTGTTTTGCTGAATAATTCTATTGACATAACACCCCTCAGACTGCTTTTTAATGTTCCGTTGGTTCAAGAATACTTGGTGTCCTGGAATGTGCAATTTAAGAGAATAATTTTAAAGCAACATTTTGATTAACTCCTGAATATTTTTCAAAGCAAAAATGCATGCAATAACCCACCTTATCTGTGGTGCCAAGCAGTTGGGGGTAGTTAAATTTTCTGTATTAAAAGTTTTTTGATTTGAAAAAAATGTCTTGGTATGCCACTTTTTGCAGCAATGAACATTAAGCTTTAAACATAAAACTACATGTTACCAATTGCTCTTTTCATCATCCTAGGGTTACCTCTTCATCTCCGTTCTGGTGAATTCAAATAGTGAGCTGATCCGCCTCATCAATAATGCCATCAAAAATGACTTGTCTAGCCGCAACCCCACCTTCATGGGACTGGCTCTGCACTGTATTGCCAATGTAGGTAGTAGAGAGATGGCAGAGGCCTTTGCTGGAGAGATCCCAAGGATACTGGTTGCTGGGTAAGAATGTTTGTTTCTTTTACTTATAGATCTATAGTGCATTTACTATATCTACAATACTTGTATATAGTCATGGCCAAAAATATTTGCACCCCTGCATTTGTTAGATAATGTACCACTTTGCCCATAACATTTTTGCAATTACAAATGTTTAGGCATTCTCATGTTTGTTTCTTTTGTTCTGTATTGGTATGACACAAAGTAGAGCAACAAAGCCAAATTTGACACATTCCCTGCAAATCTCCGAAAATGGACTGGACCAATTTATTGGCACCTTATAAAAATCGCGAGAAATAATTGCATCCCAAGTTTGTGATTCTCCTATAATTTAAGCTCATCTGTGTCAAGTAACAGGTGCTGACAATATAGAAACACACCGGCAACCAGTTAAAATAGTGACAAATTGGCTTAGCCTTTCTGTTGTGTGTCTGTGTGAAGAGAGAGAGAGCAGCAAAGAATTGCTTGAGTATTTGAGAACAGAAATTGTGGAAAAGCCTGGATGTATCAATAGGAATTCTCATCCTGTCACCTTTTGGCCAGGTGATTGCACTTGCATTGGCCATACATACAAAGGGAAATTGTGAAATAGAACTTCAAGAGGAGTTTCTGATTTATAAAAGTCTGTGCTTTTATTTGTTACAAACACAAATCTTGATGGAAGTTGTCACCTGATGTGTGCCCCACCCCTCAAAGTGGGTGAAAAAAAGTATTTGCAAGTAAAAAAATGTTTAATGTAAGATATTGTCTCGCAGAGCTGAATTTTGATGTGATTTTTAGGGTAAGGGAATCTGTGTTTGTTTTAATCACCTGAGCTAACATATATGGAGCGTCATGGAAGTGGGTAGTCTTCTGAGGCGCTGCAAACATGCAGAGTTTGAGCTAGAAGCTTTCTCCATAGCGAGTTTGCAGCATGGAGATGGAGCTGTCATCCATAGGTCCTGTACTAATTATGGGGATATGGGAATACATACTCCCGATCACATGATATCCGAGGTAGCCTGTGATTTGCTATTGTAGTGATCACTCATTAAAACACTTTGTTGTACTCTTTCTTTTCTGAATGGAGAAAAAGATGCATTGGAGTAATTTGACCATATAGTATAGTAGTGGGTTGCTTAAAGCACCAACGTCTTAAACCTAGATGTCATTGACAGAAATGCAAAAGAAACAAGGTGGAATTTTAAGGTGCCAATTACAACACAAATTGATTACCAAGTTGCATTTTTTATTGATGCATATAACATGGTTAAAATCCTGTTCTAAAAATAGCTTTGTACATACAAAATGTAAATGCAAGAGCACCCTTGAATCCAAACCCATAGACATACAAACACCAATTGCAGTACAATGAAAAAAAATGCGCATTTCACTGCCCTGCTTCTTTAGAAGGTAAGGGGAGAAGGTAAGGGGAGCTTAAAAATTTATAAATCAAAACGAGCACATTACAATAACACATTACACAACAACCTGCTGTTACTGTGTCAGTACATTCAAGAGAATATATACAAATTATCTTGAATGTATTGACAGTTATGCATATATACTTTCAGTAATTATATGCCTGTATCTATAGCCGCATATCCTCCCTCTTGAGCTATTGGCCCTTCATGGATTGGTGAGCTATAAGTACAGCAGGTTGTTGTGTAATAACATGTTTTCTTGTAATTGACACCTTAAAAGTCCACCTTGTTTCATTTTTGTCATTCGGAGACTATATTAAAACATGAGCAGCTGTACATGGCAACCAATCAGCTTCTCTCTTCATCAGTTAAGCTTTTAAAAAATGAAAGGTAGAAGCTGATTGGGTGCCTTGCACAACTGTCGAAATTCTGTCTACTTCAATTTTGATAAATTCCCTTCATTGTTTGATGCATTCCTCCTCACTTTGTTTTCCTTAATGTAAAGTAAAAAAAAAGTCTGCATGTAAAATGCAATAAATTAAGACAAAATAACTAGATCAGAACTTGATTTAGGATAGTGTCGGGGTCTGTGTGTGTGTTTTTTTTTTTTTTTTTTTTTTTTTTTAAAGTAGGATAAAAATGTCAAAAGCAAAATTTGTACTTTTTTTTTAAGGACCTACTATGGGTGCCAAATACAGTGGGTATAGAAAACAATCGCTCCCTTTTACCACTTCAGCTCTGGAAGGATTTACCCCCTTAATGACAGGCCATTTTTTGCTATACGGCACTGCGTCGCTTTAACTGACAATTGCGTGGTCATGCAACGCTGTCCCCCAACAAAATTGATGTCCCTTTTTCCCCCACAAATCAAGCTTTCTTTTGGTGTTGTTTGATCACCTCTGCGGTTTTCAAAAATTTTATTTTTTTTTGCTACAAAAAATTGAAAACAAATTTCTTCATCAGTTTAGACCAATTTGAATGCTTCTAATGGTAAAAAAATTGCAATAAGCGTATATTGATTGGGTTTCGCATTGGTTTAGCATCTAAAAAATAGGGGATATATTTATGGCATTATTATTAATAATTATATATATTTTATTAATAATAATAAAAATGCCATAAATATATCCCCTATTTTTTTAGATGCTAAACCAATGCGAAAACCAATCAATATACACTTATTGCAGATAGATATAATCTATCTAATCTGTGTGTTTTATATTATATTTTTGACTAGTAATGACGGTGATCAACGTGTGTTTTTTTTTTTTTTTTTTTGCGACATTGTGGTGGACAGATCAAACACTTGACACTTTTTTTTGGGACCAGTGAAATTATAACGGTGAATAGATAAACAATAACCACTGATTACTGTATAAATTACACTGGCGGGGAAGAGGTTAACAGTAGGGGGTGATCAAGGGGTTAAATGTTCACTTCACTGTGGGGGGAGTGAACTGACTGGGGGTAGAGAGAGCCCTGTTCCTGATCACTAGGAACAGACTATCCCTCTCTACCCCCCTGACAGGGGATCTGTTTGATTTACCTTGACAGATGCCCGTTCTGGCTCTGGAGCGATAACGGGTGGCGGGTGGCCATGTGTGCATGCTGTATGCGTGCGTGCCTGCTCTAGCCATTAAAGGGATTTCCGTCCCGATATGCTGATTTGCGCGGCCAAGCTCTCCTGCGGCGGTATAGAACTGTGGTGGCTGGTTAAAGCATTTAACCCCAAAACAAAAAGAAAATACGACCAATACTGTTCCTTTAACCACTTGCCGCCCGCCCTATTACAAATTGACGGTGGCAAAGTGGTTTCATAATCCTGATCGGACGTCATATGATGTGATCAGGATTATGAGCCGCTGCGCGCCCCCGGGGGCACGCATCGCGGCGATCGTTGTTGCGGGGTGTCAGTCTGACACCCTGCAACTACGATCTCGGTAAAGAGTCTCCGACGGAGACTCTTTACCACGTGATCAGCCGTGTCCAATCACGGCTGATCACAGTGTAAATAGGAAGAGCCGGTGATCGGCTTTTCCTCACTCGCGTCTGTCAGACGCGAGTAGAGGAGAGCCGATCGGCTGCTCCTCTGACAGGGGGGGCCTGTGCTGATCGATTATCAGCACAGCCCCCCCGAGGATGCCCACACTGGACCACCAGGGATGCCCAGGATAAGGTATGCCACCCTAGACCACCAGGGATTCCAGTCAGTGCCACAATGGATGCCAATCAGTGCCCATAATGGATGCCAATCAGTGCCCACAATGGGCATCACTGATTGGCATGCATTATTGTTTGGCACTGATTGGCATCCATTAGTACAGTATATTATAATACGATGCCGCCTATCAGTGCCCATCCATGCCCACCTGTGCCGCCTACCCATGCCCACCTGTGCCGACCATCCATGCCACCTATCAGTGCCCATCCATGTCGCCCATCAGTGCCACCCATCAGTGTCCATCAGTGCCACCCATCAGTGTCCATCAATGCCACCTCATCAGTGCCACTTCATTGGTGCCACCTCATCGGTGCCCATCAGTGCCGCCTTATCATTGCCCATCAGTGTATCCCCATCAGTGAAGGAGAAAATGTACTTATTTACAAAGTTTTGAAACTGAAACAAAAAATTTTTTTTTTTTTTTCAAAGTTTTCGGTATTTTTTTTATTTGTTTAGCAAAAAATAAAAACCGCAGAGGTGATCAAATACCACCAAAAGAAAACTCTATTTGTGGAGAAAAAAATGATAAAAATTTAATTTGGGTACAGTGTAGCATGACCGCGCAATTGTCATTCAAAGTGCGACAGCGCTGAAAGCTCAAAATTGGTCTGGGCAGGAAGGTGTTTAAGTGCCCCGGTATTGAAGTGGTTAAAGCATATTATACAGCACAGTGCTTGTGCTATGTCATTTGGACCCCTGTATACCCTAAAAACCTGCCTGACTGTACCCTCCCCTTTGCAAACAGACCATGATAATAATGGCTGCTGAGCCCTGACATTGGTCCGTTTGCGTGATTCCGTCAGCCGCAGCCCTGATCTGCAGCTCTCCTTGTTTCCTTGTCCTCTGTTCTCCCCCCCCTTCCCTCCCTGCTTGTACCCCCCGCTCCTCTTTATCTGCCATGAAATCTTCTTATCCCGCTGTACCTTTTTTTTTTTTTTTTTTTTTTTTTTTTTTTAACGTGTACCCGTTTAATGTAAAAACAAAATCGGAGACTCCAGGCACTCATCTGTTTGTCGGCTCTGTCTCTTCTCTCCCCTTCCTCCACGGCTGATGTCAGTGTGGTGGCTCGGCCCTGTTTACTGCAGCTGTGAGCCAGAGAGAGGAGGCATTAGCCGTGTGCCCGGAGTGGCGCTTGTATCCGTACAGATCAGCAGATTTTTTACAGAACACAGGCACAGGGACACATGTTGAGGTACAGAGGGGATAAGATTTCATTGAAGTGGGGTAACAACCATTTAACCTAATTACATTTTGCTGCTTTGCAGCCTGAAATGAAGACCGTGTTTTGTTTTATCCTGCTGTAGTTACACAGTGCAACTTATTACATCCAAGTGAATGATCGAACACCAACATGTCAGAAAAAAAAAAATTCAAAAACCGAATCCCTGCATTGAAAAAAGATCACACCTTGTGTCAGTATTTTGTTGAACCACCTTTTGCTTTAATTGCAGCCTTTAGTTTGTTTGGCTATGCCTCCACTAACTTTGCACATATAGACTTTGTAATATTTGCTCAATCTTCTTTGCAGAATTGACTCAAGTCACTCCACGGTTTTTCAATGGGGTTCAAGTCTGGGCTCTGACTAGGCCATGCAAGGACATTCATCTTTTTCTCATTCAACCACTGTGTGGTTGTTTTGCTGTGTTCTTTGGGTCATTGTCATGTTGGAAGGTAAACCACCTTCCCATTGACAACTTTCTTGCAGAGGGCAGCAAATCTTCCTCAAGCATTTGATGGTATTTTTCTCCATACCTTTTTCATTCTCTCCTGACAAGTGCTGTAGTCCCTGCTGCAAAGAAGCAACCCCACAACAGAATATTACCACCTCCATGCATTACCATAGTAATTGTGTTTTTTGGATGGTGAGATGTATTGGCTGTCTACCAGACAATATCGTTTGGTGTTGAGGCCAAATAATTGAATTTTAGTCTCCTCTGACCAGAATTCCTTTTTCCATGTGGCTAGCGTAGGAGCGTTTTGTAGTTGGCCTCAAGAGTGTTATTAATGGAAATTTTGGATAACTGATAAGAAATATCTTGCCAAGTCTGATCAAAGGTGAGGTTCAGATCTCTTTCCCATTGGTCCATATAAGCAAGCTTTGTATCTGGTTCAGTAATGGAGGTATATATTACTGATATCCGACCCCTCTGTAGGACTCTAGTTTGACAAGTCAGTTCAAGGGGGCCTACCACTTAAGTTTGGATGCATTAGAAATTTGTCTTTGAAATATTGTGTAATGTATAGTTGGTTCCCATTAAGAAAGTCTCCAATTCTCAGCAGCCCTTTATTGAGCCACCACTGAAACAATTGCGGAATAAGATCAGGTGAAAACTCTGGGTTGCAGAAAATGGGAGCCAGTGGTGTTTGGGGGGATGATAGAGGCATGCGGTTGCGTGTTTTATCCCATGCTGCTAAGGAGTGTGATAGAGTAGGGCATAAAATAGGCAGGCGTATACGGTTGGGAAGCCACATTAAGAATCCTATTGCAAGCGGGTGGCAAGCAAGTGCTTCTACATAGACCCAAAGGGGGACTGAACTTTTAGCTGTAGTGTAAGCCAGCTGGGCTATCTGGGCTGATTGACAGTATGCCTGTATATTGGGAAGACCAAGCCCCCCCCATGGTTTTCGGTGTGTAGTGTTCACTTTTGTATCTGACGCCTCTTGTTACCCCATATGAAACGTAGGACTTCAGAAAATGTTTTTTTTTTTTTTTTTTTTAAAGGGTGATTCTTTTCTTTACCCATTGTAAATGTAGTAGGTTTTCATACTGGATTATTTCATTTTTCATTATGTAAAATATGATTTTTACTCTCCATAAAATCCTTTTTCTTGGTGTCCATTGAGCGACATAGGAAGTCTAATACCTTCTGGGTTATATTTTTCCCTGTACAGGAGGATTGAAAATTAATTGTAGGCCACCTCAGGATAACTCCATCCACTGGCAACATGCTGCGATTTTTGTGGAAAAACCATACTAAGAGCATGATTATAGACAGAGGGGTCGGACCTGTGTCCCTCAACTTAGACAAAGTGATTTTACAATGCGTGCAAAAAGCTTATGTATGCTCTTGTCGCTTGAGGAGCACAGGAAGTCTTTCATCTTGTGGACCTCCAAAAGTAGTCCAGTTGTGGGAGGTGGGCAACACTTTAAATAGCTGTCAGGTCCAATGTGAATGATAGAAGGAAAAAAAAAAAGGGTACTGCCTGCAGTTCAAAAGCTGCCTGAAAGAACTTATAACCGAAGCTGCTATCATGATATGCCACCTCCATCTGGTAGAAAAACATGAGAATCGAAGACTGGAAAGCAGCCTTGCATTGGAAACAGATACTTGACACCATACAAATCAAGAGATTTGAGGAGCTATGCATGCCTCACTAGCAGATTATATGGTCCCAAACTACCAAGAGTTCAATATGCACTCTTTACAAAGAAAATACATATAAAGTACTTTATTTTTGGTATATGAACCCCCTCCTTAAAGCTATGCATCCCCTAGCTTCAGATCACGGCTGGCTATGCTGTAAAGATCTTGGTACCTTGTTTCATATTTATTTGCAGTGCTAATCATTACACCCCTACTGGAAGTCAGTAGAAGACCTCCTTCAAAGGTTCATAGATCTGACCCTTCTCTTTTTGTCCTAAGGCCTTTTTTACTAGGGCTACTTCCAGCCAAATTATCTGAACTTGCTAAAAAGTTGACACTTCATAACTTGACGGCAGCTAATTGCCTGATGGCTCTCTATTGGAAAACGCACACCACTGCCCCCCATTGAATTATACACTAGGATTAAGGATGTAGAGATTATGTAGGCACTGATCGCTTGTCTCACTGACATGGTTGAGCAGCATAATGCTGTCTGGGAGCCTTGGCAATGGTGAGAAGGGCCCTCATGAGTAAAGAGTGTGTTTCATTGTCTGCTGTGGCGGTGTGCGCTAATACCAGGGAACTATGAATCTAGGACCCTTCCTATTTTTCTCCCGTTTATTCTTTCTCCCTTTCTTTTTTTTTTTTTTTTCTTTGTTGCTAGTTTGTTGTATTCTTTAGGGGCCGCGGACTCTGGCTCTGTGACTGGCCAGAGACGCGTGACGTCATGCGCACACTTGGCTGAAGAAATGGCATGGGAGGCCATTTCTTCAGAGCACATGCGCCGATGACCTCAGCACAGTAAATATCCTCCTTATTCTAGGCTTACCTATAGGTAAAAATGTCTGTTTTTCAACCTCTTTAAGACAAGACTATTGCATGCTGGTTTATCTGAACCACTCAGAAGAATGAGAACCAACTTGCCCTTCAGGGTTCATCTGGGATGACCAAAAAGTGTAAATAGCTGAAAGATAGACTCACAGCCTGAACAGTAGTCAAACAAGGAAAAAAAAACTCCTCTCCGAAAACAAACTAAAGCCAGGTCTGACGAAAGATTTCCAAGTTGAGGAAAAGATTACAAATTGCCTTGAATCAGGAGAAACACCTGAGCCTCAACTCGGCTGATCCCATTACAAGCCCAAAGGGATCTGGGGTTCCATCCATGGAAAGGCTGACCCGTCAAACGCTCCTCATAGAATCAATGACTTGCAGTCAGTTTAATGCTGCTGTCTTGGCCAATGAGGAAGAAACCCTGGGAGAGCCACTGCTCTTGTGACATTTCTAGGTCGTGATGGGGCTCAGGTAAGTATTTGGGGGGACTGTTTTTAAAGTAAGCCTTGGAATAAACTTTTTAAAATCGGGTTTTAAATTTAACTTTTCTGTTCCTCTTGATGTGAATAAGCCAGTGTCTTATTTTATAAAGTTTGTTTCCTCTTTCTCAGCAGTTTAAATAAAATTGATTATTGCTCAATTTATTACTATATTTTCGCCTTAATATTATAGTATTTTCTGTATGTGTTACCAGAGACACCATGGACAGCGTTAAACAGAGTGCTGCCCTCTGCCTTTTGCGTCTGTACCGTACCTCTCCGGACTTGGTACTCACAAATGAGTGGACTTCACGAGTGGTTCATCTGCTTAATGATCAGCACCTGGTAAGGCAGTCAGAAGCTGAGCTTGTGTTTATTGACATTCGTGTTCTTTTATTACCTGAAAACGAAATAGGTCTCTTTCTAAAACATTTATGGGTGGTCTCAAAATCTGTATATTACATTAGGTTACGGTACTTGTAGACATTCGATGAAAGACTTTTTTTTTTTTTTTTTTTAAAGGTGGTCAGGTTTAAGAAAATTCCCACACACTTTTTTTTTTTTTTTTTTTTATTTTTTTTTTTAATAGTGCATGTTAAAACAAAACTGTAATATATTGTAGCTCATCAGTCCTTAGATGCGGTGGCTACTAATATAATTTTTTTTTTTTTTTTTAAGACCATTTTTTTATTTTATTTTTACAGCTAACACAATTCCTGTCCTCGTGGCTATGCTCACTAGCTCCACTGAGGGAGCCATGGTTGGCACTTGGCTGCTCTGCACTAACTCCTACATAGGGAGGTGTTCTTTTGTAGTTCACAGAAGGTAGCCGAGACAACTAATACACAATTTTGATATAAAGTTAGAAGCGTTCTGCTGTATACTATTATATAATTAGTGAAGCCTGTACTGTGTACACAGGAAGAATAACTCGCACACAGAATGGTTGGTTGCAAGAAAGTTCTCTTGCCTATTCAGTAACATTCAATACAATAATTCCAGTTATTTTTTAATGGTGATGCACTGAGGTGTCAGTTGTTTGTATCCTGTGACTGGCCAATTATAATTCGTATTGGTCACAGACATTTTATGTGCATTGGTAAGTGCATACAGTTACAAGCTTTTCTAGTCTTGTCTAAAGTTCTTTCACTTTTGCATGCTTAATTCCACTGAAATAAAAGTAAGTAATTGGGCACCACCTTATGGAAAAATACAACAAAGTTGTATCCAGGTGTGCACAACATTCACCCAAAAACAGATTTTGGGAGAATGCTAGGGGGTGGGGCTTGACACCTTCCCATTCATAGTTAAATTTGGTCAGCGATTGCACCTTAGTCTTTTTAATGGTTTAAACCTGTATCTTTTAAGGAAGATATGAATATCACAATATTTATGTAATGAATTGCCCTATATTTCTTTTGCAGGGTGTAGTAACTGCTGCCACCAGTCTGATCACCACCCTGGCACAGAAGAATCCTGAAGAATTTAAAACTTCAGTTTCGCTGGCAGTGTCGCGGTTGAGCAGGGTAATTAATGAACCTCTTAACATTGTTTGAGTTGTACTGCCAAACTTTTTTCTGCTTGGTTTCCATGTGTTTGGATTTTATTACAGCTTTGCCTCATAAAATATATTCTGTCTTTTTTTTAGCCAATATTGTATCCATATTTAGGTATATCTAGTGACGAAGCATAGTTCAAAGGTGTATATATAAATGGAAGGTATGAATGTGAATCCACCAATCTAGTGTGTCAAAAAGTGTCCACCAACGAGTGAACTTCAGACTCGCCAGAACGAACGGCTGCCGTCACAGCAGCAAATGCGCCTTTTAAACCATGAGTAGAAAAATCTCTGGAGATATCGCAGCATACTACTCCCACAGGCAGCTCTAAACTGAATCCAGCTGAGAACAGAAAAGCTCACCAGGAGCCCATATGGATTTTCCTAGTGTGGTAAATTTTATTGTTCCAGTAGTAAAAAACAAAAAACAAAACACGGGATAAACACTCACTTGGACAGCCGCTGGCAATCCAGAATTGTACAGCAACATAATGTCAGCACCAAATGTCCTGCCCGATGCGTTTCATCCAATAGAATGTTATCAAGGGGACACAGCACAGATTCTTGTATATTACAGCCAATATTAGTAGAGAAGGTGTCTGACCCACTTTTCGCTGTTAAAACTAGCCCAAACTTTGCTGGCCATAAAAAATGCAGGGAGCTGTGTTCCAGAGCAGTACATTATTAGGCAAAATGTTTGCATAATATCACACCACTCTACATGCTGCTGCATGTCACTGCACAGAACGGCAGTGTATTTCTCTGCCGTGCATTTACATGAAGTGTCTGTACACTAATATTATACAGGATTTATATAGCGCCAACAGTTTGTGCAGTGCTTTACAATGTAAAGGGTGTATTTTCTCCAACAGTACAATTCAAAACTAGGGTGAGAGGCGTCTTGCTCCTGCCAGCTTACAATCCAAGAGGGAAGGTCTGGTGAAACAATAGGTAGGTACTCTGAATCGGATGTCGCCTAGAGGCAGGATAGGCCTCCCTGAAAAGATGCTTTTTCAGGGATCGCCTAAAAGTGGACAGAGTAAGAGATAACCTGACAGATTGGGGTAGTGAGTTCCAGAGGATAGGAGAGGCTCTGAAGTCCTTGAGGCGAGCAATCTAATAAAGTTTGCGTAAAAACAAAAAACAAAAAAAACTGATTCGATAAAATGCGAATCACACTGCCCTCTATTGCATGGCTCTGTAGCCCAAAAAGCTATGCGGGCAGCAGCAGTTTGAAGGGCAGAGCATTGTGAACAGGCGCTCTCATCCTGGCCATTGCAAAGTTGACTTTTTGCACTTTAAAAGTATTTGGTTGTCCCACCACACACAGTAGTTTTACTACTTTCATTATACCCAAGGTTTTTTAAACGTTCGATTTTAGTTTAGTTCTACTTTCTCTTATAGTCACTGACCGTCACAGCTTCTCTCTGTAACAAAATGGGTTGTCAGCCCTATAACTGGAGATTACTAGGCAAGTTGTAATACAACACTTTAGAACTTTTAGTTGCGCCCAGGGGGCAGTCCCTAGGCTACAACCCCCACAGCCTGCCCTAGCAGACTCAGTTTTTTTTTTTTTTTTTTTTTTCGCCTAGTGAAGGAGATGCACCTAGGAACCCTGAGGGCCCATATGGCCATGTTTTTTGATGCAGAAGCTTTGCTTTTTGCGCCAGATGAATGATCCTGTGATCTTCTATCAACAGCCAGCTGGGTGATGGGCTGGTTCACTTATCCTTGTAGTCTCCCCAGTCCGGCCATCGAGCGTGTGCAGGTCGCAGCTACGGCTCGGCAGGCCACGACATACCTCGGCTCCAGAGGTGGTTGGGGAGCTTTACGCTCCGGGGCATACATATGACCGGGCTACTGATGTCTGGCTCACAGTATGCTGAGGCCAACAGCCACCCTGTACTGATCAGTGAGTGGGTCTGTAATGGAATGTCTCCCAGCTCTTCAGGACTGGAAAGTACAGCTCTCTCTGCTTCGGTGGGGCTGAGCAGCTGGGCATTCCCTGGGAGATCGATTTGGGGGGCCACCTCTCCTTCTCCCCTGTCCCCATCTTCCCTCGATCCTCCCTCCGAGGGGGTTGCTGCATGTGTCCGCTGAGCGGTGTGTGTAACCTATGCAGGGACTCTGTGGACTCTCACCTGTCATGAGGGGGCTGAATGGATAGCGGTGGTCCTGGGTCCTGTGTGGGGGTCCCTGGAAGGTGCCTGTGAGTTTTTATTGTGTTGGGCCAGCACTGTGACTCTGCAGGGGGTGTTTTTATTTTCACCTCATGGCAATGTCTTGCAGCCATTTTAGGTATGGGCAGAGCAGGTTGTCTATGTGGGCTTCACCGGCCATTTTCTGTGAGTTTTCCTATTCAGGACACTGGCGGCCATTTTCCAGAATCCTGAGCACGTTTGTTTAGTGCTCTCTAGCAGCAGCATGAAATGTGCTTTCACAGCCTTGCTTCCTGTGTTTCCTGTCTGTGTACAGGACACCGGACGGCCATTTTCCTAAAGCCTGAGCACGCTGTACAGATCGTTTCAGTGCCCATTTCCACGGCTGCTGCCGACACTGTTTTTTGTGCTTGGGAACCCCTGGGGACTGCAGGCATTGCTTTGTATTCAGCACACAACTCCTCAGGTTGGTGAATCCGGCAGGTAGGAGCCCCCCAGTCAGCGGCAGCAGGAGAGTGGGACCTTTCACTGTCCTAAGTCCCCTTCAGGTGGCAGACCGAGTAGGGTCAGCATTGCTTCAGAAACTGGTGTTTCTTCCCCCGAAATCCAGGCTATGGCAACCAGGTCACCTGCGGACTGCGCAGTGCCCATGGACACCCTGCCGGCGGTCCTCAATTCATTTGTTGCTAAGATCGAGGCAGTGTGTGGGTAGAAAGGTGCATTGAAGAGGCCCCTGCCCCCCCATCCTCTGGGCAGAGCTCTGATGCAGACTCTGGCCCTGCTGTGGCTGGTGACCCCTGCTCTGTCCAGATCAGATGACGCTGACCAGGACCGTTCAAACAGTGAGGATGAGTCCCCGTCCGGGTCCGTGCGCGACAAAGCTAGTTGGAGCACTTAGCTGTGCATGATACCCTGAGGATTCAGGAGCCAGAGTATCCTCTGCTGATGTACCGGTCCCTTTTGGGTCCCGCAAGCCAGCACGTTCACCTAAGGCAGTGATGGCGAACCTTGGCACCCCAGATGTTTTGGAACTACATTTCCCATGATGCTCCACTACATTGCAGAGTGCATGAGCATCATGGGAAATGTAGTTCCAAAACATCTGGGGTGCCAAGGTTCGCCATCACTGACCTAATGTATTCCCGTATCTAACTTATATTGACAAGTTCATTTACAAAGAATGGGGTTGCCCGCAACGAACCTTTGTGGTCCCCAAATCATGGTGGTGCGTTACCCCTTTTGAGGAAAGCCTTCTCAAGAATTGGTCAGCTCCTCCGGTCGCAGACCCCCCAGTATCCAAGTTAAATAAGTCACCACAATCCAGGTTGAGGGGACTTCTGCATTCAAGGATCCCATGGACAGGAAGGCCGAGGCGGTGGCTCGTTCCTTGTTTACGATTGTGGGGTCAGCCGTGCGACCTGTACTGGCATCCACACTGGCTGAGTGGGCAAAACTTTTGCACCGCAAATTAGGAGAGCAACAGGCTTCCCCTGTCTGCGTGGAACTAGCAGATCATCTAGTGCAAGGCCTTAAGTACGTCTGTGACGCGGCCCTGGATACTCTCCCTCTGCTATCCAGGGCTTCAGTGTCAGCTGTGGTGCCGAGGCGCCTGATTTGGCTAAAATGCTGGTCTGCTGACCAGGCATCCAAAAAAGCCCTGACAGATCTTCCTTTCCTTGGCCACCGGCTCTTTGGAGCCTCCTTAGATGACATTATTAAAAATGCCACTGGTAAGAGTATACTACTCCCCCAGGCCAGGAAAGCTAAGGAGCAACGCCACAGGCAAGGGCCCTTGTTTTCCACTCACAAAGGCTTTTTCGTCTGCCCGGTGCTTTGACTAACATTCCCAGCCCGAAAGGACGCCCAAAAATGTCCCTGGAACCGCAAGCCTAACAAGCCTGCGAATAAAAGTGCTACCACATGAAGGTTTGCCCCCACCCATGTCTGGGGTGGGGGGTCGACTTTGGGAGTTTGCAGTCCGGTGGTCCTCCCGGTTATCCGACCAATGGGTCTGCGATCTGATCTCCACAGGCTACAAGATAGTTTCTCTCTTGGCCGCCAAACAGATTCTTCCCCTCCAGCATACCGTATCCCTGGTTCACTGGGAGGCCCTGTTGGGGGCGGTAAGGGACTTTCTGAATCACGGGGCGATGGTACCAGTTCCGGAATCGGAACGCTTCCAAGGATTCTACTCAAATCTGTTTGTAGTTTCCAAGAAGGAAGTAGTTTGTCCGATCTTGGACTTAAAAGCCCTCAATCACTTTGTAAAAGTGCAGAGGTTCAGAATGGAATCAGTTCGCTCAGTAGTCACTGCACTCCATCAAGGGGACTCGCTGGCATCCTTAGACATCCAGGATGCGTACCAGCACATACCCATATGCCTTGGGCATCAAAGGTTTCTGCGTTTTGCAGTAGGGGAAGGTACTGGCTCCAGCATTGGCGTTACTGAGACAATGTTAGGATTGCAATCGTGGGCTACCTGGACGATCCCCTCCTGAGAGCATCTTCCGCCTCAGAATTAGAGGAGGATATGGCGATCACCATGCAGACCCTGCAAGAATTTGGGTGGCTGTTAAACGAAGTTGTGATTGTGCCGACCTAGCATCTGGAGTACCTAGGTTTACTGTTGGACTTCAGGGAAGCGAGAGTTTTTCTCCCTTCAGACAAATTGCAGACTCCCTTCAGACAAATTGCAGACAGTCCGCGGTAAAACTTCTGATGAACCGCAAGTGGTCATGGTTCCGGTTTTGCATGCGAGTACTGGGGCTCATGGTAGCCTCCTTCAAGGCAGTACCCTACGCCCAGTTCCGCACCACAGTACTGCAGAAGGAGATCTTTGTAAAATGGGACAAGTCTGTTGTCCCTAGATCGACAGATCCAGGTGAGCCAGCCAGTCAGGGACTCTCTGATCTGGTGGTTGAGGTCCCCGGCGATTCAGTCCAGAAAATCCTTCCTTCCTCTGAAATGGACGGTGATCACTACGGACACCAATCTATCCGGCTGGGGTGGAGTGATGGGGGTTCAGTCGACTCGGGGCCTCTGGTCGACGAAAGAATCAGAGTTGGCGATCAGGCTGTGTCTCCACACATGGTCGGTGAGGCTTCAAGGGCGTCCAATCAGGATATAGTCGGACAACGCCACGGCGGTGGCATACATAAATCACCAAGGGGGAACAAGAAGCTCAGCCGCTGCTCGGGAGGTCGCTCACATACTTCGGTGGGCAGAGCGACATGTACTGGCCCTGTCAGCCATTTACATCTTGGAAATGGAGAACTGGCAGACGGACTATCTGAGTCGACAGATGCTGGACCCAGAATGGGCATTGCATCCGAAGACATTCAGGCTGCTGTGCCTGAAGTGGAGCACAATAGATGTGGATCTACTGGCCTCCCGTCTCAATCGGAAGGTGCCAAGATTCGTGTCCAGGACAAGAGATCCGTGGTTAGACGCATCAGACGCACTGGTGGCTCCGTGGGATCAGTACCAGCTGATCTACATAAAACAAAAAATTATAACTGCGCTATCCCACAAAATTATTATTTCTAACAAATAATTAGACCTAGAATCTCCAGCAATGGTTCCTATGCACATCAAAAGAAATATCAACAAAGAGTAATCACAATAAACCTGATGTGACTAGTGTTACATAAGTGGGACTGATAAGTATTGCTATTTGTATTAATTACATATATCTGTCTATTATTTTTTGCTTTTATCTTAGGTTATTTATGTAACACTAGTCACATCAGGTTTATTGTGATTACTCTTTGTCGATATTTCTTTTGATGCGCATAGGAACCATTGCTGGAGATTCTAGGTCTAATTATTTGTTAGAAATAATAATTTTGTGGGATAGCGCAGTTATATTTTTTGTTTTATGTCTACTTTTGATGTGTATCACATCGTAATAATTGCTGCTTCTAAATATTTAGAGTAATTTTTGGTGTTTGGGTTTTTAGGTAAGCGCAGTATTTTTCTTATTTTTATACCAGCTGATCTACGCCTTTCCAGTAATACTGGCTGCCCTAGATTGGCCTCAGCATCCCTGGTATGCAGATCTGGTGCGTTTAGTGGCAGACGCTCCCTGGCGACTGCCATTGCGAGAGGACCTCCTATCTCAAGGTCCAATCTTTCATCCTGCTTTACCATCACTGGCTTTAACGGCATGGCTATTGAGAGCCAGGTGTTAAGGAACCTGAGTCTGTCGGACTTGGCGATTCCAACTATGTTGAGGGCATGGAAATCTTCTTCTCTGAAAATATACCATTGTACCTGGAAGGCCTACATCTCCATGTGTGAGGAGAAAGGATGGCATCCGCTTTCCTTTTCCACAGCAAGGATCCTGCTGTAGCAAGGAGTAGACCAGAAATTGGCATTGCGCACCATAAAGGGGCAAATCTCTTCTTTTTTTTTTTTTTTTTTTCCCCCAACGACCCCTGGCATCGCATTACTTAGTGGGTACCTTCGTTCAGGGGGTACGACATGTAGTCCCCCCCCCCCCCCCGGTGTGTCTACTGTTACCCCCATGGGATTTGAACCTGGTGGTGTCGGCGCTTCAAAAACCGCCGTTTGAGAATATCAGGCCAGGAGGGTTTCAGAATTGGCGGCCTTGTCTTGCAAGTTACCC
This sequence comes from Lithobates pipiens, assembly GCF_037356315.1. Classification (NCBI taxonomy): domain Eukaryota; kingdom Metazoa; phylum Chordata; class Amphibia; order Anura; family Ranidae; genus Lithobates; species Lithobates pipiens. The sequence continues at coordinate 173,561,454 of NW_027507686.1, forward strand.
GATCTGATCATCCACAGTGATAAGGTGGTGTTGCGTCCGCAACCATCTTTTCTGCCAAAGGTGGTCTCGGCTTTTCATATCAATGAGAACATTGTATTACCATCTGTATCCTAAGCCGAAGCACCCCAAGGAGGTGGCCCTTCATGCTTTGGACATGGTTAGGGCCCTGGCAGTGTATTTGGCTTGTCTAAAAAGCAGTGTGATGTGAACAGAAAGTTTTGGCAAGCTTTGTCGAAGTTAAGTACCATTCGGCTCCAGTTTGTAAGTGTTGAACACACATGCTCATAGAGTTGATTGCCGCTTTCAGCAAACTTCAAGAAGTGCTAAATCCTACTAGCAGCTTGCTTAAAGTGGCAATCAACACTCCCATAAGGTCTGCATTTACAAACTGGAGCTGAATACTAGTTTAAAAGCTACAACAAAGCTTGCTGAAAGCTCTGCAAATGCTTTGTCAAAGGTTACTGTTCACGCTGCTTATACAAGATGAAGCCCATGTGAAACAGGCCTTAAAGTCTTGAAGTTCACAGGTGGAAAGGAGAGAATATCTGAGAGATGCCACTAACATTGACAGGTTAACTACTTTGTGTCTCCTTGGTAGCAGAGTTTGTCCTGTCACTTCTGCTTTTTCTTTTATGCCTCACTAATCTGTGTTTCCTTAGCACAGTCTGTGTTATTTCTGTTGCTTTATTTCCCCCTTCAGCTACAGTAAATACTAAAGCTGTGATCTGATCTGCCTCTAGTGGCTCTTATTTTAGGCACAGGGCTAAGAATAGAGGGCAACTGATCGTGTTTCATCCAAGTTTTTGGTAAAAAAAAAAATTGGATTATTATTATTTATTTTTTTGTTCGCTACAATTCATTAATGTATTTGTTTTAATTGAATTTTAAAAGCTGCTGCGCAATTGTGTGCCGTTTGGAAATTGCAACACCCACCATTTTATTCTGCAGGTCCTTTGCTTTAAAATCAAAAATACGTTTGGGGGTTTGAAGTAATTTTCTGGCAAAAAATGCAGATGTTTACATGTATGCTAGAATTGGCCTGGGAATCGAGTGGTTAATTCCATTATGTAGGTGGCAGTTTGTTTCCTATGCATCTCTGCGTAGTAACTGACCTTGTACCTAAATGTATTGTGCATAAAGCCTATCTCTGTGTGCTAAGTTGCCATCCCTTAGCTGCATTTGGACATGTATTTTATTTTTATCTGTGTATTGTCATTGCAAACTATTTTATGTGCGTTTCCATTTTCAGATTGTCACTTCGGCCTCCACAGATCTGCAGGATTACACATACTACTTTGTTCCAGCTCCCTGGCTCTCTGTGAAACTGCTAAGGCTTTTACAGTGTTATCCTCCCCCAGGTAACTATGTGTTGGAGACCCGTGTGCAAGCATTAACCTATTTGTTCTTAGTGACACGTTTGCAAATCATCAAACTAGTATAGTGGTTTTAGTTTACAGACAGAAAACGTTCATGTCAACTGTAGTATTCTTTGTCCTGCATTTAGCTTAATCATCTTTATATATGTCTACAACATGCCTTATGCAATGAAGCATAGCTCCAAAGAGCTCTTGTAAAGCATGCAGCCTTATCTTATGTCTTGGGCAGTTTCATGTGCAATTTCTGCTGTTTTTCCCACATTACGAACTTGTACAAAGAGAGTACAATTCATGACCAGTTGTTTATTTTGTTACATGATTACATGAGCACGTTTATTATACTTTAACCACTTCAGCTCCGGACCAATAAACACCTTAAGGACCAGAGGTCTTTTTGCAATTTCACACTGCGCTGCTTTAACTGGTAATTGCGCGGTCATGCAATATTGCACCCAAACGAAATTTGCGTCCTTTTCTTCCCACAAATAGAGCTTTCTTTTGATGGTATTTGATTGCCTCTGCGATTTTTTTTTTTTTTTTTTGCGATATAAATGGAAAGAGCGAAAATTTTGAAAAAAAAAATATATTTTCTTCTTTTTGTTATAAGAAAAATCGAATAAACTAAATTTTAGTCATACATTGAGGGCAAAATTTATTCAGCCACATGTCTTTAGTAAAAAAAATGTCAATAAGCGTATATTTTTTGGTTTGCGCAAAAGTTATAGCGTCTACAAACTAGAGTACATTTTCTGGAATTTACACAGCATTTAATTTATGACTGCCGATCTCATTTCTTGAGGTGCTAAAATGGCAGGGCAGTACAAATCCCCCCCAAATGACCCCATTTTGGAAAGTAGACACCCCAAGGAAATTGCTGATGGGTATGTTGAGCCCATTGAATATTTATTTTTTTTGTCCTAAAGGATTGAATAATGACAAAAATAAAAATAAATTTTTTTTTTACAAAAAGTTGTCACTAAATGATATATTGCTCACACATGCCATGGTTATATGTGGAATTGCACCCCAAAATATATTCCGCTACTTCTCCCGAGTATGGGGATACCACATATGTGGGACTTTTTGGGAGTCTAGTCACGCACGGCACCCCGAAAACCAATCACCACCTTCAGGATTTCTAAGGGTGCAAATTTTTGATTTAACTCCTCACTACCTATCGCAGTTTCGAAGGCCATAAAATGCCAAAATAGCACAAAACCCCCCAAAATGACCCCATTTTGGAAAGTAGACACCCCAAGCTATTTACTGAGAGGCCTGTTGAGTCCATGGAATATTTTATATTTTGCCACAAGTTGCGGGAATATTACAAACTTTTTTTTTTTTTTGCACCAAGTTGTCACTAAATGATATATTGCTCACACATGCTATGGGCAGAAGTCAAATTACACCCCAAAATACATTCTGCTGCTTCTCCCGAGTACGGGGATACCACATGTGGGGGACTTTTTGGGAGCCTAGCCACGTACGGAACCCCGAAAACCAAGCACTGCCTTCCGGATTTAAATATAAAATGCTACCAAAAAACCTGTTAGCGATGGCAGGGATCAGGCCTGACTCTGCGATCGCTGCAGTTATGTGTTTAGTGTTTTGTAAGTGACAGTGATCGATCGATACTGCACTTGGGTGGGCTGGGCAGAGGGGCAAAACGCAGGTGCTAGCAGGTATCTGGGCTGATCCCGCTAACAATGCGTTTTTTTGGAACCCTAAACTGCTGGGGACGCTAGTATAGATCTGATCAGATCAGATATTGATCTGTTCAGATTCTATAGCACTACGGGAGGTGTATGCTTTGCGTGTGGGTGTTAGCGGTACTGGCACTAACCTAGCGCTGCCTGGGGCGACACAGACCCTGACCCTAAAACCTAATTGATATCACCCGCCGGGTGATCAGGGGGTTAAACCTTTATTGGGTAATAAATGGTGGGTGCCCTGATGCTATAAAAAACAAACTAACCAGAGTCACCCGTAACACTTATACGGTGATCAGTGGTGAAAGGGTTAACTAGGGGCAATCAGGGGGTTCAAATTTTTATTAGGTAGTATATGGGGGTCCCTGGCGCTATATAAAAACCTGACGGGGAACCTAAATAACTAACTGGCTAACCAGCGTCACCAGTGACACTTATACTGTGATCGCTGGTGAAAGGGGGTGAAAGGGTTAACTAGCAGCAATCAGGGGGTTAAAACCATTATTGGGTAGTATATCGGGGTACCTAGCGCTATAAAAACCTGGCGGTGAACCTAAAAAAATAACTAGCTACCTAGCGACACATGCAGCGATCAGAAAAATGATCGCTTAGTGACACTGGCAAAAGGGGGTGAAAGGGTTAACTAGCGGCAATCAGGGGGTTAAAACCATTATTGGGTAGTATATCGGGGTACCTAGCGCTATAAAAACCTGGCGGTGAACCTAAAAAAATAACTAGTTACCTAGCGACACATGCAGCGATCAGAAAAATGATCGCTTAGTGACACTGGCAAAAGGGGGTGAAAGGGTTAACTAGCGGCAATCAGGGGGTTAAAACCATTATTGGGTAGTATATCGGGGTACCTAGCGCTATAAAAACCTGGCGGTGAACCTAAAAAAAATAACTAGCTACCTAGCGACTGTAGCGACACTAATGCAGCGATCAGAAAAACGATCGCTTAGTGACACTGGCAAAAGGGGGTGAAAGGGTTAACTAGCGGCAATCAGGGGGTTAAAACCATTGTTGGGTAGTATATCGGGGTACCTAGCGATATAAAAACCTGGCGGTGAACCTAAAAAAATAACTAGCTACCTAGCGACACATGCAGCGATCAGAAAAATGATCGCTTAGTGACACTGGCAAAAGGGGGTGAAAGGGTTAACTCTAGGGGCAATCAGGGGGTTAAATCTTTATTGGGGGGTGATAGGGGGCTACCCTGGACCTAACACTAACTTGCCTGGCAGTTTTTACTGTCACAACTGACACTGAATGCATTGATCAGTAAAGAAATGATCAATGCAATCAGTGACACTGTGACTGGGGGGGAGGGGGGGCGGGGGGGGATCGGGGGGCGATCGGGGGGGTTTGTGTGCCTGTGTGTACCTACATGTCAGTGTAGTGTTGGTGCACACTTACTATTAGTCTTCTCCTCGTAGTCCGGTCAAAAAGACCGCCCCGAGGAGAATGACATCACTTCCTCCTTCCTGTGTAAACAATACACAGTGGGAGGAAGCTTCTCATTGGCCAGGAGCGATCCAGAGGGGGTGGCCGAAAACCAACGGCCATCCCCTCATCACGGAGCGCTCCTGGAGCGAACCGGACCGTCGTATCCAACATTGTGCCTGCCTGTGCCATTGTGTTGACGTACATTGGCAATACGGCGGTCCTGAAGTGGTTAAAGAATAACGCTACTCTTAAAAAAAAAAAAAAAAAAAAAAAAAAAATCCCCTTTAGATTCCTACCTTATGATGTTCTGAAGAAATGGCTAAGTGAATTGGAGTGACTTTATAATTATCAATCAGCTGCACCAAAAATTAAATTTTTAGTGCAGAGGATGCACAAAATCTGACTTGTATCTTAGTGTCAACGTCTGGGAAAATCGGCCAATCTCACAAGCAGGAAATTACATTTCTGGGGGGCGTTCTGTACACCGACCACTTCCACATTGCCATATAAAGATCTAAATATTAAAGTGACTAAAATGCCAACGCTAAATAAGAAAAATTGGTCACTTGAAAGCGTTCAGGACTATTTGAAGAAAGTGGACTGGACAAGAATCAATCCAGACAATCTCTCTTGGGAGGAAAGACAGGCTCTGAGGGGGGCTTAGAGCTGCCTAAAACCTTGTGCTCCTTAGTGAAGAATATTATGGACAGGAAGTGAGAAGACAGCTGGGTATGCAGGATACGTACAGTTGCCTAACCACCCACCAACACGTCTTCCAATTTGGTAAGAACTTTAAGACCCCTTTCACACTGAGGCAGTTTTCAGGCATTTTAGCACTAGAAATAGCAGCTATGAAGTGCCTCCCATGCCACCCCAGTGTGAAAGCCCAAGTGATTTCACATTGGGGTGGTGCGCTTACGGGACAGGAAAGTCCCGCAAGCTGCATCTTTGGGGCAGCTTTTGAAATGAATGGGCAGCGCTGCCAAAGCGCCTGAAAATGTAAAGTCTGAAATGGTGCTAGCAGCCTATATCAAACAATATACATCCTATTGAGTTGTGCCTTATACATCAATGTAATTGTGACATAAAAACAAATATGCACAAAATATGAAAAATGCTTCAGAAAAAAGTACAGTGGTGCTCCAGAACTTTTAACGAGTGAGGTGACTCCCCCTTCGGTGACCTCACTCACCAGAAATATTTAATGATGTGGGGATATGAAGAGTTTTCTGAGGAACCATCCTGCATATCCCCAGATCATTAGATCACTGCTTTTTTGATCCCAGACTTCAAAGCTGAGGATCTAATATTTCTGGCGTTGCCTCACTCGTTCAAAGTTCTGGAGCACATTGCATTTTTTTCTGAAGCACCAAGCACTTCATGTTTTTTTCATATTTCTTTTCGTACATCACGGGACACAGAGCCTTAGTAGTTATGTGGATTATGTTGGGTTATAGGCCACCTTCAGGTGATGGACACTGGCACACCCTAAGACAAGAAGTCCACTCCCTATATAACCCCTCCCGCTACTGAGTACCTCAGTTTTTCCGCTAGTGTCTAAGGTGTTGGTCACCAGTAAAGATGTGCTGTGCTGAGCTCCACTGGTGCAATCCTTGCTAGGGCTAGCTATGCAGCCGGATCCATTCAAAGTGTCTTTTAGGCTGAATTGAATGGTACCTGAGCCTCGTATCCAAAGAAAGAAGGTTTTCCTGTAAACGCTTCTCTTTTTAGAGCGCTAGAACCCGGGATCTAGTACTTATGGTATTAAGGCCATAAAGTTTTACTGGCGGGATGCTATTACAGGTCCAGGATTGTGGGTTCCCTGAGGGTCCCCGGCTCCTGAAGGTTTGTTAACGGAACCCACCGTGAATGGGTCTGTTGATTTTACCACAGAAAACCCTGTGGTGGGAAATTAAGTGGAGTTTTCCCATACATTTTTGAATTTTCTTATGAAAGGTCTCCTTTAACCACTTCAGCCTTGGACCAATTGTCAGCCTAAGGACCAGAGGTCTTTTTAGAATTTGGCACTGCTTTAACTGGTAATTACGCGGTCATGCAATGTTGTACCCAAACAAAATTTGCGTCCTTTTTTCCCCCCACAAATAGAGCTTTCTTTTGCTGGTATTTGATTGCCTCTGTGATTTTTTATTTTTTGCGATATAAACGGGAAAATGACAGAAAATGTAGGAAAAGAAAAAAGGATATTTTCTAATTTGTTATATGAAAAACCTAGTCATACGTTTAGGCTAAAATGTATTCAGCCACATGTCTTTAGTAAAAAAGTCAACAAGCGTGTGTGTGTGTGTGTGTATATATTGGTTTGTGCAAAAGTTATAGCTTCTACAAACTAGAGTACATTTTCTGGAATTTATGCAGCTTTTAATTTGACTGCCGACTCGACTCATTTCTTGAGGTGCTAAAATGGCAGGGCAGTACACCCCCCCCCCCCCCCAATGACCCCGTTTTGGAAAGTAGAGCCCATTGAATATTTTTTATTTTTTTGGTCCCAAGTGATTGAATAATGACAAATTTTGCTGCTTCTCCTGAGTATGGGGATACCACGTGTGGGGCCCCTAAAACCAATCACCACCTTCAGAATTTCTAAGGGAGCAAATTTTTGATTTCACTCCTCACTACCTATCACGAAGGCCATAAAATGCCAAGATAGCACAAAACTCCCCCAAATTTCCCCATTTTGGAAAGTAGACACCCCAAGCTATTTGCTGAGAGTCATGGTGAGTAGTTTACAGCTCTCATTTGTTTTTGACAATGAAGAAAGAAAAGAAAAAACATTTTTCATTCAATTTTAAAAACTTTTTGACAAAAAGCGAGATGTGCAAAATACTCACCATACCTCTCAGCAAATAGCTTGGGGTGTCTACTTTCCAAAATGGGGTCATTTGGGGTGGGGGGGGGTTATGCCATCTGGGAATTCCATGGCCCCCGAAACGGCAGTGAGGAGTGAAATAAAAAATTTACACCCTTAGCTTTAAGGCGGTGCTTGGTTTTTGGGGTCCCCGTACGTGGCTAGGCTCCCAAAAAGTCTCACGTATGGTATCCGTATCCCCATACTTGGGAGAAGCAATAGAATGTATTTTGGGGTGTAATTCCATATATGCCCATGGCATTTTTGAGCAACATATCATTTCCCGCAACTTGTGTCAAAATATAAAATATTCCATAGACTCGACATGCCTCTCAGCAAATGGCTTGGGGTGTCTACTTTCCAAAATGTGGTCATGGGTGGGGGGGGGGGGGGGTCTTGGCACTGATCTTGGTCTTCTAACCACTTGAAGACCAAGCATATATATATATATATATATATATATATATATATATATATATATATATATATATATATATATATATAGTGGGTGTTGCATTTTTTTTCCCCACACAGTATTTGTGCAGCGATTTTCCAAACGCGTTTTTTTGGGGGGGGGGGAAATACTTTTTTTTTTTTTTTTTTTTTCTTTCATTTTAATACACTAAAACACACTATATTGCCCACATTTTTGATGAAATAAAAGATCTTAGGCCAAGTACATGGATACCAAACACGACAGGCTTTAAAATTGCACACAAATGCGCAGTGGCGACAAACTACATTTACAGGTTACCACAATAGAGTTACAGAGGAGGGCTACTGCTAAAATTACTGCCCTCGATCTGACCTTTGCGGTGATACCTCACATGCATGGTGCAATTGCTGTTTACATATGAGGCCAGACCGACGCTTGGGTTCGCCTTTGCGCAAGAGCAAGGGGGGAAAGGGGTTTTTTTTTTTTTTGTTTTTTTTTATCTCAGGGAATGTAAATATCCCCTATGATAGCAATAGGTAGTGACAAGTGTTAGGATTATTCTTCTCTTGTGATCAGTCAAACTCCAGATGTATTAAGAAGCAGACAATTTATTTCTGATGTGTCACACAAAAGGATGATGCCTACAAGCCGAAAGATATAGTAAGAATCGCACAAAGATGTATATCCCCCCACTCCTAATATCTACAATAATATAGTTACAAGCTTCTATTGGCTGAGGAAATGCAGATAGCGTGCCTGGTACAAAATGGTACTTTATTTGGCTAATTAGTGTTTCCTGTACAGTCTTGTTTTACCATATATGGTTAAGCCCAATTATCCTGCAACTTACTATGGAGTTAAAGTAAAACGATACAGCAAGTTAATACAACAATGTGCTCAGAAGTCATCTTAAAAATCAGTCTCGGGGTTATTGTTCTAATAGTTTTCTCTAATAGTCACACAATAAACATTTAAACCTTTTCTAACAGGTACTTTTTATTTTTTTTAAAATTGGGGCCTATTAGACCCTAGATCTTTCCTCTGCCCTCAAAGCATCTGACCACACCAAGGTCGGTGTGAGAAAATGCTTTCCCAATGGCGCTGTTCGGGGGAGGGGGGGACATCCCCTCTCACTGCTTGTAAAAGCGGTCTAGAGGCTAATTAGCCGCTAGGATTGCTTTTACAAGAAAGCCGATCACTGGCTGAAAAGATTGATACCAAGATGATACCTAAACCCGCAGGCATCATTCTGGTATAATCATTCAAAGTCCAACAACATACCAGTACGTTGCTGGTCCTTGTTGGACATATATTCATGCAGCCTATTGGCTGAATGAAAGAGATTGGTGGGTATGCCCACCATTAGAATACCTCCCTTCATCCACCCACTTCTAATGATGGGCATACATGCACCATTTATATATGCCGAAGCAAGGGGGCATCCTCCCGCAAGTTATGCCACGTACACACGGTCATGCTTTTCCACGGGCAAGCAGCATTAGGAGCAAATCACTCCTCCACCCCTGCTGCCACCATGCTTCGGCATATATACTCTTTTTTTGTGTGGTGGTGAAATCACCTCCTACAGCGTTGGAGTCACTGCTTTATGTATCATGGGAGCAAACGCTGTTGCTGTCAAGATGAATAAATACGCACTGCAACTGAATGGCGTACCTGCTAAGCAAATTATGGTTAACGTTAAAACAAAGTAACTTTACAGTAACAGTAAGACCTTACCATACCATACCTGCAAAGCAAATGCCCAAAAAACCATAGTAAAATATAAAACCTTTAACGCAACTTGTGCCTAAAATAAATATATCCCGAAGCATGGGGGCATCCTCCCACAAAAAAGTTATGCTGCATACACATGGTCAGACTTTTCCATGGGCAAGCCTCCGTTGGAATTTCGACTGTATGTATGCAGCATTAGGAGCGAAATCGATCCTCCGCTCCTGCTGCCCCCATGCTTCAGCATATATGCTCCTTTTTTTTTTTTTAAACTGTGGTAGTGAAATCGCCTCCTACAGCACTGGATTCACGACTTTATGCATCGTTGGAGCAAACGCTGTTGCTGTCAAGATAAATCCGCGCTGCAGCTGAATGGCGCACCTGAAAACAAAAAAAATGGTTAACAATAAATCACAGTAAAGTATAAAAAAAAATTACATACCTGAAAAGCAAGCATGATAAAACATTGCAGAATAGAATACAGTATAAAAGCAACAATAAAGAGAGCCTGCTTGCTTGATGGAGCACGGCTGTCAAACAACCTCAGCCTGTTTATACATGAAACCGGTCGCACCCACCTCATGTCTTCTCTCTCCGCTGGCGCTCCAGACTTCGTTCTGCTTTGAACTGCGCTCCACGGCCGGCGTCTGTGCCACTTCCTGGCCGCTACATCTACAGTGCCTCAGCTTGACACGAAAATGTGAGTTGCCTGTATTAAATACGTTTTTATAATTAAAGTGTATGTTATCTCTACACCCAGAGGTGCCTCTTCCTTTGCCTTTTTTCTATCACAGAACCCCGTATCTGGCACGCTTGCTGGGAACTTACTGTTTGAAATACAAGCGGCCAGAAAATTTAATCAGGCACTCATCAATGCAGACCACTTGATCGGGAGTAAACAAGGCTGCAAAACGTTCGTTTGTGGTTTATGAGGGGCTGAATTTTGTAGAGCCGATCATATTCAGGGTCTTCACGAGGACGAGAAAATTAATTGTCGTTGAAGTGCATGAACCGCAAGATCTGCTTGTATCGTTTCCTGGACATGGAGGCAGAAAACACGGGCATATGGTCATTTGGGCTCGTGGACCAATACGACCGCAACTGAATATATGTATGCCCATGTTGAGGGAAAGGCCCAGAAAGGTCTTAAATTCGGAAACCGTAATTGGTTTCCAATCTCTGGCAAGGGAAGGCAACTGGGCATTATCGGCGATGAATTGACCAGAATATAAATTAGTTTGGTCTACAATAGATCTATAGAGATCTTCCGTGAAAAACAGTGAATAAAAATCAAGTGGCGTAAAATCACCGGTTTCCACTTGAATACCGGGTTGGCCAGCGAATGGGGGAAGTACGGGTTCTGCAGAAGTGGTGGGCACTCAATCAGGATTGGCGAATTATGCAGGAAGGACACTATGGGCACCACGGGTCTGCCTTTGTCTTCTTCTTGGTGGCAGTGGGACACTACTTGTGTGTCAGGTCACCTTGAGGCGAGGTGACAGATGCACACCGTAGGGATCAGGAGTGCACCGCAAGGTTGTGGACCCTACGGCTGACTGCTGCAGACGGGAGACAGATCCCACTGGGGTTAGAGCGTAAGATTCCCTGGGGCGCGGAGTCTAAGAGCCAGCAGGTGTTCACCAGCGCCTCTAGTGGTGAGGATGGACTTGGCTGCAACTGGCTCCAGGTCGCGACCCCCAGCGTCCCCCAGCTCACACCCACAGTAGGCAACAGGAGGGTAGGAATAGTAAGGGAAAAAGCCAAGGTCGGGGCCACAAGCAGACGGGAATAATCAGGGACACACCAAAAGGTCCGGATCACAGGCAAACAGGGATAGTCAAGGACATGCCAAAGTCGGTAAGGGAACTACAGAAGAGCACACGGCAGGTAACAGGAAGCTAACACACAAAGGAATACACAATGGTTGATCAGCACTCTTGGCTTGCAGTGCACAGGTTAATATAAGGTTCCCTGATAGGGCCTGGGGTGGAGCCATCCTTAGAGGAGAGGTTATAAAAACCACCAGGTGGAAGTGGCTGGCGTCTTAGTCTGAACACATGAGGGGAGGTAAGCAAACAGGAAGATCACTGCATAACCATGACATTGTGCTTGCCACCTCGCCAGCTTGAACTGCACTTATGGGACTCACCATATCACCAAGTGTTACTGCAGTGCTGGATGTACGTCCAGGGTGTACTAGGCCGACGGTGCTTGCCAGTTCACCAGAAGGAATAGCGGTGCTGGGTACTGGCTCTCTGCTCCATACGAGGGACCTGCGGTTCTTGCAACTCAACAAAATCATCAGAAGGTTGGGATTGGGTACGCCTGACCTTCGCAGGGACCTCACCTTTGTCATCAGAGCTATCTGTCATGGTGCCACTGTTATCTACAGGATCATATTCTAAACCTGAATCTTACAGATGAGTGACCTCCTCTTCACTATCTGTCATGCTCAGAAACGTGTAGGCCTCTTCACTAGTGTACCTTCGATTTGCCATTTTGGGCTCTAAATTTACTGGTACAACTAGTGAGATTCACAGGTAAAAAAAGCACCTAGGCTGTCAGCAACTGTAATATAAAACGCTACCAAAAAAAACTTAGCGATTGCGGGGATCAGGCCTGACTCTGCAAACGCAGGTGTGTGTGTTGTGTTTTGTGAGTGACAGTGGTTAATGGATACTGCACTTGGCTTGGCTGTGCGTAGGGGAAAAACACAGGTGCTAGCAGGTATCTGGGCTGATCCCGCTAACAATGCGTTTTTTGGAACCCTGAACTGCTGGGGATGCTAGTATAGCTTTGATCAGATATTGATCTGTTCAGATACTATACCACTAAGGGAGGAGTATGCTTTGCACGTGGGTGTTAGCGGTATTGGCACTAACCTGATGCTGCCTGGGGTGACGCAGACCTTAAAACCAATTGATGTCACCCGCCGGTTGATCAGGGGGTTAAACCTTTATTGGGTAATACATGGCGGGTGCCCTGACACTATAAAAAGCAAGCTAACTAACCAGCATCACCTGTAACACTTATACGGTGATCACTGGTCAAAGGGTTAACTAGGAGCAATCGGGGTTAAAACCTTTATTAGGTTGTATATGGGGTTACCTGACGCTATAAAAACCTGGCGGTGAACCTAAAAAAAAATAACTGGCTACCTAGCGGCACTAATGCAGGGATAAAAAAAAACGACCGCTTAGTGACACTGGCAAAAGGGAGTGACAGGGTTATCTGGGGGGCTACCTTGGACCTAAAGGGGCCTAAAGCTAACTGCCCTGACACTTTTTACAGTCACAAATGACACTAAATGCAGTGATCAGTAAATAAATGACCACTGCAATCAGTGACCCTGTGACTGGGGGTGCAGGGGGGTGATCTGGGGGATGATTGGGGGGTGGAAAGTGTGCCCATGTGTACCTGGTGTCAGTGTAGTGTTGTGCACTTACTATGTCTTCTCTGCTCGGCGCTCCGGTCAAAAAGACCGCCATGAAGATAGTGACATCACTTCCTCCTGTCAGGAGCGATCGCGAGGGGGTGGCTAGAAATCAATGGCCGCACCCTCATCACGGAATGCTCTTTAAGCGTAACGGACCGCCACTGGGGGGACCCCCCACCCGCTGGAAGGCAGGCATGTACAGGTACGTTGATGTGCCTGTCTGTGCCATTGTGCCAACGTATATATGTACAGGCAGCGGTCCTTAAGTGGTTAATTAGTAAATGTTGTCATGCCTGTGTCAGCACTGGGGGCTGTATGGAACTCGTACCTTCTCATGCTTCCTCAAAGAGTTCACGCTGTGTTTGGGAAACGGCAGGCTTCCTTTTCTCTCCAGCCCGGAGCAGACCTCCGGTAAGTGTTGGGGGGGGGGGGTTTCCTCCTCGCCAGACACCCCACCTGTTCTGTATTCTCCCCTCTTTTTGTGAGGAAGAGCATCAGGAGAAAAACGGGGGACATAAAATGATCAGCCTGCTACCCTACTTGGTGGCTTCCAGGCTCCCTCCTCACCATTTTTCCCCTCTTAGCCCTTGTACACACGGTCGGAGATTCCGACAACCAAATCCGTCGGATTTTGTCCGAAACTGTTGCATACACATGGTCGGACAAAGTTGTCGGAAAATCCGACGTGATGACGTTATTTCGCTAGGACGGGACTACTTTCAGGCTAGTAGCCAATAGCTTTGGTGTAGGAATTTGATTTGAGCATGCGTGGCACTTTGTCCGACCGGCGTTCTCTACACATGATCGGAGTATGTCCAAGTTGGAAAACTTGGTCCGTCGGATACTCAGACGGAAACAGTCCGATGTAGACCACACACAGTCGGAATATCCGACAAAACGGTCCGATCGGACACATTCCATCGGAATCTCCGACCGTGTGTACAAGGGCTTAGAGTGATCTAGTGGGATCAGAGGCCCACACTTTTTTTAATAAAAAAAAGAGGGGGGCAGTAGGTGACGGAGGGGGTGGGGCTTAGCTCGGCGTTGGCGTCGTCCAGTGTGGTAATGAGTATTTTTATAAGCCCCATTATTACTGATGCAGGCTGACTGAGGGACACAAGAACAAGAGGGGCATAAAAGAGGTTTGGTGACAGGCATTCCTTTTGACACATTTACTATTGCATCAGGCTGAGCATTAATAGCAGCAGCAGGGCTGGACTATTGCTCAAGCAGTGGATGGGTTCCTTCTGGTAGTACCTCTGCTTTGTGCTTCGGCTATGGTCAGAAGGGGGGATAAAAACACCTAAAAAAAGGGCTATAGAATGACTTCTACAGCCACAGGGAAGCCTAGAACCATCTCAAAAAAGATGGCATCCTCCCCTGATAGTGCTTTGGCTGGGCGGTGTGAGCCATCAGGAACGTCGGGTGGTGCAGCTGCTCTTAACACTGCAGCCCCTGTATGTATTACTCAAGAGGTTTTTTTTCCTCAACCATTTTAGGCTTGAAAAAAGATTGATGCCTTAATCTCATCCCAGAGTGGGACTTAGCATAACAGGTCCCCGTCCATTACCCAGGACCCTCAAACTGAGGAACGGGGGCGAGAGATGACGAAATTCTCTGAGGACCAGGAAGAGGCTGAAGACTCCTCTTTTGAAGAGTCTAATACGGATGGATCGGGTTCACAAGAAGGGTTGCTGGTACAATCTTTTGCTGAATTGGTCCGCTCCACATTTTCTTTTTTAGCTGAATCAGTCCATGAGCCCACTTCTTGTTTGGGTTCGCTAAAGCCTCCCCAAGCTATTCATACTTTTTCCTATCCATTCATTGTATTCTGAGTGGGAGAACCCAGATAGTTTTTTCCTCCAAAAAAGTTTTCAACACTTTATCCTATGGAGGAAGAGTTTAATAAGAAATTAGGAATTCCAGCAACTGACGCTGCTATATCCTCTGTGAACAAAAACTTGACTTGTCCGGTAGACAATGCTCAAATACTGAAGGATCCACTAGATAAGAAGTTGGCATACCTATTTAAAAACAATATTTCTCTGGCAGGTTCAGTGATTCAGCCTGCGCTGGCAGCAATCGGGGTGTGTCAGTCCTTAAAAGACCAGTTTAAAGAAGTGCTCAAGATTATTCCTGATCAGCAGGCCCAAGATTTGACCAGGATATCAGAAATGTTATGTTTTACAGTAGACGCTATGAGAGATTCTGTTCTCCAGAACCTCACGACTTATGCTCAGGCTGGTGCATGTGTGTAGAATTCTGTGGTTGAAAAAATGGTCAGCTGAAGCGCCATGCAAAAAAAGCTCTTGGCTATTTTTTATTTTTTTTTCCATTTCACAGTGAACGGTTGTTTGGAGACGATCTGGATAAATACATCCAAAGAATTTCTATTGGAAAAAGTTCCCTTTTACCAGTTAAGAAGAAATTTAAGTATTTTTCTTATAAACAAGCTTCTTCAGTGCCAGGAACATCAGCCTCCAGGCAGTCGTGACGGCTTCCACCGTCAAGTTCAAGAGGTAAATCTCAGGGTCAACCCCAGGGTCAAAAGAGGCCCTGGGGAGGAAACCCACAAAACAAAATGGTAAAACCTCCTTATGAAGGCTCGCTGGCTCGAGGGTGGGGGTGGGGGGAGACTTCTGCAGTTCTCAAGGGTCTGGCAGGAACCGTGTCGAGACAAATGGGTGGCTTCCTCAATATCTCTAGGTTACAAACTAGAGTTCCGAGAGTTCCCGTCTCCTCGTTTTCTCGTCTCCTTGTTTTCTCAGATCAAACGTTCCCAGACATCCAGAAAAAGTCTTTCTGGCTTTGGATCATCTCTTATCTCAAAAAGTGATATTGGCGGTCCCCATGGAAAAGCAAGGGTTAGGGTTTTATTCAAACCTTTTCACGGTACCAAAACCTAAAATGGGTCTGATATCCCCATATGATCTCAAAGATCCAAACCGTTTTTTGAATATCCGTTCTTTTCGCATGGAGTCAATCCGATCAGTGGTCTCCATTCTAGGTGGAGAACTGCTAGCATCGACCGGCATCAAGGATGCTCATCTCCATGTACCTATTTTTCCCACTGACAAGAAATCTCTACGCTTCGAGAGAGAAAATCTTTATTTTCAGTTTGTAGCTCTGCCTTTCGGTCTAGCTACTGCACCTCAAGTGTTTACAAAGGTTCTGGCTCCCCTTTTAGCCAGATTAAGGGCTCAGGGTATAACTATTTTAGCTTACTTAGACAATCTACTCTTGATAGATCACTCGGTAGCCCACTTAGACCAAAGTTTGGTCACCATGGTCGGCTACTTGGAATACCTAGGTTTGATTCTCAACCTAGAGAAATCCTCCTCAAAACCATCAAGGAGATTGCAGTACTTGGGTCTGATCATAGATACAGCTCAGAAGAGGGTGTTCTTGCACCAGGCAAAGATCAGTTCCATAGGGGAACTGATTCAGGTGGTCAAAGCAAAGAAGAATCCTTCTATTCGACTTTGCATGAGATTGTTGCGAAATATGGTGGCTTCATTCGAGGCTGTTTCTTATGCACAGTTTCATTCGAGACTGCTGCAAAGCAGTATCCTGTCAACTTGGAACAAGAAGGTCCAGGCTCTGGACTTCCCAATGCGCTTATCCCCCAAAGTGCGTCTGTCCAAGGGAAATGGTCCAAAACAGAAATTACTTTGCCTACCAATATTCTAGAGATTCGGGCAGCACGCCTAACCCTGAAGGCCTGGACGCTCAGATTATGGAATTGTCCAGTCGGGATCCAATCCGACAATGCCACAACAGTGGCCTATATCGATCGCCATGGGGACATGAGAAGTCATGCGGCCAGGAGAGAGGTGAATCATATCCTTCATTCCGTGAATAGAGAATTGAAAGGCGGACTACTTGAGTTGCCAACAGTTGTTCCCGGGAGAATGGTTTCTTCACCCTGACATCTTTCTGTCAATATGTCAAAGATGGGGAGTTCCGGACGTGGTAATGTTTGCGTCCAGGTTCAACAAAAAGATCAACAACTTTGTGTCGAGGACAAAGGATCCGCTGGCATGCGGTACAGATGCCTTGGTTTTTCCGTGGGATCAGTTATCACTGATCTATGCTTCTGCTGCTTCCAGGCCTTCTTTGCAGGATCAAGCAGGAAGGGAAGGAGGTGAGTCTTGTGGCCCAGGAGATCTTGGTATGCAGAGATCGTAAAGATGGCAGTAAGGGGCCCATGGACCCTACCACCATGGCATGGCCAGACCTTCTCTCGCAAGGTCCGGTATTCCATCCTACCTTACAAACGCTAAATTTAACGGTTTGGCTATTGAGACCCACATTCTGAAAGACCGTGGGCTGTCTGGGTCAGTAGTTTCTACTTGGTTAATGCTAGAAAGCTGGCCTCCAGAGTCATAGTATAGAGCCTGGAAGGCATATATCTCTTTGTGTGAATCCAGGGGTTGGCATCCCAGGAAATACATCATAGGATCCTTGAATTTCTACAGATGGGATTAGAAATGAAGCTAGCCTTGAGTACTATCAAAGGTCAGGTGTTGGCCTTATCTGTGTTTTTTCAACAACCACTTGCTTCACGCTCTCTGGTTCCTAGCTTTATTCAGGGAGTAAAGCGGATTCATCCTCAGTTTTAAGTCACCCCTTAATCCTTGGGACTTGAATTTATGAAATTTGTTTTTCTGGTTGCCATATCTTCTGCAAGAAGAGTATCAGAGTTGGCTGCTTTTTCTTGTAAAGAGCCATGTTTGATTATTCATAAGGATAAGGTTGTATTGTGTCCTCATCCTAATTTCCTACCAAAGATTGTGTCAGGCTTTCATTTAAATAAGAATATTCTGGCTTCATTTTTTCCAGAACCTTGTGCTGTGGAAGAAAGGTCACCACATTGTCTTGATGTGGTGAGAGCAGTCAAGGTCTATTTGAAGATGACCGCTCAGATTCGTAAAACAGATGTTTTGTTTGTCTTGCCAGAAGGTCCTAAGAGGACAGGCAGCGTCGAAATCTACAATTCCTAAATGGATTTGTCAATTGATTGATCAAGCTTATGATTTAAAGAGGAAATTGCCTCCCTTTTCATATTAAAGCGCACTCCACCAGGGCTGTTAGTACTTCCTGGGCAGTGCATCACTAAGCCTCCATGGCTCAAATCTGCAAGGCTGCAACTTGGTCTTCAGTCCATACATTTACCAGATTCTGTCAAATAGATATAAAAGGTCATGAGTATATCACGATTGGGCGAAGTTTACTGCAACTTGCAGTATAAGTCCTCTAGTCTTAGTGCCCTGCTTTTGTTGTCTCCCTCCCTTCAGTTGGCATTGCTATGGGACATTCCACATAGTAACTACTATGGCTTCTTCTCCCATGATGTATGATAAGAAAATAGGATTTTTAAAACAGCTTACCTGTAAAATCCTTTTCTTTGAAGTACATAACAGGATACAGAGGTCCATCCCTTCTTTTTGATATACACGTGTATTGCTTTGCTACAAAACTGAGGTACTTCCAGTAGTGGGATGGGGTTATATAGGGAGTGGACTTCTTGTCTTAGGGTGTGCCAGTGTTCATCACCTGAAGGTGGCCTATAACCCACATAGTAACTACTATGGCCCTGTGTCCTGTGGTGTACTTCAAAGAAAAGGGTTTTACAGGTAAGCTTTTTTTAAAAATCCTATTTTTGTGCATATTTGTTTTTTGTTACAATTACATTGATCTATAAGGCACGATTCAATAGGATGTATATTGTTTGATATAAGCTGCTAGTGCTGTTTCATACTTTACATTGCCTTAAGGTTCTAGCACCTTTGTGCAGCAGCTGCAGCGTCATTATTTTTCATTGTATTTATTTTGATTTAACAATTCAGTGCAAATTTTAGAATTCGACTTTAAAGCACCTGAAAAGCTCTTTGGCAGAGCGGCAATATGGGTACTTTGAACTACTTGTTAAAGCAGCGCTGGTAAAACGAGCGGAGCTTTACCACGACCGTGGGGGGGGGGGTGGGGGGATGGGGTGGTTACAGTCTAGGTGTGAAAGGGCTCTAAATCAGAAACTGTCATGGGCCCAAGAGGTGAGCCTTTTAGTGCGAAACTGGAGTTTTTAAATGTTGGTAAATTTAATTACGTGTGTGTGTGTGTGTGTTGTTTTTTTTTTTTTTTTTTTTTTTTGTATATTCCAAAATCGCATAAAAACCTGTCTAATGTTTCGTGGAGGCCTGTAGTTTCTGCGATAAAGGACCCACTGGAAAAGGTTGGAAGATATGTTTATAATCTGTTGAAGGTTGTGGTACCGGAGTTGAAATTCTCTAAACATGTGCTATCTAAAATTAATTTGGAGGTGGATGAAACCTCTTTTGGTGGAGATTGACGTGAAAATACTCTACACGTCAGTCCCCCATCATTGTGAACTTGAGGCCATTGCATATTTTTCTTTCACAAAATGGGCCCACAAATTACATTTTTGTTGGACTTGCTAGAATTCATATTGAAGATGAATAATTATTTTTCAATTTATGGGTGTCCACTATCAACAAATAACAGGGACCTCAATGAAAGTGCATTTAGGTTTTCAGGAGGAGGTGACGGTGTATAAAATGCCTTATTATAGGGCCAAGGTGTCAGCATGGCTAAGATATATTCACAACGTGCTGCTGGTCTGGAGAGGGACGGAATTGGTTGCAAAAAATTATGCAAGCTTTTAACCAAAATGACAGAAGTTGAGCTCTTGTGATCTGGTCCAAATTTCTTTGGCCCTAATAGAGACATATGTCAACCAGAACTTTCTGAAAATTTGCATTGTTTAGCCTTTGCAATTAGTAAATTGTATTTATATGTATAGGTTTCTTCCATTACAAGCACATGTGCCAAGCCTTTCCCATTGCCAGAAAAGTAATGTATAATTTGAATTAACTAGAAACAGTGATCTAGAGTTTGTTCAATGGTTGTCCCCTAAGAGCAAGGAGGGAGGGGTAAATGGCATTATAAAAGTCACAAACTCTAGGTTTTCCCATGCCCTGAAGAAGCCAATCCATGGCAACGACGAAATGCGTTGATGTCATGGGAGGCGTGTCCTGACTGGGTGGGCATTGTCTCTCCCTCGATTTGTAGCAACTCATGCTGGGTACTGGGTGGCGTGTCACGTGAGAGCCAGGAAGATGGAGGCAGTGACACTCATGGAAGTAAAAGAAGCTGCAGTTTAGTGGGGGAAAAAGCTGTCAGAAGGCAAAACGACAAGCCATTGACATACGATGGATGGCAAGAATCTGCGAACTTGCCACTTACAGTGAACCAATTAGTGACAGCTGCTGGAAGAGGCAGCAGAGCACGATACAGCAACAGTGGGGCATGGTCCATCCAGTTGACTTTGCAATTTGTCATGCAGGCTGTTTAAAGTGCCTATGCGTACAGATAGTATGGTGTTGGACTCAGCTGTTAGTTGTCCGATGGATCGCCTGATTATACGCTGAGGTGCACTTGCTGAAGAAGCCAAGTAGAGGGCCTAACGTGTACAAGTGGGAGAAGCTTTGTCTCTGGATGTTTGTCTGTGTCAGCATGTTGAGCTGATGACACGCATGGTTTTCACATACTTTTGGGAATATTTTTAATTTAATAAATATTCAAAGCGTAGAGCACTATGGTTTTCCCTTATTTTATGGCCACACTTGAATGATTGAGATTTTAAGTGGAAGACGGGGAGGTTTAGAGATACCCTGTGGAACAACACCCCCATAGCATCCTGTGATAAATCCTAAACAGGCGATGGTGACTCTGTATTGGGGTCATTATTTGGAGGTGAGCAGGTATTCTAGCCATAGGTGGTGGTCACCGAATTCTCTGGATCACAATTTTCTGAATATAATTTTTACTTTCACAGCGATGGATATTATACACCTCATTGGGAATTTAGTTTTTTTTTTTTTTTTTTAGCAGTAATAATTTATTGCACTTTAAATGCCATTATTTGCGTACTCTTGGTTTCGTGGTGTCCTGAAAAAGCTAATCAATGGCAACAGTGAAATGCGTTGACGTCATGGGAGATGTGCTTTCTGCCCTGACTGGGTGGACGCCGTTCCCTGCCTTGATTTGCAGCCACTCATGCTGGTGACTGGGTAGCGTGTTGCATGAGAGCCAGGAAGATAGAGACGTTGACACTCATAGAAGTAAGAGAAGCTGCAGTGTAGTGGGAAAAAGCTGTCAACTGGAGAAATGACAAGCCATTGACGTACGATAAGTAGGAAGAATCTGCGGACTTGCCACTCACAGTGGAGCAATTGGTGACAGCTGCTGGAGGAGGCAGCAGGGCACGATACGGCAACAGTGGGGTATAGTCCATCCAGTGGTCTTTGCAATTTGTCGCATGCGCTGTTTAAGTGCCTATGCATACGGATAGTACGCTGTTGGCTGTCAGATGGATTGCATGATTATACGCAGAGGCGCTGGGACTATTTGTACACTCTGCACCTATCCTGCTGAATATACACCTGTCCACTGGCTTATGTCTGCTTAAACTCCCTCTTGCATGTGGTTAACTGGGCTACGTAGCCTGCTGCTTTATGCTGTTAACTAACATTGCATCTGCCGCCGGGCAGAGAGGCGGGAGCAGAGCGGACACGTGTCCGCTCTCTTCCCCTTTATGTTGCTGACCCGGAAAGGGACGCGTTTGTCACGGATCTGCCTCTTGTTGTCCCCAGCCAGCATACCTGGAAAGGAATGTAATGCAATGTGATCTGCATTGCATTAAATTTATTGAAGCACAGGAGTGACTACCAGGGTGACATTAAAGAGAACCTGTCGCCCCAAAAAAATCACATGGGGGGGCTTTTTGATGCCTATGTGGTTGGGGGTAAAAAATATTAAAATTATAATAGTTACAGCCAAACACACAAAATTCCCCCCCCCCCAAACTTTTTATACGTACTAACATAATCACATGCAATGAGGGTGCCTACACATGAGAAAAGCTGCTTAAAATACACCTGGAGGATGATATTTCTAGCACAGGACCTCTGTAACACTAAACTGATGACCTATAAGGGGCTTTTAAAGCATCACCCGCAAATTTAAGGTTTGACATGTTGAATATATTTTTACTCAGTGCAACCTCCGCTTTTATTTTATGAAAAAATGTGGTAATTGTTTGTGTGCCCTAAATTTAACACTTTGTTTATTTTTTAATGAATTTTAGCATTCTCTAATCCTTTTGAGGTGATATCATCATGTAACATAAAAATTTGGAACTACCACTATTTTATTCTCTAGGGTTCCTCTTTCAGAAAATATATAATGCTTTGTTTTTTTTTTTTGTTTTTTGTAATCTTCCAGCTTAAAATTATTTAAATGTGGGCAAAAATTGCAAAAACGGCTCTAGCAGCACAAGTGAAATGGGCGCACACTAAGATGTGTTATTTATTTTTTTATTTTTCTAATATAGAGAGGAGTAATATGTTTAAACCTCCTCAACTAGGGAACCTAAAGCTACCTTATTATTCCATGTGATCATACTGTATAACCAAAAGCTTATGCATTTTGTTAACTGACTACTGCTAAAAGGATAGATTAAATATTTTTTTTTAATTTTTGTTTGAATACAGTGGCAATCACCTACTCCCTTTCTGCAGAGTCACACTATGTATTTTTGTACCTGCATGAGGGTTCATGGTCTTTTGATGGCTTCCCTCAAGGCTGTACCATAAGGCCAATTTCACTCTAGGACCAATGCAACTCAACATTCTGGCAGTATGGAACATACGGACTCTCTTCTTGCACTGTCAATTATGTCTGACACCTAGGGCCAAACCATTCTTGGCCTTGTGGATTAACAACCCAATGCAGAAGTTGGGGAAATCCTTTCCTCCGCAATTGTGGAAAGTTATAAGGACAGTTGCCAGCTGGGGTGCAGTCTTGGGATACCCTCTTAGTGCAGTGGTTTTCAGAGGAAGTTGATATATCCTTGAACCATTTAGTTATGTGGGCCTGTTGGCTTAGTTTCCTATGTTGCTCACCCCTTTGCTGGGCTATATTTGGACTTACTGGTAAAATTGATTTCCTGGAGTAAGCACAGGTCACATGACCCCCTGTTCCAATGTCCTCCCTATTGGTGCAAAACTGGGGCTAGCTGGGAATGGAAGAGGTTTTATGAGGGATGTGCCAGCAGCCTGCGTCCAGTCACCTGGAGGCAGCTGTATATAATCCAGTTGTAAGGATTTAAAGAAGCTTGTGTCCTATATGGTACTCCAGGAAACTGATCTTACTGTAAGTCAAAAATCCTATTTTATTTTTTTCCCACTGTTATCTACTTTTTGGAAAACACATTGTGGCCTGTGTTCTAACAATACGGTAACTTTTTTTTTTTATGTCATGTGAATGTGAAATAATTTAAAACATTTCTAAATTTCCTTAATTTTTAAACCCACACAGTATGCCCATTGTAGCCATATATCTAGTCGTAAGGTGCAGTAGCATTATCCCCGCTCCACCCTAATCTGTTCTGATAAGATCTGATACTTCCTGGTAGTTTCCAAGCTTACCTGTCCCCATTCCTAATGGCTCATCGCTGATGGGCCACTTCACTGCTCAAGAGGAATATGGAAGGCTTTGCCTGATCAGAACAGACCAGCAATTTAGACAGAGCAGGGGAATGAAAAACTACTGCAGAGATACCATCATACCAGTAAGCAGTTTTATATGGGCAAATGTCATTAAACAAAAAGTCAAATATTAATTTTGATCTTTTACAAACCGATTCCTAAAAATACTTGTATGTTCAAACCTTCACTGAGATGCTCAGTTTCATCTTACTGTTACAGAGGACCCTGCTGTGCGAGGACGACTTACAGAGTGCTTAGAAACCATTCTGAACAAAGCGCAGGAGCCTCCCAAATCCAAGAAGGTGCAGCACTCCAATGCCAAGAATGCTGTGCTATTTGAGGCAATCAGCCTCATTATTTACCATGACAGGTGAGTTCAGATGGTTTTATAGATTCTTGATGAAAGTTTTACTTCGATATTACATTTTTTTTTTTTTTTTCTTATTAGCAGTGTTCTAGGCCTGAATACCAATTTTTGTAACTGCTTCTTATAGTCAGAACTGAAATCCAGATGTTAGAAATTACATTTGGTAGATTTTTTTTTTTCTATATCACTTAGAGGAGCTCCAATCTGGAAAAGGAAATTAAGTCGGCAGCTACAAATACTGTAGCTGCTGACTATTAATATAAGGACACTTACCTGTTCAGGGATCCTGCAGTGTCGGCACCCTGAGCCGATTCGTCAATCTGCTTTGGGTGCAGGCACCAGCATTGTAATTAAAGGAAACCAGCAGTGAAGCCTTCAGGCTTCACATCTGGTTTCCCCCTGCACAAGCACAAGTCATGCTGTGTTTTCTGAATGGTCCCACCATCTTCTGGGACCTGTGTGTTCCAGAAGGCGGAGGGGGAAAGTGGAGCTGCTGAAAATGCTCAGAAATCGCAGCAGCAATCTTACTTGGAAGTGGGAGCGGGTACCTGTCAAAACCAGGGATCTGCTCCCCCCTATCCCCCAAAAAATAAAAAATGTGGCAGTGGTGACAAACAAATGAAACTCACTTTTAGGTGGAAGCAGAGCCCATTAAGGACCCTAGCAAAAATGGAGGATTACGTGGAGGAGGGTTTTTGAGAGATAGACACACACACACACACACACAGTGCCTTGTGAAAGTATTCGGCCCCCTTGAACTTTTCAACCTTTTGCCACATTTCAGGCTTCACACATAAAGATATAACATTTTTATTTTTTATGAAGAATCACCAACAAGTGGGACACAATTGTGAAGTGGAACGAAATCTATTGGATTTTTGAAACTTTAACTAATAAAAAAAATGAAAAGTAGGGCGTGCAAAATTATTCGGCCCCCTTGTAGAGCCACCATTTGCTGCGATTACAGCTGCAAGTCGCTTGGGGTATGTCTCTATCAGTTTTGCACATCGAGAGACTGAAATTCTTACCCATTCTTCCTTGCAAAACAGCTCAAGCTCAGTGAGGTTGGATGGAGAGCGTTTTTGAACAGCAGTTTTCAGCTCTTTCCACAGATTCTCGATTGGATTCAGGTCTGGACTTTGACTTGGCCATTCTAACACCTGGATACGTTTATTTGTGAACCATTCCTTTGTAGATTTTGCTGTATGTTTGGGATCATTGTCTTGTTGGAAGATAAATCTCCGTCCCAGTTTCAGGTCTTTTGCAGACTCCAACAGGTTTTCATCCAGAATGGTCCTGTATTTGGCTGCATCCATCTTCCCCCTCAATTTTAACCATCTTCCCTGTCCCTGCTGAAGAAAAGTAGGCCCAAACCATGATGCTGCCACCACCATGTTTGACAGTGGGGATGGTGTGTTGAGGGTGATGAGCTGTGTTGCTTTTACGCCAAACATATCGTTTTGCATTGTGGGCAAAAAGTTCGATTTTGGTTTCATCTGACCAGAGCACCTTCTTCCACATGTTTGGTGTGTCTCCCAGATGGCTTGTGGCAAACTTTAGACGAGACTTTGTGGATATCTTTGAGAAATGGCTTTCTTCTTGCCACTCTTCCATAAAGGCCAGATTTATGCAGTGTACTACTGATTGTTGTCCTATGGACAGACTCTCCCACCTCAGCTGTAGTTCTCTGCAGTTCATCCAGAGTGATTATGGGCCTCTTGGCTGCATCTCTGATCAGTCTTCTCCTTGTCTGAGCTGAAAGTTTAGAGGGACGGCCAGGTCTTGGTAGATTTGCAGTGGTCTGATACTCCTTCCATTTCAAAATGATCGCTTGCACAGTGCTCCTTGGGATGTTTAAAGCTTGGGAAATCTTTTTGTATCCAAATCCGGCTTTAAACTTCTCCAACAGTATTACGGACCTGCCTGGTGTTTTCCTTGGTCTTTATGATGCTCTCTGCGCTTTCAACAGAACCCTGAGACTATCACAGAGCAGGTGCATTTATACAGAGACTTGATTACACACAGGTGGATTCTATTTATCACCATCAGTCATTTAGGACAACATTGGATCATTCAGAGATCCTCGCTGAACTTCTGGAGTGAGTTTGCTGCACTGAAAGTAAAGGGGCCGAATAATTTTGCACGCACCACTTTTCAGTTTTTTATTTGCTAAAAAAGTTTAAAATATCCAATAGATTTCGTTCCACTTCACAATTGTGTCCCACTTGTTGGTGATTCTTCACAAAAAATTAAAATGTTATATCTTTATGTTAGAAGCCTGAAATGTGGCAAAAGGTTGAAAAGTTCAAGAGGGCCGAATACTTTCGCAAGGCACTGTATGTATGTGTGTGTGTGTATGTATATGTGTGTGTTAAAGCTTGCTGCAGTTACCTAAAGGTGCAACATATAACCCATCCATTATGATTGAAACCTGATGTCCTGTACTGTACAATACATAAAAATCCCTTTGAACCATGGGATCCTTAGTTGCATTTGCTATGGGGGTTTTTTTTTTATGGGTTTAGGTTTATATTGCAGTCCTAGCTTATTACAGTGTAAAGCGATGCATATTACATACCCACTGAGAGCAGCAAATACCAATCTGCTAATAAATGCAGGCTTTTATTTAATAAACATGGCAATGCTTTCAAAGAGCTACTATAATGTACCGCAACCCATAGTAATCAATGAGAATTCTCCTTCCGCTCATTAGTAAGATGAAATTGAATTAGTTGCCTTGGTCTTTGTGCACCATCATTTGGAAAACAATTAGAGAAGTAATTGACATACTTTCTAAAAATACTAGACTATCCTGCCAAAACGTTTAATTCAGTACTTTGACCTGGTAAAAGCATGTATAGTATGCTTGTCTACCATCAGTAACAGAAAATATGGAAAAAAGAGAGCCGACAATGTTATGTGAGCTACCTGAGTATTCCTTGCCTTTTTTTTTTTTTTTTTTTTCCAGCAGCCACTGGCTGTGTGTGCGCTTTTCAGAACACATTCACTTTTTAAGAGCAATCTTCTGATTAGGATGAGCAAAATGACAGAAACAAAAGCCCATATATTCCTCTAATGAAGGTTTCCTGTAAATCCAATGTAGAGTATATTCTGGATTTAGTGGTTTGAAATGTGTAGGTGTGGGTAATATGATTGGAATGTGGGGTTTTGGGAGTAAATCTGAGATGTGTACTAACTCCAGTCCAGCAGATCTTCATTATAGGATGCTGATTGCCTTTTTTTCCTGTAGTGTAGTGGCTACTGCCTGCTTGTATCTATCTAATAGCTATGGGTAATTATCTGATACAAGGACAAGCTTATTTACAGAAACTTTAGGGAAAAACAGAGGCGGATGCAACCCAACATGATCAAAAGCTTTTTAAATGCATGTAGCGCTTCCAAAAAATGTACTGCTTAACAAATGTTCCATATTCTACCCTTCATCTACCTGTTCAGCCCAGAGCTTTTCTTTTCTAACAGCTGGAAAGTGAGAAGCTGCCAGAGCCCTTCATAGAGACTCCATGCTTTAAGGCCTACACCAGCCTTCCCTCTTTGATCTCTCCTGTGAATATTTTGTGGTATTTATGCACACAGATCCTGTGAGATGGGACATATGTTCTCTGTTGTAAACACAAGCTTATATTCTCTTAAATTAGAGATGCTTAGAAATGTGTAAGTGGGTATTGGATTTTGTGTTTATGACCGAGAACATAGGTTGTTGTTTTTTTGTGCAAAGTGCAGGAGTTTTCAGATAGGAGGGTTAAAAGAGAACAAGCCTTCGTCCATAGCAAGCAACCTCTGTTGTAGCTTTAAACGCCACCTGCATTCAGGTTTTTCCAATTCTGCAGCTCCGAAGGGAGATATCAGCACTACAGCCTACCAGGCCATTACACATAGCCCATGTGTCTCTTCTATCCTGCTCTCCAGTGAGCCCAATCTGCTGGTCCGGGCATGCAACCAGCTGGGCCAGTTCCTGCAGCATCGGGAGACCAACCTGCGCTACCTGGCATTGGAGAGCATGTGTACCCTGGCCAGCTCCGAGTTCTCACATGAGGCTGTGAAGACACATATTGAGACTGTAATCAATGCACTAAAGGTGAGCTGCCAATATGAACCCACATGTCAATAGAATGTTTGTTTGTTTTAGTACAAATGTTTTGTTCAGGCTGATTTTCTAGATGTTGTGGTTTTGTTGTTCGCTTTTTTTTTTTTTTTTTCACAGCTAAGAATCTTACTCGGTGCTGGGGGCTGTTATTGCTAAACTCTTAGAAGCAAAGCTGGCTCCAGAGCATAAAACTGTATCTCCAACAGTGGGAAGTATTTCCTAGAATAAGCGCAGTTTCCAGGAGAAAGACAGTAGCAGCCTCCAGTACTGGATGGGAGCCTTGACTGTGCCAGGTAACCACTGTTCTGACAGCTACCCTTAAATAGTAGTAGTAATAGCAGCAGTAATAGTAACATCGGTAGTAGTATTTTGTTCTTATAACTGTTGTGTTAGTAAACACAAAAGATCTACTATTACGCTGTTACGTAAGCATACGGCTAGATGCTACTCCTCAGCCAATGGAAATGGGGAAAAATGCCAGCCAGTTACTGTACATCATAATAGAGGAGATGAGATCAATAATGATTCCCATTGTAATTGTATTTTTTGAAACTTTTTAAATTAGTGAGGAAACAAGTAGTATAGTTGTATGCTACTTGTGTGCCTCACTCCATAGGGATCAATTTTTTCATGTTTATAGCGATAAATCGCTACTAGTAACAGTTAATTGGTAGAACTTTTTAGTAGGTGATCACCTGTGTACTCCTTGCCTAAGTTTTAAATACAACAAATGAATAATGTGTTGTACCTAGTGTATTTGACACCAAAAACAGATTTTATACATTTTTGTGCCTTATTTTTTTTACCCTCCACTCCTGATCCATAGGAAAACATTTTACGTAATCTTGAAACAAAAATGGCCAAAAAAATGTAGTAAATATTGTAAATGTCCTTTTATATTGGTGGTTAGTAGGCGAAGGGTCCCTTGCATTGGGGTCAGTGGTAGAAGGGTCTCCTATTGGTGATCAGGGAAAATAATTCCTAATTTTGTTGTGGTCCCTGGAATACCTTCTTAAAGTATAGCTAAAGCAAACCACCCCCCCCTCTATTTGGTATTTTTACCATCACTGAAATAGGGGGGAAAAAAAATCAGCAATTTTGAGTTGTCACCAGAAGAGGAATAAAGAGAATCTTTTCAATAATAATTTTATATCATCAGTAATAGCAATAGTATGCTTAGGACTTTCCCACTAAACTTTAGTGTATGTGTAGTTTTAATGTATGTAATTTTCTTGCATTACACAAACTTCATCTCATCACAGACCAAATGCTTCAGAGATTGTATTTCTCGGTCTCTCCCTTACAGACAGAAAGGGACGTAAGTGTGCGACAGCGTGCAGTGGATCTACTGTATGCAATGTGTGATCGTAGCAATGCTCAACAGATTGTAGCAGAGATGCTAAATTACCTGGAGACTGCAGATTACTCCATTCGGGAAGAGATTGTAAGAACTTCATTCGAATGTGTGTAGTCTAGAGTGATTTATCACATACACGTGTGCTTATTTGACTCGGTTTTCCCTTTTTTATTTATTTCAGGTTCTCAAGGTAGCAATCCTTGCTGAAAAGTATGCAGTTGATTACACATGGTATGTGGACACCATTCTTAACCTCATTCGGATAGCTGGGGACTATGTCAGTGAAGAGGTCTGGTACAGGGTAATCCAGATTGTCATAAACAGAGACGATGTTCAGGGATACGCAGCCAAAACTGTGTTTGAGGTAAGACATGAGTTATTTGCTTCCATTTAGTAAGCTAAAGTTGGCAAAAATGTCATAGGCATAAATGCATCAGGTTTTATTGAACTCTGTCAGAGAGGGGAGACATGGACACCAGGAATACGTACTGGACAGTATTCTATAGTTCATGTATAAAGTCATAGACTAGCACATAACTTGTCAATTACTTGTCAAACTTACAGGTACCAGACTTGCACTTTTCAGTCCAGGAGTAGCCCTGAGAGTCCTGAAGCTGAAGAGAGCCTACTTCAAGGCAGTCCAATTTGCTTAGTTTTACTTATCTCTATAAATCAACATTCTTTTTTTTGGACACCTCAATCCAGTCTAGGAAGTCAGCCACGGATGTCCTTCTATTTTTTTTTTTTTTGGGCAATCGCCATGATGGACACTAGCCCCTCTGTCAATGCATGTAATCTTGCCTCCTGATCAGCCTTTTCGTGCTACAGGCAATTTGACTATCCACATCTGGATCACCTGGCTGGAGGGTCATCTGATCTGGATTTAGCCTGAAAATTCCATGGCATACATCAACCATTAGGGAGGACTGAGATATCCTGCTACGGCAAAAGGTATATCTATCTGATTAAGTCTTGGGCAGAACTTTACATTCTATCTTTACCTGGTGTTAAAGTGGTTGTAAACCCTTACAAACCACTTTGACCTACAGGTAAGCCTAGATTAAGGCTTACCTGTAAGTCCAAGAAATATATCCCAAACCTATACGGTTTAGGAGATATTTGCCTGAAGACGGGCACCGCTGTCTACGGCGCATGCGCCGTAGACAGCAGTGCGCAGGCGCACTGAGCGCGGCATCGTCTATGACGAAGATGCTGCGCGTCTCGGCTCCCGTGCGCATGCGCGGGAGTGACGACATCGCGGCTTGGCAGAATGACAGCGGCGGAGCTGCAGACCCCACCGAGAAGATGGATGCGCCAGACTACAGGGGACAGCGGTGACTTCGCTGGCCCCTGTGTCAGGTAAGTGACACATAATGGGCTACTATGCGATGCATAGTAGTCCATTATGCTTTGCCTTTGCAGGGAATGAAAGAGGAAGTAAACTCATCAGGGTTTACTTCCTCTTTAATATCCATAGTGTGGACAATTGACAAAGTAGACTTCCTCAGCCGGCAGTGCCTGAACCCATGGGCGTGACCCCCTTCACCTAGAGCTGTTGCAGGACCTGTTTTTACACGTGGGGGACACGGGCTGTGTACTGCCTGACCTCCAGGTTTTAAAACACACCTTTGTCACCAAGTATGGGAATACTTTAGCAGAAGCAGTGGATGTTTTGTTGGCTTTGTGGGATCAGTACACCCAAATCTATGCCCTTTTCAACCCTAAAGCTCTATCCTCATCTGCTTCACAGGATGAAGGGCATTTCTGTGACCTCTTCTAGGGTTTTTTGGTGTTGAGGACTATTTTAATATCCAGTCTCAGTCACTGGCTTTAAAGTGTTACTAAACCTACACGAGTAAAAATCAGTCTGTATATGCAGTATAGCATGCTTGTCATACTCACTGTGGAAGCTAAGGGGTTAACCCTCTGCATTGTGTGAAAATGCTGTTTGATCCTCTTCTCTGATCCTCCCTTTCCACAGTCCCCAAACCTCTCCTGATAGAACAGAGCTTTGGGGGCACTCTAGACATGCTCAGCTTAGTGTGTAAAGCTAAAGAAATTTTTTTCTTGGGGAAGTGCATTTGATCAGCACAGGGCCATTTGGCATTGTACAAAACAGAAGGTCAGGGGTCCTGCAGCCTCATAGGGTAATAAGGGGAGAATGAAAATTTCTCCTACAAGCTTTAACCAGGCACTGATGGAAGTCACACGACTGAAATCACACCAACTGCTGATGAGAAAAGGTATTTAGCAGTTTTACTAAAACTATTGCATATCCATGTTCTGTGTACTGTGGGAGACCAGATATAGTGAATGCAGGGTCCTGGGTTTAGTAACACTTTAACAGGCATGGCATGGGCATCTCTGAAAATCAGTCATTCCTATGATGATGAAGGCTAGGAGTTATATTTCTCGCAAAGTTTATCACTGTACTTGGAAGGTATATCATATGAAATTTGTTCACGAGATGAAGCTGGGTTTTAAATTAACATTTGGCCCTTGGCACTATTGAGGGTTAGGAAATTGTCTTTACGATCTTGTTTCAGAGATCATTGGCTTTTCATTCTTTTTATTAAAATCTTTGTTCATGGTGTCTTCCATGTGACCCCCCCCCTCTGCTTGTACCAAGATTGGTGTGATCAAATGCTTTTCTTTTTTTAAATGGCACCATTTGCATCTGGGTGAAGCAAAAGCGATGTAAGGTCATTGCTTCCAGTTCCCTATATCATAGAGATGATCAAAGCAGTTTCAGTCTCTATGATCAGTGGCAGCTGGTTGATCGGGTGTCCTGGTGGGACCGAATAGCCTGATACAGGAGGGGGGAAGAGAGAGTCCCCTGCGAGTCCCCTCCCGCTGTTGTAAAAGCAGTCCAGCGACTAGTTAACCCAGGGGTTGACAAATTTGCTTGGAATCTAGAAGCCAGCTAAAAAAGTTAGGAGCCAGGTCCGTGACGGCGATCTGGACCTGTTCCTGGCCTGACATGGAGACGAGTGAGGGGAAGATAGCCCCCAGCCCCCCACATATGAGATCACCTCCCATTGGACACACCGCTCGAATGCTAAATGGCTGCTGTGATTGGCCATTTAGCATGATCTGTGATTGGCTGTATCCAAGGGACACGGCCAACACAGAACTTCCCCGATGTGCGCCCATGGCGGCGTGCAGAGGGGAAGTAAACGGGAGGATGTCCAGGGACGCCCTCATGGCAATTGGTGTCTGCGCTGTAGACATCTTTCTTCAATAGCGCGGGCACGAAGTGGTTAACAAAAGAATGTGACTTCTTTTATTTCCGCCATATTCCCGCTTATTTACTGCCATATCCCCGCTAAGGGTTCGGTCAGGTCCGCCTGAAAAACTGACAGGTGAACCTGATCAGACAGCCCTTGTGAAAGGGGCCAAGCAGATAGGATTACAAATAATAATTTTTTTTCCTTAATTAAAATGATTTTTTTTACTTTTAAAAATTAAATAAATAAAAGCTATTATGAAAAAAATATATATTATATTATATATATATAATATATAATATATAGCTATTTACCAGCCACCACACTCATCGTTGGGCAAAAGGTGCCAGATGACGCCCGCAATCACTTCCTTCTCTTCACTTTGGGAAGGAAATGGGCGGGCAGTGAAAAACATGCAGGGCTTTGAAGCTTGATTAGCCTTATTGGATGGGTTGTAATTTCAACATCCACCACAAGATGGCGCCAGACTACGGAAAGACTTTAGAAGGCCGCAAAGCCGCGGCCTCAATTACTGGCCGGCGCAGCCCGATGCAATCGCACGGCGGAGTTCGGGGTCCACACAGACAGGATACCCCAGCTGTGGACGCGAATTCTAGGCGCGAATGCGACCTGGCACACGGGGTTTGTCGAGCCCTGAGTTAACCACTAGGATTGCTTTTAAAAGGAATGCCTGTTGCTTGCCCGCTTGCATGTTCTGGGCATCGGCAATATGATCTGCCCATCCCCGAGCATGTATGGACTACTCTCTGCTCAAAACCCCATGATATAGCGGGATCTAAAACCATCTGAGATATTCCATTTTTTTTTTTTTTTTTTTAAAGGGTATCTTTTTGTATCTTCTGTAAAGCCCCCATCATTGACTTCTGGAGATCTAAATCTGGTTCATGTGTAATCTGCGTTCCACCAGGTGGATGTTCAGGCCTCATATGATGTCTGCTTCAGACTTGGAGGAGGTCTGCCCCCCCTAACAAAAAAATATTTCAGCCGCTACACATATTAAAGCTGCTGACTTTTAGTATTAAGACACTTGCCTGTCCTGGAATCAAGCAATGTTTCCATCCGGCTCTCGGGTGCTGGCGCTACCATTCGTAGTAAGAGAACCCGACAGTGAAGCCTTGCGGTTTCAGAGTGTTCCTTACTGCGCATGCGTGAAGCACACTGCTCTTACTGGAAGGCCCAGCAGCTGGGGAAGGAGGAGGGGGCTGAATTTTTGAGTGATCGCTCCACAGCACCTGTCAAACACCGGTACCCACTCCCCTCCAAAAGGTGCCAAATGTGGCACAGAAGGGGGTGGGGGGGAGGGCAAGTCAGGTAAGTGACATTTCTACTTTTGGGTGTAACTCTCCTTTAAGTTTTTTTTTTGAATAGTGAATAATTGACTATTGGCTAACAAAGCAGTTCTGGCAGGTCCATTCCATTGGCTGAAATTCAAGCAGTGTATGGTCTGCTTTCATTAGGGAAACTCACTTGAGGGTGAACACTGCACTAATTCCCAAAACAGTCTAGTTGGCATAGAAAAGCTAACTAGCCTGCTCTCAATGTAATAAGTGGTATATATGTTCCATTTTTGGGTGCTCACATAATTGAGTAGGCAGTACACCCCACCATCCTACTATGGGATGGGTGTGCAGTTTTATTTGCAAGCATGTGTACAAACAAAACTTGTTTTAAATTAAAATATAAAAAATTCTGTCCTGGCTAACTGGAGTGAGTCCTGGTTGCTTTGTGCAATGTACACTAGCGCTCAGCAATTGGTCAATCTTGGTTCATTGCTCAGACTACTTTTAACAGAGGAATGGGAATCTCTAGTTGCGTAGGGCTTTTGTGAATGATTACTATTTCAACTCTGTTAATAAGCCAGAAAGTCATGCCATACTATGTCTTTATGAATTTGGTACAAGAATACAGATTTCAAATGTGCATTAAAAGGTTTTTTTCTTTAATCATAAAGCAGAAGTTCTGTTTTATGTATTGTTCCTGAGCCATTTGGAGCAGCATGATGTCTTGAAACTGCTTAGTAGTAGCCCTGGTTTAGGGGCTCCACTGATTTAACCACTTGACCTCCAGAGGATTTACCTCCTTCATGACTAGGCCATTT
Organism: Lithobates pipiens; assembly: GCF_037356315.1. Taxonomy (NCBI): domain Eukaryota; kingdom Metazoa; phylum Chordata; class Amphibia; order Anura; family Ranidae; genus Lithobates; species Lithobates pipiens. The sequence goes on from NW_027507686.1 coordinate 173,596,197, forward strand.
TCTGCGATATGGCAGTGCGTTACTTTAACTGACAATTGCGCGATCGTGCAATGCTGTACACACAATTTGTCTTTTTTTCACCACGAATAGAGCTTTCTTTTGGTGGTATTTGATTACCACTGCGCTTTTGTTTTTGTTTTTTAATTTTTTGCGCTATAAACAAAGCCCAAAAATAAAAAAAATATATATATTTTTACTTTGAATCCGTCGGAATGTGTCCTATCGGACCGTGTCGTCAGATAATCCGACTGTGTGTGGTATGCATCGGACTGATTCCGTCGGAATACCCGTCTGACCCAATTTTCCAACATGTTGGAAATATTTCCCGACAAACTGGTCCGGTCGGACCTAATCCGATCATGTGTAGAGAATTTTGATCGGACCAAGTGCGACGCATGCTCAGATCAAATTCCTACATCAAAGCTATTGGCTACTAGCCTGAATGTAGTCCCATCGTAACGAAATTGTCATCGCGTTCTGAAAGATCAGATTTTTTTCACCAACTTTGTCCGACCGTGTGTATGCAACAGTTTCGGACAAGATCCGACGGACAAAATCTGACGGGCAAAATCCAAAGGATTTGGTTGTGGAAATCTCCGACCGTGTGTACAGGGGCTTAGAGATCCGAGTGGGATGAAATCCCCAGTCCTGAGTCTGGGTTTTGAGACTAACCGGCACACTGACTGTTCATGTGTGTGTGTGCCTGATAGTAGAGTCAGGACCAGGCTTCTAGGCTCCAGCCTCCCGAGGAGACCAGAGAGTGCAGGTGTGCACTGGGGAAGCCAGAGACCCAAGTTTGAGGATCAGAGCAGTGAGGGGCTGCTGTCTATATGGACGGTGTTGGTAAAGGAATAGTCTGAAGGAGACAGATGAGAGCCTGAAGTGGAAGGCCTGAGTGAGCCTTAAGAGCCAGGTTGATTGGCATTTTTCATGTTGTTTTTGGGAGAAGAACCCCTGTGTGGGCAACCAAATGTATGAACTTTCCTTTTTGTTTACTTTCAATAAAAGTGGGCCACCGCGCCTAAAGTTCCTGTTGGCTGGGAACTCACTGAAAACGCATCCATTACTGAGCTAGACATCCTCCACCCAATGATTGAGATATATATATATATATATATATATATATATATATATATATATATATATATATATATATATATATATATATATATATATATATATATATATATATTATTCTCACCTATCATATTCTAGATATATAATGGCAACTTATACCGGGATTGCGATATTGTTGCAGACTCTAACGAACAATTGACACTTTTCAGGAATCGGTGACACTAATACAGTGATCAGTTCTAATGACACCACCTGAGAAGGGGTTAAACCTCTAAGGCGATAAAAGGATTAACTGTGTAACTAACCAGTGTTTTTGTGTTGTGTGCTTTTACTCAGGGAAGTGATGCATTTTATTCCTTGCTTTGCAGGGACACTAAATCCATCTCTTCTTCCCCTGTCAGAATGGAGCTCTGCCTTGTTTGCATAGTCAGAGCCCTGTTCTTTGTCTCTGCCCGATGATCACAGCATAATAGGGGCGCGTGCCCCTTGTAGATGAAAGTGTAGAATCCTATAAATCTGCTATGGGGTGATCAGTGTTTAAAAGGGAACAAAGCCTGTAGAATGTCTGTTAACCACTTGGCGCCCATACTACGTCTATTGACGTCATGGGCTTTCGGTGGTTATATCTGAATGATGCCTGAGGCCACAGACCTCATTCAGATATTTCCATTTTCAGCTGGCGATTCCCTGCACCATAAGAACGATCATAGCGGCTGTTCCGCCGCTTGATCGTTCTTATGGTGCAGGGAATCGCCGGCTGAAAACGGAAATATCTGAATTTGATCGTTAAACAACCAGAAAATAATGGTCGAACTTATGGGAAAACAGGAAGCACTGAGAGATCTACTGGAGCAGGAAACCAGGCAGGCCTTTTTACAGTCTGCCAAAAGGCAATATGAATTTGGTAATAAACCGGGGAGAATCCTGGCAGGAGTAATTAAACCTAGAAGAAATTTTAATTATATTGCAAAAATTAAAGATAAGGGAGTAATGAAATACTCAAAAAGAGACATTAGTAACATCTTCTCAGAATACTATCAGCTATTATATAAGGTAAATGACAGCCAGGACCCCAAGGATAAACAAAATAGAAGGGGAAATATTGAACAATATCTCCAGAAGGTAGAACTACCGAGGATAGCAGAGGAGGATGCTGGTATACTTGATAGGGATATCTCTATGGAGGAAATAGAGAGAGCAATTAAGGATAGTAAGAACGGGAAGAGCCCAGGGCCCGATGGGTACACGTCACTATACTTAAAAAAGTTTATGGGACCTCTGACGCCTTATTTCCATCAGTATATGAATTCAATCGGGGAAGGAAGGGAGATACGCAAGGAAGCTTTGGGGGCCTTTATAACTATACTAGCAAAGGAAGGGAAAGACCCAACATTATGCTCCAGCTTTAGACCTATCTCTCTGATTGAGGATGTAAAAATGTATGCAAGGATCCTAGCTGAGAGATTGAAACAGTATATGCCAGATTGCATAGAAGGAGATCAGGCAGGTTTCGTACCTGGGAGGGAGGCGAGGGATGATCTATTGAGGACAACCCTCTTAATGCAGGAAGTCAGGAAGAGGAAGCAGTCTTCCCTTTTCCTATCTGTAGATGCTGAAAAGGCCTTTGATAGGTTAGAATGGGAATATATGTTGCAGACATTACATAAATTTGGCTTAGGCCCAAGAATGTTAAGGTGGATAGAGACTTTATACTCTAACCCCACAGCTCAGATTCAGGTGAATGGTACTTTATCAAATACCTTTGGGCTTTATAATGGTACATGTCAGGGATGCCCACTGGCACCCTTACTTTTTGTATTCTCTCTGGAACCTCTTTTGGCATCTATAAGAGCGAATCATGAAATTGAGGGAATAAAGGTCTCAGGGAATGAGCATAAGATATCTGCATTTGCAGATGATATTATGCTTTATATAATGAACCCTAAACAGTCCCTCCCTAGGATCCTGCAGGAGTTGGAGGAATACGGGAGTGTCTCGAATTTTAAGATTAATAGGGAGAAAACTGAGATACTAAATGTCTTTACCTCCCCAAAGGAGAGAAGAGAACTCAGAGCTCTTTTCCCCTTTGTGTGGAAAGAGAGGGGCCTGAAGTATTTGGGAGTATACTTATCGACATCAGTTGCAGACTTATACCAAGATAACCATCTCCCTCTTTTAAATAGAATTAAACAAGACCTTAAAGGATACCCTGCACATAGACTGTCATGATTTGGTAGGATAAGTGTAATTAAAATGATGATCCTTCCAAAGGCTTTATATATTTTTCAGAGTCTCCCAATTAATGTCCCAAGGGCCTATTTTAAAATTATCAAATCCCTGATCCAAAAATTCATATGGAATAAGAGGAAGTCGCGTTTCCTATAAGACAATGAATAGACCCAAGGATAAGGGAGGGTTATCCCTTCAAGACTTTCGAAAATACCATTTAGCAGCGGTAATGAGGAGAATTCTTGATTGGGTATATAACGCCCCATATAAAAAAAAGGTACTACTGGAAGATAATATGAGTAAAGTTGCCCTGAGTCAGACCATCTGGATTCCAATGAAGTTTAGAGGTCTCCCTAGAGGAATATCCCCGATTACAATGGAAACATTAAGAGCATGGGATGGGCAACTTAAAGGTACAGTAGGACAAAACAATAGCCCCCTAATGCCCCGGTCAGGAAATAACGATTTTCCCCCAGGGAAAGAAAATAAAATGTTCTTGAAATGGACTCATAGGGACCGATTGAGATTAAGGGATGTGATAAAAGTAAATAGCTTATGCTCACTAGCGGAGCTACGAGAGAAATACGGTAGAACACCATGGGATGGATGGAGATATAGACAACTCCAACACTTTGTAGAGTTCCTCCCTAAACCTCTCCATTCAAGCGACAGTTTAAATCCCTGGGAGAAATTGATTGATCGAGGGGGAGTGGGTAGACAGGGGATTTCTAAAATATATAGGACCCTAATAACTCTGATGGAGGATGAGGCGATGTCCCCTTTGGGGATATGGGAAGGTGAACTGAACCAATCAATTTCAGAAAAAATGAAAGGGAAAGTTATAGATTACACCCATTCCACTTCAATAGATACAAGAAATGAATTATAAATTATTGGTTAGGTGGTATTATGTTCCATCTAAAATGCATAAAATTAATCGAGACCTATCACCCCTATACTGGAGAGAATGCGGGAAGGAGGGAACTCACGCCCATATATGGTGGCAATGTAGCGCAATTCAGTTATATTGGGGAAAAAGTGATGGGCCTAATTAAAGAGATTGATGGGACAGAAATAGAACTGGATCCCTGGAAATGTTTGTTTCACACGACCGAGGGCCCGAGGGAAAAATATAGAACAGCATTAACTCCATTTCTGCTGAATGCAGCGAAGGCACTGATCCCGAGATATTGGAAAGTAAAGGAAATACCAGGGATAGGAGAGTGGTTTAGGGAAATGGATAGAATGAGGATTATGGAAGAATTAATATACCTTCAAAGGGGGGTTGGAATGAGATTCCAGGATACTTGGAGCAATTGGATGGAATTCAGAAAGTCTTCAACTTATCTTGGAATTATGGGGGATGGAGTGAGCGTCTAGGGGTGTGCAGCTGGATGCTTATACTCCATAACCCATGGGGGGTGGGGTTTTTTTTTTTTTTGTTTGTTCTTGGGTGGGGGGGGAACCCTTTTTTTTTAATTAATTAATTTATTTTTTTTGAGAGTATTCACATAAATTTATGGGAGTGGGGATGGAGGGAGCGGAATCCCCACCTTACACATATCACAAATCAAAATTAAGAAAAGGAGTCACGGGGGAGAGGAAATAGTAAGGGTAAGATAAGACCACAAGAGGATAACTTGGAACACTGAGGCGTAGAAGGTTTGTTCCCCCCCCCCCCCCTTTTTTTTTTTTTAACATTATCTTAGGTATATTAAGGATCGATTTTGGTCGGGTACCCAATGTGTATTTTCTTCCTGTTTTTATGTGAATGTTGCAAATATTGAAATATCATGAATGCTAAACAAAGTGATTTGTAATAGTATGTATAAGAAATATTTTTTACTGTCTTTTGTAAATGTGGAAAACGAAATAAAAATATTTAAATATAAAAAAAAAAAAGAAAAATTGCTGCGCAAATACAGTGCGAGATAAAAAGTTTCAACGAGCGCCATTGTATTCTCTAGGGTCTTTGCTAAAAAAAAACATATATAATGTTTGGGGGTTCTATGTAATTTTCTAGCTCTAGCAAAAAAATTTGGAATTTTACATTTAGGAGAGAAATGTCAGAATTGGCCTGGGCGCGAAGTGGTTAAAAAAAAATGACATGGCATGTACTGTAGTTCTACATAATAGAATGCTGCTAAACTCTATAGTTTGACTATGTTGAACATTGATGGTGAGTAATTCTTGAAACCTCAACTCCAGAGAATGGGCAAGTTGGATTTCTGTTGGATTTTTTTTAGTTTTTTTGCTGCCTGTGATGCCATCTGGTGTCCAGAAACAATAATGAGGGGATGGGAGAATTGAGACCGAAATACACAGAAAACAATGGACTCCAGAGGCTCTTACCACTTTCCACTGTAATACAGTTTCTCAAGCTATTCATCATCAGATTATTATTTTTTTTTTTTTATAATTTTTTTTTTTGTTGCCAAAACACTAATGCGATTTTTATAAAAAAAAAAAAAAAAAAAAAAAAAATGTTCTAACCCTATAGCTGGGGTTTTTTTTTTTTTTTTTTTTTTACTATAGTTGTCGAAGAAAGTTCCCAAAGTAACTGACATTGTAATTGTAATTATTCATTTTTTTTTTAATTTTTATTATGTGACTATTTACTTTTCTCTGCATTTATTTTTCAGGCTCTTCAGGCTCCTGCCTGTCATGAAAATCTGGTCAAAGTTGGCGGGTATATTTTGGGCGAGTTTGGTAATCTTATTGCTGGTGACCCACGTTCTAGGCAAGTTTGAACGCAAGATTGTTTTCATTTTGGGACATTCCCTGTATTTGGAAGTCCCATTTTTACAAATCTCTTCTTTTATTGTCTGAGGGTGTCAAAGCACATGCAAATCAATACAATACTTTATTTTTTAATGTTTTGTAATTTCTCTGATTGGGAATTTACAATATATGGTATGTATATAAATCCATTAAAATGTTGGTCTCCAAAAGATGTTCTTAAATTTCCTAGATCTTATGTGTTTACCCTTATGTTGATATGACAGTAAAACCTTGCTATAAAGCTATGGTGCAATTTCATTACCTTACAAGTGATGGGGGTATATCTATTTTATTATATACATTCTAGTTGTGATTATGATTTACATTCCATATGGTATACGTTGGATTGATAATTTTCGTTTCCTTTGTTTTCTCCACAGCCCTTTGATCCAGTTTAACTTGTTACATTCAAAGTTCCATCTTTGCAGTGTGCCTACCAGGGCTCTGCTCCTCTCGGCCTACATAAAGTTTATTAACCTCTTCCCTGAGATTAAACCCACCATCCAAGATGTGCTACGAAGTGACAGCCAGCTCAGAAACGCCGATGTGGAGCTTCAGCAGAGAGCTGTGGAATATCTGCGCCTGAGCTCAATTGCCAGTAATGACATCTTGGTATGTCCATGGGGAGAATTTTTGCGTAATAAAGACTGACATGTTTTCAGCTTGACTCATTTTATGTTTAGGCAGTAATGTTTTGATGCAATGTTGGCAGTTCTCTTAAAAAAAAAAATGTATAAAGCCACCCAGTGCAGTATTAAAATATACACTAGATCCTTTCTGCATTTAAATAACCCTAATCCATGGCCCAGCCTGTAAAGAAGCACATCTGTACTTTCTGGCATACACTGGGGTCCATAACTTTCCACCCCGCCCTTTTGGGGTCCCTACCTGCTGAACCTGCTACACGCAGTGTGTTCTCCCATTGGCCTTTACGACGATCTGTAGTGATGTGCAGGTTGGCAAAAGTCACACGTAGCAAGCAAGTAGTCACACCCAGAAGTGTGTGTATACCTGACGTAAAAGGGTAAAGAAAGAGGTGTGCCTTCTGAGTATGAACTGTAGAAACTTTATGGTACAATAAATAAAAAAAACACATTTGTGGTTAAAAACGATCACCATGAGGAAAGTCCTGCAGTGGTGCTTCTCCTTGCTCGCTGGTTCAATGGGCTATGTTCCTCAGGAGCCCATAGAGAGCCGTCTGCCGGCTCTGTATTCTCTGTGACTCAAATGGTAATGCAGAGGAGAGGTCTGAGGCATTCCTGGAACACAGGGGCATCCAACTTCACCGGAAGTGTTGCAACGCCGTTTCTGAGCCTGCTCACTGACGGTGGGAAGGACAGGTGCGCTCCTTTGTCAGAGTAAGGAGACGTACTACTGCATGACTTTCCTCATGCTGATCATTTTTATCCTCAATGTAAGTGTTTTTATTTATTGTACCATAAAGTTTCTACAGTTCATACTTGGTGCCTCTTTCTTTACCCTTTTTCTGCATAATTTGGAGCATGCTTCTGCTATCCTGAAGAGGCCTGCCCTGGGTTCTTCTTCACCCCAGGATATCCTCATCCATCTTGCACGGTTTGTGCTTTTCCCTGCTCCACACCCATTTTAATATCACAGACTTGGGTTATATGGCATAATTTGAACTACAGCTTGTTCCAGAACTACCCCCATTTCCACCATTTACCTGATGTGGCTGGGGAGCAGTAAAATTGGGCATTTCAAGACCTGTCAAAGCAGCGCTATAGATCTAACAAATACTATGCAAAAAATGCAATATGGAGCAGCAAAGTATAAGGGGCTATATGAAACCGCCAAATAATAAAATTTGCATGTTACAATGTTAAAGTGCAGATAAGGCAACCAACACTTATGCACGTGTTCATGTATGATAAAAGGACATTTGCACTATTTGTTTTCACACTTATTTTAAGTTATTTTTATTCTTTGAGTAATAATTTTAAGTAAAAAAAGTATATAGTCCATAGTGAAAAGAAAACTATTGTCCTACAGTATGTTTTTCCAGCTCAAGTGCAGAGAGATCCACCACCGGCTAAGAATGATAATCATGCCTCTTACCAGAGAAGGTGGGCCAAAGATTATAATGGCCAAAAGCGCATAAGATGTTCTCACAGGCTAGGCAATCAACAGGGGGAAAGGATGGACCTCACTCTACAATCAGTACCAATGTGAGATACCAAGACAAAAGTACAACTCTCCATTGTGAAGTCAAGCATCAGGATTTATTGAAAGCTTACAGGCTTCACTGATAAACCTCACAGCAGGGTAGATCAGCAGGCTGATAGTACAAAGCAGAGAGCACTGGATAGTGCTCAGTAATTGTTGCAGATGGACACTGTGAGTGGCCACACAAGTGTTGGTTGCCTTATCTGCACTTTGTCTGCTGTTCCACTTTGCATTATGATAATACGTTTATTAACCTAGTGCAGATTTTTTACACTTCTTTTATTTCAAGACCTGTGCCACCGCAAAGGTAAGTAAGTATAGGTGTAGTGCTCTACAGATTTGGGCTTTTTTTTTCTTTTTCATAATCCATGACCCTGCGGTGATAGGGTCACTTAAAAAAAACTGTAGATGACGTTTTTGCTGTGCCTCATCTTCCTAGTACTATGTTTCAAGATTTGATGGCCAATAGCTTTAAAAAAAATAGTTAGCCCATATGTTTGTTTTTATGTCATATCAACACTCAGAGAAGGTATGTTCACTGGTTTTGATGACCTCATAGGGATCTTTGCTACCGAGTTCAACCATAACTGCCTTTTAAGGCATCGCTGTGTTTTTAAAATTATACATTTTACTTTTTTTTTTCTGCTTTTAAGGCTACTGTTTTGGAGGAGATGCCGCCTTTTCCTGAAAGGGAGTCCTCCATCCTGGCCAAGTTGAAGAAAAAGAAGGGTCCCAGCACAGTCACTGACCTGGAAGACACAAAGAAGGAGAAAAACAGCTCTGATGTGAATGGGGGCACTGAGCCCGCCCCTGTTAGCACAGCGGTATGTCACTAGAGAGATAATGCACATATTGACTTTTTGCTGAAATATAGAATTCCAGCTAGTCTGAATGTTGTGTATGAAATAGTTTTTCTTTTGTTTTTGTTTTTTTTGTTGTTTTGATTGTTTGGCAAGGTGCAGACAACAACTTGCCAGCTATCTAAGCCCTGCTGGCGTTGTACTGCACTTGTCATTTTTACAGAGTACAAAATATCTTCTTAAGACATAATCCTGTTAAGATGCTTTACACAGCATTCAGTTAAAGTGTCAAGCACACAGAAATACTGTTACTCAAATGATGAGTGATCTAGTGCAACATTATACACAGTCTTGGGAGGGAGACACTCCCACTGGTGTCAGAGCAGTCTAATTTTAAGCCGATTCAACAGGGACCAGCTGAGATTCAAACCATGTATGGGCAGGCTGATTGTCTGATTTTATTTATTTTTCCATGCGATTACTGCCAGCGGCTATAGCTGCTAGCAATAATCACTGTGGACAAAAATACTAATGGCAGTTTTCTGCATTTTAATATGATTGCTAGGGTAAATAGCAGCTTTCTCCAATGAGCAGTATAGCCAACTCAAAGTACATGTGTATAAAAGTGCAATGCCAATACATTAAGTGAATAGCCAGTGATATTTGCAAAATCTTAAATGATATTGAAAAAAAATAAAAGTGAAACGTAAAAAAAAAGCCTTGTGGTGTTAATCCAACCAATGTTGCAAAAGCAATCGTGCAGAATGTCCAAATTCCAAATCTATCATCTTGTGAATAAAATCCAACACCTTCCCAGGTGAATGAGAAGACAGCCCTTTGGATAAGAGTATTCAGAGGTCAGCCTCCACCTCCCCATACGATCAACACTCACCGGAAGGAATGACCGCCGTTACAGCGGCATCTACGCCAAAAGATAACCCAGCGTCCACCGCAGGTCTAAGAGCTTCACCCAATGTCTACCTCTGGGACTCTTTTTGGTGTAGTCAATATGCAGCTAATAAAGCTCACCAGGAGCCAGACAAGGTGCTTTGAAACAATCACATTGTAAAACAACCCATTCAATTTAAAATAGAAATGAAAGGCAAAAGCTTTTTGTATAGATATAAAAAAACATTGTAAATACCCCCCCCCCCCCTTTTTTTTTTTCTTTAATATATAAGCGATGATATCCCCTCTATTCTCAGCTACATAAGTGCTGGGGGTGGGAAGAGGAGAAATGTCGGCACACTGAGCTTTCCAGTGAATGGCTGTGCAGTGGGAATGTGTCGGGACAAGTCTGATCATTGGAGGAGAGCATACTGAGTTCCCAGCACAGCTAGAGAACTGACCACAGTGTGCGCTCATGCTTAGTGTGGTCTGTTTTTAATAGGAAAGCAGAGGAACTGGCAGGAACACAAGGGATTGCACATGAAGGAAGCAATACAAAAAGAACAGGATACTTTCAGGCACATATCGGGAAGAAATGTTGGGGTAACAAATTCTTTAACTACTACACTATCAAATCACCTCGTCAGGTTCCTGGTGAGCCCTATTTGCTGCAGCTTGATTACACCAAGAAGAGTCCAAGAGGTAGACATTAGGTGAAGCTTAGACCTGCGGTGGACACTGGATTGTTTGGTGTAGATGACGCTGTAACGGGGGTCATTCCTTCTGGTGAGTGTTGATTGCATGGGGAGGTGGAGGCTGACCTCTGAACACTCTTTTCCAAAGGACTGTCTTTTCATTCTACTGGGAAAGTTTTGGCCTTTCTTTATATACATTCTCTGCCCACAAGATGATAGATTTGGAATTTGGACATTCTGCATAATTGCACTACCAACATTGGTTGGCTCAATAACATGAGGCGGTTTTTGTGTTATTTTTATTTTGTTCAATTACTATTGTAATTTTAGATTTTGCCAATATCACTTAGCTATTCACTTAATGTATTGGCGCTGCACTTTTATACACAAATAATCACCGTGCATTCTCCCGGCCGGGGAACACCCGTGGTTGCAAGAAAGAAAATCGCTCCAATCTATGACTGGCTTAAGAGTGGGGCTCAGTTGGCTTATTTGAAAGGCTGTCTACATGTATATTGGCAATATAGTTCAAGCTGGGAGTAAACTAGGTGTGTGAATTATACATACCTGGCATTAATGTGTTTTGTTTATCCTCTTTGACTGTGCAGCAGTGTCCCATCCTTGAAGACCAAAGCATATTTGTGGCACGCCCTCATCCATCTTCTTTCCTGGCACCCATCTCACCCCTCTCATCTAGCAGCCATTACCCACAGTCTGGAATGAACTACCCTTTAGCAGCACTTTCAAATTGCCAGGTTCTTATATGAATTGTACTAAACCGGATATGAATTATACTAAACCTACTCCTGTGTAATGCTTGCTCCCAAAAGTTTTGCCTTGCTAGAGCTTAATGAAACTAATATGATGGTTTTTGTTCTGATATGGTGGGGTTTACAGTTTAGTTTTTTTTCTGTCAAGGATTTGTTTTTGAAGTGATGTTTTGTTATGTTGGCTATACAAAGTGCAAATTTCATCTGGTTCCTGATGAACTTGCCAAAACTTGCTCCTGGGGTAGCCCTGTCGGCACTCTCCCACCCAACATCTTTCTATTTAAAAAAAATTCAAAGCAGCCAACTAGACGAGAAAGCGGTTTATTTGGGTATAGTGAAAGGCACTGGTGCTGTTAGGATACAATAGTCAAAGCGGAAGATTCGTCCATCCTTACTGTATGGCATAGATGGAGGCATTTTATGCTTGCCATGCATTAAAAAAAAATCTAATTGTATATGACCAGGTTACCCTTTTGAGGAGAGAAATGTCTGCACACAAAGTGGAATTCTGAATTAAATTGTGTTTTAGTCAATAAATTGCCAGACTGATTAACTGAGTTAAGGTCGTACTAAACCCAGGACCCCTGCATTCACTGTATTTGGTCTCCCGCGGTACACAGCACACAACTTGGAACGGCAATTATTTTAGTAATTCTATAAACTGCTAAATACCTTTTCTCATCAGCAGTATATAGTCACAGTGCAATCTTGTGACTTTTTTTTTTTTTTTTTATCAGTTAATGCATAAATCTTTCTAGGAGTTTTCATACTGCACTGAGCTCTCTTATGAGGCTGCAGGACCTCTGACTTTGTCTGGACAGTGACGATTGGCTCTCTGCTTATCACATGCACTCTTCCAAGAGAAAAAAAACTCTATTAAAAACTCTTGTATTCTACCACGTTTAGTTGGAACTGCTGATAAACCATTAAATACATTTTTAAAACCCGGTTTCATTTGACATACAATAGAGCTTACAGGATGGCACCATTAAGTAGACAGTTCATTTTTGCAGCTTCCTGTCTTACCTCCTTCCTTTTAAACTGATGGATTGTTGGATTGTGAAAAAACATTGCCCCCATTCCAGTAGGCCTTAATGCAGTCTCCCTGAGTCCCCAGTTCCTTAGACAAGTTAGGATGTGAGCCTTAAGCAATGTAATATAGCCTGATTGGCTCATAATGGGGCAAATCCTTTCTTGGTATGCAGGGTGTTAAGGGAAGCCTTTATAAAGAGTTTGCAGGTACTTGTATAGATGGCATTTTCGAATGACTACATAATCAGTTTTTTTTTTTTTTGATTGATGTTCCATTTGAGAACCGATTCACACAGGGGCAACACGAATTCCAACGCGACTTTTGGAGGCAACTTGGACACGACTTGTCAACACGACTTGGGGCGACTTACAACACGACTTTAAGGCACCCCAGGCCAGGCGACTTTGGCCGTGGCCAATCAGAGAATAATGAGCTCTCAAGGGGGAACTCCACGGCAAAAAAAAAAACGGCATGGGTTCCCCCTCCGGGAGCATATCAGGCTCTTGGGTCTGGTATGGATTTTAAGGGGACCCCCCTACGCCGAAAAAACAGCGTGAGGGGTCCCCCAAGTTGCATACCAGACCCTTATCCGAGCACGCAGCCTGGCCAGTCAGGAAGGGGGTGGGGACGACCGTACCAGGCCGCGTGCCCTCAACATGGGGGGGGGGGTTGACGCTTTGGGGAAGGCTGTGCCCTGCGGCCCCCCACCCCCAAAGCACCTTGTCTCCATGTTGATGAGGACAAGGGCCTCTTCCCGACAACCCTGGCCATTGGTTGTCGGGGGTCTGCGGGCGGGGGGCTTATCGGAATCCCAGCCCCCCACCCTATGTCCCTATGTGAATGAGTAAGGGGTACCCCTACCCTTTCACCTGGGGAAAAAGTGTCAATAAAAAACACAACACAAGTTTTAAAAGTAATTTATTAATCAGCTCCCGGGGTCGTCTTCCAACGTTGGGGGTCTTCTTCCGACTTCTCCGCTCTGTTCGGCCTCTTCTCCGGCTCTCCGGCATCTTCTGCCGGGCTCTTCCACTGTCTTGGCGCTCTTTTACTAGCGCAGGAGCCCGGTCTCCTCTGTCCTTCCTTCTCTCTTCTTCTGATGTTGACACAGCGCTGTCTTCCGCTGTACTGGCTTGTGCGACGTGTGCGGCAACTTATATAGGTATAGGGCGTGGTCACCGGGTGATGTCACATGGTGACCCCGCTCCTTTATGACGTCAAGTCCCGGGGCATGAGACGGGAATAATGCAGATAAACAGGTACAACTTATGTAGAAAGATCTGTTTCATCTTTGTATCACCTGAGGACAGTCACTTCACTGGGTATAGATACGGGTTTACAACCACTTTAAGAAAGTTTATTTTATATGAAATGCACCAAAATAGGATGTTACCTGTGACAAGTCTGTTCCTTAATAACCCACTGGCTTGCTGTTACGCGAGTCCCTAATCTGCAATGTGCTTGTCCCACAAAATGTATCATGGCTGCGTGAGTGTGCTAAGTTATGCAAATTTCCCTGGGACTCAGAAATGATGGCATTATGTTCACCTGTAAAGTGACCATGTGTTTTTGAGTGCTTTATGCATGCTGATAACTTATTTTCTTTTTTTTGACAGTCCACTCCCTCTCCTTCTGCTGACCTCTTGGGCCTGGGAGGTCCATCAGCTACCAGCCCAGGTGCACCCACTGCTGCTTCATCTGATAGTCTGCTTGTGGACGTTTTTGCTGATCCATCACTGCCAGTTGCTGCTGTCACTACAGGGGAAGAAGATAACTTTTCTAGGTAGGATGCTGTTGCTCAAAGGGGCAATGTGAGATAAAAATGCATAGGCTAGTACATTGAGAATGTGTGAAGTTTTTTGGATAACCTAATATTGCCATAAGAATTGCCTGGGACAGCTATGTTTTCATACTTGTCTGAATGTAAGCAGACTAAAGTGTATTAGTCCAAATCTGAACACACATTCAGCATAGTTCTCCAATACATGTACAGTTCCCATTGTTGTGTCGGTTTAAAAACAATGCAAGTATTAAATACCAGATCCTCCTAGAAATACAGTCTGCTCTGAACTCCCTGTAATTGGGTGACAACATCATGCCTCTTGATGCACTGAAATACCAGGAGAGGGGAAGAAACGGTAGGCAGCTGGTATTGGAGTGGATGGAGTGCTGAGAATATAAACTACTGAACATTATGGAGATGTGAAGGGGACGTGCTGATGTCCAGCAGAGAACTCGGAGCAGACAACGGTGCTTGGGATTTCAGTGGAGCAGTGGCAGAGTTGTCTGCTCACTACAGAAAGTTTTGAGTCCAGTGGATTTCTGGTAGGATCATCTGATATTTTCCTTGTTGCACTGGCTCCCTTTAAGAGAGGGAAAAGGCATGTATAGAAGGTCTGTGTTGAATATTTTTAGATTTTGCCTACACATACTTTAAGCTGCATTTTATTAGTGTACATGCTGGGATTAGGGGAACTAATGGTGCTCCATGTTGCTGCCTCTCTTCCCCTTGATTTTTTTTTCTACCTGCCGCCGATGCCCGATACAGCGAAGTTCCAACTCTCTCAGAAGGGGCATCTGGGGAGCCAGACCCTTCTGTACATGATGCAGATGATTCCTACTACAAGTAAGCAAACCAAACCCAATCAGAAAGGCACATCTGGTTTATCTAACCATCCTCCTTCCTACTGCAGTCTAGCTTTTCATTTCTAGGTGTCCATGGTATTAAAGCAGCAGTGTGCACTTTCATACAGTAGGCAGGGCAGAACACCTAGAGAAAAAAAATATCCATATTTTAATGCAATTTCAAGTGAAAAATGCTTACTAATCCCTATAGTTTTACGTTGATGTATATCCTAAAATAAAGGGTGTTTAGTCCTAAAAAGGTGTATATACACTTAACCAGAGCTGTTTCGTTCTTGGTGAGTGCTGCTCTGTATTGCAGAGATCTAAATTCTAAAGCATTGCATGCAAACTAAAAAAAGGAAATGGACCTATATGGTTCACCAGCACCTGCAGTTTCTTGGTCTTGTCTTCATTAGTTTTGCTGGTGAAATCCCATGCAGCAGCCCCCCCTAATTATGAAAGCGTAGTAACTATTATATAGTCCTGGAAAGGGCTCCAGCTACAGCTCTTTTTATAGGGACCAGGACAGATATTTGAATCAATCCTTTTGAATGTCCCTCAACTTATTACTATGTATTTAAATAAAAATATTAATTATACTCATCCACCTGTCTGTGACCAAGTTGGATATATCTGCCTCCAACATATTCATTTACCATTGTTTAAAGGATAAATTCACCTTTGGAACATGTTACATTTTCCACCTGTTTTTGGGGTCGAACATGTAACATGTTTTGGCTCCCCCAGGCTCTCTGCATTCCCCCTTCTAATTGTGACAGTGGGATGGAGATCTTCTCCCCGCATCCGCTGTCACAATTTGAAAAGAACACAGCTCTGCCCACATGGCCATGTCAGTCATTTACAGAATTCTGGAAGTGAATGAACTACAAATACAGACAGCCTTTGCAGCTTGTAGTTCTCGCTGAACTACCTGGGCACTGGTGAGCGCTCTAGTAGTTCATTGATTCTTCCTGTCATTCAGTAAATGCCTGCCTGTAGCAGATACAGGTAGAGGGCTACACACAGTCTGCAGGAGCTTACGATTGCACCCGTGATCTGCTGATGACGGGTGCAATGCTTTACAGGCTCCTATAAAATCATAATTAAGTTACCTGCAAAAATGTGCTAATAAAGTTAACTTGTCCTTTTAACTATCAAGGCATTTTTTTTTTTTTGTACTACACACTGTATGACAAAATTATCAGCAGGAACAACTGCCTCTTCAGTTCCTCTAGTTACTGATGATATGTGGTTTTTCACTAAAAACATTTGTTTTTTGAAGAGATGGTGTGATCTTATGACTAACGGACATGCTACCAAGACAGGAACATAGGATAAATTGCTATAGTTGGAACAAAGACTGTAGTAAAATCACATTTTTAAAAGAAGTAGAACAAACGCTGATAAGATTCAGGCAGATGTAAGATCTCAATGAAAATCTCTTGCTTCCTGTGTCATTGATGGAAAATTTCCTCAATGGGACCAAAACTGTAGGGAAAATTTGAGCCTCCTCCATGTAGTCTACTTCTTGTAACATACCCCATCCGTTACGTCCATCAAATGTTTTTACTTGCATAGCGAATACAGAGAATAAGTAAACTTTTGAAACCTACAAAAAAAATTTATTTTTGCAATGAATTCCTTACCTCAAATGTGGACTTTCCTTAGGTTGCTAAGACGTCACTGCTGCTTTAATCAGACTACTGTTACATGCAGAAATCTTCCATCTACCCATGTAACAAATACCATATGTCAGAGGGCCCCCTGGAGCGCTTTGATTTTTGCATGCATTGCAGTAGGAGTGCCCTAGTTTCCATATAGCTAACATGGTTCTGACCGAGAGCCCACTGCCCACATCAGATTAAATAACCTGCTACTGGTGGTCTCCCTGCCAGATAATCTGTGTATGCTTCCTTTCTAGTATTAATAGTATTTCCTACAGCATTTTACTGAATCTTCAAAATGCTGCCATGTATGACTATAGTAGATTTACTAAAGTAGGGTCAGTGTCTTCACAAAAAGAACACCAATATTTTTACCTTTTTATTTTTTTAACCCTAACTTCTCAAATGGCATCTTAAAGTAGACCTGCAGTAGTCATGGTGCGGCAAAGGATTACAAGGCAGGTAGGCATTGTGCTTGCTTATTTCATAAAAAAATAAATACTATTACCCTCACAGGAATCGGTACGGCACATGACAGCATTACCAAATTAACTTATTGGAGTAAAAATAATACCTTGGTAAGGAAAATAGGATTTTGTACTTACTATAAACACCTTTGCTTGGAGTGAATTGAGGAACATTTGGGTTATACTGCCACTTGTAGGAGGATTTGGGCACTGCAGAACAAAAAAAAAAAAAAAAAAAACAGTGGCCAGTCTGGATCTCTTACTGGACATTAAAAAGAGAAGCAGCAGATTGATGCATAGATCTCTCTGTACTCTGTTCTCTCCTTCTATCAGCGTGTCCCTTGTTGGCACTGCAGCAAACTGACGGGTTGCTTGTGCTGCTTTTCCTTCTTCGAGTTTTGCTGTACATTGGACTGCAAAGGGTAGATGCCATGTTAAGTTCAAGTGCTTGTATTGAGCAAAAATACACTAAATTATATAAT
Source organism: Lithobates pipiens (assembly GCF_037356315.1). Lineage (NCBI taxonomy): Eukaryota > Metazoa > Chordata > Amphibia > Anura > Ranidae > Lithobates > Lithobates pipiens. The sequence continues at coordinate 173,613,889 of NW_027507686.1, forward strand.
CAGATAAAAAAAATATATACAAATTAACCTCTGTATTTATTGTCTGAAGTTCTGCTTTAAAGAAAACCTTGGAAAAAATATGGGGATAGCTATTGCTGACCACCTCCAAAAAAAATAATAATAATTCTAATTGTTATCCTGGCTCTCTGGTTCCAATACCTTTTGACCTAGAATGAGGATACAGACCAGGAATGCTAAAGTAAAATTGATTTCCTTATCTGCAATATGTGTTCCAGGTCTGTGACTCTTTAATATTGAAGCCAGAGGGTCAGTGTGACAGCCTGACAATTGGCATTGGCACTTTCACACAATTGGCATTCTCAGACTTTATCAACAATGGAAGCCTCTGCATTTCTCTTATAGAGGGTTTACTCTCTGTTATTTTCTATGCATTTACCTTTGTAACACCCTCAGGTAAATTGCGGGACACACGAGAGAAGCATTGCTTAACACAGTTTTTAATTATAGGATTGGAAAGCAGTTGTAGGCACATGCTATGCTCTTCTGGTCATTTATAAAGAACAAGGGTCTCCAAACGTTTCAAACCAAGGGCCAGTTTACTGTCCTTCAGACTTTAGGGCACTTTCACACTAGGGTCGGTGGTACATCTCTGCTATTTTTAGTGGTGCTTTACCGTATTTTTAGCGGTGCTTTTCGGATGCTAGCGGGGAGCATTTAACCCCCGCTAGTGACAGATGAAGGGGTTAATAGCGCAGCTGCCAAAACTGCTTTGCAGGCGCTGCCCATTGATTTCAATGGGCAGGGGCGCTTTAGGAGCGATTGTATACACCACTCCTAAAGTGTCCCAAAGATGCTACTTGCAGGACTTCTTTTTAATTTTATTTAACACCAGTGCACTCAGACTTTCACACTGGAGTGATGGGAGAGGTGCTTTGCAGGCGCCATTTTTAGTGCTAAAACGCCTGTAAGGCATCTCAGTGTGAAAGTATCCTTAGGGTGGGCTGGATTGTGGCTAGAGAGTGTAAAGACATGTCCTGGGCCCAACATCAGTGAGAATAAACATGGGCTCAGGGTTGGTGGTCATTAAGATGAGGAATAGTACCCCATCATTGCTATCAGTGGAAAAATTAGTGCTCCATCATTGGTGTCAGTGGAAGGAATAGTACCCCATCTATACTAATAGGAGGAATAGTGCCCCATCATTAGTGGCAGGAATTATGCCACACTTGGTGTCAGTGGGAAAAATAGTGCCCCAAAAAGGGCCAAATAAAGGCTAGCAAAGGGCCATATTCTTGGGCCACAGTTTGGAGACAACTGATCTAGAGTAAAAGGAATACTCCTGGGTGACTACTTTTTTTTTTTAACCCCAAGACCAGGCTGAGAGGTGTTAATCGAGCAGGTTGACATTCATGTTTGAACACAATGATCAATCGCTAGTATCACAAGCTATTCTTTCCTCTCTTTCAGTTTATTGGGAAATCCAGATATATAGATTTAAAACGAGGAACTGATGAAATCCAATATGCAGTCCAGCACCTGGCACACTACAAACATTTTGTTTTTAACCTCCCCTGTATTATGCTGATGAACTGAATCGTTTTTAAAGAGCAAGATACAAGGGTAGTTGAATCGCCAATCTTTTTCCGTGATGTAGGCATTTAATCTATGGCATTTTAAATGAGGCACATACTATTCCCAATGCTTCTAATTGTTGTGTGTGTTTGCACAGACTAAAGAGGAATAGGGCTTAGCTTTTTTTTCTTTAATACCACACTCTTGGAAATTCCCAAACTCTTAAAATAAAAAGCACAATGTCTACCTCCATTATTTTTGTAGCATTATATTAGCTACACAAAAGCAGGTCCACTTTGTGACATTTTGCTAGCTCAAATCAACACTGATCATGTAAATGACATATTTGTTACCATTTTATGTGGCATTTTGTGCTTGCAGAATAGCTGTCTATAGAGAACTCAAAATGCCATTTTCCTTTAGTGCTTTAGTAAATTCAGTCATACTTTTTTCTTTACCCCTCATTAACGTTAAACATTTCAAAAATAATTCCTTCTCCATAAGAGATCATTAATTTTATCTTTTTGTCCTACATTTTGAAGGTTTATCTGCAAAAATAATGGTGTCCTCTTCGAGAATCAGCTACTGCAGATTGGACTGAAATCTGAGTTTCGCCAAAATTTAGGTAAGTGTTAGTAATGCAATCTGAGCTATTAAATGTTTATCCAAGCTGCAAAGCTCTTTATAACCCTAAATGCCGGGAATATAAATGCGGGCACAATACTTAAAGCAATAAAATTGTACAGGTGTGTAAAATATGTAAAATGCAACTGACGTTGATTATTTATATTCTCCAGTGTGGGCAATCCTGTTTTTAGAAATAGCGATTAGCTTATATTACAAGAAAAAAGGGTCTAAGGTTTTTTAAATGTTAGTTTCTCCTGCTTTAGCATGATGTAAGATTGTCAAAAGCCTGGAAGATTCAAGCATAGAACATATTGAAAGAATGCATAAGCATAGGTTTCTTTCCATTAAGAAAACTGCAAGTCAGTCAGTAGATCCAGAGACTCGGGTTCAGTGCCAGGACTGGAGCATTATGTGTTGACTTCCTCCCTCCTCCCCAAAAAAAAAAATAATCAGGCACTATTCTGCACACTTACACCCTCAGCATAAATTCTCTATGCAAGCCAAGATTCTCCCCAAACAAAAATGTCGCCTCCTACCAGGATTACAAGTCTACCTTTGATGAAATCTTCCCTCCCAGCATAAACCTTTGTCCTCTCATTCCCCCCTCCCAGCTCAAATATATTTCTCCCTAAATCGCCCCTCCTAGCACAATCCTTCCTTGCGTGCCCTTGGGGGGGGGGGGGGTTTACCTGATGAGGTAGAAGGGCATAGAGCACCGGCAGGAGACCCCAGAAGAAAAGTATCGGGGAAGGGGGCCCATTGCACAATGCAGGTTTAAGTATAGGCATGTTTGTTGTTTTTCTACCAAATCATACCTTAAAAAATAAATAAAAATAAAAGTAGTCTCCTAGAACAAATCTTCCCATCACACCCCAAATTCTCCCTCCCGGCACAAATCTCACCTTCCTCTCTTCTAGCACAAATTACCCCCTCACTTCCTTACCACTAGTCCTCTTCTCCCTCCCCCTCTTGGCACAAATACTCCAATCCCTGTTACAAATGTTTGCTACTCTGTTCGCTCACCCCTATTGTGTCCCCAATGCAATTCTGCCCTGCCTTCAACACATAGACCTCACATGCAGCACAGCAGATGGCTGTATGATGTACTTCCTTCCTAGGCTCTGCCTCATCTTGACATGTCCGAGGAAGCTAACTTCTAATTAATTTGACCAGCAGGTGCTGGAGAGAGATATAGCGCTGCTGCAGGGGTATGGGATCGTGGCTCAGGGACACCATTGACTGTTAGATTGGGGACTTTATGGACTTGCGTACCCACTCCCTATCCACGTTCTTTGCTGGGAGGAGATGGAGATGGGTATGCATACCCTGTACAGTCCGCGTTCAGAAGAGCTGCAGTGGCAAGAGAGCACAGTTGGCACCTTTTTCCCAACTCTCTTCTCTCCAGATTTGTCTTGTTTCACCCAGTGCTAAGCTAACAGTAGTAGTGATGCTGCTGTCAGCTTGTAAAGGGAGAAACTATTGTCCTCACGGTGCCCACGTCCCTCTTGCCCACCCTTTGTCCTGGCTTTGCAGGGAAAAAATAGCTGCCACATCCCCTCTGACAGGACGGAGCTCTGTATTGTTTACATTTACACAGCGCTGTCATCCTCTTCACCGATCAGCAGGTGCTGGTGGTCAATCATTGGCCAGGATCCACTGATCGACTTGCAAGTGCTGCTGCTACATGGAGTGCTGGATAACGTATCTAGTATGTGATCCAGTGCAGGAGAACCACTCTGCCTCCATATTCCTACGTGAGGCAGTTGGCAAGTGGTTAATTTAACACAGTTACTTGCTTTAAGAATACAGAGCGGTTGCATTACCAGCTTTAGCCTTCAGATGGCAGTCTAAGCATTTTATTTAGCCTTGTCTTGATCTTTTCTCTAGGTCGTATGTTTATTTTCTATGGCAACAAGATGTCTTCTCAGTACCAGAACTTCACTTCAACACTAATTTGCTCAGATGAACTTAAAGCCAATATCCTTTACAAAAATATAGTATATATGTATACATTGTTCTTGTCCTTATGTCCTGCTCCAAAACACCCCATGGGAATTTCTCTCCACTGCCTTGATGTAATACATGCTGAGAGCCCAACTCTTTTAGGCAATCAGATTCCCACTTTGTTCTTCCTGAGGGTTCCCTGACGACTCCTGCTTTTTTATTGCCAGGTGGTTTAGAGAAGATCATTCAAGCTTATATTCTAAACTCTTACTCTATTCTAAAATTTACCTTGGAGGAATCCTTGTCAAATGTTTGAAATCTCTGTAAATCTCTGAAAATATTTTCACATCTGCAGCTCACAGAATGTTAATGTCTTCATTGATGGTCAGTTGTAATCCCTCCCACCGTGCCATGGCATTCTCCCAGCGGGGGGTGGTTTGGAGAACCATCCTCGCAGAGAGAAAATGATTATCGATATACCAGCCGCTAGTGATAATCGCATGTGGGATCCGGCAGGCTGGTTGTGCCGAAGTTGCTTATTTAGTCAACTTGGTACATTCAGCCTGCTCATACATGTCCGGGCATGGTTCAAACCTCAGCCTGTTCCTGCTATGGGCCGGCTTATCGCAGCAGCCGTCATTGTAGTGTGAATTTGTCTTTTTTATTTTTACAGTTTTGGATAGAGTAAAAAAAGAGTAGAAAAGGATTATAAAATGTAAGTTTTTATTCCTGTCCTGCCCCTGTTAGAGAGATTCACCCCCTTTTATTTGTCATATTTACTTTTGATGTTATGTCAGAGGCCAGGGCTAATGGTCACCTATCCGGAGGAGATCATTCCACCAAACTGCAGAGATCACTCCAGCACTCAGCACCTCTTCCTCTACACACATGGAGAGCACCACTGAGCAGAACCCTAGCTGAGAGACTCAAAGGATAGGGGTCCTCCCTTCCCTGTTAAAATGCAGTCTACCAAATGTAGCGATTCATTTTTATCAGATTTACAAGATTTTCTGCCACGTGGTCTTCTGTTCATTTGTTCTACCAGGTGGATATTCAGGCCCCCTCTGGTGACAATTTTAGGTGTTGCATTCTAAAAGCTTCTCATTGGGTCTGTCAAGTCTTTGACTTGTTTAAGTGGGCCTGTTGGCATTTGTTTGCTGTAATGCCCACCCCCAGTCTGACTGCTTTTGGACGTCCTATGGTAGATTAAAGATCCTGTGTCTTGTACTGTATGACTAAGACTTAACCAATAGAATCTGTCAGTAAATATACAGGTCGCACCTTCCTATTCTTTATAATCTCCATATTGCTTGCCACAAAACTGAGGCTTGCTTGGAGTGGTTTGGATTATATAGGGGATGTCCCTGCAGCTTTTTTTACCCCCAGTAGTGTCCAACCGCCTGATGATGCTGCATATAACCCATGGTTACTCCCTAAAGATTCTGTCATCTACTTCAAGAAATGGATTTTACGGGTAAGTCAGAAATGTTGAGTTCTGAATGTTCAAAAGTAAATGTACTTTAAAAATTGCCATATTCTGGCAGATATTCTCACCATTTTATGTGGAATCTAGGGCTGCAACTAAAGATCATTTTCATAGTTGATTAGTTGGCCGATTTTATGGTTTCAATTATTCGATTAATATTTTAGCCAATATGTAAAGTTTAAAAAAGGGCAATTTATTCCTAAATTTCTCTATACGCAGGGGTAAATATAAATAACCAACTATATGGTTGGGGAGTAAAATCTTTAATCAACTCTGAGAATAACAGACAGAAGAGATGTACTCTATATACTATTAGAGGTTGAATCTGGTAAATATCGTCGGACTCAGATCAAAATTTTTTTATTTAAAAAGACTTTTGCAGATTTTCAAACAGAATAGTAATATTACATGCTTTTCTGCAGCTTCTCCTTTTGAAGTGTATTGAACCAAAAGAGCACCGTTTTGCATTGAAAAGGGTCCTTGGCCCTTTCCAAATACACAGCAGCTGAAAAAAAGCATAGATGTGAACTTTAAATGCCATTTCTGAAAAAAACACAAAAAACATGGGTGGGGAACCAGGCCTAAGACATTTAGTAACATAATGGAGTTCAAACAAATGAAGGGCTAATTTTTTTTTTTTTACTGTGCAACAGTGAAAGTAATATTTACAATAGAGATTTGCTCTTTTCCCCAATCGTCTTTCAGGACAGCCACCTTAGAGAGAGACCGGCTCCTCCCCTCTGAGGAAACACCGCCTTCATTTTCATGATTTAAGCCTCCTCCTCCCTTCGTTCCTCAGTTATGGTGTTTCCTCCGGCGGGGAGACATCGCCAAGGAACCTGAAGGCTGAATTCGGTTGGTGAATCTGAAAGCTATCCGAGCGGAGCCCCGGCCTCGTTCGGCTATCCGACCATTTATCGGTCGGTCCGGGACAGTCCTATCAGCGGGGAGCTGAAGTGTTCGTACTGTCCATATACCCTAAACTTCGCTTGGGGAAGCAGGAAGTTTATGGGGTCGTCTGTTCGTTCACCCGTGGGTGTTTCAACGGAACAAACAGTCCAGTCGGCTGGGGAAGCTGAATACTCGACTGACCTTTACACGCACTCCAATCTTCGCTTGGGGAAAGCAGGAAGTCTTTGGAGAGGTTCATCCCTGCGTTTCGCCCAGTGGGGTACTGAACGAAGGCGTCCAGGGCCCCCCTGTGTATGCAGCCGGCTGGGAGCTGGAAGCCGGACCGGTAGGCGGGCGACGTCAGTTCCGGTGGGGGCGGACCCCTTCGTTCAATCCGCGTCTTCCGGTTCCGGACGCGGCACGTGAAGGGGAACCTAGCGTTCGGCTGGTGCAGCCTCTCTTTCTACAGTCTGCACAGGTAGCTGTTGGAGGCACGTTCGTACCACGCTTCCTCAACGGGAGAATTTCCGAAGCAGAGGCTTCAAGAACTCCTGGAGATAACAGCACCAGCCACTCAAAGGTAATAGCCCTGGAGAGGGGTTCCCTTACCTTATAACCAGTAGCTCCACTGGTGTGTTTTCCCCCTAGGTGGTCGGGGGGAAGGGCAGTGCATCTGGGATCCAGGTGGAGATTGATCCTAGGAGGGGGCACTCCCGGTGGTTCTCTTAAGTAGTGCTGGTGTTTCGTTTCTTTTCTTTTCTTTTTAAAGTTTATGCTGCTCTCTCTCTTTTGCTTCAGGTATCTCAGAAAGACTTAAGCAGGTCCCCCCTTGGCTCTTGGAGGAAGTGTCCTTCATGTAGAGCCTCTTTGGGGAATTCCTGGTTCAAGGCACTTTGTAAGGAGTGTTTTAAAGGCCTGGATAGCTCAGTCCGTAGCTCTGTTTGGGTGCCATTAGAGAGCAGGCAGCAGAACAGGGTGCAGATCTGGCGGCTTCTGTAAAGGTTTCAATGCCCTCAGCTCCAGAGCACTCTTTTCACCAGCACAGCAGAGTGTTCCACCTAACCCAATGGTTGTTCCTCCCACAGGTTAGGGAGAATCCAGAGGGAAGTTGAGGAAGAAGTGGACAGTGCCGTCTCAGACTCCCAAAGGGGAGACTGAGGGTGAGGACTTGGATGGGGAACCCAAAAGAACCTCACGGTATAAACTTCCCCTGGATGAGATGGAAAGGCTCTTGAGAGCTGTCCAAATCACTTAGGAGGCACTGTCACCCCACGATCAGATGTACTAGGGCCTAGGGGGAGCGGGTGTTCCCGGGTCATGACGTCTTGATTGATGCCATCAAGGATGGCAGGATCCCGAAGGAAAACTTTTCTTTTCTGGTGCATTAAAGCAAAGGTTTCCTTGGGCGGAAGAGGAGGCTCTCATCTGGAATAAAATCCCCCGGGTTAGATGCGGCCTTTTCTCAGATGTCCAGGCATACTGACCTGTCCTTGGGGACATGGGGGCACTTTTAGACCCTATGGTTTGAAGATGCCTGGGTTTTACCATAAGGAAATCTCTAAGCCTACCATAGCAGCCACAGTGGTGGCTCGTAGTACAAAGTATTGGCTTATCCAGATGAAGCAATGACGGCAGAGGAGTCTTTTCTATCCTCCTTTTCCCGTGCTGCTTTAGGCATTGGCATACTCTGCGGATGCTTCGGCTTAATTCATTCGATGGTATGCAAGGTCCTCGGCTCTGACCAACTCAGCCTGGAGGGCCTTAAGGCTGTAGACATGGCAGAGGGACAGGGCGTCTAAATCAAAGCTCGGTGGAATCCCTCTTTAGAGGAGACCTGCTGTTTGGGCCAGGTCTTGAAGCAGTGCTATCGCATGGCTTATAAGAAAGAGGCCTTTCCCCTTAAGAAAAAAATAGGGGGAGCAGTTAAAAAGGGTCCTTCTTCCCCCAGTGGGAGATGATCACCTCCAATCAGTTTGTGTTGGGGATCATCAAAAGAGGTTACCGTGTGGAGTTTTCAGAGCTTCCCCCTTTGAGACTCCTTGTCACTGAGCTGACAAAAGGTGCCTTTCTTTCCTCTGCAGGAGTTAGAGGAATAGGAAGTGGTAATAAAGGTCCCAGCAGATTAAATAGGCAAGGCTTCTATTCTCTCATTTGGGGTTCGCAAGCCTGTGGAAAAGTTCAGGCTCATCCTGAGCCTGAATCGTCTGGGTGTCTTGGTCACCTACAGAAGTTTTTGGTTGGTTTTAATCACGGGGTGAGGGCACCTCTTCCACCAAAACTGTTTCAGGGCATCGATAGTAAAGGATGCATACCTGCATATTTCCAACGCAGAAAGCCACCAGCGTTTCCTCATGCTGGCAGGGATAACCTCGGTAGGGGTGCTACACCTTCAGTTTAAAGCACTCCCCTTTGGGCTATCCCCTTCTCCCTAGTATCTTCACCAAAGGGGGTCACCTTCCTGCGATGATAGAGGTCCTGTCCTTCCTGCGTCTCAGGGTAGTCTCTGTGATCGTGTATCTTAACGATCTTCTCCTGTTTGTCCCTTCTCTGGCGCAGTTGAACGGGGATCCACAGCTTATAAGGGACCTATTAGGGAGCCTGGGTTGGCCTCTGAACCTACGGAAACTCATCTTAAACTTCTTCCCAAGGGGGTCACCTTCCTGAGTAAAGAGGGTCAGGTTGAGCTTACTGACATCCACGCTCCTAGCTGTTCAGTGGACGGGGTTACGTTACTGTCGTCTGCAAGCTATTCATCTTGAAGGTTTGGGGCCACAGTAGAGGGCCTTAGGACTCTTTGTTTTCGGTTCTAACTCAGGTAAAGAAGCCAGGAGCGGTGGCGTGTGACAATGCGCGCCGTCTCCCAAAGGCGCAGTCTGCGGTTGGATTGCGTATGTCTGAGTTCTAGTCCACCCTGTGTCAAATCACGAGGGTCTCTGTTGCTAGCTTTAGCACGGTAGCTCATGACTGATCACCGAATGGCAAAGGTCACAGCTGACAGTCCCGTGCTGGCAAGGTAGCAGTGAGTAACCGACTTAGAGCATTGAGATAATACTACATAGCCTGTATTTTAAAGTCCCTTTGGTGGGATAGGGGAGCATGTTTGTCACAAGGCCTAGAGTGGATTTGGCCAATATCCAAGAAGGAGGGAGTCAAAGAGACCCTCAAAATTGGAGGGAGTTGAGAGCAGTAGATCTGGTTCTCAGGACCCCGTAGAGAGTGCTCTGGGGACATTAGGTAGCAGTCATGGAGACAATCCCTTGGCAGTGGCTTACGTCAATAAAACGGGGGCTTCTGGAGCAGAGCCTTAAGGGCCTTAGCGAAAAGCCACCCTCAGATGGGCCAAATGTTAAATTCCTGTCCTTCCAGTGATCCGGTGGAAAGGAGAGCAAATTCAGGTATTAGATGCCTCAGCAGGAGAACGCGGGGAGAGAGCAACCAGGTTCTCAAACAGGACGTTTTCGAAATGATCACCCGGGGGAGGGGGATGCCCTCGATAGACTTCTTTTGCCCCAAGGGAAAACGCGAAAGAAGCCATCTCCTGTTCTATGAGCAGGGGAGATGGGATGTCGGAAGCAGACGCACTAAGCACAGACTTAGGATTTCTCTAGGTGCTATGCTTTCCCCCTTCCCGTCCTGATTCCCGTCTTGATTCCTGCAGAGTTGAGGAAGTTCTGGTGACTCTTTCTAATCGCACCTCATTGGCCCAGGAGGCCGTAGGTCTCCATTCTTAAGGGCCTCTCGGTGGAACTCCCCTGGGTTTTTTCCCAGTGTCCAATCTGCTGCCCCCAGGTGGAACCTTGCAGCTTGGCTACTGAGGAAGTTCCGAATGGCAAAGGGGTCTCAGACTGTTAGTAGCCACTCTTTTGAATGGCAGGTAAATGGAAGCTCAGACCATTTTTTTGAGGGTATAGAGGCGGTTCAATAGCTGGTGCTCAGAGAACTCCTTCAAGGAGCACAGCTCGGGGGCCGTTCTAGAGGTCCGGCAGTCAGGGGCAGATAAAAGGTTAGCCCCGAAACATTGGAGAGTCAGGTATCCGTTTCAAGCGTGTTTCTGAATAGACTTCTAATGTCAGACCTTGGGATAGTAAGGTTCTTCAGAGCCTTAAGTAGGTGAAGACCAAGCCTTTGGTCGCCCCCTTCCCAGTCGGGATCTTGCTTTAGTTTTACAGGTTCTCACAAGGGAACCTTTTGAGCCGTTAGAACCTTGCTCGTTAAGATTGATCACTCCCAAAACTGTATTTTTGGTGGCAATCACTACAGCAGGGAGAGTAAGTGACTCGAAGCCCTTTCTATTAGGGCACCTTTTTTACCTAAGGTAGCCTCTAGTTTCCATAAGAATACAGGAGATTGTGCTACCTACTTTCTGTTCGAATCCAGTAGGAGAACAGGAACACATGTTTCACAGGTTAAGATGCTAAAAGATGTGTTCTTCATTATTTGGATTGCACAAGGTCAGTTCAAGAAATCTGATTCATTTTTTGTGTTGTTTTCTGGGGCTAGGAAGGGTTCCAAAGCCTCTAAACGTACGATAGCTAGATGGTTAAGTTAGCCATTGGACAGGCGTACGTGACAGGGAGGTTAGGTCCTCCAGTTGGGGTTAGAGCACACTCAGCCGGGGCAGTGGCAACTTCTCAGGCAGAGTGGGCTGGGGCATCTCCTGCACAGATCTGTAGTGCTGCAACGTAGTCCAGTGTTTCTACGGTTGTGAAACATTATAGACTGGATCTTCTGTCAGCCAAAGAACAAGCCTTTGGCCGTATAGTACTGCAGGCAGTGGTCCCACCCTAAGGTAATGTACTCGCTTATCCTCTCTAAGGTGGCTGTCCTGAAAGACGATTGGGGAAAAATGGAATTACGTACCGGTAATGTCCTTTTCCAGGAGTCTTTCAGGACAGCACCGGTTCCCACCCAAATTGTTTGCAGATCATCGGGAACTCATTACATGAGGCCGTCAGGTAAGACTTAAAAAGTTTATTTGTTTGACGTGTTCTTGTGTCTCCCCAGTTTGGCCGGAGGTACTCTGGAAGAACTGAGGAACGAAGGGAGGAGGAGGCTTAAATCATGAAAATGAAGGCGGTGTTTCCTCAGAGGGGAGGAGCCGGTCTCTCTCTAAGGTGGCTGTCCTGAAAGACTCCTGGAAAAGGACATTACCGGTACGTAATTCCATTTTTTGTACTATAAAGGGCACATTTTTGCTTTTATTTTAACCCCATTATGTTACTGGCCAATTAATCATGAAAATAGTAATCAATTAATTTCATAATCGATTAGTTGATTAATCAATTAGTAGTTTCGGCCCTAGCGGAATCTAATTGTAGTTGGTACACTGCCCTTTCTTATTATAAAGTTATCTCCAGTTAAATATTTTATATGCAGGTGTAGTGTAGCTTTTTCAAATAACCTACAGTAGGACACGCATTAATGTAATCAGATTTCCAGGCCAGTACACTGAGCAGTTTTTTCACTCATACACCAAGTCCACATCCTTTAGTGTGGACATCACTGTGGGGAAGATTTATGTAAACTGGTGCACTCGGAATCTGGTGCAGCTGTGCATAGAAACCAATCCGCTTCTAACTTCAGCTTGTTCAACAAAGCTTTGGCAATAAAACCTGGAAACTGATTGGTTTCTATACAAAGCTGGACTAGATTTTGCACTTTCTAGTTTTAGTAAATCCCTGTCCATCTGTGTCTGGTAATTGTAATGATTGTAAAGCAGATGTAGTATGTCTGAACAAAGCAAAATCCTTCATATCCCTCCACATCTGCCAGTTATGCATATGCCCTCCTTTCTTGGTGTTTTATTTACTATTTGGCATTCAGTATGTCCCCTCTGACAGTATAACGTTGCCATCACTCATATTTTCTTTATTCTGCTATTGCTTTTATGGTATCTCTCATTTGAATCAATGTTATCCCTTTTTCACAACTCCTAAATCTTCTATCTTTTAGGATTGAGCTCATTGCCATCATTTTAAAGCGGGCTAGTGACTGGGGACTTGTATACCTCCCAGTCTGCAGCAGTTACAAACACACTGACAACGTCTCATCTCCCATAGATTTTGTAAACCACACATTAGGCTAAATGCCATCTCAATAACATGCAATATAGCAATAAGCTGCGTGCCAGTACCTGCAAGATGTTATCAACCTGTTTTGCTCTTAATGTGCTTCATCAGGGTGTATGCTGCTGATCTGCTATCTTTGAGGTTAAGCATCTGTTTTTTTTTTTGTTTGTTTTTTTTAATCCTGTATTTAATAGTGAAGCACACTCAAATCCACTTAATATCAAATGCCTTGTACATGAAAATGACAGCCTAAGGGCATAAATTAGACAAAATATTTTCCAGTTCACATACAAAATTCTATTTCTGGGATTTGCCACACAACCTTGCAGTTGCCTGTCAAAGCCATGCTTCTAGCCAAGAAGGCAGTTTTTTGTGCGTTTTTGTAGCTGCTGGGGCCACCATTTCCACAGTAAACTGTAACAGAATTGTCTGAATTCACCCCGAGCAGTAGATTGAGTATGAGACTAGAAGTACCATGATCAATAATTTTATCAGCAGCCATTTATATCAGACGCAGTTCCCCATCAGGTCTGCATGTGTTAGTGGCATCTTAGGTCCTCCCATTCCATACATTTCAATCCAATTATGAGAAAGTATGAATCTGTCATGTTATAATGGGTTGTTGGTAATATAGTGTGACTATTTAAAGGATGACGTTTTCTTTGTATTTCTTTGTATTTTTTTTTTTTTTAAAAGCTATTTTTTTTGTCAGCTTAGGCCGACATGTATTCTTCTACATATTTTTGGTAAAGAAATCGCAATAAGCATATATTGGTTTGTGCAAAAGTTATAGCGTCTACAAAATAGAGGCTATATCTATATATTTATAGCATGTTTATTTTTATCTTTTTACTATGGTGGCGATCTGCAATTTTTTTTACTTTTTTTTTTTTTTTTCCCCCATTTTTGCAACTTTATGGCGGACACATCGGACAGTTTTGACACATTTTTGGGACCATTGCTATTTATACAGCAATCGGTGCTATAAAAAGGCACTGGTTACTGTAAAAATGTCACTGGCAGGGAAGGGGTTAACACTAGGGGGCGATCAAGGGGTTAACTGTGTTCGCTGTTTCGTGTTTCTAACTGAATGGGGAGGGTACTGACTAGAGAAGGGACAATGTAAATTGGTAAAAATGGTGTGTGTGTTTTAGTATCACTTTAACTACAAATCACAGAAGGACAGAAATTTGAATCAGAGCACTAACCAATGTTGTAGCTCTATTGCCATTCACTCTAGTGGTTATATTGCTAGCTGTTACTCACTAGTAATGTGTAGAAGTGACTAATCTTTGCTACGAAATTCCTCATGTGATATCAACCTTTTGAGTAAATGATTATTTGCTTTGCTTTCAAAAAAGCACAAAACATTTGCCAATGAATACCCCTTTCACACTGGGGCCATGCTGCATTAGTGCTACAGCACTGCTCGTTTTAGCTTTTCGGCCACTAGCGGGGCACTTTTAACCCACACTAGCGGCTGAAGAAAGGGCTAAAACCACCCGTGTTGCGGTGCTTCTGAATCACTTTTCAGGCACTTCAGAAGCACTGCCCATTAATTTCAATGGGCAGGGGCGGTTTAGGAGCACTTTATACAACACTTTATACAGCGCTCCCAAACCGCCCCAAAGATGGTTCTTGCAGGACTAACGTCCTGCAAGTGCACCACACTAGGGTGGCATGGCAGGCAGTTTCCAGGCACTTTACAGGCACTTTTTTTTTAGCACTAAAACACCCTCGGTGTGAATGAGGTCTTGGGTTTCACTGGTGGAAACATCAAAATCCTGCTCTGTAAGACTAATCATTAATGTTACATGTCCAATATCATATTTGCAGTGTATAAGTAATGTGTGCATTTTCCAAGAGCAAGGTCTCTTAATCAGCAATGCCTTATTCTCCTTGACGGCCTTTCATGTCTGAATCTCCAGTCTAAGCCAGTGGAGTCTACAGTTGATGGAGGTGCCCAGGTGCAGCAGGTGGTCAACATTGAGTGTGTACAGGAGTTTGTGGAAACCCCAGTTCTCAACATCCAGTTCAGGTATGGCCACCCTCTCATTTCTGTTGTGAGGGCATCCGACCTCCACATCCATTTCAGCTATGCTGTTCCTTTAATGCCCCTTTCACATGGACAGCTGTTCTGCCGCAGTTTAGCATGTTTGTTTTTCAAGACTCCAGGCACAGCTATCAGCTGCATTTGTACAGTGCAAATACCTGCGTTTATGTGTGTTTCTGTGCAGTTGCAGTTACCTAATATAGTCGTTCCCATAGCAACACTTTTTTATTTTATTTTTGTTCCCTTGAATCCCTTCTCACGCTGCTATCCGCAGTTGACACAAAATACTGTGATTACCTGCGGTTATGTGCATATAGCTGCGCTACGTTGCACCTGGATGCATTCAATTCTCTTTTTCCTATTTGCACCGAACCGCATGTAACAAAATCGCAGCTAAACGTTGTGTGTGAATGGGGCCATAGGAAAGCATTGTGTGCTTTTAGCTGCGGTAGAAAACGAGATCTACAGCTAAAAGCACCATTCTATCCGTCCGTGTGAAAGGGGCCTAAGTCTTGCGTGACAATGTAACGTGTTGCTAGAATTTTATATTGTACCTGTAGCATCCTGTGATACAGTTCAGTTTCAGCATGATTTCCTTTCCTATACAGCTTGCAGGGGATAAACTAAAGCTGATAATTAATTCAAACTGTGAATGAACACTCTTCATGTACAGCATATAGTACCTAAGCAGAGGTTTTGACCCGCCCTTTGTAAAAACACTACAGTATTCTCGTTCCTGTATGAACACTTGAACGTTCCCACTTTCCTTGGTAAACTTGTAAAGCAACATTTTTTAAC
The DNA here is from genome assembly GCF_037356315.1 of Lithobates pipiens. Lineage (NCBI taxonomy): Eukaryota > Metazoa > Chordata > Amphibia > Anura > Ranidae > Lithobates > Lithobates pipiens. The sequence goes on from NW_027507686.1 coordinate 173,629,289, forward strand.
TTAATACATTTCCCGGCATTAGGGTAAAAAAATATATTTTCAGCACGTGTATACTCCCCCTCCCCGCCTTATCACGTTATCTCCAGATTCAAACAGAGTCCAGCAGCAAACTAACCCAGTCAGTAGCTTGAACCTGGTGATGTGTTGATTCTGAGATCTTTTGATTAAAATAACCTGGAGAAGTATTCTTTCCCTGCTGCTTTTGCCATAGGTGACTTCATATGGTCATTTGAGGATTCATAAAATGTGAAAATGTTTTCCTCTTTAAAATATATACAGTATGGGGCTGTGAGCATTGGATGAGGCCCCCTACAAACATTTGGACCCTTTATGTATGATTGTGGTCCTGTGTAGCAGTCTCCTGCAATTCCCCCTTTTGGAAAAAAGTTTCACGCTGCGCTGATTCTAGCAGACAATATATGCTCTTGTTTTTAAGATTGTGTTTCATTATACTAATACTATTCACTTGTGCTCCTGAGGAAGATTATTTGAAGCGCATTGGGTCTATTTTGGATACAAGAGAAATGTGAACCATTACAGTAGACATACAGTGCATTGATAAAGTATTCAGACCCCCTTCACTTTTTTTCAATTTTATGTTTAAGTCTGATACAGTTAGTGATTTTTTTTTCTCATTAATCTACACTCGTAATGAAAAAGTAAAAAAAACTAAATAGAAATGTCTGAATTTATTAAAAATTAAAAACTGAAATGTCACATTGGCATAAGTATTCAGACCCTTTGCAACAAAATGTAAAATTTAGCTCAGGTGTCTCCCATTTCTCTTGATCGTTGCAGAGATGTTTTTACACCTTGATTGGAGTTCCACCTGTGGTAAAATAAATTTATTGGACATGATTTGGAAGGGCATGTACCTCTCTATAAAAGGCCTAACAGCTGACAATGCATACCGTGACAGAGCAAAAGCCATGAGGTCAAAGGAACTACTTGCTGAGCTCAGAGACCAGAATATTGCAAGGCACATATCTGGGGAATGCTACAAAAAAATTCTGCTGTGCTGAAGGTTCCCAAACACACAGTGTCCTTTATAATTCTTAAATGAAAGAAGTTTGGCACAACTATAGGACTCTTCCAAGAGCTGGTCACCCAGCCAAATCGAGCAGTTGGAGGGGAGGGGACTAAGAAACCCGATGATAGCTCTGATCTATAGAGATCCTGTGTGGAGATGGGACAACGTTCCAGAAGGGTAACCATCACTGCAGCTCTCCATAGATCTGAGCTTTATGACACAGTGGCTAGGCCAGTGTTTCTCAACTCCAGTCCTCAAGGCACCCCAACAGGTCATGTTTTCAGGATTTCCCTCAAATGAAACAGCTGTGGTAATTACTAAGGAAGTGAAACTGATCAAATCGCCTACGTAATAAAATAATGGAAAGCCATATTTGTTTTTTTTTAATCTTTTTATTTTGTTTTTAGCAAACTACCTAAGTTTTTAGAGGATTTGCAAAGAAGAATGGCAGAAAAACCCCCAATCTAGTTGTGCAAAGCTTGTTGGTTCATACCCAAAAAGACTTGAGGCTGTAATTGCTGCCAAATGTGCTTCAGCAAAGTACCGAGTAAATGGTTTGAATACTTAAAGTGGAGGGCCACCCTGAAAAAAAAAAATACATAAAAAATTTGAAAAAAAAATCATAAAAAAAAAAAATGAAGAAAAATATTTTTTTTACTTACCAGAAATGCCTGTTGCTAGGCACTTCATCCTTATCTGCCTCTTCTTCCTCCGCAGAGATCTTCTTTCTTCTCTCCTCCATGTGGCGTCTTCTGGGTAATGGGTCATGCTGTGTTTTGGGAACTGTGTGTCCCAGAACACAGCGCGTCCCATTCACAAAGCGCTGCGTGACTCGAGCATGCGCAGTAGGAAACGGGCAGTGAAGCCGCAAGGCTCCACTGCCTGTTTCCCTTACATAGAATGGCAGAGCCGAGGGACGGGTCGGCCTCGGGCGGCCGACATCGCGGGCGCCCTGGACAGGTAAGTCGGCTTAAGTCAGCAGCTACAGTTTGCAGCTGCTGACTTTTTTTTTTTTTTTTTTTTTTTTTTTACCGGCCCTCCTCTTTAAGTACATAAGATTTCAGTTTGTTTCTTTAAAAAAAAAAAAAAATCTTTCATTTTCTAAAACTTTTTTTCTTTAGTACATTAATGGGCACAGCACTCCAAATTTGGAACCATAGGGTTATATTGCCTCCTACAGGAGTAGGAAACTAGGCAGAAAAAAACACTTGACTATGCCTATGGGCCATCCTAGCTAGTATACATCCCCTCACTTCTATACACCTTCAGTTTTTTTTTCTGCCTAGTCATAATTAAGGACCTAGCTCCCTGCAGAAATCTTTGGTTCTAGCAATTTTTGGAATGAGTCATAAGAGGGCCAATGAGAGCTGCAGAGCAGGAGGTGGGTCTGTGTAACCCCTGGATGCTGCACGTGGATCCTTGGCTGTCTCTGGTGTAGATCAGCACTCCTCTGGTAGGGTGGTGAGTCTTGGTGGGGTCCCTCCCTCTCTCTGCTGCAGTTTGTGGCGTGCTTTTCCTCGACACGTTTTGCTGGTGGGTTCCACATTGTCACTCATAAAGTCTCAGGAGCATGTTTCCCCACCTGACCCCCCCCTATCGGAGGCAGCAGGGTCCCAGCCTTCCATTGATGCACTGACGGCGCTCCTGGAGTCGTTTAGTTACCCAGGTGGGGGTGGCCTTTGAGCGACGGGCTAGCCCCCCTGCCTCATCTGTTCCATCAGATCCTGAATCTGGCTCTGCCACCGTGGACGTGGCCCACCCTGCAGGGCTTGTAGTCACGCTCTTTGATCTATCAGATAGTGAGGATGATTCCTCCATAACTGTAGCTGCGCACGAGAAGGCACTGGTTGACGTACTGACTACATCTGTGCGGGATACTTTGAAGATGGAGGATGCAGCTGAGGCGGCTGTGGAGGTGGCCGTTCGTGTTAGTACTCACAAGCCATCTCGCACGGCAAGTGTTGCCTTATCCCTCCTATTTTGACAAGTTTGTCTACAAAGAATGGAAGCTTCCAAACGTCCCTTTCTGGTTCCTAAATGCTTTGCGGTTAGTTACACCTTTGAAGAGTCCCTTCTGAAGAAGTGTACTGTCCCACCAGTAATGGATCCTCCTGTCTCCAGGTTAAACGAGGAAACCATGATGCTTTTTAAAGGACCTTTGTGGCCCTCAATATATTCACTATATATTCACTATTGCTGGTTCAGTACTTCGGCCAGTTCTCACCATTGCCCTGGTGTCGCAAACTGAGTGGCTGTCCCCTGCCTTTTGTAGAGTTGGTGGACCAGTTAATCCTGGGGCTGCAATTTGTCTGCGATGCCTTTGGACATGACTTCCTTGATTTCTAAGCTATCTGTTTCAGCAGTGGTGCTTAGGTGTGTGTTGTGGCTTAAGTGTTGGTCTGGGAAGGACTTCCTTCTCAGGACACTGTTTTTTTTTTTTTTCATCCCTCAGGGCCCACTAACAAGGGTTCAAAACCTTTCAAGCCCTGCTAGGGAGGTTCCAAGTGGCCTTGGTCTGGTAAGCCGAGTGTGATTCTCTAGACCCACGCACAAGGCCCCTTCTATATGAAGATGCGCCCTCACCCTTTCCCGGGATGGGGGGACGTATTTGTTCATTTCCGGGCCGTGGACCTCCTTGATGAACGACAAATGGGTCCACAAAGTAATTCTGTCTGGTTAAGATAGTTTCGTTCTTGCCCTCTGGAAAGGTTCTTTTCCACCAATGAGCGTCTGATGCTTACTTGCACATTCCAATATATGCCCAACCCCAGAGTTTCCTCCACTTTGCTGTGGGAGAAGAGCACTATCTGTTTGTGGCGTTACCCTTTGGTTTCGCCTTGGGTCTTCAGGAAGATGTTAGCCCTGGTTCTGGAGTTGCTATTTCAGCGGGGGATTGCTGTGCTGGCCTACTTGAACGACGACCTCTTGTGAGCGTAGTCCTCATCTGCGTTGATGGACAATGTGGAGATTACTATGCAGACCTTGAAGGAGTTTGGTTGGCTTCTGAACTACCAGATGTCCAGGAAATTGGATTATCTGGGTCTTACTCTGGATTCGGCTCTGGCCAGAGTGCTTCTTCCTCTGGACAAAATCCAGAAGTTGCATGCTGCAATTCATCTGTTGCTGTCCCGCAAAATGTCCTCCCTCTGGACTTGCAAGTGCTGGGTCTGATGGTGTTTTTACCTTTTTGAGACAGTCACGTTTGCACAGTTCTATATGAGGTCCCTTCAGAGAGAGAATCCTAGTGAAATGGAACAAGTGTCTAATGTCTGGACAATCCGATTCGGCTGAGCTAGGAAACCAGGGGTTTTGTTCCCTGGTGGCTTCACTATCTGACTCTTCAGCAGGGCAAGTTTTTTCTCCTTTTGTGTTGGACAGTGGTCACGATAAATGCCAGTCGGTCTCGGTGGGGAGGCGTACTGGGGCTGAGCTCTGCTCATTGGAAGACTGGATTCTTCCAGCATCGAACAATCAATGTCTTGGAACTTCGGGCGATCAGGCTGTGCCTGGATCACTGAACAGATCGGCTCCGGTACGGATCCAGTCAGACAATGCCACAGTAGTGGCTTATGTCAATCACCACGGCGGAACAAAAAGTGGGTTGGTGGCTCTGGAGGTAGCCGGCATTCTCTGGTGGGCAAAATGCTTTTTTTGTGGTACTCTCCACTGTATGCATTCCAGGTGTGGAAAATTGACAGTCGCACTATCTGTCGGAAGGTGTTGGACCAAGGGGAGTGGTCCCTTCATCCGGATGTGTGTTTTCATATTATATGTCTGCGGTGGGGCAGCCCTGAGGTGGACCTGTTGGTGTCTTGGTTTAACAGGCAGGTACCGAGGTTTGTGGCAAGATCTCTGGATTCTCTGACAGATGCCACAGACACTCTGGTGGGCCAGTGGGCCAGTATCGTCCGATTTTAATGCTTTCCCTCCTTTCAAGCTTTTTCCGCTACTTCTGCGCAGGATCAAGGCCGACGGGATTCCGGTCGTTCTGATGGCCCCGGACTGGCAATACTGGGTACGCCGACCTAGTGCGTTTCATCGCCGATGTCTCTTGGAGGCTGCCTCTCAGTGAGGAGATACTATATATATATTATATTACTATTATATTTTGAAAATGTAAGGGAGATTCCCCTGCTTGTGCTGTCGCCGAAGGTGGCAATTACCCCTGCTCAGTTTATTGGAACTGGTGGCGTTATCTTGTCATAACCCCTACTTGGTGATCCACAAAGATGAGGGGGTTCTTTGTCCACGCCCATCGTTCCTACCTAAGTTTGTCTCTGACTTCCATTTAAATGAAGACATTGTTGCCTTCCTTGTGTCCCAGGCCCGCTCATTCCAAGACACTTGTGTTGCATGCGCTGGATGTGGTTCGGGTGATTTTGGGTGTATCTGGCAGCCACCGAGTCTTTTCGGAGGTCAGACTCACTGTTTGTGATCGCGGAAGGGCCAAGAAAGGAGTGTTCGCTTCTCCTGCGACCATTTCCAGATTGATCAGACACATTGACTCATACTTAGTCTATTAAGGGTCGGGTTCCTCCTTTCCCTGTAACGGTGCACTCTACTCAGGCTTTAGTGCTTCTTGGACTTTGTCATCAGGCATCCGTGGCGCAGATTTGCAAAGTGACCGCTTGGCCATTGGTGCACACTTTCACTACATTATACAAATGGATGTTTTGGCATCTGCAAATGCTTTTTGGCTACAAGGTTTTGCAGGCTGCTGTTTAGAGGATCTGTTCTCTTTGGTGGGTGTAATGTTCAGGTTAGGCTTCTGTTAACTGGTTAGCTTTTTGTGGTTAGCCTTGGGTCCTTGTCTCACCCCTCATGTTTTTGGCACTGCTTGGGGACGTCATCGAAAAGAGAAAATAGGATTTTTACTTGCCGTAAAATCCATTTCTCTGTATTCATTGACTGATGCAGCTCCCACCCCTCTATGGAGTTTTGATACTTCTGCTACTGCTTGTTACTAAACTGAAGGCCTATAGCTGAGAGGGGGATGTATAACATATATATTACAAAAGTGCAGAAAAAGTCCCAAACGCACCGCTCAGCGCTAAGGATGAATAATCCTCTTAAGGTAATAGATGCCGCCAAGGCCTTTGATAGCCTTGAGTGGAAATTCCTTTGTAGAACTGACGGAATTCCAGATTGGACTGAATTTTGTCAACTGGGTGAAGCTCCTATATGGGTCTCCTGGGGCAAGGGTAAACATGAACAATGAACTCTCTGCCAGGTTTTGATTGCTGAGGGGGATGCGACAGGGGTGCCGCTTGTCCCCCCCCCCTCTCTTCGCCCTCTCTTCGCCCTCGCTATCGAGCCTTTGGCCTTGTCTTAGAGCTTCCCCAGGGATAAAAGGGTTTAGACGAGGAGAGGATGAAGAAAAAGTAATACTATTTGCGGATGATCGCCTCTTACTGCTTAATGACACACAGGATTCGCTGAGGGAGACTATGTGTAAAATCAAATCCCATGGACGTCTGTCAGGATTGAAGACAAACTGAGAAATCCATTTTTCTGCCCATTGATCAACTAGATAATTCTCTGCCCCAAGAGGCACAACGGCTACAAATAGCGAATCAAATAAAGTACCTTGGTATAAATATCTCCAGAGACCCCAAACAATTTATTGTAAATAATAGTCCCATTATTAAATACATTTAAAGGAAAAATTAAAATTTGGAAAAAGCTCCCACTTTCATCGGCAGGTCGTTGCAATTTAATTAAAATATTTCTGCCACAACTGTTGTATGTTCTCCACAACTCCACAGTATGGATTCACAAAATATAGTTCCATAAAATTGACAGTTTACTCAGAGAATTAATCTGGAAAGGGGGTTCATCTCGCATCATCAATACATTGCAACTCCCAAATAACGAGGGAGGGGTAGCCCTCCCACATTTTTTTTTTTTTTTTTAGTTACTTCCTGGTGGCCCAGCTCCAACATATAGGGGGATGCGAAATGAGAGAGGACGAGAGAGGAAGATCCTCCCTTGTAACTCGTTGCTTAACTCTTTGACTGAAGCATTAGAGGCGGGGACATTCTTAAGGGGACTCCCTACTCTTGACCTGATAGCAAGAGTATGGGAAGTGGTTAAAAAAAAAAAGTGGGTTATAGAGGATTCTCAGAGTACTCCCCTTTACGGGAAAACAGCAAGTTGGGTGAGGTGCAGAAAATGGGCCCGATTAGAGAATGGGGAAAGGCAAGGTTTAAAGTTCATTTCACAGATTTATCATGATGGAAAGTTGAGATCTTTTCAAGATCTAAGAGACCAATTTGTACTCCCCAAGAGATCTTTTTTTTAGGTATCTTCAGGTAAGACACGCTTTGACAGAACAATTTAAAGGGGGGACACTAGAATGGAGTAATATGCCAGTGTTACAGAATATCATTAAGGCTAAGTCATGGAAGGGTCTAATATCTAAAGTATAGCCACGTATACATAAAGCGAGCCGGGAAGGGCTGCAAACAAGGTCCCATAGGGAGAAATGGGAAAAAAAATTGGGAAAAATAACGGAAGCACGATGGGAAAAGATTCTTGAACTTTCTCTGTGAGTATCCCTTTCCCCACCCCAGAAGATGTCACATCTTTTTTCTGTTATACAGACTGTATTGCACACCTCAAAAACTGTTTAGGTTTGGTCGGAGACAAGACCTGTCCAAGATGTGGTAGAACAGGGGGGGGGGGGGGCCTTATCCATATGTTTTGGAGATGTCTAAAACTATTTCGATATTGGAGGGAGGTGGTGGATACTATTGTCCAGGTGTTTAAAGTTTGCATAGACATGGATCCCACTTTGCGTGTCTTGGGATGGATAGAAGGAGAGGGGAGACCTAAAGATGCCCAGTTAGCAATACTGAGATGCCTTTTCCAGGCCAGGAAACTTATTGCCCAGAGGTGGCAGTCCTCTGCCCTCCCATCTAGTAGGGAATGGGAACAGGGTATAGAGATGGTGAGTATTAAGGAAAGGATATCCTATATCAAACAAGGAAGCCGCAACAAATTTGATAGGATTTGGAAGATGTGGAATGAGAAAAAGTAATGTGGAGGAATAGTATGTAAGGACGTGGTCTAATCTGGGAGGGATTAAGGCTAAGTATCTTGCTGAGTGATGAATGGAATGGGGAGTGTGGGAGGTATCGGAAGTATGGAAGTGTGGTATGCTAGTTTAGTGGAATAGGTGTGATAAAGGGGAAGAATGGTTAAATAATTATAGTTGTTTGAAAGGGGAGTCTAAATGCTCCCTCTTCAATCTTTTTTTTCTACTATTGTAAAAAGTATGAGATGTATGCCGTTTTGTAGACTTGCAAATAAAATAAAGATTCGGGCAGCACAGTGGTGTAGTGGGTAGCACTCTCGCCTAGCAAAAAAAAGGGTCGCTGGTTTGAATCCCAACCACGACACTACCTGCTTGGAGTTTGCATATTCTCCCTGTGCGTGCGTGGTTTTCCTCCGGGTACTCCGGTTTCCTCCCACACTCCAAAGACATGCAGGTAGGTTAATTGGCTTCTGTCCCAAATTGGCCCTAGTATATGAATGGGGACCTTAGATTGTGTGGGCACCTTGAGGGTAAGGACCGATGTGAGTGTGCAATGTACAGGGATAGGGACAATTGTAGACACTCACTCAGGTTGAACTGGATGGACTGGTCTTTATTCAACCTTACTAACTATGTAACTATAAATAAAAAAAAATAGATGTCTAGATCACAGCTTGTGATCTTAAATCCTGAATAGCAGCTACTGAAGATCAAGCAAATATGTAAACGATGATGAAATAAAAAAGTTGTAAGCTATCATAGCAGCACTCATATCAATATAAATGTCTGACATGCTTGTATACAATTCCTTATACACGAAAATAAATAAGTCAGTCCCTTGAAGTGGTTTCAGGTGAGTAAATCAAATACAATTTCTTAAGGTGGTAAAAGTTCATCAATCCATGCACCACACACCAGGCTTGTCACCATGTGAGGTAGAATCTCTCCCCTTTGGGGTTAAACTCAACAGAAATCTGGTAAAATCAAGCATCCAAAATATATCTTTATATATCCACTGATTGCCTGTATTCCATAAGGTATGAGCAGCTCCAATATACTTTTCAGAGGGTTTCCTCCAGTGGCCCTTCTTGAATCCTGGGGTAGATTGATGGATAAATGCATGAATGAACTGATGGATGTGTGAATGAATGGAATCACTGATGGGCCGATTGATTCTGGAACCCACTTGGTCTGACTCTCCATGTGTTCTGATTAAGATTGTGTGTGTATATAGAGATGTAGAGATAACCCTATGGTTCTGAATATGCAGCACGGTGTACTCTGAGAAATGGATTTTATGGCAAGTACAAAAATACTATTTTTCACTTTGACATTATGGGCTACTGAGTGTAGATTAATTCGAAAAAGTTTAAACAACTGTAGTACCAGGCTGGAACATAACAAAACAAAAAAAAATAAAAAATGAAGGGGGTTTGGATATTTTATGAATGAATTGTATGCTAGACATATTAGTCTTGTTTTTATTATTGGATGTATATTAAACTTCAGCTCTGCCCCTTCCCTCTTCTCAATCATCTGGGACACGTGACAGGTCCCAGATGATTGCGCGGCCAATCACGGCGCTCGGTGCAGCTCTCGCATGCGCAGTGGGTTCCTGGCTCTGAAGCCACAACCGGGTGCAATGTCGGCGATGCCGAAGGGAGGGGAAGACTAGCGGGCTTCGATCCCCCGCATCTCTGGACCCTGGGACAGGTAAGTGTCCGATTTATTTAAGTCAGCAGCTGCAGTATTTGTAGCTGCTGACTTTCATTTTTTTTTATAATGGGAACACCTCTTTAACCACTAGAGATCCGCGCTATAGCCAAATGACGGCTACAGCGCGGACCTCCTTTGCCGGGACTACGTCTATTGACGTCCCGTGCACGAGCGGCCTGCGCGCCCCCTGAGGGGCGCACGCGGCGCGCTCTGTGATCAGCGAGTCCATGAGACTCGCCTGATCACTGATCAAAGCAAGGGGGCGATCCCGACCCCTTACCACGTGATCAGCTGTCAGCCAATGACAGCTGATCATGTGATAGAACGGAGCCGGTAATCAGCTGTCAGCGCGAGGAGAAAAAAAAAGACCCGATCACCAGAGGCCGTGATCGGGACATCAGTCCCGATCACGGCCAGCTTACCAGTGCCCACCTGCCCCCTGCCAGTGCCACCTCAGTAATTAAAAAGTGCCACACATCAGTACCACCCATCAGTGCCCACAGTGCCACCTATCAGTGCCCACAATCTGCCTCAACAATGCTGCTGCACCCTAGTGTCATCAGTGCCCATCAGTGTCATCTATCAGTGCCCATCAGTGTCATCTATCAGTGCCCATCAGTGTCATCTATCAGTGCCCATCGGTGTCGCCTTATCAGTGCCCATCGGTGTCGCCTTATCAGTGCCCATCGGTGTCGCCTTATCAGTGCCCATCGGTGTCGCCTTATCAGTGCCCATCGGTGTCGCCTTATCAGTGCCCATCGGTGTCGCCTTATCAGTGCCCATCGGTGTCGCCTTATCTGTGCCCATCGGTGCCGCCTTATCTGTGCCCATCGGTGCCGCCTTATCTGTGCCTATCGGTGCCACCTTAACTATGCCTATCGGTGCCACCTTAACTATGCCTATCGGTGCCACCTTAACTATGCCTATCGGTGCCACCTTAACTATGCCTATCGGTGCCCACCAGTGCCACCTCATCAGCACACTTCAATGAAGGAGAAAAATTACCTGTTTGCAAAATTTTATAACAAACTATTAAACATGATTTTTTTTTTTTTTTTTGCATCTTTTTTTGTTTGTTTAGCAAAAAATAAAACTCCCAGCTGTAATTTAAATACCACCAAAAGAAAGCTCTATTTGTGGGAAAAAAATGATAAAAATTTCATTTGGGTACAGTGTTATAATATTTATAAATTTTATTCATTTTTTTCTAACATCCTAGAGAATAAAATGGCAGCCGGTGAAACACATTGTCACACCGTAGTTGCACAGTGGTCTTACAGGCGCACTTTTTTTGGAAAAACTACTTTTTTGAATTAAATAAGACCACAGTAAAGTTAGCCAAATATTTTTTTTCTAATATTGTGAAAGATGTTACGCCGAGTAAATTGATACCCAACTTGCCGCTTGGAGAATGGCGACATACTTTTACCCATAAAAATCTCCATAGGCTTTGTTTAAAAAATTATTTTACAAAGGTTTTTATTGCAAATGAAGTATAACAAAGGTGTACAAATAATTACTGGTTACAGTAGACATCAGACAACATAATTAAAAAAAACAAAACAACAAACCCCCCCCCCCCCCCGACATCAAAACGTTGGCTATATAGAGCTGTGTACATAATGCTCATGAAGAAGAAATGAAAATCCTAAACGGTTCTGAAATGATATAATCATCGGCAAAAATAGCCAATGTAGGCAAAGCTTATGGAAACAAAAAAAAAGTACACATTGGAAAATAAGATAATTGAGAAGTGCAATATAGCCCGTCGGGTTCGGTTATTTCAGTCTACCATAACCATCAGAATTAACTTGGCTCCGTCTCGGCCAAAGTCATTAGAGAAAAAAAGACTAAGGCAGAAAAGAAGAGGTGAATGAAAGTAAGAAACGGAGAGCAGAAAGAGTAAAAAGAAAAGAACGGAAGAGGGGAGGAGTCGTCCATTCCACTAAAGGGAGCGGGGGGTGCACACGGAGACCCTAGATAGACAAAAGTTGGCTGTTGAATCTGGAAGGTTGGTTAGAGGATATCCAGGGCTGTTTAAAAAATTCTAGAGGTTTCATGTTTTGTGTTAGAGGAGGTCTAGGGCTAGAATTATTGCTCTCGCTCTAAAGATCGTGGTGATGCTTCATGTGTGTGGTTTGAACACAGTTTTTCATAAGCGGGCACTACTCACGTATGCTTCTGAACGTGAGTTGTGTTAAAAAAAAAAAAAAAAAAAAATGTTTTTATTATTTTACTTTTTATTCTTTTTTTTTTTATTACACTCTTTAACCACTTCAGCCCCGGACCATTTTGCTGGCCAAAGACCGGACCACTTTTTGCGATTCGGCACTGCGTCGCTTTAACTGACAATTTCACGGTCATGCGACGTGGCTCCCAATTGACGCCCTTTTTTTCCCCACAAATGGAGCTTTCTTTTGGTGGTATTTGATCACCCCTGCGATTTTTATTTTTTGCGCTATAAACAAAAATAGAGCGACAATTTTGAAAAAAAAATGCATTATTTTTTACTTTTTGTTATAATAATCTCCCAAAAATATATAAAAAAAAACATTTTTTTTCCCTTTAGGCTGTTACGTATTCTTCTACATATTTTTTTTTTTTTAAATCGCAATAAGCGATTATTGATTGGTTTGCGCAAAAGTTATAGCGTTTACAAAATAGGGGATAGTTTTATGGCATTTTTATTAATAATTTATTTTTACTAGTAATGGCGGCGATCAGTGATTTTTTTATTTTTTTTTATTGTGACTGCGACATTATGGCGGACACATTGGACATTTTTGACACATTTTTGGGACCATTGTCATTTATACAGCAATCACTGCTATATAAAAGCAGTGTTTCCTGTGTAAATGATACTGGCAGTGAAAGGGTTAACCAGTGGGTGGCAGTGTAGGGGTTAAGTGTTCCTAGGGGTGTGTTACTAACTGTTGGGGGCTGGGCTTTCATTTAGTGAACACTGATCTCTGCTCCAATCACAGGGAGCAGAGATCAGTGTCACTAGTTGCTAGGCAGAACGGGGAGATGCTGTTTACAACGGCATCTCTCCGATCAGCCGCCCCGTGAGACGATCGCGGGTATGCCTGCGGCAATCGAGTTCGCGGCGCGATGGCAGGGCGGCATTAAAGATTGGACGTACCTGTACGCCAATATGCCTGCCCGTGCCATTTTGCCGACGTACATCGGCGTGCGCTGGTCGGGAACTGGTTAAAAAGTCACTTGTATTCCTTTTACAATGAAAGATGCAAGGGTCTGTCAGGACACACACACACACACACACACACACACACACACACACACACACACACACACACACACACACACACACACACACACACACACACACACACACACACACACACACACACACACACCTTGCAAGCAAACAGATCACAGGTGAGGGTGGTTACCTTTTATTAGCCATTCAAACTGTGTCAACCTGTGTGTGTTATCAGGCCAACCTCACCCGGTTAAGTAAACTTTTTTGATCAGGGTCATTTGGGTAGTTTCTGTTGCCATTATAATTTAAAGAGTAAACGCAGTTAATAATAAACGGCTTCAGCCAAACACTAACCATGAGTGAAAAATGTTTTTTGTCATCATTCATATTAACTGCAAAATGGCCAAGAAATCATAAATTCTGTCAGGGGATGTAAACTTATGAGCACAACTGTGTGTATGTAATATATATCATATTACACACATAAAGTGCTCAGCGTAAATGAGTGCACTCCAACAGATTTGTCAGGAAACCTTTCCTTTCAGAATCAAAATTTTCTAGGGGGATAACACTTGCTACAGTATTCTAACAAAGATGGAACTGCAACCATCTCTGACACATTCAGGCCATCCACAGAAGTTAACACCTCGACATAAGCATCTTCTGGTGAGAAGGGTTGAAGAAAATCACCATGCAAGTTCACTGCAGTCGGCTAAAGAAGTAGCCAAACTGGGGTGATTGTACACTGCAGAGGAATGGCATGCAAGGGTGTCATCCACGAAGGAAGCCTCCCCTAAAGCCCAGGCACAAAAAAGCCCGCCTAGAATCTGCCAGGGCCCATGCTCAAAACTCAACAGTGTTGCAAAGTTGAGTACATAAAAAAATGAATGGTGCCTAAAGTGAATCATGGTGGTTGCAGTATGAATTCACGGATGTCTACTGCTCTTTATTGAAAGAGAAGATGCTACCATCACTCCGTGCCCTTTTCCAATATGACAATGATCCAAAATGCATCTAAGGCCTCTGTTGCATTTCTGAAGAACAGGTCTGAACCCAGCCCAACACCTATGGGGAATTCTGAAGAGAAGTTGAGCATCACTCTCCATCCAGCATCCAGGCTCTAAAAGAGGTTGGTCTTGAAGAATGGAAAAAGATAGATTTTGCAATAAATCGTCAACTTCTTCATTCCAGCCATGCCTAGAAGACTTGGTGCTGTCCTTACAAATCATGGAGGTCATACAAAATACTAGATTGAGTACTTTTTGTTGTGGGGTGTATTCACTTTTGCATCAACTAATTTGAGTAAAACTGAAGATTCTGTAATCTAAGTTATATTATTAACCTTTCATGTAATAAGCTAAACCAATGTTCTATGAAACTCGATTTTTATTTGTCAAAAGTTGGGAAATTGTTCTAGTGTTCATTAAGATGTTGATTAAAATATTACTTTAAAGGGGTGTGTGTGTGTGTGTGTGTGTGTGTGTGTGTGTGTGTGTGTGTGTGTGTGTGTGTGTATATAAAATATATATTATACAGTTGTATGCAAAAGTTTAGTTACCCCTGACTATTTCCATGATTGTCATTTATAAATATTCGGGTGTTTGGATCAGCAATTTAATTTTGATCTATCAAATAACTGAAGGACACAGTAATATTTCAGTAGTGAAATTAGGTTTATTGGATTAACAGAAAATGCGCAATATGCATCAAAACGAAATTAGACAGGTGCGTAAATTTGGGCACCCTAAAAGAAAAATCACATCAATATTAAGTAGAGCCTGCTTTAGCAGAAATAACAGCCTCTAGACTAGCCTTTCTCAACCTTTTCAACACAGAGGAACCCCTAAAATAGTTCTCTGGTCTCAGGGGAACCCCTTATAAAAATTAGAAATCTACAACTCATGATACATTAATGTGATGGTCAGTGGAAAGAATGGTCCTTACACTTGTGGTCATTGGGAAGAATTACCTCCTTACAGATAGCTAAAAAGATCAATGGCGTGAGAAATTGCCCAATGCTGAAGGAACCCCTAGCAACCTCTGGAGGAACCCCAGTTGAGAATCACTGCTCTAGACGCTTCCTATAGCCTGTAATGAGTGTCTGGATTCTGGATGAATGTATTTTGGACCATTCCTCCTTACAAATCATCTCCAGTTCAGCTAGGTTTGATGGTTGCCGAGCATGAACAGCCCAATTCAAATCACCCCACAGATGTTCAATGATATTCTGGTCTGGGGACTGGGATGGCCATTCCAGAACATTGTACTTGTTCCTCTGCATAAATGCCCAAGTAGATTTTGAGCAGTGTTTTGAGTCTTGTCTTGTTGAAATATCCAGCCCCGGCGTAACTTCAACTTTGTGACCGATTCCTCAACATTATTCTCAAGAATCTGCTGATATTGAGTGGAATCCATGCGACCCTCAACTTTAACCAGATTCCCAGTACTGGAACTGGCCCCACAGCATGATGGAACCTCTACCAAATTTTACTGTGGGTAGCAAGTGTTTTTCTTGGAATTCTGTATTCTTTTGCCTCCTTGCATAATGCCCCTGCTTATGACCAAATAACTCAATCTTTGTTTCAGTCCACAGCCCCATATTAAAAAATGAAGCTGGCTTGTCCAAATGTGTATTTGCATACCTTAAGTGATTCAGTTTGTGGCATGTGTGCAGAAAAGGCTTTTCTCTTATATTCACCGACCGACACAGCTCTTCTCTTAGCCATTGGGTTGTTACGCCACCTTAAGGAGAATACGAGGCATTACATGTTATGTAAAACACAGAACTTTCCAGTTCCGCCTAAGGGGCGGTCCCTTAGGTAACAACCCTCCAGCCTGCCATGCAGTCATCTGTTTTATTTTGCCTAGTGAAGAAGGACCTAGGAACCCTGAGGGGCCCATTGGTCCGTCTTTTTTTTTTTTTTCTGCAGAAGCTTGGCTTTTTGCGCAAGATGATAGATCCTGTGATCTACTATCAACAGCCGGCTGGGTAACAGGCTGGATACCCTTACTTATCCTTGTATTCTCCCCAGCCTGGCCATCGAGGGTGTACAGGTTGCAGCTCCACGCTAGGCCGGCCACGACGAAACCTCAGCTTCAGAGGTGGTCATGAGCTTTTATGCTCAGGGGCACACATATGACCAGACTACTGATGTCTGCGTCAGTGTGTCAGGCCAACAACCACCCTGTACTGATCAGAGAGTGGGTCTGTAATGGAATGTCTCCCAGCTCTTCAGGACTGGTAAGTACAGCTCTCCCTGCCTCGTGGGGCTGAGCAGCTGGGTATTCCCTGGGAGGTCGATTCGGGGGTCCCTCTCTTCTCTCCCTATCTTCCCCCCTCCCTGTGGGGGATGCTACAGAGCGGTGTGTGTCTGTGCAGGGGCTCTCTGGGGGGGCTCTCACCTGGGGGGGGGGGGTCGGCTGCGCTGGCTGGCTGTGTCCTGAGTCCTGTTTTCATGTCTCTGGAAGGTGCCTGTGAGGCTGTACCTGTGTCTTGTGCAGCGCTGTTTCACCGCCATTTGTTTCTCTCTGTCCCTCATGGGTTTTGCATTAGTGGCCATCTTAGGTGTGGGCAAGTGAAAGCATGCTCTTCTGTGCTTCAGCGGCCATTTTCCCTGTGATTTGTCCTTATACTGGATGCCGGTAGCCATTTTCTGGAAGCCTGAACACGTTTTTTCAGCGTTCTCTAGCGGCAGCTTGTGCCCCTGTTCTCTGTTGACCATTTTCCCTGTGTTTTATGTCCTTATACTGGACACTGGGCGGCCACTTTCTTTTAGCCTGAGCACATTGCAGAGTGGATTCAGCGCCATTAGCAGCAGCTTCCATCGACACAGTGCTGATTTCTCTGCACCTAAGAGTCAACAGAGACAACAGGCAATACCTGCTGGATAGTGCAGAACCTTACAGGGTGGTGAGTCCTGCGTGAAAGAGCCCCTCAGCCAGCAGCAGTAAGGAGGGTGGGACTGTCACTGTCCTATGTCCCCTTTGGGTGGCAGACAGGGTAGGGTCAGCATGGCTTCAGAAACTGGTTTCTTCCCCCGAAATCCAGGCAATTCCAACTGGTGCGTCCTGCGGAATGCGCAGTGCCTTTGGACACCTTGTCGTTCGTTGCCAAGATGGAGGCAGTGCGTGGGCGCAAAGGTGCTAAAAAGCGGCCCCTGCCCCCCGTCCTCTGGGGAGAGCTTTGAGGCTGGTGACCCCCTGCTCTGTCGTTTCAGATGACGCTGACCAGGACTGTTCGGACAGTGAGGCTGAGTCCCCGTCCGGGTCCGTGCACGACAAAGCGCTTGTTGGAGCACTTATCACAGCTGTTCGTGATACCCTGAGGCTTAAGGAGCCAGCAGATCCCTCTGCTGATGTAGCGGCCCCTTTTGGGTCTTGTAAGCCAGCCCGTTCACTAAAGGTGTTCCTGTATCTGACTTATTTTGACAAGTTCATTTACAAGGAATGGGGTCGACCACAACTGACCTTCCCGGTCCCCAAATACATGGCGGTGCATTACCCCTTTGAGGAGAGCCTCCTCCAGTTGTGGATCCCCCAGTATACAGGTTAAACAAAGTAACCACAATCCCGGTATAGGCAACTCCTGCATTTAAGGATCCCACGGACAGGAAGGCCGAGGCAGTGGCTCGTTCCTTGTTTACGGTTGTGGGGTCAGCCGTGCGACCAGTACTGGCATCTGCACTTGTGTCGCAGACACTGAGTGGGCAAAGTTGTTGCACGGCGAATTTGGAGAACAGGGTTATCCTGTCTGTGTGGAACTAGCAGACCAACTAGTGCAAGGCCTTAAGTACGTTTTGTGACGCGGCCCTGGATACTCTCCCCCTGTTATCCAGGACTTCAGTGTCCGCAGTAGAGCTGAGGTGCCGGATTTGGTTGAAATGCTGGTCTGCTGACCAGGCATCCAAGAAAGCGCCGACGGATCTTCCCTTCCTTAGCGACCGGATTTTTGGAGCCTCTTTGGAGGACATTATTAAGAATGCCACTGGTGGTAAAAGTACACTACTACCACAGGCCAGGAAGGCTAAGGAGCCACGGCGTAGGCTAGGGCCCTCCTTTTCCGCTCACAAACAGCTTTTTCGTCTGCCCGGAGCTTCGGCCAAACGTCCCCAGCCCGACAGGACGACCACGGAAGGACAGAAACGTCCCTGGAACCGCAAGCCTAACAAGCCTGCAAGCAAAAGTGCTACCGCATGAAGGTTTGCCCCCACCCATGTCTCAGGTGGGGGGTCGCTTTCGGGAGTTAGCAGCCCGGTGGGCCTCTCGACTGTCCAACCAATGGGTCTGCGATCTGATTTCCTCAGGCTACAAGATAGTTTCTCTCTTTGCCACCAAACAGATTCTTCCCCTCCAGCATTCCCGTTCTTCCTGCTCACCAGGAGGCCCTCTTGGGGGCCCTAAGGGACCTGCTGAATTGCGAGGTGATTGTGCCTGTTCCGGAATCAGAACGTTTCCAGGGGTTCTACTCAAACCTGTTTGTAGTTCCCAAGAAGGAAGGGGTACGTCCAATCTTGGATCTAAAAGCCCTCAATCACTTTGTGAAAGTGCAGAGGTTCCGAATGGAATCGGTTCGCTCAGTAGTCGCTGCACTCCATCAAGGGGACTCACTGGCATCCTTGGACATCCAGGATGCGTACCTGCACATACCCATGTGCCTCCGGCATCAAAAGTTTCTGCGGTTTGCAGTCACAGAAGACCACTACGAGTTTGGCTCTCCCTTTTGCTTGGCATTGCCCCCCCCCCCCAGTCTTTACCAAGGTATTGGCTTCAGTTTTGGCGTTGCTGCGGCAACGTGGGATCGCAATCATGGGATACCTAGACGACCTCCTCCTGAGAGTTAGGAGGATGTGCCGAATCTTCGTTGTCCCTAGATCAGCAGATCCAGGTGAGCCAGTGAGATTCCCTGACCTGGTGGCTGAGGTCCCTGGTGCTTCAGTCCGGGAAGTCGTTCCTGCCTCTGAAATGGACAATGATCACAATGGACGCCAGCCTATCCGGCTGGGTGGAGTGATGGGGGTTCAGTTGGCTCAGGGCCTCTGGTTGACGGAAGAATCCAAATTGCCGATCAATCTGCTCGAACTAAGAGCAATCAGGCTATGCCTCTCCACATGGTCAATGAGACTGCAAGGGTGTCCGATCAGTATCCAGTCAGACAACGCCACTGCAGTGGCATATGTCAATCTCCAAGGAGGAACAAGAAGCTCATCGGCCGCACGGGAGGTCACTCGCATACTTCAGTGGGCAGAGCGACATTTACCGGCCCTGTCGGCCATTTACATCCCGGCAGTGGAGAACTGGCAGGCGGATTATCTAAGTCGCCAGATGCTGGACCCTGGAGAATGGGCGTTGCATCCGGAGGTATTCAGGCTACTATGCCTGCGGTGGGGCGCACCAGACGTGGATCTTCTGGCCTCCTGTCTCAATCGGGAAGGTCCCGAGATTCGTGTCCAGGACAAGAGATCCTTGGGCAGACGTGTCAGACGTGCTGGTGGCTCCGTGGGATCAGTACCAGCTGATCTATGCCTTTCCTCCGCTGAAACTGTTACCACGTCTGCTCCGCAGAGTGGAGGCCGAGGGGATTCCAGTAATTCTGATTGGCCCCAGCGTCCCTGGTACGCAGTGTGACAAACGTAGGTGTCAGATCCCTGCCCTCCTCGCTAACTGGCGACGAAGGACCGGCCAACCTCACACCACGCTGTCACTTGCGTAAAACAATGCCAGACTCAGCTGCGCCCGGCTCAAAGATTTTCTAGCTTGCCGGACCACAATCGGTGCGGGCAGCCTGAGAGCGATTGCCGCTGGGGGGGGGGGGGGGGGGGTAGACTCGTAATTTTAGCAATGCCAATTTATAATTTTAGAATAAGCATCTGCAACGCACACTGCCACCACAGACAGGTCTGCTCAGAAGCCTTACTCTACAACAGTAGCGCCCTTTTAAGAGGCAGGTTTGTTTATAGCTTGTATTAAGAGCTTTAGAGGCCAGGTTAACACTTCAACATAAGGGTTTATTCTGAAAAGGTCAAAGTTGATGCAAACAGAACATTTACAGAAAAAGGATGTCAAAAAATAAAGACAATATACAGCCACAAAGAAATAAGGTAGAATTGGGAAGGAAGGATACTTGCAATTAATGTCCGAGGGTTGATCAAAGTGCGATCGATGAGCAAAGGTAATCGGTTCTCAAACTTGGCAGATGTTCCTGCTTGGATGGTAAAAGGAGAACTGCCCATTGCCGTGGCCTCTCCTCTTTTCTATCAAATCAAAGGGGGTGTTGATAGCGACCAGTGACCAATCATCTGGTCATCTTGTTTAGGGGTTGGTTGCTGGGAGGTGTCTACACTGATGACCTTGTCCCAGGTACACTTTGTGATACATATTCATATCTCTGCCTCTCTACTGTTTAGACTGCAGATATCCATTTTAGTGATCAATGTGATATTTCCTTCAAAACAAGTACACACATGACAGGTTTCCCATTTCGGGGTTGCCTAGGAGGAATAAGGGGTCCCAGTGGTTTCCCATATGACCTGAGATAGGGGTGTCTGGACTTGAAATGTTAGAAATTATCTGAGGAAACTAAATATGTCCATATTATGGCTGTGCATAACTTTGGAAGTTATGAAACATGCTGAAGTTTCAGAACAATACTAATCTGTCTGCACTCTGTGGTTTGAGGTATTTACGACAGTTATCTGTTGGTTCTCTGAATGGAGAGGGTGACAGTTTTACGACAGGCCTGAATATCCTGCCAGGCAACATGATCCTTGCTCACTGACCTAGCCAGGTTCTGCTTCTTCTGCTGAGAACATTTCTTTCCTTTTGAAATTTTTAAAGCTTTGAATTCCTAAGACCAGGGAGGAGGGAGTTCAGATTCTTCTGTAATGTTACAAGGTTAGCCAAGCTATCATGGCTGTGTTCCAAACAACGTGGCATCTAGCTATGTTACATGTCCAGTTACATGCAGACCTAGTGCGCCTGGTGGCAGATGTCACTTGGCGACTGCCGTTACGAGAATACCTTCTGTCGAGGTCCGATTCTCCATCCTGCTTTACCATCGCTGGTTTTAACAGCATGGCTATTGAGAGACAGGTGTTGAGGATACGGGGTCTTTCGGAGTCGGTGATCCCAACTATGCTGAGAGCACGGAAATCGGGTTACCTTAGGTCTCTGTGCTGCCTCTGATTAATGCCCTCCTTGCCCGGTCCGTGAGTTTTGCTGTGTGGCATTGTCTTGGCAGGTTTGCTATTGTGCCATGTTCTTTTCATTTGGTTATGATAGATTTTATGGTGCTCTTAGGGATTATTAAAGATTTGGATATTTTTTCTAACCTAACCCTGACTTGTACTTCTCAACAATATTGTCCCTTGTTTGGAGGGGGCAAATACATACGCACATGCCAATTATCATTTTTTGTATTTCTGAAAAATTATTTTATGTATATATTTTTCTAATTTTACTTCACCTTAGACTACTGTGTTCTGATCCATCACATATAATTCAGATTACAGCCTTTAGTTCAATGTTTTTTTTAATGTAACAAAATACTTAAAAATCCAAGGGGCTGAATACTTTTGCAAGGCACTGTGCTTCCCTGCTCTGTGCAGTGGCATTGCACAGAACGGCCCCTGCCAGTGCTCCTGACTTCTCATCCCAGTGCCCCCTGCTCCCTTGTCATTGACTTTGACAGAACTGCACTGGGCGCCAATGGCTCCCAGTACCCCAGCAAAGCCAATAAGACATGGAAGTGAGGGGAGAGAAGAGACTGATCGAATGAGGTCTTGGGTACGTATAAGGAGGGGTCAGGGGCAAAAATTGTTGCTTAAACTTTTTATTTTTTCTCTGTAATGCCAGGAATGCATTAAGGTAAAAAAATGTTTGCACTTTAGAACCACTTTAAACAGTCCTAAGATTTGACTGTGAATGTGCGGCCTTTTATGGGATATTGCACATTTTTAAAGCCAGGCAAAGCACAATATGCTTAAGCCTGGGTGATATAATGCTAACGTACATCAAACATGCTATATTAGTTAAATCTGCTGTTTTTCTATAGGTACGGAGGAGCTTTCCAAAATTTCTCAGTGAAGCTGCCTATCACAATCAATAAATTCTTTCAACCAACCGAGATGGAAGGCCAAGACTTTTTTCAACGCTGGAAACAGCTCAGTGGGTAATGTTAACTCAGTTACTATATCATTTGAGTAATGTCAGCTCACTGAACAAACAGCACATCATGTGATTATCTAGATGAATAATTACAGCATTCTAGTGAAATGATTTATTTAGCTAGGCTTCTTCAGCATAAGTTGTGATAAGCAAATAAGATCATTTCAAGAGGCTTAAGCAGGCCATACACTGCAAATTTCTTTGCGGCAACCGCGGGTTACAGTATGTCCATGTGTAATATTGGGCTCATGATTATCATGTAGTTCCTCCATAGAAATATAATAATTTTTCCTTAAATATTTGTACTGACATTGTTATTGAAAAACTATGCTGAGACAGATTGCGCTGTAGTATTGAGTCCTAAAGCAACAGTTGTATCCACTTTAAATAGGGTAATATGTTGTATAAAGTAGGTAATAAACCAAAGCTTCAAATTAATATGCAGAAAATTCCACACCTCTACCTATACCAGTATACATTAAGAATCTCCTCACTGTGCTGAAGAGGCACGTCTATTACTCCTGGTAATCCATGTGTTGGATTTGTATATTTTGCTATTCATGCTGAAAGTCTATAGGCAGTATATAGCTGTCACTACCTTCTTTATATAGTACTCACTTCAAGTGTCCTCCAAATCACAGTAAGGATAAAGCAAAGGATACCCCCAAGAAGCTACACAATATGAGAATCAAATTAAATACTTATAGGATAATTCCAGTAAAAGTCACGTGTAGCAACCATTTATCAATGGTGCACTGCAGTTATCATAGCCATCAAAGCACGGCCACAAAGTAAGTTCTGGTTCCATCAACACATGCGATCTTCAATGCTGGTTATGATTACTTATAGGGCTTACACAGTAATAGCTTCGACATATTCAGACTCCTAGATTTTGTACCAGGTATATAATAATAATCCTCCTTGGATGGAATGTCTTAGTAGAGTGTGGCTTGTCAGACATTCAGTGTACAGTAATTGCTTTAGAAAAACAAACATATCTCTGATAATAATCTTCAGGAAATGAGAAGTATATATCTTAATGGTACAGGACACAGCACCTGTATCCAAATACCATGGGATATATATGCAGCCTGTTTTCAGTTGATTGGCTACTGGAAAAAAAGCTTACTGTGGTTGCCCCCAGAATTCCCCCCTTCGGTAGACTCCAATTATTATTTTTTTATTGGTCTTTAGGTGATAGACCTGTTATCCCCAGCGAAGTATTTTTTTCTTTTTTAACCATTTTTTTTTTACGTTTCAGCATCTGACTGCATACTATCCTGGGCTATCTAAGAGTTTCCATATCAGTTCAGTGTGTACCTTGGGAACTGTACTTGGACCCCACTGTGTGCCTCTGTCACTGGATCCTGTGCTCACCTTGGCATGTAGTTAGCTGAGGAGCGCTATAAACATCCAGGGCCCCAGACCCTGAAGACTCCTTTGTGGGATATGTCCACAGTGATGGGCATAGCCTGGACCCTTAGGCTCAGCCTTGTGTATAAGATACAACCGTTTTTTCCTGTACGTTCGCACTGACTGGTTCCTGGCTTTTGATAAAACAATCTACAGTGTGTAGCAGACTATGCAATATTAAAGGCAGAGCCTTTGACAGAGTTTACCACAAAGTGAATACCTATTTTGTCTCCAATGGTTTTCTGTGTGAGCATTTTACGTTTTTTTTTTTTTTTTTTTTTTTTTTCTCCTCTGATCTAGACTTGATCTCAGGAGAAAAAACTAACTTTGATTTGCCACTTGGATGATGCAATCCCTCTTTTTCTGCTGAAAATGCAAATATTACGCAGCTGGACATCTGGTTCCATATTCTAAAGAGCCACGAGAACACAGTCAGTGCCTTGGTAGTGGCTATCATATCCAGGTACACAAAACCCCATCTTTTCTGTGAGTACCCCACTGGGGTCCCCTCACTTTGTAATGACACATCACAAGTACAGGTAGGACAAAGGGACCAAACACCATACGTTCTGTCTAAGGCCTACAGGCCCTGATTTGCTAAAAATAAATTTTAAAAAAGATGCAGGGCGAGCACTTTTGTAAACCCTCTTGGTGCAGAAAATTGCTACACATTTGAAATGTTCATCTCCCACAGTTTATTTGCAAGACGGAGTCCCTTTTTATTCTGCCTTTGGGCCCTTTTTAGCAGGTATCCTGCTTTCCACTACACCATTGTCATGTGGATCAGACCGCTCAGATTTATTTTTTTTTTTTAACTGGATCATAAAGTATTATCGATGAGAGAGTATTTATAGTGAATTAAAAGTTAGTTATTCTTTTTAATGATAAGCTTGGCCTTCTATAAAATGCTAATACACCAAACCGGCTTCCATAACAATGGCTTACTGTAATTTGTAACCTAAAGAAATCTACAGAATGGCTAGGTAGTAAACGTTCCACTGGGATAACTCTTATACAGTGTAATTTATTTTTCATTTCTAAACTGTTTGCTTGGGCGTGTGTAAAGAAAACTTCAGCAAAGTTTTCTTTATGGATCTACCACATGTCCATTGGTATAGGCTGTGTATACATATTTTGTACCTGGTCATTTACGCTTTTCCATACAGTTTATGCAATATTTGCTAAGCTGCCCCATCTTTGCTCAACACTTGTGTACTATTCCGTTGCTCCTGCAGGCCCAAGCAAGAGATTCAGAACATTTTCAAGGCAAAGCATCCGATGGATACCGAAATCACTAAAGCAAAGGTTGGTGCCCTACACAGTATTCAAATGTATCAAGTTGAGGATTTGGGTTCTTTTAGTGTTAACACTCTGAAAAATCTTATAATACAGCTTTTGCAAAGCTGAAACAATATTTTTTGTTGGATATATCATATGATATACAGATAGAACAGTTACCAATCTTTTCCATAGCTTTGGTGATTTGTAATAGCAGCTCTTGGCCTGTAGATGGCACTACGGGGGTGCCCTAAAATGCATAAGGTGTAAGAGTAGAAGATAATTGGGCATCTTAAATCAAAGCAGGAGATCCCAGCGCAGGTTCTTATTGACAAAGAATCCCATTGAAATAGAGGTATGTGTGTAAATTGGTTGGTTAAGTTTATTTGAAAAGATTTCACTAGGGAAGGGTAAACTGCTGCCTATATAAATTGCAGACGTTGAAAGTTG
The DNA here is from genome assembly GCF_037356315.1 of Lithobates pipiens. Taxonomy (NCBI): domain Eukaryota; kingdom Metazoa; phylum Chordata; class Amphibia; order Anura; family Ranidae; genus Lithobates; species Lithobates pipiens. Next base: position 173,654,597 of record NW_027507686.1, read on the forward strand.
CCTGCACATACCTGCAGCAGCCTCCCAAAGCTCTGTTATGACAGAACTTTAGGTAAAGTTCTCACATTTCCTTATAGTGCTGAGGCTTGCCTTCCTCCTGCGTATATCTGTTGGGAATGTATGCAGGCTGGGATTAGTGGTCAAAAGGGCCAAGGTTTGGGAGGCTGCTGCAGGCACCCCCTATGTGTCTATTTATCTGATTTGCTGTAGCAGTTTGGGGTTACAGGCCAGGTTGGTGTGAGGACTGCAGGAGGGGATATTGAAAAAAGTTAGTATGATGCCTTAGGTTAGGGCTTTGGTGTTTAGGCTGAAAGCTGCCAGCACCAATGTCAAGCTAGACCAATCTAACTCTAGTGCAATAGGTAGTGATTTGATTTGTGCATAGTTATGGTTTATAATATCTTTTTTGTTACCAATCAGCTTATTGGATTTGGACCTGCTCTTTTGGAAAATGTTGACCCAAACCCGTCCAATTTTGTGGCAGCTGGAATCATTCAAGCAAAATCCCGACAGGTGGGATGCCTGCTACGCCTCGAACCCAATGTGCAGGCACAGGTGAGTGATCTTAGGAGAGCATGACAGCTGGCAATGGAATCCTCCGGAAAGACTACAGTTGTCTAATTTTCTTGTGTAAAATATTTATAATCGTAGCTCCAGCGATGTACCTGTATGTTGCTGGAATTTGAGTGCAGCATCAGGCATCATCCCAGTATTTTTTTTTTTTTAGAATCAACGGTCAGCTTACTTGTAAAAACAATCCTAATGGCTAGCTAGCCACTGGATTGCTTTTACAAGAAGCAGGAAGGAACGCCTTCCACAGCTTTCTCAGGCTCTCCTGTCCCACCGGGAGACATGAGTGACCGCTGTCTGATCATAGAGGTAATTAAAGAAAGGCATGGCTCTGATATAGGAAATGGGAAGCGAGCCTGGATGTAAACCGCGCAATTTGTAGATGGTGAAAGCATTTGATCACTCTAATCTTGATGTGACCAAATGCTTTTTGGGCAAAAATGACATCTGGGGTCTAATAGATATAATAAATAAAATTAAGTGTATAAATAATAAAAGGAAAATAATTTAAAAAGTGTATATTTCTATCTTTTTATTGGAGAAAGGTAAAGTAGAATAATGAAAAACACCATGTAGAAAGAAACCGGTTTCTCTCAGGTTATCATTCAGATATTACATGGCATTTATTTAGAAGACGTGGAAAGATGATCAAAGAAGAAATCCGTATTATACACAATTGTAACAACTAGAGGTCTCTCTGGTGAGACTCCTTAGTAAACTGTATCCTTCATCACTAATCCTAAACATATTACACTGATCTATATTATCTAGAGTAGATGAGGATAATATTTTAATTTCAGTGTTTTGTTTTTTGAGGTTTTACCTATAATTTTACAATTAATGAAATGAAATAACAAAAGTAGGTTTCCATATGACCACACAAAGGCGCTAGCCTGCATTTGGAAAACCTTGGAAGTCATGTAATTTTATTTTAAACAAAAAAAATGCAGAAGTTTTTAGCAAGTAATATAACTAGAAGGAAGATAAAACATATAACATATAATATGTCAGAGGTTACCACATGTGATTGGTGTCATGTCACAGTAAGTATGGTTTGATCATAATATTTTTTAGTGTTTGTTGTACCAGTCTGCCCAGAGGCTTCATTTGTCAGTTGTGGCTGTGAGAGAATTTGAGGCTGATGCATCCATTTGTTCATAAGAATATTACTGCTGAACTAGGTTTAATACTACTTCTACCACCTGGACCAAGCAATATTTCTGGTGTCTCACCAGTGTTAATATGGCTGCCATCAGGATGTTGATCACAATATTTTTCAGGGGATTTGTACTATATTTAGATTCAACAACAAGGCCAGCCTAGGGGTTATTTGCAATGGAATAGCGGTCATTTATTTTATAAGGTAACAGGCGAGCGGCCAGAATTTGGCCAATGATTTGCATGACCATAGGAGGTGAAATAGCGTACCTACTTTTCCAGTTTCTGCAACAGAAATACACATGAGGGTAAAATTTGGATATGCGGTAGGGTTTCAGGTACCATTGGAAGGTAATTTTGTGCATTAATTCCCAAAGATTAGCATTCCTAGAGTAGGTATAGGTCACTGAAATGGCCTTTTGCCACTGATTATAAACTGCTAATGTCTTTCCCAGGCCATGAATGTTTCGAATTTAACAAGGCTAAGTTTACGACCAATTAAAAAGTATATAAGGGAGATACGCCTTTTACTAAACTTGGTTTTTGATAAAATGTTGTGATACTGCTAGGAAAGGGTACACAGAGTTTGTGCACCCTTTTGAAAGAGATGAAAGCTGTAGGTAGGTTAAATACTCTGAAAGGAAGTTTTAAATTCAGTTTGAAGATTAAGGGATTTCACGGTATCTGAGGAATAATAGTGATGGAGCTCTGATACCCTCCTAAGTTGTCCTTCCTTTAAGTTGATATTTTGGTATGATTAGAAGACAAGCTTCTAAGGGAATAGGTATAGTGGTTGTTGTTTCGCTGTGTTCCATGGTGATCAGGGTTTTCCAAGCTTTAAGGGATGCGAATACTGTGAGGGATAAATCAGGTGAGGTTTGAGTTTTAAATTGTTGGGCTACCAGAAAAGAAAGTAGTTTTTTTTCCAAGTACCATCTCTGATTCTAATGTGGCCCACAAGGTGGTTTGGGAGTGTATGAACCAGCTTTTGAATTGGGTTTGAATTGAGGCTAAATAGTAGTCGTGCAGTACTACATGGCCCAGACCCCCTGCTTTCCTGTGTTTGCGCAGCGAGGACGTTTATTTTGGCAGAGAATAGAGATGGGTAAGAGGATCAACCAAGAACTTGCAAGGGTGCATAAAGCTTTGTAGTTTTTTTATTTTTTATGACCTCCTCGGGCAGTTTTTGGGTAAAAAGACCGTCTCCCTGGGGATCTATGAATATTTACTCCTGACACTGAAGGAATAAAATTGAACATTCAAATCCAAAATGTGGATACTATGAGGCATTGCCACACAATGTGGTACATAGTTCCCATTTGTCCACAGCGCCGGAAACGGGTAGGAGATGCAGCAGAGAACATCTTTGCAACTCGTGTGGGAACCAGGAACCATCTTAGAAGTGTTTTATAATTAGATTCTATTAGAAGTCGACTGATACGGGTTTTTCTGTGGCCGATGCCGATATTTAGAGATTGCGGCAGCCGATATATGATGCCGATTTTTATTTTTATTTATTTTTTGGGCCGATATGTTAGGCCGATTCTTATTTACCCCCCCCCCCCCCCCCCCCATCTCATAAAATCTAATAGTTAGACACCTTTCACACTGGGGCGTTTTTCAGGCACTTTTGGGCTAAAAATAGCACCTGTAAAGTGCCTGCAAAACGGCTTCCCTGCAGTCTGTGTGGAAGCCCGACTGCTTTCACGCTGAGGGGATGCGCTGGTAGGACGTTAAAAAAAAAAAAAAAAAAAAAAAAAAAAAGTCCTGCAAGCAGCATCTTTTTTGGAGTGGCGTATACCGCTCCTCTGCCACTCCTGCCCATTGAAATGAACGGGCACCACTGCCAAAGCGTCTGCAATGCGATTTGGCAGCGGCGCTTCACGTGAACATTTAGCCCCTTCCTTGCCCTTCCTATAGCTGGATTATAAGTGCCCCACTAGCAGTCAAATAGTGCCTCTAAAATTACAGTAAAGCGCCGCTAAAACTAGCAGCGTTTTACTGTCAACGCCTGCCTGCTCCAGTGTGAAAGCAGCCTTAAAGTGGGGTGCCCCCTAAAATTTTTTTAAAAAGAAATGTAAAAGTCAGCAGCTACAAATACTGCAACTGCTGACTTTTAATAATCGGACACTTACCTGTCCCAGGGTCCAGCGATGCGGGGGAACGAAACCCCCCCTCGTTCCCTGCTCCGCTCGCAGCGCCGGCATTCTTACTGTGGGCACCCGGCTGTGGCTTCACAGCCGGGCATCCACTGCGCATGCGCGTGACATGTCCCAGATGACTGTACGGCGCGAGGGGAAGTGAAGTCACCAGCCTGGGCATTGAAGAAAACAGGCTACGAGGGATCCCCTAGCAACAGGCATTTAGAGGCGAGTAAAAAAAAAAAAAAAAATCGCTTTTTTTTTTTTTTTTTTGGTGGCAACACCACTTTAAGTAATAAGTGATACATAACATTTCTTACATTTAAACATTTATTAAACAAAACAAACCTCCAATCAGTTCACTTGTATGTATAATTTAGATAAAAAAACAAAAAAACCCTATATATTAAATACACAGAAACAGATAATCAAAACTTTTGGATGAAAAAAAAAATGGGCTAACTTTACTGTTTTCGTTTTCTTGTTTTTTTTAATCGTTAATGTATTTTTTTCCCAAAAAAATTGCGTTTCAAAGACCTCTGCGCAAATACCGTGTGACATAAAATATTGCAACAACCGCTATTTTATTCCCTAGGGTCTCTGCTAAAAAAAAATATATAATTTTTGGGGGTTCTAAGTGATTTTCTAGCAGAAAATACATTTTTACTTGTAAGCATCAAGTGTCAGAAAAGATTTAGTCTTTAAATGGTTAAACTGAGAACTCCTCCCACACAGAGCTCAGTTCATTGATAATTATAAACATTGTATCTCTTTGCTCTTTTCTTGGCAGACTGCCCAGAGGAGACAAGTTTCCACTGAAGTCTTCAGGCAACTTGCATTGACTTCTATTACAGAAGTCATTTGCAAGTGGCGCTGAAGATGCAATCGGCCTTTTTTAACAGCACAATCGGCTTTTTTCATTACGCTGTCACAGCGTGGGGAGAGAGCCGGTAAGCGGCTAGTGTGAAAGGGGACATCTGCACTGATAATCAAGGCACTGGTCATCAGTGTCCGATTATCAGTACAGCCCCTAGAGTGCTCATTAAATTGACCTTGGCAGACAGGGGTAAAAGTGCCCAGTAGGCAAGTGGTTAAAATCGTCTTGGTTACTTTTTCACTAGTGTAGCTGCCATTGCAGACATGTTTTTCAGGGTGCAACCTTTTGGTCTATCAACCTTGCTTTTGTACTTTGTGACTGATCTGAAACATGCAGGTATTGGATGTCCTGACATCTGATATGCAAGTGTGCCAGGAGATTGATTTATCAAGTAGAGAAAGGTGACAGGCACAGAGTTGTCATTTTCAAAAATAGGTCCGCAAAAGCTGCCATATAGCTATGCAAATGGAAAATAAAACAGGAGATTGCTCACAAAACTGTTTTTGTCCATACAGATGTACCGGCTCACCATCCGCACAAGTAAAGAAGAGGTTTCCCAGAGACTGTGTGACCTGCTCTCTGAGCAATTTTAGACCTCAATCCATTTGGTTCCAGAACCCATGTCTTTGTGATCTTCCCTTACTGCCAGTTCCTTATCTCAGTGAAAATAAATATTCCTTACACATTGTCTGTTTCTTTTTTTTTTTGTTCATCTTATCCAGAATTATACACTACATGTTTCAATATTGCTTCAGCTGGCTGTTGTAACCTATAAAGACTGTCAGCAGAACTTAAGGTGGAGAACAGGTAAACGAAATGAATGATAGACTTGAGCAATGTTCTTCTTCAAATGAATGAATGATAGTGTCTACAGGTGGGCATTCTGCAACTGCCATTTCTTTTTCATACATCGTGGGACACGGAGTCAGGCTAATATTTATTACCTACTGGGCTATACTCCATCTCCAGGTGAATGGACCCTGGTAGACCTAAGGTCTTCAGACAGGAAGTGATTCCCTATATAACCCCTCCCATACAGGAAGCACTTCAGTTTTTTGCCAGTGTCTGCAAGGTGGATGGCATGATTTGTTTGATCTCTCTGAGCTCCAAGTCTCTAGTCCCACAAACGGTTCTTAAATGAATCAAGGGATTGACTGGTCTGACACAATGGAAACAGGCTTTATATGCCTAGATAAATGGTACCCGAGCCTCGAAAAGAAGACTCAAGATCCTGCAAGGTTCTGACTGTAATGCAGCCTCTGGACACTGGGCCATGCAAAGTGGAATCCTGGACACTACAGTGCTAAGCCATTTCTGCAGGGTGCTGTACAGGTCCAAGCGAGTGGACCCTAAACATGAAAAGGGTACCCAGTCCTTCAAGGTCCTCAAGTGACAGGAAACCGCCGTGAAGGGTGAAGATTGGGCTCTTAGTTTCTAAACTGACCTGGAAGGCAGTGATTGTAACAATCAGTGAAGCTAGCTAGAGGCTGGAAACCTGTGTGCAGTGACCATACGGGGGAGTTTTGGGCTAGCTGTGGGTGTTTGCAAAGTGTACTTTTTTTGCTTGTGTCTGGCTGTTTTTTTTTTTTGTTTTTTTTGTTTTTTACCTGTATGATGGCGCATGACGGTGTGCCATTTCGCCTTGGTTCACCAGGGCGCACGTGCGTTTACTAGAGTGCCGCTATGCTTAGTTAGCAGTTTAGCGGCCATGCCTCTGCGCTGTAGCACATGCATTGGGCGCACTAGGATTTGTGTCATATGCGACTACAGCCAGGCCGTTCGCCGGGACCACGCACGTAAAGAACATTCCAGCGCACACCCAGCTTGCTTAAGATGTATAGTCCAAGCATGCGGTGCTTCCAGAAGGTAGCCGCGGGACACAGCAGGCACTGAACAGACACATGCAGCAGTTCATTTTTCCTTACCCGGGTCACATGAGTCACCAAGTGTTGCGTGGCAGGATTGTTACATATGGGCTATTAAAGGGCCTCCCTTCTGAGGTGTTTTAATGCTACAACCAAATACACTTTTTTTTTTTTGTGGCTGGTAAATGTCTTCAAAAAAGAGGAGTGGGACTAACGCTACAGGGAAGGGCACACTGATGTCAGTTCCTGGCGAACCTAGTCGTATACCTAGTGTTGTATCCCCTGAAAGACCAGAGGCTTCCGGGCAATCTGAGCCGCTGCTCCTATCTGGTATTGTGCCTACAGTCAACGCTGCTGCTTTACTCTTTATCACTAAGGATGAACTGTCCTCGGCCCTAGCCAGTTAGAGCACAGGATTGCTGGCATGATTGCCTCCATCCTGAAGGGTAGCAGGAAGCATGAAATCCCCCCTCCCTAGAGCCCCCTAGTCTGGAGTAGGAATGGGTCGAGGATGGGGAAGAGTTGATGTCTGCATCTCAGTCGCAGAGGCTTTTGATCCTGACTCTGACCGAAATGGTTCGTTTTGCCTTTAGGTTGCCTCTTGCACAGGTGACTGAGCCCCCCTGGTCTTTGTTGGGATCCCTGAGGCCTCTTCAGGCTGCACAGGCTTTCCCTCTACACCCCCTGCTGGAACAGGTGGTGTATGTTGATTGGGAACATCCTAACAGGATTTTTCCTTTTATATCCCATGGATGAAAAGTTCATTAAAAAATGGAGCCTCTGCTTGAGTGCTTCCATCAGTAATACCGCTTCCTAAGTCCTAGAACACAAGTCCAATGGATCTGGCTATAGGAACCCCCAAGAACCAGACAACAACAGTCTTGGAGTACATCAGGAATACCCTTTTATTTGAGATCTAACACAAAAATATGTACAGTAGGATGACTAAAAACCTAACCTAATTATGTTACTGAATTATGTTATGAACGAATTATCTAATCATTGACCCAGACTAGTTGACTGAAAGCTGAGACTTTTTAGGGTAAGACTACGTTGCCAAGCTCACTGACAGACTATTCAATACACATTACCATAAACATTAACACAGATTAATTGGCAGAAACAACGTGTGGAATACTCTTAGAAGTTGTGGGAAGCCAGACTAGACTAATTTGCATTATAGAGGATAACAGACAGGTGAGTGGAGTTGATGACCTTAGCATCTAACAGTATGAGTCCCAACAGTATGAATCGTTCACTATTCTAATATGCCAAATAAAGGGTTCCTAGAGTCTGTGTCTTGGGGGGGACATGGACCTGAATCAAAAGTAGCACCGCCAGGGTCCCCAGGCAAATGGTTCACAAAGAGCACCATTCCCCCAAATGCCAGGGCCTATAATTGGTGGACAACAGGCTGGCATTCAGTCCCCTCTAAAGCCTCTGTCCCAGGTGAGTCTGTCACAATACCCATGGATGAAAAGTTCATTAAAAAATGGAGCATGCCAGCAGTAGTTGCAGCAGTCTTAAACAAGAATGTAACTTGTCTGGTAGATAACGCACAGGGTTTGAAAGGCCCTGTTCACAATAAATTGGAATCATTAATAAAGGCTTCCTATTCTTTGGCCAGTTCAGGTATTCAGCCAGCTGTTGCAGCAATTGCTATCTGCCCGTCCGTAAAGGATCGGTCAAACTGCCTGAAAGGCCTAACCTGGAGGATGATCTGCTTGAAAGGAAGACAGATATTTCTCAAGCGCTGTGTTTTGCTATTGACGCCTTTAAATAGGAAGTAAACCCTGGCTGATTTTTTTTTTTTTTTTTTTTCCCCCAAATACCATAGCTCATTACAAAGGATAATACAGTAAAATTGGCCTTCAACAAGGTCTGTGAATACCTTATTTATCGTCTTTGTAATATCTCCATTTCCGGGTATTGGACACACCATTGTTTGTTTTCTGAATCTTTTCTGGACATCGCTTCCGCCCTTACTATGTTTCCCCTTGGAAATATTGCGCATGCGCCGTAACCAAGCCTCTATCTCGGGGAGTAGCAGGAAGGAGATGATCAGAGCAGCAACTCAAGACTTCCCTGTGTGCCGTTCTGAGGGGAAGCTCATCCACACAAATGTCCCAGCATGCAGGAGAGATAGGAATGGCTGGTTCGGCCACGACCAAACCTCAGCTCCAGAGGTGGTCGGTGAGCTTTTATGCTCCAGGGCGCACATATGACCGGGCTACTGATGTCTGCATCAGTGTGCCGAGGCCAGCAGCCACCCTGCACTGATCAGAGAGTGGGTCTGTAATGGAATGTCTCCCAGCTCTTCAGGACTATTAAGTACAGCTCTCCCTCGGTGGGGCTGAGCAGCTGGGCATTCCCTGGGAGGTCGATTCGGGGGTCCCTCACCTCTCTCTCTTCTCTCCCTGTCTTCCCTCCCTGTGGGGGATGCTGCATGTGGCTGCTGAGCTGTGTGTGTCTGTACAGGGGCTCTCGCCTGTGGGGGTGCTGCGCTGGCTGGCTGTGTCCTGTTCCTCATGTCCCTGGAGGTGCCTGTGAGGCTGTGCCTGTGTCCCTTGCAGTGCTGATCACCGCCATTTGTTCAGCTCTGTCCCTTATGGTTTCAGCATCTGCGGCCATCTTTGGTGTGGGCAAGGGAAAGCATGCTCTCCTGTGCTTCAGAGGCCATTTTCCCTGTGATTTGTTCTTATACTGGACGCCGGCGGCCATTCTCTAGAAGCCTGAACACGTTTTTCAGCTTTTTCTATCGGCAGCATGTGTCCCTGTGCTCTGGCAGCCATTTTCCCAATGTTTTATGTCCTTATACTGGACGCTTGGCGACCATTTCCTTTGAGCCTAAGCACATTGCAGAGCGGTTTCAGCGCCATTAGCAGCAGCTTCCATTGACACCGAGCGGATCCCTCTGCACCTGGGAGCCAACAGACCACAGGCACTACTTGCTGGATAGCGCAGAACCCTTCAGGGTGGTGAGTCCTGCGGGAAATAGCCCCTCAGCCAGCAGCAGTAAGGAGGGTGGGACTGTCACTGTCCTATGTCCCCTTTGGGTGGCAGACAGGGTAGGGTCAGCATGGCTTCAGAAACTGGTGTTTCTTCCCCTGAAGTCCAGGCAATTGCAACCGGTTCACCTGCGGAATGTGCAGTGCCCTTGGATGCTTTGTCGACGGTTACAATTCGTTCATTGCCAAGATGGAGGCAGTGCGTGGGCACAAGGTACTAAAAAGCGGCCCCTGAACCCCCCCTGTCCTCTGGGGAGAGCTCTGATGCAGACTCTGGCCCTACTGAGGCTGGTGACCCCTGCTCTGTCATTCAGATGACGCTGACCAGGACCGTTCGGACAGTGAGGATGAGTCCCCCTCCGGGTCCGTGCGTGACAAAGCGCTTGTTGCAGCACTTATCACAGCTGTGGGTGATACCCTGAGTATTCAGGAGTCGGCAGATCCCTCTGCTGATGTAGCAGTCCCGCTTGGGGTCCCGTAAGCCAGCCATTCACCTAAGGCAGTGATGGCGAACCTTGGCACCCCAGATGTTTTGGAACTACATTTCCCATGATGCTCTGGCACTCTGCAGTGTAGTGGAGCATCATGGGAAATGTAGTTCCAAAACATCTGGGGTGCCAAGGTTCGCCATCACTGACCTAAGGTGTTCCCGTATCTGACTTATTTTGACAAGTTCATTTACAAGGAATGGGGTCGACCGCAACGGACCTTTCGGTCCCCAAATACATGGTCAGTGCGTTGCCCCTTTAAGGAGAGCCTTCTCAAAATGTGGTTGGCTCCTCTGGCCGTGGACCCACCAGTATCCAGGTTAAACGAAGTAACCACAATCCCGGTAGACGGGACTCCTGCATTTAAGGATCCCATGGACAGGAAGGCCGAGGCAGTGGCTTGTTCCTTGTTTACGGTTGTGGGGGTCAACCGTGCGATGAGTACTGGCATCTGCACTTGTCGCAGACACTGAGTGGGCAAAACTGTTAGAAAAGTTTTAAATGTTTGTGTGACTATTAGAAAAATAACCCTGAGACTGATTTTTAAAGTGACTTCTGAGCACATTGTTGTATTAACTTGCTGTATCGTTTTGCTTTAACTCCATAGTAAGTTGTAGGATGATTGGGCTTAACCATATATGGTAGCATAAGATTGTACAGGAAACACTAATTACACAAAATAAAGTACTAACTTGTACCAGGCAGCTATCTGTGTTTCCTCAGCCAATAGAAGAGTAGAGGCTGTATTATTGTAGGTATTAGGAGGGGGGATATACATTCCTTTTGTGTGAGTCTTTACTGCACCCTTTGGCTTGTAAGCTTCACCCTTTTGTGTGACACATCAGAAATAAATTGTCTGCTTCTCAATACACCTGGAGTTTGACTGATCACAAGGGAAGAATAATCCTAACACTGTTGCACCACGAATTGGGAGAACAGCAGGCTTATCCTGTCTGTGTGGAACTAGCAGACTAGTGCATGGCCTTAAGTATGTTGGAGACTCGGCCCTGGATACCCTCCCCCTGTTATCCAGGGCTTCAGTGTCAGCAGTGGTGCTGAGGCGCCTGATTTGGTTGAAATGCTGGTCTGCTGACCAGGCATCCAAAAAAGCCCTGACTGATCTTCCCTTCCTTGGCAACTGGCTCTTTGGAGCCTCATTAGATGACCTTAAGAATGCCACAGGTGCTAAGAGTACTCTACTCCCACAGGCTGGGAAGGCTAAGGAGCCACGCCATAGGTAAGGGCCCTCACAAACGGCTTTTTCATCCGCCCGGAGCTTCAGCTAAACGTCCCCAGCTCGACAGGACGACCACGGAAGGGTAGAAACGTCCCTGGAATCGCAAGCCTGCGAACAAAAGTGCTACCACATGAAGGTTTGCCCCCACCCATGTCTCAGGTGGGGGGTAGCCTCCGGGAGTTTGCAGCCCAGTGATCCTCTCGACTGTCTGACCAATGGGTCTGCGATCTGATTTCCTATGGCTACAAGATAGTTCCTGTAACGGCACCCCTAATATAAAGGGGGTTAACGCTGTTTACGATGTTCCCTCTCCTAGACACACATCCACTCGCTACCAATATCCACAGCTAAACGACCCTTTCCTATAGGAGCCGACCCCTCTGGCAAAAAGACGAGACGCACTCTGTCTCTTCTGTAGTAGGAATGACTTTATTAATGAGAAACATTGTAACTTTATACACAATTCAAGGCACATGGTTTAACATGAACAAGGGCCCAGCTCCACCCACACATCCCAAAACTCAACACCTCATCCTGACGTCTGCTAGGCTTCAAACGATCCCACCCAATACACATCTTTTCACAAAGGGTTGGCAGCCAGTCTGTCTGGCACTTTACAATACACACAAGGACAGACTTAAATGAACAATAGAAATGCAAAACAACTTAATTCCTCACAGCAATGATACTTAACCCCCATATACAGTATACATCCAATCTATATACAATGTATATACAGCCTTGAATATGGCTATCACAGACCATATCGGGGGTTTCTTTTATTCACCCTGTGTCCAAAGTGACCCCACTGTCACACATCTCCCCTTTCGGCAGGGGACTAACAGAGGAGGGGACCCCAGACGGGTTGACTCCGCAGTTAGTCCATGGGTCCATTCTTTCAATACTGGATAACCCATCAACATTGCACTAGGAGCCCGGGAGGGCGTCAGTTTGCCGGGACAACCCATCAGCATTGCCGTTTTGCTTACCGGGTCGGTAGCTGATGGTGAAGTTGTAAGGTTGTAGGGCTAAGCTCCACCGCAGCAACCTGCCATTATCTCCGGAGACCCGGATAAGCCAGACCAATGGGTTGTGGTCGGTGACCAGTGAAAATTCCTGTCCGTATAAGTAAGGGTTTTAGCTTTTTAAGGGCCCAGACCAGGGCCAAACACTCCTTCTCCACTGCTGCATAGCTCACTTCCCGGGGTAATAGTTTTCTACTCAGGTATGCGACAGGGTGTTCTCCTCCATCCTCCCCAACTTGGCTCAGCACCGCCCCCAGTCCAAACATGGAAGCATCTGTGTGGACAAGAAAATGTTTGTTAGGTACTGGGGCAGCCAAGACAGGGGCATTTACAAGTGCTTGCTTGAGGGCTAGAAACGCGGATTCACAAGCTGGAGACCAGAGGACTTGCCTAGGTAAATTCTTTTTCATCAGGTCAGTCGGGTTTGGCGATAGCACTATAATTAGGGACAAAACGTCAGTAGTACCCTGCAGTTCCCAAGAAGGCCAATACCTGGGTCTTAGTACGGGGCGTGGGCCAGTTAGCTACTGCCTCTACCTTGGCTGGCTCGGGTCTCTGGTTCCCACACCCCACTCGGTGTCCCAGGTACTGCACCTCCGCCATCCCTAGATGGCACTTGTCTGGTTTCAAGGTCAGGCCTGTGGCCTGAATTTTGTCCAGAACCACTCCTACGTGAACCAGGTGCTCCTTCCAAGACCCACTGTAGATCGCAATGTCATCCAGATATGCACATGCAAAATCCTGGAAGCCATCGAGGAGCCTATCCACCATACGTTGGAAGGTCGCCGGGGCATTTTTCATTCCAAATGGCATGACCTTAGACTGGTACAGGCCAAATGGGGTAACAAATGCCGACTTGGGGATAGCATCCTCGGCCAGGGGGAACTGCCAATAACCTTTACACAGGTCTATTGTAGTTAAATAACGTCCCCTGGCTATACGATCTAGTAGTTCGTCTACCCTGGGCATCGGGTAGGCATCGGTGGTGTTCTTCTCGTTGAGTCGCCTGTAGTCCACGCAGAACCGGGTAGTCCTGTCTTTATTAGGCACCAGGACTACAGGCGAGGCCCAAGGGCTGTCAGAAGGCTCAATGACTCCTAACTGAATCATCTCCTTCCGCATTTCCTCTCGGACTGCTTCCGGGATACGGTAGGGGGGCTGGCGGAGGGGTACTTGTCCAGGGGTCTCTACCTTATGTACAGCCAAGGTCGTATAGCCCGGTCTTTGGGAGAACGTCGCCTGTTTCTCCCACAGAAGCCGCTTAGCCTGTTCCTTCTTTGTGGGGCTTAACCGGTCGCCTAGCTGTACAAGGCTAATGAGGTCAGTCTGGGGCTCTCTCTCTAGTAAGTCAGGGAGGGGTAAACCTTCTGAGTCGTCCGCAGCAGGGGCACATACTGCAGCAACATCCTCCTGCCGTTCCTGATACTCCTTCAGCATGTTCACATGAAAGGTTCGCTGGATTCTTTCATCTGCACAGCTGGCAATGACATAGGTAGTATCACCTACCTGGGCTACTACTTTATACGGGCCCTGCCAAGATGCCTGCATCTTGTCGGTCTTCACAGGCTTGAGCACTAAGACCTTCTGCCCAACCTGGAAGATTCGCTGTCGGGCCCCCCGGTCGTACCATCTCTTCTGTCTTCCCTGGGCTGCCTGCATATTCTCTCTTACCATCAGAGAAAGTTGCTCCATGCGGTCCCTGAGTTCCAGAATATAGGGTACTATGGGGGTCCCTTCTTGTTCTGTCTCTCCCTCCCAGTGTCCTCTGATGAGATCGAGGGGTCCGCGGACCCTTCTCCCATAGAGCAACTCGAAGGGCGAGAACCCAGTAGGTTCCTGGGGTACCTCTCTGTATGCAAATAACAGGTGAGGCAGGAATCTCTCCCAGTCTCTGCAAGAGTCCAAAAAGGTCCTCAGCATTTGCTTGAGGGTCCCGTTAAAGCGTTCGCAGAGACCATTAGTCTGGGGGTGGTAGGGGGAGCTCAGTAAGGGCTTAATATTGCACACCTTCCACAACTTCCGGGTGAGTACTGCGGTAAACTGGGTTCCCTGGTCAGAGAGAATCTCCTTAGGGAACCCCACCCTGGTAAAAATCTTAACCAGGGCATCAGCTACTGTCTCTGCTTCAATGTTGGACATAGCTACTGCCTCTGGGTAACGGGTGGCGTAGTCCACCACGGTGAGAATATACTTCTTTCCGGATGGACTAGGCCGGGCCAGGGGACCCACAATGTCAACGGCTATGTGGTAAAAGGGCTCCCCAATAATAGGCATGGACATGAGTTTAGCCTTAGGGTGGTCCCCCCTCTTCCCTATCCGTTGACATGTGTCACACGTTTTGCAGTATTGTCGCACATCCTGGCTAAAATTGGGGCAGAAGAAATTCTGTGTGATCCTATGGGCCGTGCGACGGAACCCTAGATGTCCTGCTAGCGGCACATCATGCAGAATCTCCAGCTGGTATTTCTTAGGTACCACCAGCTGTCGTTTCTGCGAGGGGGCCTTACTTCTCTGAGATGGCTTAGGGATCCTATACAGTCTATCCCCATCCCATTCAAACAGCTCCCCATCTATTTCCCTTTCCTGAGTATCTGCCTTAGCCCTATACTTGTGTAAGGTCGGGTCCTCCCGAGTTTCCCTCCCGAATGCTTCTGGGGTATCCCAGCCTAGGCGCGCCTGATCTAAGGTACGTGTCGGGGAGGATAGTCTCACCTGGGTCTCTGCAGCAAGCGGGCCGGTTCCAGCAGTACGTGTCTGTGCACGGGTAGTCACAGGGTTGACTTCATCGGGGCCCATCGGGGTGTAAGCAGAAAGGAGGGGGGCCAAATCATTCCCCAGTAGTACATCCACAGGCAAGTCCTTCATCACCCCCACATTCACGTGTCCCGAACCAACCCCCCAATCCAGGTGAACACGGGCCACGGGTAGCCGGAAGATGGTACCTCCCGCTACTCTTACGGCTACAGTGTCTCCGGTGTGTTGGCTCTCTGGGATGAGGTTCTTCTGTAGTAGGGTCATGGTAGCGCCGCTATCACGTAAGCCATTGGCTACCGTTCCATTAACCCGGACCCGTCTGCCTGTGTTGTTGCCTGTTGTCCCGGTTAGCTGCTTGTATTGGATCAGCCTCGTGCAGGACGCCCCAATTTTCTTCCTCCTCAACGCAGTGGGCCGCAGGCATGGGTGTGCGGGGGCTCCCCTTTGCTGGTTGTCTCCATGACTGGGACTGGATGGCTGGATTTAATGGACAGTTTGGCTTTTTGTGCCCTAGCTGTTTACATCCGAAACACCTGATGGGTTGTGCATAGTCCTGGGAGTTGAACCTGGGCTGCTGAGGATAAGTGGCCGCTGGGGTTGGTGCTGAAGCTGTGTTAGAGGCTGATAAACTGGGCCGAGATGGTGGATAGCGCTCGCTTCCGCCTGACCTTCGAGAGTCCAGATATTCATCGGCCAAGTAGCCGCTTGCTGTACAGTCCGTGGTTGCTTATCTCGTACCCAATCCCGTAGTACCGGAGGAGTGTGGTTAAAGAACTGTTCTAAGAGTACTAGTTGGGTGATGTCCTCTATGGTATGAGCGTGGCTTCCCTGGATCCAGCCCTTAAGGTCTCGCTGCAGACGATGTGCCCACTCCACGTATGTTATGTGGGTTTGTTTCCGGGATTCTCGAAACTTAATCCGGCTGGCTTCGGGTGTAATGGCAAATCGGGCTAGCAGAGCTTCTTTTACCCGGTCATAGTCTTTAGCGTCCTCATCCTCCAGGGCCCGATACGCATCCGCCGCTCTGCCAGTTAAATTACTTGCCAGTAAGGAGACCCAATCTTGGGGCAGTACTTCATGTATCTGGCATAGTCTCTCAAAGTCCTGCAGGAATGCTTCAATTTCCTCCTCTCCCTCCTTAAATAGTTTGAACGCCCGAAAGGGCAACTTACGGACAGGCGCTGCATCTTTAGGTGTTGTCTCCGATTGCCGTATTTCTGCCATTCTCTGCTCATGCTGCCGCTCTAGTTCTCTCTCCTGTCGCTCATCCTGCAGCTGGATGTCTCTAATGGCATTGTGTATGGTGGTCTCTGATGGGTTAGCACCATATAATGCCACCCACTGTCGAACTCGTTGCTGAAACAAGTCTTCAACTGACCGGGGTCCTGCATCACCATCCCTCTGATCCATCTCGGTTAATTCCCTGATCAAGGTGGCCTTGTTCTTTGTCCCACTGGTCCCACCACGGCTCTCAAGTAAATCTTTCAGTGTGGCTTTCCTGCAGGCTGCATAGCTGGTCATTTACTGTGGTGGTTTGAAGTGTCCCAGTAACTGGAGGGAAGATCCCACTGCTGCCACCAATGTAACGGCACCCCTAATATAAAGGGGGTTAACGCCGTTTACGATGTTCCCTCTCCTAGACACACATCCACTCGCTACCAATATCCACAGCTAAACGACCCTTTCCTATAGGAGCCGACCCCTCTGGCAAAAAGACGAGACGCACTCTGTCTCTTCTGTAGTAGGAATGACTTTATTAATGAGAAACATTGTAACTTTATACACAATTCAAGGCACATGCTTTAACATGAACAAGGGCCCAGCTCCACCCACACATCCCAAGACTCAACACCTCATCCTGACGTCTGCTAGGCTTCAAACGATCCCACCCAATACACATCTTTTCACAAAGGGTTGGCAGCCAGTCTGTCTGGCACTTTACAATACACACAAGGACAGACTTAAAGGAACAATAGAAATGCAAAACAACTTAATTCCTCACAGCAATGATACTTAACCCCCATATACAGTATACATCCAATCTATATACAATGTATATACAGCCTTGAATATGGCTATCACAGACCATATCGGGGGTTTCTTTTATTCACCCTGTGTCCAAAGTGACCCTACTGTCACAGTTCCTCTCTTGGCCGCCAAACAGATACTTCCCCCCCTCCAGCATACCCCTTCTCCTGGCTCGCCGAGAGGCCCTCTTGGGGGCAGTAGGGGACCTGCTGAATCGCGGGGTGATTGTGCCTGTTCCGGAATCGGAAAGTTTCCAGGGGTTCTACTCAAACCTGTTTTTAGTTCCCCAGAAGGAAAGGGGGTACGTCCAATCTTGGATCTAAAAGCCCCCAATCACTTTCTGAAGGTGCAGAAGTTCAGAATGGAATCAGTTCGCTCAGTAGTCGCTGCACTCCATGAAGGGGACTCCCTGGCGTCCTTGGACATCCAGGATGCGTACTTGCACATACCCATACTCCGGCAGTTTGTGGCTCTCCCTTTTGGTTTGGTGTCAGCCCCCCGAGACTTTATTTACCAAGGTATTGGCTCCTGTGTTGACATTACGGCAACGCGGGATCGCGATCGTGAGTTACCTAGACTACCTCCTCCTGAGAGCTTCTTCCGCCTCAGAGTTAGAAGAGGATGTGGCGATCACCATGCAGACTCTGCAAGAATTTGCGTGGCTGTTGAACCTAAAAAAGTCGGTGATAGAGTTTGGAGTACCTAGGCTTGCTGCTGGACTCCAGGGAAGCGAGAGTGTTTCTCCCTTCAGACAAGCTGCCGACTCTGAGCCACGGTAAAACCGCTGATGAACCGCAAGTGGTCATTGCTGCGCTTCTGCATGCGAGTCCTGGGACTCATGGTGGCCTCCTTCGAGGCAGTACCATATGCCAGTTCCACACCAGAGTCCTGCAGAAGGAAATCTTGACAAAGTGGGACAGATCTTCGTTGTCCCTGGATCGACAGATCCAGGTGAGCCAGTTAGTCAGGGGTTCCCCAATCTGGTGGCTGAGGTCCCCGATGCTTCAGTCCGGGAAGTCGTTCCCACCTCTGAAATGGACGATGATCGCAGCAGACACCAGCCTATTCGGCTGGGATGGAGTGATGGGAGTTCAGTTGACTCAGGGCCTCTGGTCGATGGAGGAATCCAAGTTGCCGATCAGTTTGCTCGAACTGAGAGCGATCAGGCTATGACGCTCCACATGGTCAATGAGACTGCAAGGACGTCCGATCAGGATCCAGTCAGACAACGCCACTGCTGGGGCATGCGTCAATCACCAAGGAGAAACGAGAAGCTAGGCCGCCGCACGGGAGCTCGCTCACATACTTCGGTGGGCAGAGCGACATGTACTGGCCCTGTTGGCCATTTATATCCCGGGTGTGGCGGACTATCTAAGTCGTCGGATGCTGGACCCAGGAAAATGGGCGTTGCATCCGGAGGCGTTCAGGCTACTGTTCCTGTGGTGGAGCACACCAGACGTGTATCTTCTGGCCTCCCGTCTCCATCGGAAAGGTGCCGAGATTCATGTCCAGGACAAGAGATCCGTAGGCAGACTCATCAGACGTGAGGGTGGCTCCGTGGGATCAGGACCAGCTGATCTACGCCTTTCCTCCACTGAAACTGTTACCACGTCTGCTTCACAGAGTGGAAGCCGAGGGGATCCCAGTAATACTGGTTGCCCGAGATTGGACACCGCATCCTTGGTACGCAGACCTAGTGCGCCTGGTGGCAGACGCTCCCTGACAACTGCCATTGCGAGAGGACCTTCTGTCCCAAGGTCCGATTCTCCATTCTGCTTTACCATCGCTGGCTTTAGGTGCATGGCTATTGAGAGCCAGGTGTTGAGAAGCCAGGGTCTGTCGGACTCTGATCCCAACTATGTTGAGCGCATGGAAATCTTCTTGGAAGGTATATCTTCATACCTAATAAAAAATGAAGTCAGTCAGTGCAAAATAATATGTATTCTAAAAGAAATAAAACAGCTGCTGGACACTGTAGGCTAATATAACAAAAACCTCAAAAGCACATAACAGGAATAGTGTAGCGCTAAAATATCCTCAAAAGATTCCTCAACTAATGAGAGACCAAATAAAATAGAAATTCTTATAAAAAGGAAGCTTAAATAGCACTGGACAGCAGTGATGAGTTCCTCTGTGTTGATACAAGCTCACGTAGATATCTCTAAAGTGTCAACAAACTCAGTGATTCCACCACCAGACAGCCCAGCCGCTCACCTCAACGTATGGACCCCTGATTTAACAGATAGGTCAAGCAGACATTTGCCACTTCCAGTGGACCCACATCAAGATTCCAATGGCCCAGATCGATTAAACTCGGCTTCCTGATTAGCATTGTAGTATCATCTATGGTGGCTCCTATTTCCAAAGTGCAGTATCATAAAATCAGAAAAAAAATATATATTGCAGACCGTATGGATAAAACACGGATTTTACTAAAATGAACAGGCACTCACATACAGAGCACTAAAGTCTAGTGCTGGTTTGTAAACATGGACAGAAAATTCCATAAGGTAAAAAAGTGGTAAGATGGTTGCAGTGACATTCCATGGTCCTCCCGTACGCGTATCGTCCTAAGCAGGACTTCATCAGCAGATATAGAGGCCCTCTCAACCATTTACTAATTTATAACCCCCCTAATTTGTGTCACCTGCTAGGTTGACCTCAGTATAAGCCCATTAACCAATCACAGACCGGCACTCTCAGGTCATTTAAATACTTCCCTTCTATATACCAATATTGCTCCTCATAGCGTTATATTCACTGTCTCATGAAAATAGTACAGCAAAAAATGGTCAAGATTGGAAGTATAAGATGGTGTAATAATTTACTAGAATTGCTTTTCTTACATTTTATTCAACCTTGGCAATCCAAAAACGCTGTGTTTATCAACTGTATCGCTGTGTTTGATACACACAGCGTTTGTGGATTGCTAAGGTTGAATAAAATCTAAGTAAGAAAAGCAATTATAGTGTAATAATTTACTATCTTATACTTCAAATCTCGGACATTTTTTGCTGTACTATTTTGTACTTGTCCTGCAAGTCGCCCTATCTGGTTATCCACAAGGATAAGGTGGTGTTGCGTCCGCAACCGTCTTTCCTGCCGAAGGTAGTCTCAGGGTTTTCATATCAATGAGGACATTGTTACCATCTCTGTGTCCTAAGCCGACACATCCTAAGGAGGTGGCCCTTCATGCTCTGGACGTGGCTCGGGCTCTGAAGGTGTATTTTGTCTGCCACGGTTCCCTTCCGGAAGTCAGATTCACTGTTTGTTTCGGTGGCTGGTCCACAGAAAGGCATGGCGGTCTCGTCATCCACCATTTCCAGGTGGATCAGACAGATTGTAGTACAAGCCTACACCTTGAACGGGCAGGTGCCCCCCTTTCCGGTCACGGCCCACTACACGAGGGCAATCGGAATGTCTTGGACCTTCCGACATCAAGTGTCTGTCGCTCAAGTGTGTAAAGTGACGACCTGGTCATCTGTGCACACGTTTACAAAGTTCTACAAAGTAGATGTCAGTGCATCGGATGATGCCTGTTTTGGCTGCAAAGTTTTGCAGGCAGCCGTATAGTTGCAATTGCATATGCCATTTTTTTTCTTTTTTTTTCCTGTTTTTTGGGTAAAAACGCAGTACCTTTTAATGCACTGTTGCATTCGTTACCGCAGTTTTTGGTGTGGTTTGAAGGTAGTGCTTCTCCGTTGAGTGTTTTTTGGGGTGTTTTTTTCCACACACTGTAGTTTTTTTTGTGGGTAAAGTTTGTATTAGCTTCCACATGCCATGGTGGCTGAAGTTTTATGCTGTTTTCCCACCCCTTGTTTTGACACTGCTTGGGGACGTCCCAATGATCTAAAGAGAAGAAGCTGTGTCAGTCGGAGAATATAAGAGAAAATAGGATTTTTTGTACTCACCGTAAAATCCTCTTCTCTGGAATTCACCGACTGACACAGCACCCGCCCCTCATATTTTTCTTTACGTTATACTGCTTGTTGATGTACTGAGGGGTTGTTGCCTAAGGGACCGCCCCTTGGGCGGAACTAGAAAGTTCTAGTTTTATTATCACATGTTAACATGTAATGCCTAGTCTTCTCCTGAGGGTGGCATAACAACCCAATGGTCTAAAGAGAAGAAGCTGTGTCAGTCGGTGAATTACAGAGAGAAGGATTTTACGGTGAGTACAAAAAATACTATTGTCAGGTCTTCCTTTTCATGTGGAAAGTTTATTTTGGTGATCATTTGGACAAATATATCCAAAAGATTTCCGGAGGGAAGAGTTCTCTACTTCCTGTGATGAAAATCAACAGACGTCCCTCGTTTAAAACCTCAGGCACTGCTTCCTCCATCGTCTCAGCGCCAAGGCAGTTCTGCTGCCAACAGGGCACTAGGGCAAGGGGCAAGCTGCAGGGCCAGGACCAAGCCCTCCTTTTGAGGGGACGCCCCCACTCCATCCAGTGGGGGAAAGGCTGGTGCACTTTGCGGACAATAATGAAGGATGAGTGGGTCACCTCAATTATATCTCAGTTACAAGCTGGAGTTGTGGGGGGTTCCCCCTCAGAGGTTTTTAAGATCCAGCGTTCCCTCAGATCCTCCAAAAATAAACTTATTGCTTCAGGCACTACATCTAGTACATCAAGGAGTGATTGTACAGGTTCTGGTATCCAAAAGGGACACAGGGTTTTAATCAACTGTTTACGGTTCAGAAACCAAATAGGGACAAAAGGCCCATTTTGGACCTAAGATCCCTGAACAAGCATTTACTGATACAGTCCTTTTGGATGGAGTCTGTCGGCTCAATTGTAGCCTAACTCCAGAGGGGGGACTTTTTAGCCTCCATTGATATAAAAGATGCGTATTTACACATGCCTATCTTTCAGCTTCATCAGAGGTTCCTACGTCTTGCAGTAGAGGAACATAATTTTCAGCTTGTTGCTCTACCTTTTGGGCTGGCTACAGCTCCCAGGGTGTTCACAAAGGTCCTAGCGCCAGTACTGGGTCTTTTAAGGGCCCAAGGGATCCTAGTGCTCAGGCATCTGGATGACCTCCTACTCAGATCACTCATTACAGGCTCTAGATCCAAACATAAAATGCACAGTGGTAACTTTGGCGACTATTGACTACAGATGCCAGTCTCAGGCTGGGGAGCAACCCTAGAAGGGCTCACAGGTCAGGGGAAATGGTCAGGGACAGAACATATTCTTCCCATCAATGTCCTAGAATTCTGGACAGTGGAGCTTCAGGACTGCCCTATCAGGGTTCAGTTTGACAATGCCATTGCAGAGAACTGGAAGGCAGATCATCTTAACCACCAGCAGATCTGTTTGGGAGAATGGTCCCTACACCCAGCGGTGTTCCAGGAAATTTGTCAGCATTGGGGATGGCCAGATGTTGACCTATTGGCATCCAGGTTCAACAACAAACTACAGCAATTTGTGTCCCGAACAAGGGATCCTCTGGCAATCGGAGCAGATGCTCTGATAGTTCCATGGAGACTGTACTCTCTGGTTTGTTTTCCCTCTGATCTGTCACCTTCCACATTTGTTGTGCAGGATTCAGAAAAAAAGAAAAGGGGGTTCTAGTCATTCTGGTGGCACCAGCCTGGCCCAGAAGGCCTTGGTTCCTGGAGATTGTGAGACAATATGGAAGCTTCCACGTTGCCCCGATCTACTGTCTCAAGGGCCTATATCCCCCCCCCCCCCCCCATTTGATGGCATGGCTATTGAAGCCAGGGTGTTAAAGGACTGTGGCATCTTGGGATCAGTAGTATCTATCCTAGTGAATGATAGAAAAGCTGTCACTAGGAAAATTTATCATAAGGTCTACAAGTCTTGTATTGCTTGGTGTGAAGCCAGAAAATGGCATCCACGGACACATGGGATTGGGAGAATTATTCTCTTTTCTGCAGTCAGCTGTGGAAATCAAATTGGTTTTGAATAAAATCAGAGGTCAAGTTTCAACCCCATCCGTATTATTTCAAAGGCCTTTAGCCTCCCATTCACTGGTCCAAACCTTTATACTGGGGGCAACTCGGTTGCTTCCACCTATTAGGTCACCTATGTGTCCTTGGGACTTGAACTTGGTTCAACCATTTGAACCTATCATGGAAATCCCATTAGACTTGCTGTCACGCAAGCTAGCATTCCTGATGGCTATCACCTCGGCTAGAAGCGTGTCTGCACTCCTTGGACGTTGTCCCGGCAGTCAAGGTTTATTTGTATAAATCTGCGGAGATCCAAAGATCAGACTCCGTTTTTGTTTTACCAAAAGGACCCAAGTAGGGGCAGGCAGCTTCCATTGCCAATTGGGTCTGTCAATTGATCATTCAGGTCTGAAACATAAAGCTCCTCCCTTTTAGGGTGAGAGCTCATTCTACCAGGGGTGTAGGAACCTCCTGGGCTTTTCGACCTCAGGTATCTGTGGCTCAGATTTATAAGGCTGTTACTTGGTCTTCAGTGCCTACGTTCACAAAATGTTATCAAGTCTATGTTCGAGCAGCCGAGGATTCGGCTTTCGGACGCAGTATACTGAGGGCTGCCGTATAAGTTCTGATGGCTATTGTTTGGTAGGGTGTCTCCCTCCCCTCAAGGCTATTGCTCTGGGACTTCCCAGTAAGTAATGAGTATTAGCCTGACTGTGTCTCATGAGGTACTCAAAGAAAAGGATTTTACAAATACAGAAAATCCTATTTTTACCTACCCCTACGTTCTTAATCCGTTCTTAATTTCTCTAGCAGAATAGCTACTCTTATTGCTAGCCTCTGCCCCCTGATGACACCATTAGAGTAGTCCAGTAATCATAAGCTGGAGTCAATGGGATAGGCCTCTAAAGGTTTCAAACTCACACAGGCTGTCCTTTTCAGAGCAGTCACCCAGGCTGCCTTTTCAGAGCAGTCCTCCATCTCCCCCACACCCCCTCCCAGGCTGCCCTTTTCAGGGCAGTCTCGTATCCCTTTCCCAGGACCTTTTTAGGGAAGTCTTCCATCTCCCTCACCCACCCGAGCTGCCTTTTTTTTAGTGCCCTTTTCAAAGTGGTCTCTCATTGTGCGGTTAAACAGTCTCTGCACAGAGAGCCTAGAGCAGTGATGGTGAACTTTGGCACCCCAGATGTTTTGGAACTACATTTCCCATGATGCTCAACTATACTGCAGAGTGCATGAGCATCGTGGGAAACATCTGGGGTGCCAAGGTTCGCCACCACTGGCCTAGAGGTTAAAGTGGTTGTAAACCCACTTTGAAAAAGAAAAAAAAACTATCACCTGCAAGACAAAGGCATAATGAGCTAGTATACATAGCAAACTAGCTCATTATGTCATACTCACCTGAGATCGAAGCACTCACTGCGGTGCCCATACACAGCACCGGTTGGCGACATCACTCCTGGGGATTACTTCCGGGTATCGCGGCTCCAGTGCTGTGATTGGTTGGAGCCAGAGTAACGGCACACTCACTGAAGCAACGGTACATACGTGTCAGTGCGCATGTGCCGATGATGGTCAAGGCTGGCAGTACAGTGCCTTGAAAAAGTATTCATACCCCTAATTGTTCCACATTTTGTCATGTTACAACCAAAAAAGTTAATGTATTTTAATGGGATTTTATGTGATAGATCAACACAAAGTGAAACAAAATTGTGAAGTGGAAGGAAAATGATAAATGGTTTTCAACATTTTTTACAAATATCTGGAAAGTGTGCCATGTATTGTCAATACTTTGTAGAACCACTTTTTACTGCAATTACAGCTGCAAGTCTTTTTGGGGATGTCTTTACCAGCTTTGCACATCTAGAGAGTGACATTTTTGCCCATTCTTCTTAGAAAAATATCTCAAGCTCTGTCAGATTAGATGGAGAGCTTCTGTGAACAGCAATTGTCAAATCCTGCCACAGATTCTCAATTGGATTTAGGTCTGGACTTTGTAACGTTCTAAAACCTGAATATGCGTTGATCTAAACCATTCCATTGAAGCTTTATCTTTGTTTAGGGTCGTTGTCCTGTTGGAAGGTGAACCTCTGTCCCAGTCTCATGTCTTTTGCAGACTCAAACAGGTGTTCTTCTTATGCCGCGTACACACGAGCGGACTGTATGGCGTACTTAGTTTGTCATACAATCCGACGGACAGTCCGTCGTACTTTCGACTGAACGGACTTGACCACACATGGATGCACAAACAGTCCGTCGAAAGCTTGCGCGATGACGTGTACAGCACGTACGACGGGACTAGAAATAGGAAGTCCAAGACACAGCAAAGCTCCCTTCCGCCGTGTAAATCCTTTCTGGGCATGCGCCATTCTTAGTCCGTCGAACTAGCATACTGACGAGCGGATTGTCCGCTGAAACCAAAGTACGACGGACAGAATTTTCGAAAAATCCGAAATTCTTAGTACGCCGGACTGCACGCTGAAAAAGTCCGCTGAAGCCCACACACGAGCGGATTGTCCGCTGAAATGTGTTTCGACGGACTAAGTACGCCATACAGTCCGCTCGTGTGTACGCGGCATAAGACCGCTTTCACACTGAAACGCTCAAAATAGTGCCTGAATCCTGACTCCCATTCCTTTGCCCGAGTGCTTTCACACTCGGGCGGTGCGCTTGCAGGACTTTAGAAAAAGTGTTTTTTTTCATGTTTGATGTGCAATGTTTGTTTTCTGCCACAAATAGCATTTTGCTTTTGAGCCAAAAAGTTAAATTTTGGACTTATCTGACCAGAGCACATTCTTCCACATGTTTGCCTTGTCCCCTACATGGCTTCTCGCAAACTGCAAATAGGGCTTCTTATGGCTATCTTTCAACATTGGATTCCTTCTTGCTACTCTTCTATAAAGGCCAGATTTGTGGAGTGCAAAACTAAGGCTCCATGCACATGGAGTGTTTTTACAGCTGCTTTTAGGAGCGTCAGGCGTGGATTTTTTTGTTTTGTTTTTTAGATTAAAAATGTCTCTCCATGTTTTATGGCCTCATGCACACACAAGCTTTTAGGAGCTGTAAGTGGCATAGGCTTTTTATGCTGCAAAAAAACCCATGGCCAGCCATTCTGAGGACCAACGTTAGAGCTGTAAAAACGTCTGACGCTGGTAAAAGCTGCAATACGCAGCTTAATGCTGGATCCAGCCGCGTTAAGTCTTGTTAATCATTTTGTTTTTGACCTAAAAATTTTGCGCCAGTTTCTTTTCATTTTGGCGAGGGTTCCCCTTCAAGATCCTCAGCGCACAAGCCACACCGCAAGTTGTATCGTCATAAGCTGACTTGTGGTGCGACTTCTATTCAAACCAATGGGCTCTCATAGGGAACCATTGGTTTTGAATAGAAGCAAAGGAACCCTGCTAAAAGCTACCGCGGCTAAACGTGCATTAATGCCAATGCAAAACGCTACTAAAAGCACATTTTTATAGACACTTTTTCCTGGCATTGGTAGTGGCTTTGCAGCTTGTTTTTCTAACACCCCGTGTGCATGAGGCCTACTGGTTGTCCTATGGACAGATTCTCCCAGCAGAGATGTGCATCTCGGCAGATCCTCCAGAGTTACCATGGGCCTCTTGGCTGCTTCTCTGATTAAAGCTCTCCTTGCTCAGTCTGTCATTTTAGGTGGACGGCCACATCTTGGTAGGATTGCGGTTGTTAAAAGGAAAAAACTGTAAGCGTGTACATGAAGTAATATAGCAGGCAATATGAGAGCAATAACGGCTCAATAGTCCATACAGCAACAGTTGTTAGGGTGAGGTGGCAGGAGGCAGCTATCCTCAGGTGGCCTGGTCAATAAGAGGGTAAATCCTTCCGTGTCTTCAGTGGTTAAACTTCTCCATCTTTATCCCTTAGCTATCTGGTGTGTTCCTTGGCCTTCATGATGCTATTTGTGTACTAAGGTTCTCTAACAAACTGCTGAGGGCTTCACAGAACAGCTGTATTTTATACAAAGATTAAATTACACACAGGTGGACTCTATTTACTAATTAGGTGACTTCTGAATGTAATTGGTTCCACTAGATTTTAGTTAGGGGTATCAGAGTAAAGAGGGCTGAATAAAAATACATGTCAAATTTTTCAGATATTTATTTGTAAAAAAAAAATTGTTGAAACCATTTTATCATTTTCCTTCCACTTCACAATTATGTGCCATTTTGTGTTGGTCTACTCTATCACATAAATTACATTTACGTTACAACAACATGACAAAATGTGGAAAATGTCAAGGGGTATAAATGCTTTTTTCTGGACACAGGGGCTCCTGTACAATCCACACTGGAGCTGCTGCAGAGATGTGTGAACCAGCTCCATAGAGAGCCGGTCATAATCTCCTGTTATGCGAATTGGATGCAAAGAAATTTGCATCCAATTCACACTGGTGTGAACCCAACCTTAAGGTAAAGAGATTTGGGGTCTCCATACAGAGGACCTGTCATCCTTATTTCGATTAGAAAATTTCAGAAAATTAAAAGGCACGGTATAAAAATAACAAATAAAAAGTTAAATAAGGAAGACAAAAAAAAAGTAATGTGCCCCATCTCTGTGCTCACACACAGAGGCAAACATTAGAGTGAGAGTAATAATTGTAGCGCAAGACCTCCTCTATAACCCTAAATCGGTAACCTGTAAAGGCATTTCGAACGTTGCCTATAGAGATTTTTAGGTATTGTAGTTTGTCGCCATTCCATGCGTGTGGGCAATTTTAAAGCGTGTCATGTTGGGTATCTATTTGATGTAACATCATCCTTCACATTTTCCAAAAAAATTGGGGTATATATTTAAATAAATTTTTATATATTCAAAAAAACTTTTTTTTTTTTTAAATTTGAAAAACTGCTGTGCAAATATCATGTGACACAAAAAATTGCAATGATTGCCATTTTATTCCCTAGGCTCTATAATGTTTGGGGGTTTAAAAAAAAAATTTGAGCAAAAAATGCTGATTTAAACTTGTAATCAAAAAGTGCCAGAAAAAGCCTGGTTGGCAAGTGGTTAGTCTCCTCTGCTACAGAGATCGCTGCCGTCACTTGGCTACCCTGCTGCATAGTGAACAAATGCTGCTTGCAGGACTTTTTTTTTTTTTTTTGTTTCTTTTCCCCGTCCTGCAAGCGCACCCACCGCCCCAGAGTGAAAACACTTGGGCTTCCACATTGGGGAGGCAAGAGAGACACTTTTCAGGCACTATTTTTAGGGCTAAAATGCCTGAAAAGCGCCTCAGTGTGAAAGGGGTATATGCAAGCAAATTTTCCAAGGATGAGGGCTGCTCTCCAAGACTTAGACTATGAACTTACTGCAAAGTATATTCCCATAGGCAATAAGTTTTAACCGATTCAGCCCTGGAGGATTTTACCCCCTTCCTGACCAGAGCACTTTTTGCGATTCGGCAGTGCATCTCTTTAACTGACAATTGTGCGGTCATGCGACTTTGTACCCAAATAAAATTGACTTCCTTTTTTTCCCACAAATAGAGCTTGTTGGTACTTGATCGCCTCTGCAGTCTTTTATTTTTTGCACTATAAAAAAAAAAAAAGAAAATTTTGGAAAAAAAAGAATTTTACTTTTTGCTATAATAAATATCCACCACCCCCCCCCCCCCCCAAAAAAAATATTTCAGTTTGGGCCGATATGTATTCTTCATATTTTTGGTTATAAAAAAAAAAAAAATCTCCTTTAAAAAAAAATCTCAATAAGCGAATGTTTGGTTTTCACAAAATTTATAGCGTCTACAAAATTGGGGATAGTTTTATGGCATTTTTAAATTATTTTTTCATTAGTGATGGCGGCAATCTGAGATTTTTATTGGGACTGTGACGTTATGGCGGACACGTTGGACATTTTTGACACTATTTTGGGACCATTGTCATTTATACAGCGATCAATGCTATAAAAATGCATTGATTACTGTGTAAATGAAACTGGCAGTGAAGGGGTTTGGTGTGTTCTAGGGAGTGCTTTGAACTGTTAGGGGACTGGGCTTCAACACAGGACAGTGATCACTGCTTTCGATGAGAGAGAAGTCATCTGTCCTGTCAACAGGCAGAAAGGGGAAATGCTTTGTTTACAAAAGCATCTCCCCGTTCTTCCTCTCAGTGACATGATCGCAGGCACCCGGCGGACGATGAGTCCACGGGACCCGCGGTCACGGAGACTGTGGCAGGCGCGTGCACCGCCGCCGGCCACGACACCGTTTCTTAAAGGGGACGTACCTGTACACCCTTTTTGCCTACCAGCGCCATTCTGCCAACACATGCGCTGGTTGGCAAGCGGTTAAAAATTCAAATCTATGTGGCTTATGGCCAAAGTTAAAAAAAAAAAAAAAAAAGCTATAAATGATAAGAAAAAGAAAAAATATTTAAAAAAATTGCAAAAGATAGTAGGACCAGCCCCAAAAAAATCTTTAAACCCATTAATAGTAAAAAGGTCAGGTTTGAGCAAGTAGGCCCTTTCCAAAATAATCTAGAGTGGGTGACTGACGGCAAATTTATTAAATACTTTCTTCTGTTCGGTGTATACAAAAGAGCATTGGGGAGCTCATTTGACACAGCCCCAAATGATCTGCAATGGCTCAAAAGTGATATGGTCCAGAAATATTTAGATGGGATAAAGCACCTGGACCAGATGGCATCCACCCACGGATCCTAAAGGAATTGAGCTCTTTCATTTCTAAGCCATTGTATCAAATTTTTAGGGACTCAATAATGACTGGAGTAGTACCACTGGAATGGCATAGGGGCAATGTGGTGCCCATATTTAAAAAGGGAACAAAGTCTTTACCAAGTAACTATAGACCTGTTAGTTTAACTTCTATAGTTGGGAAGATACTGGAGTTTAATCATAGACCACAGACGAGTTCTTGCTGAAATTTTTTTTTTAAGGAGCAGACAGCATGGATTCATGAAAGACAGAATTCAGACAAACCTGGTTTCTTCTGAAGGGGTAAGTAAAACCTTGGACAGAGGGGTGGCTGTGGACGTGGTACACTTGGATTTTGCAAAAGTGTTCAATACATTTCCCCACACACGGCTCATGTGTAAGGTAAAGTCTACAGGCTTGGAAATATCAGTTTGTAAATGGATAGAAAACTGGCTAAAAGACAGAATTCAGGGAGTAGTGGTTAATGATTCTTACTCTGAATGGTCTATTAGTGGGTGTAACCCAAGGTTCAGTGCTGGCATCCTTACTTTTTTAATAGCTGATGATACATAATATAGGGTCTGGGGTTAAAAGTAACATTGGTGTCATCTGCAAAGACAGAAATCTATGCAGTGGAATAACATCCTTACAGGATGTATCCAATTTACAAGCTGACTCTGTCTTTTGACAGACAATATGAGCCACGCCAAGTAATTTCAGGAGTAAGATCATTACAGATTCTTCAGTGTAGGCGATACCTTTTCCTCCACTGTGTCCCGTTCAACTTCCAGATAAATTAGGATATGGACAGTTAGATCATGCCCAAATCTGGCTGATTTTTCACGGATCTGTTTGGGCACACAAATGTTAAAACTCTTGAATTCATTTTTAGACCCTCTCGGTGACCAAAAATTCTTCTCGGCTCATTACAGCATATACTTGGGGCAAACACCCTTTTTGGGTGTGTGGTAGTTTGATCTACGGGTGTGTGTGAGGGATTGATATTCTCCTCTGACCCTTTTATTCCTAAATGAATTATCGCATTTGAGTTGGTGAAATGCTCTTATCGGCGATCCAACTTACAACTTTGAAAATAATAAGCTCGGTTTAGTCCCTGAAGAAGATAAAAACCATGTGTGTTTTTTGAAACGCCTTTGATGGTCTGTCGCCTTGGCAACATTTGGGCTTTGGTTCATAGTTGGTCTTTTAAGTCTGTGTTTTCATGTAAATGCTTTGGTTTTATCCAATGCTTTTGTATTGTGTCTTTTTATCATCGGTTGTCTATTCATGTAATAAAATACAATTATTTTCTACATATTTCCTGTCTGTGATCCATTCAAAGTACCATTTCTCTGAGGAAATTGGTTTTACTCCATGCTCACTGTAGCACTGAGCTGTTGGGGGAGGGGGGGGAGCGGCTCACTGAGATGCCTATTAGTCCAAGCACCTGGCGGATCCAGGCTCCTAGAGTTGGGATGACGCAGTGCCTGGACTGATTCCAGTGACGTCAGCAGATAGCGGACTTCAGACCGCTCTCTGCTGAAAACGGGACACAGGAGTACAAAATGAATTGCACTCCTGTGACCCATAGGGGAAGCCCAACCAAACAAGCTCAGGCTGGACTTCTCCTTTAAGAAAGGCCTGGATTTTTTCCTAAATACATAATATAATTGGGCACTGACATTTAGAGGTAAAGTTGATACAGGTAAAATCCGATTGCCTCTCAGGGGATCAGGAAGGAATATTTTCCCCTGCTGTAGCAAATTGGATCATGCTTTGCTGGGGTTTTTTTTTCTATGATTGTATATTTATTTTTATGGTTGAACTAGATGGACTTGTGCATACCACCCAACATTTTGAGATGGAAATGAGGGAGCCTACTAGCAAACTTATTCTCTTAAAGGAGAATTAACCAAAAAAAAGTTAATTAAATCCACAAAGGCTTTTTTTTTTTACCACTACTATTCCTTTATATTGGCATTTACAATTTACAAATTGCGCAATTTAGAATTTGGATGAAAGGTTTAGCATTGGGAAACCCTTTTTGAAAGATAAAAAGTGCATTTCATGTACAACTATATGGATCAGACTAAAATGAGGGGGGGGGGAAGGGACAGTCCCTCAAAATCAGGGACAGTTGGGAGCTATGGACTTGTCTCTTTTTTTTCAACCTGACTAACTATGTAAGCGCCAAATTTCTTCTCCCTGGAGAAGAGACGCTTGAGAGGAGATATAACAGCAATATACAAATATCTCAGTGGTGTTTCCAGTTTAAGTATGAAACTTTTAACCCCCCCGGAGAGTGTAATGCCCTGTACACACGGTCAGACTTTTCGATGCAAAATGTGCGATCTGATCCTGTTGGAAAATCTGATCGTGTGTTTGATCCATCAGACTTTTTCTGTCGGATTTTCCGAGGCACAAAGTTTGAGAGCAGGATCGAAAATTTTCCGACAACAAAATCCGATCGCATGAATTCAGATTGTGTGTAGACAATTCCGACAGAAAAAGTGCCACGCATGCTCAGAATAAACTAAGACGAAAGCTATTCGCTACTGGCCCGTTTATAGTCCTGACATGCGTGTTTGACGTCACCTTGTTCAGAACGATTGGATTTTCTGACAACTTTGTGCAACCGTGTGTATGCAAGACAATTTTGGGCCAAATCCGTTGGGGAAAAAAAATCAGACGGATTTTGTGGTTGGAATGTCCGACCGTGTGTACAGGGCATAAGAGGACACGGGGCCACACGATGAAACTGGAAGAGAAGTGGTTTAACCTTAAAGTGATTGTTCAGTCTTGTTTTGTTTAAAAAAAAAAAAAAAGAAAAAAAAATGTTACACTTACCTGTGCAGTAGGTTTTGCACAGAGCAGCCCTCTTCCAAAATCAGTGGTGTCGGCAGGAAGTAGGGATCATTTTAAAAGACTCTTGGACATGCATCTTAGTAAAAACAATATATGGGGCATTATTTTCTACATGCACATACACCGTAACAGGTTAAACTTGATGAACTGTTGTCTTTATTCAGCACAATTTCATAGTTAGTTACATGGTTGGTAAGGTTGAAGTAGCACTATTTAAAAAAACATTCAGTGTGAATGGGGGCTTTTGTAATGCATACTTTTGTAATGAGCTCTGTGATTGGTCAGTGATCACATGGTACAGATAGGATCAATCAAAGCCCATCTGTACCATGTGATTAGCTGTGGTAAATTACAATAGTAAACACTGGTTTTCATTCAGACAAAATGGATACTGCTCACCGCCACACCAGTTATACGATGCTGTACTGCATTGGTGACAGTATGTAAAAAAAATTCCATGTCCTAACAACCAATGGCACGCTTTTGTAGTTATGCAAGCATGCATATGCGGAGGAAAAAGGCCTCTCCATCCCGCCCCCTAACTCCGGCTCTCAGTAAACTTGCTTGCAGTGGCTGCGGCTTCTCTCCTGACAGCACAATTCTCCCTGCTGCCCTGCATCTATAACAGAGGAGGCGAGAGAAGCAGGGGGCAGGGTATGCACACTCCAGCATCTTCCGAAGCCAGCGCCGGCAGCCTGACATGGAAAGGAGCACTGGACAGAGGAGGGGAAAGATCTGGAAGAAAAAGATGCGCCCTGCACTTTTGGGACAGAAATTTGGGGAGAGCTGGGGGGGGGGGGGGGTTTTGGGGGTTTATAAACTGGCCAGTATGTATGCACACCTGCACTCTGTGCATAAGCAAACCTGAACCCCATGCTCTGAATGCAATGTGCGCCTGAATAAAACGTGCGCCTGAACCCCGCGCCCTGAATGCAACGCACGCCTGATCCCCACGCCCTGAAGCTAACCTCAGTTGCTAGTGTTCTTCTGTTCCTATACCACAGGCAGCTGCAGCAGTTATAGTTGGTATATTGTGCCTCCTGCACAGTATACACCTGAAGCTACCCCCAATTGCTAGTGTTCTTCTGTTCCCATGCTCTGAATGCAATGTGCGCCTGAATGCAACGCACACCTGATCCCCACACCCTGAAGCTAACCTCAGTTGCTAGTGTTCTTCTGTTCCTATACCACAGGCAGCTGCAGCAGTTAGAGTTGGTGTATTGTGCCTCCTGCACAGTATATTAAAAATTATACAGAGGAAGTCACGAAACCTGTGATGAAACTGGTAGGAGGAGCCTGATTATCTGACGTGTGGGAGGTAGGAAGTAGCCTGGAGAGGAGGCATAGGACATATCAAACGCTGTGTAACCAGGGCTGCAGATCCAGGATGCAGGTGACCCTATTCCCCCCCCTCACTAATAATATAAATATATATATATAATTTATATTAGTATATGATTCACCTCTCTCTGGGCCGCACTTCTTCTCGTGCCCCCTTGGTGATTGATATAGGCCCCTGCTGTGGCATTGTTGGATTGGACCCTGACAGGACAATTTCGTAGTCTGAGTGTCCAGGCCTTCAGGGCTAGGCGTGCTGCCCGAATCTCTAGAATATTGATGGGCAAGGTCATTTCTGATTTGGACCATTTTCCTTGGACAGACTCTTCTTCAGGACTGCTCCCCAGCCTGGAAGACTGGCATCTGTTGTTACCACCTTCCAGGTAACTGGTAGGAAGGATTTCCCTTTTTGGAGATTCTTGGCTATCAACCACCAACTGAGGCTTTTACTGTAATAGTGTCGGGTTAAATGGCGCTGCCTAAAAACAGGTTTCCATTCCAAAGTGGACTCATGGAGTATAAATGGGTAAAAATAAAAATAAAAATCAAGGTCTTTTTTCAAAGAGCCCAATAGTGTCCCTCGATCTAATAAGGCTCTATGTTAATGAACCCAGAAAACCAGAAGGAACCTCAACATCACCCTGAAAAGGTTATATCAAACAGTGGGTGTAGTAAATCTATAGGCCACCAGGGACAGTGGACACAAAACCTAGAATCCTAGTATTGGGGACTAATAATCACACCCGTTGCATATTAAATCTCCAAAACAGCGGAAATAACATGAGCTGACGATATTGGAACAGGCTAGAGTATTTCCTTACAAGGGATAAACCACCCCTCATTCGCAAATAAATTGTAACTTTAGGCCAAAAAACCTGAAAATCACGTGTACCAGACTACATATACAACCTAATGCGATTATAAACCAAGTCGCAACAGTGCGAAAAAAGTGTCACTCAATGGTAAACCTACTAACAAAAATACCATAAGTACACCAAACCAGTGTATAGTGATAGAGGTATCTATGTATGTTTAGTATAACATTCATTGATAATCAACCTAGAATCACGTATGTATACTCAAACAGTGTTAAGTGACAGAAATATATATATATATATATATATATATATAAACCTAAACCAGTGTCTATGTTAAGCCTGTGTAACGTGACAAAAATCTATATATATGCCTAATAATTAAATATGTAAACACTTCACATACCAGAAATCAAGACAATTATAAATAAGAAAGAAGTGTGTATGTGTTAGTGCACACAAGGGGTGAAAAAACGATAGCAAAACCTTTTAGTGATAAAAGCTAAAAAATGCTCTAAACCATAAAATATATATATATATATATTATATACATATATATATATATATATGAAAAGTGCATATACACGTAAAAAAGTGAAAAAATAAAAAATAAAGAATAAAAAATAAAAAATAAATAAAAATATAAAAATAAAATGCAAAAAAATACACACAAAAAATATATATATATACGTGAAGTATACAGGACAAAATATATATGTGAAATAAGTCCCAAATAAATGTTCAATGGTGCTAGTTCAAAAAAGTCCTTAGAAAATCTTTAAAGTGACTTTGGTGCTTCCTATGCAGTCTTCACTGTGACTTCTGTGCTCCCCCACCAGGAATCCTACTCACCAGAAGTAAGTACCCCTGCAGGGGTTGTACGCCTTAAAGATCAATCTCCAGATGTCCCGTTCTTTACTTTGTAATAGATGATTGAGCATGTATCAGCATGGATTCCATAAGTCCTCATGAGAAAAAAATGGAAGCCTCCATAGTTTTACTTTGTAATAGATGATTGAGCATGGATCAGCATGGATCAGCATGGATTCCATAAGTCCTCATGAGAAAAAAATGGAAGCCTCCATAGTGTAATCCGTAAAAAATGATTTATTGGCACAATAAATATAAAAAATTATATATAAAAAACAAACCATAAGAGGCAAAAAACAGCACAACAAAAAAGAAAAAACAAAAAAATTTTACTAAAAAATGGCCACAACTCTCGTAAAGTGAGTTATACTGCGAGACCACAGTTCATCAGGGGGTGGGTATGATAATCCCCCCAAAAAGGAATTCCGGGTTAACCCCAGAAGATACCATAAAAAGTATATACTAATGCTAAGAACACAGCGTGAAATAGAGGCACTATCTATGGGGAACCGAAAACAAACCTCCCTATAGGGGTGATAGATCTCAGCTGTGTCCCCCCTGGGATAGAGCCATTCCCGTAGTGTTCAAAGCCAAAAAGCACAATTCTTCCTCGGGATCCGTATGATGGATACGCGGTTTGCGTTCCACCTGCGTGCCAGACACCGGCGGCGACCCGGAAGTGACGTAAAAGCGTAGCTACGACGGAGCTACGCTTTTACGTCACTTCCGGGTCGCCGCCGGTGTCTGGCACGCAGGTGGAACGCAAACCGCGTATCCATCATACGGATCCCGAGGAAGAATTGTGCTTTTTGGCTTTGAACACTACGGGAATGGCTCTATCCCAGGGGGGACACAGCTGAGATCTATCACCCCTATAGGGAGGTTTGTTTTCGGTTCCCCATAGATAGTGCCTCTATTTCACGCTGTGTTCTTAGCATTAGTATATACTTTTTATGGTATCTTCTGGGGTTAACCCGGAATTCCTTTTTGGGGGGATTATCATACCCACCCCCTGATGAACTGTGGTCTCGCAGTATAACTCACTTTACGAGAGTTGTGGCCATTTTTTAGTAAAATTTTTTTGTGTTTTCTTTTTTGTTGTGCTGTTTTTTGCCTCTTATGGTTTGTTTTTTATATATAATTTTTTATATTTATTGTGCCAATAAATCATTTTTTACGGATTACACTATGGAGGCTTCCATTTTTTTCTCATGAGGACTTATGGAATCCATGCTGATCCATGCTGATACATGCTCAATCATCTATTACAAAGTAAAACTATGGAGGCTTCCATTTTTTTCTCATGAGGACTTATGGAATCCATGCTGATACATGCTCAATCATCTATTACAAAGTAAAGAACGGGACATCTGGAGATTGATCTTTAAGGCGTACAACCCCTGCAGGGGTACTTACTTCTGGTGAGTAGGATTCCTGGTGGGGGAGCACAGAAGTCACAGTGAAGACTGCATAGGAAGCACCAAAGTCACTTTAAAGATTTTCTAAGGACTTTTTTGAACTAGCACCATTGAACATTTATTTGGGACTTATTTCACATATATATTTTGTCCTGTATACTTCACGTATATATATATTTTTTGTGTGTATTTTTTTGCATTTTATTTTTATATTTTTATTTATTTTTTTTTTTTTATTCTTTATTTTTTATTTTTTCACTTTTTTACGTGTATATGCACTTTTCATATATATATATATATATATGTATATAATATATATATATATTTTTTATGGTTTAGAGCATTTTTTAGCTTTTATCACTAAAAGGTTTTGCTATCGTTTTTTCACCCCTTGTGTGCACTAACACATACACACTTCTTTCTTATTTATAATTGTCTTGATTTCTGGTATGTGAAGTGTTTACATATTTAATTATTAGGCATATATATAGATTTTTGTCACGTTACACAGGCTTAACATAGACACTGGTTTAGGTTTATATATATATATATATTTCTGTCACTTAACACTGTTTGAGTATACATACGTGATTCTAGGTTGATTATCAATGAATGTTATACTAAACATACATAGATACCTCTATCACTATACACTGGTTTGGTGTACTTATGGTATTTTTGTTAGTAGGTTTACCATTGAGTGACACTTTTTTCGCACTGTTGCGACTTGGTTTATAATCGCATTAGGTTGTATATGTAGTCTGGTACACGTGATTTTCAGGTTTTTTGGCCTAAAGTTACAATTTATTTGCGATTGAGGGGTGGTTTATCCCTTGTAAGGAAATACTCTAGCCTGTTCCAATATCGTCAGCTCATGTTATTTCCGCTGTTTTGGAGATTTAATATGCAACGGGTGTGATTATTAGTCCCCAATACTAGGATTCTAGGTTTTGTGTCCACTGTCCCTGGTGGCCTATAGATTTACTACACCCACTGTTTGATATAACCTTTTCAGGGTGATGTTGAGGTTCCTTCTGGTTTTCTGGGTTCATTAACATAGAGCCTTATTAGATCGAGGGACACTATTGGGCTCTTTGAAAAAAGACCTTGATTTTTATTTTTATTTTTATTTTTACCCATTTATACTCCATGAGTCCACTTTGGAATGGAAACCTGTTTTTAGGCAGCGCCATTTAACCCGACACTATTACAGTAAATCCACTCTTAAAAGGAACCTTATTAAGGGATCCCCTTTTTTCCGGGTGGCAGCAGCCTATGTAGTGTTTTACATACAGGTATACTATATCTATACAGAGGTTTTATTTTTATTTTTATTTATCTGGCTTAAGCTACTCCCGGTGGTGAATAGCGCGGTTTTTCCATTTTTACTATTACACCAACTGAGGCTTTGGCACACCTTTGGGGATAAACGCATTGGGAAGTCTAGAGTTTGGACCTTCTTATTCCAAGTCGATAGGACACTGTTTTGCAGTAGTCTTGAATGAAATTGAGCATAAGGAATGGCTTTGAATGAAGCCACCATCTTTCTCAACAATCTCATGCAAAGTCAAATACAAGGATTCTTCTTTGCTTTGACCACCTGAATCGGTTTCCTTGTGGAACTGGTCTTTGCCTGGGGCAAGGACACCCTATTCTGAGCTGTATCTATGATCCGACCCAAGTATTCCAATCTCTTTGATGGTTTTAAGAAAGATATCTCTAGGTTGAGAATCCAACCTAGGCATTCCAGGTAGCTGACTGTGGTGACCAAGTGGGCTACCGACTGGTCTATCAAGAGTAGATCGTCTAAGTAAGCTAGAATCAGTATACCTTGAGCCCTTAATCTGGCTAAAGGGGGAGCCAAGACCTTTGTAAACTCTCGAGGTACAGTAGCTAGACCAAAAGGCAGAGTTACAAACTGAAAATGAAGATTTTCTATTTTGAATCTTAAATAGAATGGGGAAAAATAGGTACATGGGAGGTAAGCATCCTTGATGTCGATTGATGCTAGCAGTTCTGAACCTTGTAGAATGGAGACCACTGATCAGATTGGCTCCATGCAAAAAGAGCGGATATTCAAAAACCAGTTTAGATCTTTGAGATCTAGAATGGGTCTGACATCTTCGTTTTGGTACTGTGAAAAGGTTTGAATAAAACCCTACCCCCTGCTCTTCCATGGGGACCACTAATATCACTTTTTGAGACAAAAGATGGTCCAAAGCTTGAAAGAGAGACCACCTATTACATTTGTGAAGGCCCTGGAGTACCAGGACAATGGAATTTCCCATAAAATGACCCCATTTTGGAAAGCAAACGCCCCAACGTATAATCTGTGAGGCATAATGAGTCTTTTGAACGGTTCATTTTTTTCGAGAAGTTTTTTGGAATATGTGGAAAAAAATGAAAACGCTTATTTTTTATTTTTTTTACACAAAATTGTCAATTTATAAGATATTTCTAACACATAGCATGTATATAGCAAAAATTACACCCCAAAACACATTCTGCTACTCCTCCCGAGCACAATAAATGACACATCTCATTTAATTCCTACCTATTACACTTTTGAAGGTCCTGGGGCACCAAGACAGGGAAATTACCCACAAAATGACCCCATTTTGGAAAGCAAACACCCCAACGTATATTCTCTGAGGCATGGGCTGCAAATAGGTACTCGGGTACTCTGATGGGCTGCAGATAGGTACTCTGATGGCCTGGTGACAGGTACTCGGGTACTCTGATGGCCTGGTGACAGGTACTCGGGTACTCTGATGGCCTGGTGACAGGTACTCGGGTACTCTGATGGCCTGGTCACAGGTACTCGAGTACTCTGATGGCCTGGTGACAGGTTCTCTGATGGCTTGGTGACTGGTATTTGGGTACTCTGAAGGGTGGTGACAGGTACTCTGATGGACTGTGACAGGTACTCGGGTACTCAGATGAACTGTGACAGGTACTCGGGTACTCAGATGGACTGGGACAGGTACTCGGATGAACCGTGACAGGTTTTCGGGTACTTTGATGGGCTGTGACAGGTACTCGGGTACTCTGATGGGCCGTGACAGGTACTCGGGTACTCTGATGGGCCGTGACAGGTACTCGGGTACTCTGATGGGCCGTGACAGGTACTCGGGTACTCTGATGGGCCGTGACAGGTACTCTGGTACTCTGATGGGCCGTGACAGGTACTCGGGTACTCTGATGGGCCGTGACAGGTACTCAAATACTCTGATGGGCCGTGACAGGTACTCAAATACTCTGATGGACTGTGACAGGTACTATGAGGGGTGGTGACAGGTCCTCTTTATTGGGGGGGGGGCAATCAGTGTGATTGGTGTACACTGTAGGCGGCAACGAGATGTTACCGCAATCTCCTCCTCACACACGATCGGTGTGTGAGGAGGAGAACCCGGTAACATCTCGTTATCGCGGTTTGTTTTCATTTTAGTGATCGGCTGTGAAAGGATCACAGCCGACCACGTGGGTAAACAGCCGGTCAATGGCTGTTTACCAGCATCGGTGACGAGCAGTGTTCCCCGGGAACACGCCGA
The DNA here is from genome assembly GCF_037356315.1 of Lithobates pipiens. Lineage (NCBI taxonomy): Eukaryota > Metazoa > Chordata > Amphibia > Anura > Ranidae > Lithobates > Lithobates pipiens. The sequence goes on from NW_027507686.1 coordinate 173,695,194, forward strand.
CACCGACGTGCTTGCGCTGTGCACCGTGGGGGTATGGCCATCTGTGATCGGCTGTGACTTCATCATGGCCAATCACGTGGTAAACAGCCATAACCAATGGCTGTTCATCCCCTTCGGTGGCGAGCGGTGTCTCCACGCGCATTCCATGTTTAAACGGGAGGCCGTCATATGACAGCCTCCCACCACAATAGGTGCGCCGCCTGGCCGTCATTTGACTGCCGGCGGTCAGAAAGTAGTTAAAAGAAAAATGCTTAATCCTTTTCTTAACTGGCAAAAGGGAACTTTTCCCATTAGAAATCCTTTGGATATATTTATCCAAATTGTCCCCAAACAGCCGTTCACTGCGAAATAGAAAACTAGCCTGGAGCTTTTTGCATGACCAATTTTTCAACCATAGAACTTTACGCACATGCATCAGCCCGAGCATAACTTGTGAAGCCTGGAGAATAGAATCTCTCATAGCGTCTATTGCAAAACATAACGCTCCTGGTATCCCGGCCAAATCTTGGGTCTGCTGATCAGGAATAATCTTGAATAATCTTGAGCACCTGATTAACCACTTAAGCCCCGGACTAATTGGCAGCCAAAGGTCCAAGCCCCTTTTTGCGATTCGGCACTGCATCGCTTTAACTGACAATTGCGCGATCGTGCGACATGGCTCCCAAACAAAATTGGTGTCCTTTTTTTCCCACAAATAGAGCTTTCTTTTGGTGGTATTTGATCACCTCCTGCGTTTTTTTTTTTTTTTGTTTTTTTTTTTGCGCTATAAACAAAAATAGAGCGACAATTTTGAAAAAAATTCAATATTTTTTACTTTTTATTGTAATAAATATCCCCAAAAAATATATAAAAAAAACATTTTTTTCCTCAGTTTAGGCTGATACGTATTCTTCTACATATTTTTGGTAAAAAAAAATCGCAATTAGCGATTGATTGGTTTGCGCAAAAGTTATAACGCTTACAAAATAGGGGATAGTTTTATAGCATTTTTATTAATATATTTTTTATACTAGTAATGGCGATCAGCGATTTTTATTGTGACTGCAAGATTATGGCAGACACATCAGACATTTTTGACACATTTTTGGAACCATTGTCATTTATATAGCAATCAGTGCTGTTTAAATGCACTGATTCCTGTGTAAATTACACTGGCAGTGAATGAGTTAACCACTAGGGGGCAGTGTAGGTGTTATGTATGACGTTATCTGTTTTTTTTTATTGTACGGGGCATGGCCTGGCATGTGATGTCACTGATCGTCCTTCCCTATAAAAGGTAACAGACGATCGGTGACAGCCACACAGGGAAGCACTGGGATAGGTTTGTTTACACAGACCTCTCCTTGTTCTTCAGCTCTGTGACCCGATCGCGGGACACCAGCGGCGATCGGGTTCACTGGTCCTGCGGCCATGGTCACGGAGCTCAGGACCGGGTCAGGAGCTCGCTCCGGACCCATGGCTGGGCACTTAAAAAGCAATGTACAGGTACGTGCTTGTGCCCAGCCGTGCCATTCTGCCGACGTATATCGGTGTGAGGCGGTCCTTAAGTGATTAAACTGGTCTCTTAAGAACTGACATACACCGATTGCTGCCAGCGCAGACTGAGCCACTGAACCTACCAGAGAAAAATTGTTTTTAAACAGGATCTCCAACTTCTTATCCGTTGGATCCTTCAGCATTTCAGCATTGTCTACTGGACAAGTCAAAATTTTATTCAGAGGATATGGCAGCGTCAATTGTTTTTTTATTAAATTCTTCCTCCATAGGATAAAGTGTTGAGAACCTTTTTGGAGGAAAAAACTGTTTATCTGGGTGCTCCCACTCAGAATACATAAGCTTTTTTAGCAATAAATGGATAGGAAAAGCATGAATAGCTTGGGGAGGCTTTAGACAAGAAGTGGGCTCATCAACTGGTTCAGCTGATGGCCGCATGACTGAATTCAGTAAGAGATTGTACCATCAATCTTTGAGATCATGTACCTGATCTGTTCGTATTTGACTCTTCAGAAGAGGAGTCATTAGCCTCTTCCTGGTCCCCTTAGAGAAATTCATCATCTCTCACACCCTGTTCCTCAATTTGAGGGTCCTGGGAAATGGAAGGGGACCTATTGTGCTTAGTCTCACTCTGGGATGCGATTAAAGCCTCAATTTTTTGCTCTAACCCCAAAATGGTTGATAAAAAAACCTCTTCAGTAATATAGACAGGGGTTGCAGTGTTGAAAGCAGTTGCAACACCTAACGACCCTGATGGCTCACTCTGACCAGCCATCTCTGAACTTTTAGGGGAGGATGCCATCTTTTTTGAGATGGTTCTAGACTTTTTTGTGGCTGAGGGAGTCCTTCTTGAGCCCTTTTTTGAGGTGTTTTTACCCCCTTCCGACCAAAGCAGACTTACCACCAGAAGGAGTACATCCACTGCTTGAGCAATAGTCCAGCCACTGCTATTAATGCTCAGCCTGATGCATATAGTAAATGTGTCAAAAAGGAATGCCTGTGTCAACAAACCTTTCATGCCCCTCTTTGCTCTTGTCTTGTGACAACTTGCAGCCAGCACAATGGAGTTTTTAAAGCACACTCCCGCGCCGGACGTTGGAGGACGATTTTCTCTGGTAAAACCAACAGACCCAATCTTCACCCCTCCCACGGTGGGTTTCATTAACAAACCTTCAGGAAGCGGGGACCCTCGGGGAACCGACACTCCTGGACCCGTAATAGCACCCCACCAGTAAAACGTTATGGCTTTAAAATACCAAAGTACTGGACCCCGGGTCCAGCTCTCTAAAAAGAGAAGTATTAGAGGAAAAACCTTGTTTCTTTGGATACGAGACCCAGGTACCATTCAATCCGGCCTAAAAGACATTTTGAATGCATCCGGCTACATGGCTAGCCCCAGCAAGGATTGCTCCAGTGGAGCTCAGCACAGCACATCTTTACTAGTGAAAAAACTGAGGTACTCCCTGTAGTGGGAGGGGTTATATAGGGAGTGGACTTTCCTGTCTTGGGGTGTGCCAGTGTCCATCACCTGAAGGTGGCCTATAACCCACATAGTAACTACTATGGCTCTGTGTCCCATTATGTATGATGAGAAATGTAAAATGCACTAAAAATGCATAGGTGTGAATCAGGCCTCAGCCTAGGTTTACATATATGCGATGCAGGAAATACGACAAATTCTGTGCGTTTCCCGCACGCATTTAAATTGCATCATGTTCCTGCAATCTGCTGCGGTGTCAATTTTAAATTACCAACATCCCAAAACAGTTCACAAAATGCAGTGCGATTAATTGCCAGAATCAAATTGCATGGGTGTGAACACACGTGATCCAAATCGGGTGCGGCAAAAAATGCCTGCAACATTTTTTTTTTTGGTGTGGTGCGATTTGATCTGATACAATATGAATGCACTCAAATTGCACTGCAAAGAATGATGTGATTTGCAATTCTTGTCCGAATCACGTGCGGTTTCCCTCACCGCTCCTGTGTGAACCCAGACTCAAGCAATATTATCAGGTGTGATATCTTCTGAGAGAAACTTTAGCACAACTTCATGAATTAGGGCCACTGTGCTGCTTTTATAGATATAGGTTGCAACTAGTGGATCATACAGTATATAGAAAAGAACATGCTACAAACAATTCAGTTTTTTATGTAACAACTTTCTGTTCAACATCCAGATAATGCAAGCTTGTGTCTAAAACTAAACACAGAAGATGACACTTATGCAAAAAGACAACAGTTTATTATATTAACTGTTAAGAAGCATTTCAGGTTAAGCATAAAGGTTTATTTTACAAGGTGTTTTGTCATCTGGTAAATAAAATTGGTTTGAATTTATAAGACAGAATACATATTGATGAAAGTGAAAACATTTTCTGGTGGAAATGCAATTAATGGTAACTTTCGTTAGCACATGGTACTGTGTTACATTCGCATTGTTCAATTATTTTGATCTGTATAGTAGATTTTGATGAGTCGGGACAGTGAAGGTCTATCGATTTTACTGAGGTGCGCACTGGACTGCAACAGCGGCACCTACCTTCAACTGCTTCAAATCCATCATGATACCTGAAATAAAAATGCAGAGAATGTCAGAAATTGCAGATATGTCAATGCTACGGTAGTGGACAGGGAGTAAAATGTAGAGCTCTTTTATATATTCTATTAAGTCAGCCTTTCTTAACCTTCTCAGTACAGAGGAACCCTTCAAATAGCTTTCCAGTCTCAGGGAACCCGTGCTAAAAGTGATACATTAGTGTGATAGTCAGTGGGAAGAATGCTCCTTACACTTGTAGTCATTGGGTTGAGTAACCAATACAGGGCCGGTGCTACCACTAGGCGGAGTAGGCAGCCGCCTAGGGCGCACTACCCCCCAGGGCACAGCCATGGCCTCTGTCCTAAGAACTGCGTGCCTCCAATCCCCCAATGTGTCCCGCTGAGTGCCCCGCTGTTCCCTCACTCTCTTCATAGAGTAAAAGCTTACAGCGCCACTTCGGGACTCCTTTAATCCAGCCTGTCCCTCTGGAGCGGATCCGTGTGTCTGTGTGTTTGCAGCAGAGGGGTGTATTTGTAGCTGCTGGCTTTTGATATTTTTTTATTTTTTTATTTTTTTTTTTATTTTTTTTAGGTGGACCTCCTCTTTAACAAAAAAAAATAATTAAATCCACAAAGGCTATTTTTAACACCACTATTCCTTTATATTAGCTTTTAATATGTACAAATGCAGCAATTTAGAAATTGGATGAAAGGTTTAGCACTGGGAAACACCTTTTGAAAGATAAAAAGTGCATTTTAGGTATATGGATCAGACCAAAATGAGGGACAAATGAGGGGGAAAGAGGGACAGAGGGATAAGGGGAATCGGGGACAGTCCCTCCAAATCAGGGACAGTTGGGAACTATAGAGTTTCCCCCTTACAAATACCTAAAAAAAAAATCAATGGTGTAAGTGGGGACTTATCTGAGAGGCATAAATTGCTCAAAGAACCCCTAGCTACCCTGGAAGGAACCCTAGGTTTTCACTGAACCCTGGTTGGGAAACCCTGTGATAGGCTATATTTATGCAAGTGACTCCCTGTTAAGCCTGGAAACACTGTTTGTGTTCCGGGCACCTCCTCTTCTTCACATGCCAATATGAAGACTTCAAACCTTCTGCCAGTGTTTAGCCTGGCATTCTTTTGTATAAGCACAATGTTTTGGTGCTGTACACCTAATATAACTAAGTACACTTTATGGCCTACTATATCTTAACCACACATGGAAAGATACAGCTACATTATGTGGACATTTGACCATCACACCTATTTGAACATGGTCATTTTTATGTGTTTGACCTGCGTTTTGTTAAAACAATTTTCTGGATTTTGGAGTGTTTCTGTGGAATTTTGTGCCCATAAAAAAACTAGCATTTTTAAAGGTCAGGTACTGATGTTGGCTGAAAAGACCTGGCTAGCCATCTGCATTCCAAATCAGCCCAAAGATATTTAGTAGAGTTGAGAACTAGTGAAGGGCTTAGGCCGGTTCAGACATGACATGAAGTTCTTATTCTGGGAAGCTGTCAAAGCCTACAGGCAATCATTTTTGGTGGAGGCCCCAAAGCCACAAATATGCATGTCCCCTTCTATACATGTGGCTGTGGGGTGGGGAATGACTCTTCCACTCATATTTGCCTGTCGGCTTTGACAGCTTCCTAGCAGGAGACCTCAGTCGGGTTCAGGCTCATGTCTGAGCATGCCTGAGCTCAACCCTACTGAGGACTGAGCTCTATGCAAGTGGTGGAGGGAGACTGGTCAGGCAGCCTTCTGAGAAGTGTGATTTGTTCCTAGGCAAGGACTGAGAATGTGGGAGCGTGTACTGACAAAAAACAGTATCCCCACCCCACAAAAACTTGCAACGTAGTTACAGGCTAATGGGAGAGAGAGAATTGGCGGTACATCACTTTTTGAGTGAAGGTCAACGTTAACCACTAGAGATCCGCGCTATAGCCAAATGACGGCTACAACGCGGACCTCCTTTGCCGGGATTACTATTGACGTAATCCCCTGCACGAGCGGCCTGCGCGCCCCCTGAGGGGCGCGCACGGCGCGCTCTGTGATCGGCGAGTCTATGAGACTTGCCTGATCACGGATCTGAGCAAGGGGTCGATCCCGACCCCTTACCACGTGATCAGCTGTCAGCCAATGACAGCTGATCATGTGATACAATGGAGCCGGTAATCAGCTATTTTCCTCCTTGCGCTGACAGCGGATCACCGGCGTCCGTGATCGGGACATCAGTCCCGATCACGGCCAGCTTACCAGTGCCCACCTGCCCCTTGCCAGTGCCACTTCAGCAATAAATAAGTGCCCCCGTCAGTGCCCACAGTGCCACCCATCAGTGCCCACAGTGCCACCCATCAGTGCCCACAATCTGCCTCAACAACGATGCTGCACCCCAGTGCCACATATCCGTGCCCATCAGTGCCGCCCATCAGAGCCACCTATCAGTGCCCATCAGTGCCATCTATCAGTGGTACCTATCAGTGCCCCTTAGTGCCACCCATCCGTGCCGCCTTATCTGTGCCCATTAGTGCCGCCTTAACTGTGCCTATCAGTGCCCACCAGTGCAGCCTATCAGAGCCCACCAGTGCAGCCTATCAGGGCCGCCTCATCAGCGCACTAAATGAAGGAGAAAAATGACCTGTTTGCAAAATTTTATAACAAACTATTAAACATGATTTTTTTTTTTTTTTTTTTTTTTTGTTTGTTTAGCAAAAAATAAAACTCCCAGCTGTAATTAAATACCACCAAAAGAAAGCTCTATTTGTGGGAAAAAAATTCTAAAAATTTAATTTGGGTACAGTGTTGTATGCCCGCACAATTGTCATTCAAAGTGCATCAGCGCTGAAAGATGAAAATTGGTCTGGGCAGGAGGGGGGTTTAAGTGCCCAGTAAGCAAGTGGTTAAACCATATCTTTATGGAGCTGACTTTGTTCACAGGGGGAACAATCATGCTGGAACAAAAAGCTGTTGCTAAAAAACTGAAAGTGCACAATTGTCTAAATATCTTTCTATGCTGTAGTAATAACTATCTTTAAGGCCCTATTCACACTAGTGTGATTCCTCATGCATCTGCCATCACGCTGCAATGCTCGAGAAAGGAAATCACATTATTCTCTAGTGTCTGGTGTCTGGTCACATCAATGCAACATGGTGCAGTGTGATATTTGTAAAGATGGCACTTCTTTTGGTGCAGCTTAATGTATTTTGGCCCCATAGCCTTTGATGGAAATGCATGAAAAATGCAGGTACATGCATTTTTGACAGGGTTTGGGTTTCGCAACCAGCCTCCTCCTGTTACAAAAAAAATAAAAAATGCACGAAGCATGAAAAAGCATAAAAAACGCAAATAATGTGCTACGATAATGCAATAGCACTAGTGTGAACCTGAGGTGAAGGATGGTGATACTTTTGAAGGCCAATTAAAGTAATTTATTTGTATCTTCTGTTTTGTTGGTTTTGTTAAGTTTCTGATACCATCCATCAAACAGCTCTTGGTGCCAATAAGACCCTACTGCATGTACATGGGCTGACAAGCAGAGATGAGCTCAGGAATGTTCATATACCAGTCCGAACCCGTCTGAACTATCCTGCCAGAAAGTTGTCACTGTGACTGCAGATCACCAAACATCAGAGGCCACAGCACTCTGTTGCCATGTAAATACACAGCCCCTGTATACACATGGCTGCAGGACAGGGAACACCTCCTTTGTTTCTGATTGATGGACTGCACTGACAGCTTACTGGCAATATAGCTCAGGGTTTGGACTAGTTTCCGAATATACCTGAGCAGCTGATGACATAGCAGTATGTTGCTGCCCATTCATTGTCCAATCAGAAGATTGAAAAAAACACCATAACTGGTGGCATCCTCCTGACTGTGTAGTCAGGCAGAGGTTTGTGAATCAGGGCAGACAAGATGGCTATTTATTTGTATGCCTGAATTTCAGCCTTAATTGCCCAATTTATTCAGTTGTTCAGCTGAATACATTTTACTATTCTGCCAATCTGTTTAGAAATATAAATGAGAGTCAAAATAAAATCTAAAAGCCATGAGAAGCTCCACTAGTAATAAAATGATTGATGAAAACAGAATAATGTATTTTTCCTTACCATGATTCAGACTCGCAGTATCCCTGACACTTGGTCAGTGGCACTTCAGCCGTACAATTATCCTTAGTGATGGTGTGTTTGTATTGATGAGGGCTGCAGCTGGTTTCTAAAAGAAAGGACATAAATTAATATGTTACCTTTACAGGAGAAGGATCCCTCACATCATATTCCTTTCTTAAAATACAGTATACAATAGGGCTTCTCTTCTATGCTTGTCTGCTTTTGGTATACACTAGCATAGAAACACTATGGCTGTAGTAGTTTTACCTCTGACAAGTGTACTTTATAACTTGTGACTTCTCAGCCACAATTAATATCAGCAGGGTTCCCCAGTTGGGCTCGGTTCACACTGCTGCCACATGGATTCCGACTTGTGAGACCCCGAGTCGCATGACATGTTCAGTTTAATGTTTCCCTATGAGAGCCGTCTTAACTGCTATACACAAGTCGCTCAAACTTTATGCCTCACACACGATCGAACTTACCGCCAACAAATTTGTGGAATTTTGTCCGAAGGGCGTTGGCTCAAACTTGTCTTACATACACACAGTCACACAAAGTTTGGGCAACAATTACGAACGTAGTGATGTACTATGTGGTTTTTAACCTCTTTAGCGCCACCCTTTGGGCTTTTTCTGCATATTAAGTGTTAGTCGAAGTTTGGTGAGTTTTATTTGCACTTTTCAGTTTGCGTTTTTCATTATGTGCTTTTCAGTTTGTTTCTGAATGGCCAGATATGTTGCGGAATCGGAGGAGATAACGTGTTATTTATTATTGGCCTTGGAGTTATTGCTTTGATATTTTTTTTTTGGTTGAATGATGATTTGATTTTGTATATTTTCTATATTTTTTGATGCATAGAATGGACTTTTTGGTTAAGTTGTATTGGCGGATAGCATATCTAATTATTTTTTTTTTTTTAATGCACAATAAAAAAATTGTGGAGAATAATACTTGGCTATGTGTTTTACTTCAAATGACAGTTTGGGAGTAGGCAGTAACATTTAAAAGAATACAATGTAAAATTAACAAGGGACACCAACATAGTTGTATCTTTGATATTAAAAACTACGGGATAATGGTGTTGTGGTAACTTGCACCAAAAAAAAAAAGAAGAAAAAGAAAGCATAATATTATTGATATCGCTAGAAAAAAAGCCTTTGAAAATTAATTTGCAATAACTCCATCAGTATCACCAGCAAAGCAGCTTCATTATTATGCCATTAAAGAAGAGAGAATGTGCGCTGCATTTCGAGATTTCATAATTTGCCACATCACAAATGTTAATTCTCCATTACAAACGCTAGTTTACAAGATGGACCGCTTCTGATTCCGAGCATGCGTGTTTGTACTTTGGACTTTTGTCTGACGGACTTGTGTACAAACGATTGGAAAATCTGACAACACACATTTGTTGGTGGAAAATTTGAAGGCATGCTATCCAACAATTGTTGGCGGAAAGTCCAACAACAATTGTCCAATGGAACATACACATGGTCGGATTTTCTGCCAACAGCTTGACATCCAACATTTCCCATTGGAAAATCCGATCGTGTGTATGGGGTTTTGGAACAGGTTCCTGAACTACTTTGGTCCGACTTGGGTGCAATTTGAGCCCTTGTACATGCTCCTAAATAGCATCCAGATCAGATCAAGTCGGGAGGAAGTCACAGGGCAAAGTCGCATGCAAAGTTGTACAACTTTGCCGTCGCAGCAGTGAGAACCAAGCCTTAATTGATGGATTGTATTTCTCTGACAATCATGTCATTTCACAATACAGTTCACTGCTCTAATTACAAACATATGTTAAAGTAGAACTATAGGCAAATCTTTTTTTTTTTTCTTAATTTTGGATAGAGTAACAAAGATTTTTTTTCACCATCTATGTCCCATTGAGGAGATTTCCCTTCACGTCCCATAGCCAAATAGGACGTGAGAGGAAATCCCTGCAAGTTATGGGAATTCCTTGGGGACCCTCGGGTCACCAGAACTAGTGTCCTCATTGGAAGATTTCCCCTCTTACTTTTTATGGGGACAACCCAAAATGTGGGACTTTCTTTTTTTTTTTTTTTTCCACTTTCAATAATAATGGTAAACAGGACAAATGGGATGCACAGACAGTGATAGAAACTACACTTTGCCCAAAACGAAAAAAAAAATGTTTTGCCTTTAGTTATAATTCAATCTCTTCTAATACATTGCCAAATTGAGGCTCGATTCAAATCTATGCATGTAGCTCTTGAGCGTTTCTGCACTGCTTTTTTACTGCGATTTGCGTTTTCTTTTTTTTTGTTTTTTGTTTTTTTGGGGCGGATTTAACCACTTCAGCCGCAGAAGGTTTTAGCCCCTTCCTGACCAGAGCATTTTTTACAATTCGGCACTGCGTCATTTTAACTGGTAATTGCACAGTCATGCAATGCTGTACCCAAACAAAATTTGCGTCCTTTTTTCCCCACAAATAGAGATTTCTTTTGGTGCTATTTGATCACCACTGCGGTTTTTATTTTTTGCCACATACACAAAAAAAGCACCAATTTTGGAAAATTAAAATATTTTTTTCTTTTTTTTCTATAACAAATATCCCCAAAAATGTTTTTAAAAAACAAATTTCAGCCACACTCGGCCGTTCACCAGATTCTCCGTCCTGAACACCTGACCACCATAGGGAGAGCCTGGGATGTTCTCCATGTCACCCCCCACAGTGATACGTCGTTTGGAGGCGTGCTGAGAACATCTGAGTGGATCTGAAGATCACGGGACATCCGAATGAGTGGAACGATCTCTGGCATCTGGTTATCGAGACGTCTATGGGATTCGTGATCGAATCTGCGCAGTTTGACCTCCCCTAACAGGGGGCCACTGAGGATCTGGTAAGCCTCCATCTATTAGTGGTGTTTTGAGGTGAAGGGTCCACGTGGTCAAGTACTATTTTATTGAATGAACAAGTTTCAGCTACTTCTGCTTCATATTTACAAGGGACATTACTTATATATTTTTTTTTGCATCAATTTACATATGGTCATTTGAATTCACAGTTTGTTTTATTATCTCATTGGACACTTGAGTGTTATAAGATTTTTTCATTAAGATTTTTTTCAAAATATTTGAGTTTTTTTTATTTATATTTAATTATTTTTTTGCACAATTTGTCAGGTCACATTCACATTTAGTGGCCAAGCGCTGCACTTTATTTCTTTTGTTTTATTTGTGCCCAGTATCCTGGTTATGGTGTTCAGCTGCTGATTTTTTATTGGTTTTTACTAAGCGCAGATTTTTCTATTTTTTCTGTGTGTAGAGCATTACTCTCTCTCCCAGGGGGTTACGTTGATGTTTTCATACCACCAGTGAGTATACCTCCTTCTATGTCCACATCCTATCTCCTTTATAACGTGGAGTGTTTTTATCAATATATTTTACTTTATCCTTTTGTTTTCTACTCGTTTTGAGGACAATAGCATGCTCTTGTGTTTGGATTGAGCCGAGCTTGTCTGCTTTTTGGATATCTTGGATTGGAAGATTATATCCATTTATATTGTGACAACCTATATATGGTTATCTCCTTGTTACTCGTATGTACCACCCCCTGTTTGAGGCTATAATACAAGGATACTTTAATTTATGAACCAGTAGGTATATATTTCTCTGTTTATTTGTTCTTACATATGTTTTTGATCTTGTCTATGTTTCAAATTACATTGATTAGCTATGTATCTGATAATCTGAGTAATCATGGCTTTATTATATTAATTCCAGCTGGTTTCTATGAATCCTTGAGAATTGCTCTTTCTGTGAGCCAACTCTTGTCCTACATTGGACAATTCTTCTATAACTATATGTTGAATAAGACTGACACTCTTGCAAGGTACATTTTGTTTGTCTTCATGCCTATACATGTCTTGAATCTCTGACCAGATAGAACGATGCTTCAAAAATGTGTGTTGTTCCAATTATTGTCAGGGCTGGCTGCTCAGCTGTCGACTAATTGCCAGCTGTCATCTCTCTCCACAGTTACCAGCTGTTCCTGATCATGCTCATCTGACCTGCCTACTTAAAGCTGTCCAGCTCACTTCACCTCTGCCTTCACCTTGGTCACATCACTAGAAACCATCTCCTGCTGTTCTGTTTAAAGACTGGCTTGCTGACATCCCTTCTGGCTCCTTCTGGCTCCTTATGCTGCTTGCTGTTGCTCTACTTGGATCCCTGACTTCTGGCCTGGCTGACTACCCGATCTGGTTACTGGACTCTGGCCTGGCTGACTACTCTATCCGGTAAATGGTCTCTGGCTATGCTTTGACTACGCTTTTTCTATTTACCTTTTTATTTAATAAACAAGTGTGATTTAATTGTACTTCTGTCTCGGTCAGATTCATGGTTTCTGACAATTATAAACATATTTGTTTTATAACTTTTAGATAGTGAGACCCCTTTTCCTTGCAACCAACGAATCCCGAATGTGTCCTGATGAATCTTAACGGCAAAACGCACTAGGGCTCACATCACATACTGTATATTTCTATGTATATGGTTTTTTAATCCTCTTTCATCTCCTTTTTATACTATATATTGTGTATGTTCCTATGGTTCAATAAATATTACTTTTTATATACTTATTCTTTACTGTGCCATTAAAGTCCGATCTTGGGTCACCTTTTGGGACCCTTCTTTTTTGTATTCCCATAATTATTCACGGATGAGGCAATGTGAGTGCTCTATTTCCTTGTTATCAACGTTAACCACTACAATACAGGGCACTTTCGCCCCCTTCCTAACCAAGCCCAATTTTCAGCTTTCATCGCTCTAGCGCTTTCAGTGACAATTGCGCGGTCATGCTACACTGTACCCAAATGAAATTTTTATCATTTTGTTCGCACAAATAGAGCTTTATTTTGGTGGTATTTATTCACGACTCCGTTTTTTTATTTTTTGCGATATAAGCGCAAAAAAGCGGAAATTTGGAAAAAAAACAATATTTTCTTTTTTCTATTTTAAAAGAAATCCAATAAAATCAAATTTTGTCATAAATTTAAGCCAAAATTTATTCTGCTACATGTTTTTGGTAAAAAAAATTCCGTTAAGTGTATAATAATTGGTTTGTGTGATCACGGACATATGTACGCAAATGATCATGTACATATGTGTGCAGGTGATCACGTACATATGTGTGCACATAATCATTGGGACAAGTGATTTTAGTGGGACATATGTGGGGGACATGTTTTTATTATTAGGGACATGTGTTTTTATTTTTTGGGGACATGTGTGTTTTGGGGACATATGTGGGGACTGTGTTTACACTGTGTGGTGTGTTGTGTGTTTACACTAGACTGAAGATCAGTGAGTAAAAAGCTGTAAAAAACATCTCATACTCACTGATCATCAGCCGGCTGCAGCAATCTGCTCTCCTCTCCTCAGCGATGACTTCTGTGTGAGGAGAGGAGGAGCCGATTGCCTAGCAACAGGCTGTTTGTTTACATCACATGACGGCCGTGATTGGACACGGCCGTCATGTGATCAGGAGGGCCAATCACAGAGCCCTCCTGCCGATCTGAGATGCGCCGTGTCCGGGTGACACGGGCGCATCGGGATCGCGCCGCTGCGTGGGCACGCGCGCTCGCGATCCCGCTCCTCCTGATGGACGTTCCTGAACGTCCTATCAGGAGTAGACGGCTCCCACCCGGCCGTATATGTGCATTGGCCGGGTGGGAAGTGGTTAAACATGACAAATAGAGAGGGTGAATCATCCTAACTAGTCCAATCTTTTTCTACTACCCAAAACAAAAAATTTTGTCTATAGTTATACTTTAAGTTTTCTAAAGCCAAAGTTTTGTTCTGGTGATTACTGTATCTGGGACAGACAATGGTAAAAAAAAAAAATGTAAATGGTACATCTTCCCCTTGAACAGACGGTAAGAGGAAATCTTTTTATAGGGACACCTCTTCTGGGGACAAATATCTAAGAAGGGATTTTCACCCATTTCCTGTTGTATCTCCAGGGCAGGAACTGGAGAAAAGCCTCCCAAAAGGTACTTACAGTGAAAAAAAAACTGACAAAAAAAAAAAGTTTCACTCATTCACTACATTACCCAGGATAGAAAATAAAGGTTTTGACTTTAGATATTCTTTAAGCCTATTACTGTACAAATAGTTTGGAACTATGTCTCACTGCCAGGAGCCCATTCACACATTGCGATGCTTTCACCAAATTACTACCCTTATATATGCCATTGACTAAATATCGGCATTTGTCCATTTAAAGGCGCTCCTTGTTGTCTCACTGGGGTTGATTTACTAAAACTGGAGAGTGCAAAAATCTGGTGCAGCTGTGTATGGTAACCAATCAGTTTAGAACTCCAGCTTGTTCAATTAGGCTTTGACAAAAAAACATGAAAGCTGATTACCAGATTTTGCACTCTCCAGTTTTAGTAAATCAACCGCTCTGTCTCTTTGTTTACATGTACTGCGGGGAAATGAGGAATGAGCCAAGACAGCAGCTGCTTGGAGTAAAAAAGTGCAATTTTAATGTTCAGATAGAGGTGAGTTCAATGGACACCCAAGTTAATATATGGGCTTGCATCTGTTACTTTGCCCTAAATTTAAAGTGAACCTAACAGGTCAAAACATAGGAGCTGCCACTGCTGTGTTTTTTTTTTTTAAGGTACAGCTTCTTAGCTCCTATTCCAATCCTGGCTTTACCACCTTGAGAGTCAGTGACCTAGAAGTACAATAGCAAGCAGCATCAGACTTTAGTCTTTGTATACTGCATGTTTTGCCAAATCAGTAACTTACAAATAGAAAAGCTATAATCAGTATGAAATGTTCCATTTTGAGTGAAACTGTGGTCTCTCTTCAGCTGGTCTACCACCTTGCTAGCATTCACATGTCCAAAGAAATAGACACCCCAAACCAGACACTCCAGTTGCTTAGGACTTTATTGTTCCATTGAGAACTCCATATGTCTGGATGGAGTACAGAGTCCGAGGTAGATGGAGTGTATTTTAGAACAATAACGTTTTAGGTGAAGTGTCTCATGTCAGGACCCAGTTCTTAGGACATGTATGACAACCCCAGAACACGCACCTTCAAAAACAAGGCAGGGATGAAAGTTCCCTATTATTGTTATACATTTACTTTAGGGGCATTAAAAGGCAGGACCCTTCAGGCACTCATGGTCTCAGCTTCAGCCTGCTACCAGTATTTGCATTTTATTAATAGTAAATAAAAGGCTGGAGACTACGTACGTGGTTTAGTTGTCTGGGTTACATCAGAAACTGTTGAAGAAAAATGACAATATTTTAGATAAAATAAATTACACATAGATTCAAAGAATGTAAAAGGATCCAAGTGTCACATTGGCTTTATCCCTTTCTTTATGTCATCTAGATTTCCATCAGCCTGCTTTGCTTCTGGTCACCCTACTACCTAGCAATTTCTGTGACTCAAAGTGCATGTACAGCTTCATTGCAACACGCTTGTCTGACATACAATCCACATACAGCCTCAGGGCGGGTCAAAGATACAACAAAATCTGTATTTGAATATATGATTTGTAGGTTTTCTTTAACCACTTCAGCCCCGGACCATTTTGCTGGCTTAAGACCAGACCACTTTTTGTGATTCGGCACTGCGTCGCTTTAACTGACAATTGCGCGGTCGTGCAACGTGGCTCCCAAACAAAATTGACGTCCTTCCCCCCCCCCCCCCCCCCCCCACAAATAGAGCTTTCTTTTGGTGGTATTTGATCACCCCTGCAGTTTTTATTTTTTGTGCTATAAACAAAAATAGAGCGACAATTTTGAAAAAAAAAAAAAACGCATTCTTTTTTACTTATAAAAAATATCACCCAAAAATATATACAAAAAACATTTTTTTTCCCTCAGTTTAGGCCAAAACATATTCTACATATTTTTGGTAAAAAAAATCGCAATAAGCGATTATTGATTGGTTTGCGCAAAAGTTATAGCGTTTACAAAATAGGGGATAGTTTTATGGCATTTTTATGAATTTTTTTTTTTTTTACTAGTAATGGTGGTGATCAGCAATTTTTATTGTAACTGCGACATTATGATAAATCGGACATTTTTGACACATTTTTGGGACCATTGTCATTTATACAGCAATCAGTGCTATACAAATGCATTGATTTCTGTGTAAATGACACTGGCAGTGAAGGGGTTAACCAGGGGATGGCAGTGTAGGGGTTAAGTGTTCCTAGGGGCGTGTTACTAACTGTGCGGGGCTGGGCTTTGTGTTAGTGAACACTGATCTCTGCTACAATCACATGGAGCAGAGATCAGCATCACTTGTTAGGCAGAACGGGGAGATGCTGTTTACAATGGCATCGCCCTGTTCAGTCTCCCTGTGAGACAATCGCGGGTATGCCCGCGGCTGGACTCACGGGGTCCTGACCGACACGCGAGCGTGCCGCCATATAAAAATGGATGTACCTGTACGCCAATATGCCTGCCCGTGCCATTCTGCTGACGTACAGCGGCGTGTGCCAGTCGGGAAGCGGTTAAAGTGACACAAAAAAATTTAAGTTTTCAGTGTAAACCCTCTGGTCCTATATTCTATCTTACTTTACCACAGGCACATATTGCTCTATGACCTATTCTAAAAAAAGTTTGTTCTCCTCCAAAAGTTCTCTTAAGAGTTTGTTACCTTCAGGAGACCCAAATCACAAAGTTCAAGATGAAGATGAGATGAAGTGAATCACAATGGAGGGCCCGCATAGGTAACATTGAAACAAGGGCAGTAGGCATTAGAGGCTGAGGACCCTTTCACACCTATGCATTGCGAAAACATTGCACAAACAAGTGCTTTACAGTGTGCTACTGCAATGCATGGCATTTTGAATGACACCTGGATGCACGAATGCAAAGCCACCTGCGATTGCTCCTCAGAGAGCCAGAACGGTGGGTGATCTGTCAATGTAAACAGACAGATCCCTCTTCTGCCAGGGGAGTAGAGAGATATCTGCTGTTCCTAGTGATCAGGAACAGCGATCTCTCTCTCTCCTCTAGTCAGTACACTCCCTCTACAGTTATAAAAACCTCCCTAGGGAACACTTAACCCCTTGATCGCCCCCTAGTGTTAACCCCTTCCCTGCCAGTGACATTTATACAGTAATCAGTGGCTATTTTTAGCACTGTAGAAATGTCAATGGTCCCAAAAAAGTGTCCGATCTGTCTGTGCAATATCGCAGTCCCTCTAAAAATCTGAGATTGCCACCATTACTAGTAAAAAATAAATAATAATAAATGACATTTCTAGCCCCTAGTTTGTAGATGATATAACTTTTGCGCAAACCAATCAATATGCACTTATTGCGATTTATTTTACCAAACATATGTTGAAGAATAGATATTGGACTAAACTAATGAAGACTTTTTTTCTTTTTGGAGATATGTTGTTTAAAGATTTTAAGCAATACATTTCAAAAAGACATCCCCTATACTGAGTTATTGGAACCGGGGTGCATAGAGTGGTATTTGTGATGCTGGGCAGCCTCTATACTATCCACTTAAGGACCGCCGCATGTAAATCTACGTTGGCACAATGGCACCGACTGGCACAAGCACGTACATGTACGTGCTTGCCTTCCAGCGGGTGGGGGGTCCGATCGGACCCCCTCCCGCTGGCTGCGGCTGTCTGTTTCGCTTCAGGAGCGATCCGGGATGAGGGGATGGCCGTTGGTTTCTAGCCATCCCCTCTCGATTGCTCCTGGCTAATGAGAAGCTTCCCCTGCCTGTGTAGTGTAAACACAGGCAGGGAGGAAGTGATGTCACTTTCCTCGGGGTGGTCCTTTTGACCGGACTGCGAGGAGAACACATAGTAAGTGCACCAATCACTACAGTGACATGTAGGTACACATAGGCACACAAATCGCCCCCCCCCCCTCCAAGTCACAGTGTCACTGATTGCAGTGATCATTTATTTACTGATAACTGCATTTAGTGTCAGTTGTGACAGTAAAAAGTGTCAGGGCAGTTAGTGTTAGGTCCAGGGTAGCCCCCTACCCCCCCAATAAAGGTTTAACACCCTGATTGCCCCTAGAGTTAACCCTTTCACCCCCTTTTGCCAGTGTCACTAAGCGATCGTTTTTCTGATCGCTGCATTAGTGTGCCGCTAGGTAGCTAGTTTTTTTTTTTTTTAGGCTCACCGCCAGGTTTTTATAGCGTTAGGTACCCCCATATACTACCCAATAAAGGTTTTAACCCCCTGATTGCCCCTAGAGTTAACCCTTTCACCAGCGATCACTGTATAAGTGTCACTGGTGATGCTGGTCAGCCAGTTAGTTATTTAGGTTCCCCATCAGGTTTTTATATAGCGTCTGGGACCCCCATATACTACCTAATAAAGGTTTCAACCCCCTGATTGCCCCTAGTTAACCCTTTCACCCCCTTTTGCCAGTGTCACTAAGCAATCGTTTTTCTGATCGCTGCATTAGTGTCACTGGTGCTGCTAGGTAGCTAGTTATTTTTTATGTTCACCACCAGGTTTTTATAGCGTTGGGTACCCTCATATACTACCTAATAAAGATTTTAACCCCCTGATTGCCCCTAGAGTCAACCCTTTCACCAGCGATCACCGTATAAGTGTCACTGGTGACGCTGGTTAGCCAGTTAGTTATTTAGGTTCCCCATCAGGTTTTTATATAGCGTCAGGAACCCCCATATACTACCTAATAAAGATTTTAACCCCCTGATTGCCCCTAGTTAACCCTTTCACCAGTGATCACCGTATAAGTGTTACAGGTGACTCTGGTTAGTTTGCTTTTTATAGCATCAGGGCACCAATAAAGGTTTAACCCCCTGATCACCCGGCAGGTGATATCAATTAAGTTTTAGGGTCAGGGTCTGCGTCGCCCCAGGCAGCGCTAGGTTAGTGCCAGTATCGCTAACACCTATGCGCAAAGCATACACCTCCCGTAGTGGTATAGTATCTGAACAGATCAATATCTGATCAGATCTATACTAGCATCCCCAGCAGTTTAGGGTTCCAAAAAAACGCATTGTTAGCGGGATCGGCCCAGATACCTGCAAGCACCTGCGTTTTGCCCCTCCGCCCAGCCCACCCAAGTGCAGTATCGATCGATCGATCACTGTCACTTACAAAACACTAAACACATAACTGCAGCGTTCGCAGAGTCAGGCCTGATCCCTGCGATCGCTAACAGTTTTTTTTGGTAGTGTTTTATATTTAAATCCTGAAGGCGGTGCTTGGTTTTCGGGGTCCCGTACGCAGCTAGGCTCCCAAAAAGTCCCCCACATGTGGTATCCCCGTACTCAGAAGAAGCAGCAGCAATTTATTTTGGGGTGTAATTTCACTTATGCCCATAGCATGTGTGAGCAATATATCATTTAGTGACAACTTTTTGTAAACTTTGTTTTTTTTTTGTGTCATTATTCAATCACTTGGGACAAAAAAAAATATTCAATGGGCTCAACATGCCCCTCAGAAAATTCCTTGGGGTGTCTACTTTCCAAAATGGGGTCAATGGGGGCATTTTATGGCCTTCGAAACTGTGATAGGTAGTGAGGAGTGAAATCAAAAATTTGCACCCTTAGAAATCCTGAAGGCAGTGATTGGTTTTCGGGGGGTGCCGTACGCGGCTAGACTCCCAAAAAGTCCCATATATGTGGTATCCCCGTACTCGGGAGAAGCAGCAGAATATATTTTGGGGTGCAGTTCCACATATAACTATGGCATGTGTGAGCAATATATCAGTGACAACTTTTTGTAAACTTTTTTTTTGTGTCATTATTCAATCACTTGGGACAAAAAAAATATTCAATGGGCTCAACATGCCACTCAGCAATTTTCTTGGGGTGTCTACTTTCCAAAATGGGGTCATTTGGGGGGGGGGGTTGTACTGACCTGCCATTTTAGCACCTCAAGAAATGAGATGGGCAGTCATAAATTAAAAGCTGTGTAAATTCCAGAAAATGTACTCTAGTTTGTAGACGCTATAACTTTTGCGCAAACCAATAAATATACGCTTATTGACTTTTTTTTACTAAAGATATGTGGCTGAATACATTTTGGCCTAAATGTATGACTAAAATTTAGTTTATTCGATTTTTCTTATAACAAAAAGTAGAAAATATCTTTTTTTTTTTTTTTTTTTTTTTTTTTTTTACATTTTCAGTCTTTTTCCTTTTATATCGTAAAAAAATAAAATTTGCAGAGGCAATCAAATACCATCAAAAGAAAGCTCTATTTGTGGGAAGAAAAGGTCGCAATTTCGTTTGGGTACAACATTGCATGACCGCGCAATTACCAGATAAAGCAGTGCAGTGCGAAATTGTAAAAAGACCTCTGGTCCTTAGGCTGACAATTGGTCCGGGGCTTAAGTGGCTATTTAGGAAGAACCAACTATTACCAGTGGCCCCTACAGGGTTAGAGCTACAGATACAAGGGTGTCTCAATAGGTTGCTGCAAGAGAACGACCAGCCTAAACTGGAAAATAGGCAAGGATCAAAAGATAAAGCTCAGTAAGTGTTTACATCAGCTGCTGAAAGTTCTTAATAACTTAGGGTTCAATATCACTTAAAGGTAAGTCAGTGACTATGTAGTGAACCAAGGATGAGCCCCAAAGCCTTATTTCTAAAAATAATTAAGCACTGTTTGCTTGCATATGTCTCTTCTGACCTATGGGGCGTGATTTACTAAAACTAGAGATTGGTTTTCTATGCAGAGCTGCAGCAGATTTTGCAA
This sequence comes from Lithobates pipiens, assembly GCF_037356315.1. Lineage (NCBI taxonomy): Eukaryota > Metazoa > Chordata > Amphibia > Anura > Ranidae > Lithobates > Lithobates pipiens. The sequence continues at coordinate 173,716,057 of NW_027507686.1, forward strand.
TCATCTTCCATGGTTTTTTATTGTCAAAGTTTGAGCAACTGAGCAAGCTAAAGGTAGAAGCTGTTTGGCTGCAATACACCAGATTTTCCACTCTCAGGTTTTTGAAAATGAATCCCAAAGTGTCGTAGAATAAACGTGCTTTATCACACAGCATTCTTGTCTAATGTGTGATCCAGGTTTCTTTCTAAAAGTATTGTCACAACATGCAGTAATACCAGAGAAGTAGGTATAACTTTTGTCAAATATGAATTCCCTTTGATATGCTAGTGCAGGCTTGTATACAGTACTCGAATCTAAAGAAGCTTTAAAGTAGAATGAAAGAATAAACCTTTTTTTTTTTTTACATTTTGGATACAGTAAGGGAGAGTTATGACACCTGCCATTTTTTTTGCCATTTGTGTACCATTTGGGGGAGATTTCCCTTCACTTCCTGTCCTATAGCTAAAGAAGAAGTTAGAAGAGATCCCTCCAAAGTGAGATGATCACTTGTTGTTTCCAGTTTGCCAGAACTAGTGACCCCTTTGCGATTTTTCACCTTTTTGACTGTTCTAAACACATTCACCTTCAGTGATAATGTTAAACATGACAAATAGAGGGGGTGAATCATCCTAACTAGGGCACATATAGCAATAAAAACCTGGCAAGAGAGTCCAATCCTTTTCCACTATCCAAAACAAAAAAAGTTTTGTCACTAGTTATACTTTAAGAATTTCTAAAGCCAAAGTTTTGTTCTGGTGACTACTGTCTCCAAGACAGACAATTGTAAAAAAAAATGTAATTGTACATCTGCCCCCTGAACAGGCGGTAAGCCCCCTTTCACACTGGGGCGGTGCTTTTTAGCTGCGCTTTACCGTCGTTTTAGCGGCGGTATACGGCCGCTAGCGTGGTTTTACCCCCGCTAGCAACCGAAAAAGGGTTAAAACCGCGCTGCCCCATTGATTTCAATGGGTAGGAGCGGTTTAGGAGCGGTAAATGCACTGCTCCTTCACCGCTCCAAAGATGCGGCTGGCAGGACTTTTTTCACCATCCTGCCAGCGCACCACTCCAGTGTGAAAGCCCTTCGGCTTTCACACTGGAGTGAAAGGGGCCGTTTTTTTTACAGGCGCTATTTTTAGCGCTGTAGCGCCTGAAAACCGCCCCAGTGTGAAAGGGGCCTAAGGGGAAATCTTTCGATAGGGACACCTCTTCTGGGGACAATTATCAATTAACAATTAAAAAGGGATTTTCACCCATTTCCTGTTGTATCTCCAGGGCAGGAACTGGAGAAAAGCCTCCCGAAAGGTACACACGATGTACGGTGTCCTTTGCACAGTGTGCACCTAAAGTTACCCCAATTGCTGGTGTTCTTCTGATCCTATACTACAGGCAGCTGCAGTAATTACAGTTGGTGTGTTGTGTCATCTGCACAGTGTGCACCTAAAGCTACCCCAATTGCTGGTGTTCTTCTGATCCTATACTACAGGCAGCTTCAGTAATTACAGTTGGTGTATTGTATCATCTGCACTTAAAGCTACCCCAATTGCTGGTGTTCTGCTGATCCTATCCGCAGGCAGCTATAGTAATTACAGTTGGTGTATTGTGTCATCTGCACAGTGTACACCTAAAGCTACTCCAATTGCTGGTGTTCTTCTGATCCTATACCGCAGGGAGCTGCAGTAATTACAGTTGGTGTATTGTGTCATCTGCACAGTATGCACCTAAATCTACCCCAATTGCTGGTGTTCTTCTGATCCTATACTACAGGCAGCTGCAGTAATTACAGTTGGTGTACCGTGTCATCTGCACAGTGTGCACCTAAAGCTACCCCAAATGCTGGTGTTCTGCTGATCCTATCCGCAGGCAGCTGTGGAAATTATAGTTGGTGTATTGTATCATCTGCACAGTGCACCCCAGTTGCTGGTGTTCTCATACTAATAATACTACAGGCAGGCAGTTGATTCTGCTAGCTGCAGTATAATCAGTATATACACCCCAGCTTTGTGTAACTACATCTCCCTGCAGGCTATTAGTATGTCTGGAAGGCCAACAAAGAGAGGCAGACAGTCATGAGCCAATAAAATAGGGCAAGCAGGCTCTGTGTCTAGAGGCAACAGTGCTGGTCGTGGACACGGTGCATCCTCATCAGCACGTGGCCGTGCGACATGCTTGTCCTTTTTTTTTTCGGCAGCTGGCCATTTTGAGCCACAACATGCCGAAGACTTGGTAGAGTGGATGACCAAGCCGTCCTCATCCTCTCTCACCCAGGCTCAGGGTACTGGCAAAGCAGCTACCAACATGGCCTCATCCCTCGGCTCAATGGCATCAGTTACTCCTTCCCTAGCCCCACTATGTCCCCCAGAACTGTTTGAGCACAGTTTTGGGTACATGCTCCAGGAGGATGCCCATCATTTTGAAGCCTCTGATGATGATACCCAGCTAGAGGAAGGCCAAGAAGGACAGCAATCTGGCAGTCATACTGCCAGGTTTGCTCCAGTGATGAGGAGGGAGGGGGTGATGAGGTCACTGACTCCACATAGGTGCCTGATAGGAGAGAGGAGGAGGCACATCTCCAATGCGACAGGATGCCCGCCAGGGGCCAGCTTAAGGGCAGCACACCGACTGCATCAAGCCGCAGAGCTCCACATGTGCAGGGCGCTGCCTCTGCACGTTATTCCAAAAGTTCTTTGGTGTGGGCCTTTTTTGAGACGAGTGCATCAGATCGCGCCGCTGCTTTTTGCAACATATGTCTCAAGCATATCTCGCGTGGCCAAAACATCGGCCTCTTGGGCACCACATGCTTGACCAGACATATGTCGACCTGCCATGCAGTTCATTGGCAAGCGTACCTAAAAGACCAACACCAAAGAACAAAGCAGACCTCTCCTTGCTCCTCATCAGCTGGGATCTCCAACCCCACTATACCCCACTATACCTTCAGTCCTCTCTGAAACCTACACTGAGAGGAATGAAGGTGTAGAATTATGTGTGTCACAGCCAAGTGCTTGCGGGCAATCTTCTAGCGGTACACTGAAGTTCGATTGTACCAGGCAAATTTCCCTGCCCCAGCTGCTGGACCATAGAAAGAAGTTCACTCCCAGCCATCCACATGCCCAGCGGTTGAATGCTAGCTTGGCTAAATTGCTAGCACTTCAACTGCTGCCTTTTCAGTTGGTAAACTCGGCCCCCTTCCGTAAGTTTGTGCAATGTGCGGTTCCACAGTGGCAGGTCCCCAAGCGTCACTTTTTCTCACGTACGGCGATTCCGGTTCTCTACCTGCATGTGGAAGGCAATGTCCTTGCCTCGCTTTACAGGGCGGTCAGCGGTAAGGTGCATATTACCACTGACTCATGGTCCAGCAGGCATGGACAGGGACATTTCCTATCTTTCCATTGGGTCACTCTTCTGGCAGCTGGGAAGGATGCAGGACAAGGTGCAGTAGTGTTGGAGGTTGTTCTGCCACCATGCCTCCAAAATGCTACTACTGATTGTGACACACTTCTCTCCTCCACACCCTCCTCCTCTTCTTCTTCCTCCATGGCCTCTTCATGTGCTTTATCCTCAGAACCAGTGGTGCTCTGTTGGCCTCGCTGGGCAGGGCGGTCAGTGGTAAGGTGCCTATTACCGCTGACTCATGGTCCAGCAGGTATGGGCAGGGACGTTGCCTATCTTTCACTGTGCATTGGGTGACTCTGCTGGCAGCTGGGACAGTGTCTAGACAGTGTTCCTGCGTCTCTGCAGAGCACACTGGAAGAGGACGTGGAGGAGGATTGTGTCAGCATGGAGGTGGAACCTGGCACTCAGCAGCAGCAGTCTTTTAGGGATAATTTACAGTCCTAAAAAACCCATGGACTTGTATGTGGCTTGTTGGAGGTGGCTGCGGATCATGTTCTCCTTTGTGACCCAGAGGACTCTGGACCGAATGCCTCAGCTAACCTACGTTGCATGGCCTCCCTGATCTTGCAAAGCCTGTGGAAGGATCCTCGTGTTCAGTGGATCAAGGAGATTGATCATTGCTGGCTGGCAACCCTCCTTGATCCATGTTACAAGGGTAAGGTTGTGGACTTTATCTTGCCATTGCAGAGGTAGCAGAGGATGAAACCTCTTCGGCAGGCCTTGCAGAAAAGTCTGTGCAACGCTAACCCAGAGACTGGGAGATTACAAATTCCTGGTCCTGGACAACGTGTTGCTGAGACTTCGGTCAGTCACAGAAGGTGCGGTGGAGAAGGTGGCTGTCTAACCGATGCGTTCAGACAATTTTTCTCCCTTCGTCTTTCAGGACAGCACCTGGAGAGAGCGCAGCTCCACCCACTTTCCCAGGAAACACCGCAGATCACTTTAAAAGACCGGACACTTCCACCATGGCCTCAGTTGTAGTGTTTCCTCCGGCCATGGTGGAAGCGCTGCAGGGAACCAAGGGGTGCTGCGCTCTCTCCAGGTGGGGAGGGTTTGAGGCATGCCACTGTTGCGCAGTTGGTACAGACCTGGCCAAGCTTCCTCCCTTCACGCGCGGGGGTCGCTTCGGTGCCCGCTCTCCTTCATACCCAGGGGGGTCAGGCTGTGGAGGTTCCTCCTTCCTTAGACCGGCGGCTGGGTTTGGTACGCGGCCGAGATTCATATCTCGCGCCGTTCATCAGGCTCATGCCTTCCGGGTCCGGATGGCGAGTGCGTCATTTCCGGCCGGGGGCGGAACTTTCGACGGCGCGACGCCGCTTCCGGTTCCTGCCGCTGGAACGCAGGGAGAGGGGGCCGGTCTCCTCGGCTGACATCACTTCCGGGAGGCGCGGAATTCAAACAGATAAAGCGCCCAGACGCCATTCGATCCTCACTGACGATGGAGGAGGATCAATCGGCGGTGGCAGGAGCAGGAGCCACAATTGTCAGCCAGGCTCAGGTAAGCAGAGGCAGCGGTCTCTGTCATTACTGTTAGAGCTTGTTTGTTTTTTCTCCCTTCCTGACTTGGGGAAGCCTGCAGCATTGTTTTCCTAGAAATGTTATGTAGGAATAATGCTTTCAATGTTTGTTTAGTGAGTCTGTGGGGGGATTCACTGGCTGAAGAGCAAATAGAATGTGAAATCAGTTAAAATCTGTTCTATTTGGCAGCATATCTTCCTGTGTCTACTTTGTGTTTTGTAACTCAGGTTTGGCATCTTTTTTCTTGGTATATTTCAGAAAGCAAAAGAAAAGACCAAGCATGTGTCCCCTCCTAGCAAGAGGAGGTGCCCATCATGTAGAAATGTTCTAAAAGATTCTTGGACTAAGGTGCTATGCAGGTCCTGCATAAGCGACTTAGTCAACGAAGAAGCAGCCTCCAGTACCCCTGCGTCTCAGCAGGGAGAGCTACTAAGTTCTTTCAGGAAAGAATTTTTAGACACTTTTGAATCTTTCCGGTCTTATTTAGACAGACGCCCAGCTGCGGGTGGTAGCTCAGCGCCCCGTTCTCACTCATCAGCACCTGCACCCAGGGGGGGCAGTGACTCTGAGGAGGAGGAGGAGGAACACGCTATGTCCTCTGTTTCAGAGGAGGAGGCAGAGGAAGCAAAGGAGGCTTCCGCTTCTTCATCCCGGTATAAGTTATCCTTGGAGGAGGTGGATGACTTACTGAAAAATATCCACACGACTCTAAATATCACAGAGGATAAGGCCCAACTGTCACTACATGACAAGATGTTTCAGGGTTTGGGCGAGGTGAAACGCAGAGTTTTCCCTGTGCATAAGTTTCTATCCGAAACTGTCAAGAAGGAATGGAGAGACCCTGAGAGGCCTCCTTTCTTTTCTAGGTCTCTCAAACGCAGGTTCCCCTTTGAGGAGGATAGCTCACAGGTGTGGAACAAGAAACCTAAGCTCGACGCAGCCTTTTCCCAGGTCTCAAGGAATACGGATCTTGCGTTCGAGGACATGGGTATCCTCAAGGATCCCATGGACAAAAGAGCTGATTCCCTGCTAAGGAAGGCCTGGGACTCAACATTAGCAAACCTCAAGCCAGCAATGGCTTCAACTGTAGTAGCCAGAAATTTAGAGCACTGGCTAGAACAGCTAAAAGATCATATTGAGGCAGGAACACCTAGAAAGGACCTGCTCGATACTTTGCCTGTTCTCTTAAAGGCAGTAGGGTATATGGCGGATGCCTCGGCAGAGTCAATTAAAATGTCAGCCAGGTCCTCAGCCCTTATAATCTCAGCCCGTAGGGCCTTATGGGTTAAGACATGGGCAGGAGATACTGCTTCAAAAGCCAAGTTATGTGGTCTTCCGTTCGAGGGAGACTTGGTATTCGGCCCTGACCTCAAAGCCATTCTGGATAGAACGGCTGACAAAAAGAAGGGTTTTCCTCCTAAAAAGAAGGTGATTCCCCAGAGCACAAAGAATTTTTGTGCTTTTCGAAAAACCTCTGAGACCAAGGAGACAGGATATAGGAGGCCCTGGAAGCCTCAGAGGGGAAGGGGCAAGTCGGGAGTGTTATTCCGTCCCCCTACCCCGAACCCAAAAAACCAGTGACAGTCTTCCAGCTGTGGGAGGGAGGTTACAGGCCTTCCTTCCACAGTGGAAGTCAGTGACGGACAGTCTGTTTATCCTCAGTATAATAGAAAGGGGTTACAGACTGGAATTCGATCACTCCCCTCCCGCACGGTTTTACGTAACCCAGGCTCCTCAGGACCCAGAGAAGTCCGTAGCCATGATCTCTATTCTGGGGGAACTGATGCAGCAAAAAGTGATCATGGATGTTCCCCCCGAGGAGAGGGGATTGGGCTGTTACTCACACATTTTTCTTGTAAAAAAAACCATCGGGCAAATTCAGACTGATCCTGAATCTGAAGGTTTTAAACAAATCAATCAAATACAAAAGATTCAGGATGGACACAATCTTCTCGGTAAAGAGTCTTTTGATGCCAAACTGTTTTATGGCGTCCATAGACTTAAGAGATGCATATCTCCATGTGCCCATGGCCATAGCTTCACAGAAGAATCTGAGGTTTGCACTCAGGACGGGAGGCTCGGTGATACAGCTCCAGTTCAGAGCTCTCCCGTTCGGTCTGTCCTCATCCCCAAGGATATTTACCAAGATCGTAGCAGAGGCTCTAGCCCCCCTCAGGGTAGAAGGTATATCAATCGTTCCATACTTGGACGACCTTCTAATCTTTGCCAATACAAAACAGCTATTGGAGAGGGACCTGGGGAGAACAGTAAGACACTTAGAGGGCCTCGGATGGCTAATAAACAGGGAAAAATCAAGCATGATTGCATCCCAGTCGATAAAATTCCTGGGGTACACCATCGACTCCAGGCAGGAAAGGATTTTTCTACCAGTAGAGAAGATAGAAAAGGTCAAGAGTGCTGTGAAGAGGACCCAGACAAACCTGCCTATCTCTGTCAGGGCAGCCATGTCTGTATTGGGCGTCCTCACATCATCCATTCCCGCGGTACAGTGGGCACGCTTGCATGCAAGGGAGCTCCAACAGGCAATTCTGACAAATTGGTCCTACGGGGACTCCCTGGAGAAACAATTCAAGATGCCCCCTCAGGTCCAGAGAAAGCTCTGGTGGTGGAGGGATCACTCAAATCTGGACAAAGGTCTACTTTGGTGTTTTCCGGTAGACCTGAGGCTGACTACAGATGCAAGCTCCTGGGGGTGGGGTGCCCACCTAGAAGGGCAGATGGCCCAGGGGAACTGGACAGTCAGGGAGTCCAGGAGGTCCTCCAACTGGAGGGAACTCAGGGCCATTCTGCTCGGGCTATGGGCCTTCAAGAGAGTGGTTCAGGGACTCCATGTCCAGATCCTTTCCGACAACGCCACAGCTGTATCATATATAACAAGGCAGGGGGGCACAAGGAGCAAGGTGCTGCTATCCTTGGCCAGCCAGATTCTGTCATGGGCAGATGGCAACCTGAGGTCCATATCAGCAGTGCACCTCAAAGGGGACCTGAATGTGGTAGCAGATTTTCTGAGCAGGGAAAAAGTTTGGGAATCAGAATGGAGTCTGAACCACAAAGTTTTTCAAGAGCTGACTGTGAGATGGGGCATACCTCAGATAGACCTATTTGCGTCACGAAGCAACAACAAGGTGAGGGCCTTCTTCTCTTTAAACAGACAAGATCAGGCAAGCGGACTCGATGCCCTAGCACACCCGTGGGATTTCCACCTGTGCTACGCCTTTCCCCCCTTTCAATTGATCCCTCTGGTTCTAAAGAAATTGCAGGGGGAATCCACGAGTCTAATCCTAGTGGCCCCCTTCTGGCCCAAAAGGTCATGGTTTGCTACCATACAGAGGATGGCGGTGGGACCCCACTGGGTTCTTCCGCTTCGAAAGGATCTCCTAACCCAGGGACCTCTTCAGCATCCGAACATCGGGCAACTCAATTTGACCGGGTGGTTACTGAGGAGCAAATTTTAAAGAGAAAAGGGTTATCTGATAAGTTAGTCACAACCCTCCTAGGAAGTAGAAAAGATACTACTAGGGCAATTTATTTTAAAACATGGAAACGGTTTAACTCCTGGTGCCTATCAAAGGAATTTCCTCCCCAGGAGATTTTTTCAGTTCTTGAATTTCTCCATGAGGGCATGGAACTAGGGTTGGCAGCCAGTACCCTAAAGACACAGGTGGCTGCTTTATCGGTTTTCCTTGAGAGACGATTATCTCAGGAACAGCTTATTATTAGATTTTTTAAAGCTCTGGCCAGAGCTAGGCCCGTGCCATTTAAGTTCTTCCCTAAGTGGGACCTGTCCTTGGTTCTACGGGCATTGACAAAGGAACCTTTTGAACCCCCAGCAGCAGCGACTCTCAGGTTGTGGTCGCTTAAGTTGGTCCTTTTAGTGGCCATTACATCTGCTAGAAGAGTAAGCGAACTACAGGCCTTATCAATAGTGGAGCCTTTCTGTTGCATATTCCCGGACCGGGTTGTTCTTAAAACTGACCTGGGCTTCCTTCCAAAGGTATCAACAGCCTTCCATAGGACGCAAGAAATAGTTCTACCCACCTTTTGTCCTTCACCTGCAAACGCTACAGAGAAATCTTTCCATACCCTAGATGTTAGAAGGTGTCTATTACACTATCTAGAGATCACAGGTGAGTTTAGGAAGTCAAACTCCCTTTTCATAGCGTTCTCAGGACCACGGAAGGGCTATAGTGCGTCCAAAAATACTATAGCTAGGTGGCTACGAATGGCTATTAGGGAGACCTATAGTGCATCCGGGGTTGAACCCCCCGCAGGGGTTGTCGCTCATTCTACTCGGGCAGTAGCAACTTCCTGGGCGGAAAGAGCAGGAGCCTCTCCGAATCGAATCTGTAAAGCGGCTACGTGGACAAGCTTCTCCACCTTCACACGCCACTACAGGTTGGACCTGCTCTCAGCTTCAGACCAGGCGTTTGGCAGAAAGGTTCTGCAGGCGGTGGTCCCTCCCTAGAGTAAGTACTCTCTTATCTCCAGGTGCTGTCCTGAAAGACGAAGGGAGAAAAACCCTAGTTAGACTTACCGGTAACGGTATTTCTACGAGTCTTTCAGGACATCGCCGATGACCCACCCTATATTGTGTTTGATAAATGTGGTGTTATTGCTATGTTTTCTGCTTATTTAATTTCAGCATGGCGGAGGTACTCTATGAACAACTGAGGCCATGGTGGAAGTGTCCGGTCTTTTAAAGTGATCTGCAGTGTTTCCTGGGAAAGTGGGTGGAGCTGTGCTCTCTCCAGGTGCTGTCCTGAAAGACTCGTAGAAATACCGTTACCGGTAAGTCTAACTAGGGTTTTTTAGTCCGCAGCCCCAAGGTATGATTGGTTCCAGTAACCATCACCAGCGTCTGATTTACATGGTGCAGGAATACTTAGGAGCAAGATCAGACTTGGACACTTTTCCCAACGAAAATCCTCTGGGTTACTGGGTCTTGAGGATGGGTCACTGGCCAGAGCTTGCACAGTATGCAATTGATGCCTGTCCTGCATTCAGCGTTCTTTTGGAACGCACTTTCAGTGCTGCTGGAGGCTTTGTAACCGATCACAGGGTGCGTCTCTCCACCGACTCGGTTGATCGACTGACCTTCATAAAAATGAATCAGTCTTGGATCACCCCCAGCTACCAAGCACCTGATGCTGATGTAACCAAATTATTTTTTTTTAAATGTCAGATCCCATCAAGACTGCCTATGCTGATGCTGAGTGACTATCCGCTTCCTTCTCAATGATCATGCTGATAGCTTGTAAGAACATTTTTAGTTCTGGGCACCGCCACTAGTGGCTAAGACCCAATTTTTCAGCCCCTGTTTAACAAGGGCGTGCAATTACAATTTTTGATGCAATCTTTTGCAGGAGGGTTTGTTGCTGCGCTCAACTACAATATCTGTGAGCGGTTGCAGTGTTGTGGCACCAGTGCCTAATGCCCAATTTTTCAGCCCCTGTTTAACAGGGGCTTGTAATTACAATTTTTGATGTAATACTTTGCAGCAGGGCTCATTCCTGCCCTACAACTAGAGTATCTGTGAGGGGTTGCAGTATTGTGGCACCAGTGCCTAAGGCCCAATTTTTATGCCCCTGTTCAACAGGGACATGTAATTACAATTCTTGATCTAATATTTCACAGCAGGGCCCATTCCTGCGCTCACCAAGAGTAACTAACTGAGAGCTTACAGTGTTGTGGCAATACCACCACCACCAAAGGCCCAATTTTTCTGCCCCTTTTCAACAGGTACATGTAATTACAATTCTTGATATAATATTTCACAGCAGGGCACGTTCCAGCGCCCACCAAGAGTAACTGTGAGGACTTAGTGTTGTGGCACCAGCACCACCACCACCAAAGGCCCAATTTTTCTACCACTGTTCAACAATGGCATGTAATTACAATTCTTGATATAATAGTTCACAGCAGGGCATTCCAGCCCCCACCAAGAGTAACTTTTTGAGGGCTTACAGTGTTATGGCAACACCAACACCTTAGGCCCAAATTTCTGCAGAGCATATAGGGCAGGCCCCTACTTTCAAACATCCAAATTAGAAACGGAAGGAGACAACAGGAAGTGAGATGAAATCTACTCCTAGGAAAGGAAATTCTCTCCTGTAAGAGTTGATATGGGGAAAACGTGTCTCCTTTCCACTGATGCTTTATCGCCAATCCTTGTTTCACTAAAAAAAAAACAAATTTTCAAAAAAAGATTTGTCATTGGGACAGAAAGTGAGGTGAAATCTTCTGAAGAGGTGCACAGACAGCAAAAAAAAAAAAATGTTACAGGGGGTGATAACCCTTTCCCATGTTTTCCAAAAAACGTAAAAATAGATTTTTTTGACTGGAGCTACACTTTAAAAATGTACCAGTTCAAAATTACAAACAGATTCTACTTAACAACAAATCTATAGTCCCGGTCTTGTTTGCGCCACCTGTATACTGCTGTTCAGAGTATATAGGGCCTGGGGGGGCCCCACGCCTTTCCTTTTTTTTTTATTTGGGTGTGGGGTTACCCTTAATATCCATACAAGACCCAAAGGGCCTGGGTATGGACCCATGCCGTTTGTCTCACTGATTTTCATCCATATTGCCAGGACCAGACATTACATTAAAGCCACAAGCAGTTTTAAATGACTTGTATTCCTTTAAAAATGTTATTTTGTGCAGGGACTGTTCTAAGCACGGGAAACACATGCCACAGGCATACTATAGACACCTACCAGGTACGATATTTAAAGGAATATTTCACATTTTTTTCACTTTAAGCATCATTAAAATCACTGCTCCCGAAAAACATCAGTTTTTAAAACTTATTTTTGCATTGATGTATGTCCCCTGGGGCAGGACCCGCACCCCAAACCCTTTTTTAGCACAATAACTTGCATATTAGCCTTTAAAACTAGTACTTTTGATTTCGAACGTTTGAGTCCCATATACTTTAATGGGGTTCTAAAGTTTGCACAAATTTTCGTTCCGTTCGCAGGTTCGGGGGGGGGGGGGGTGTTTGGCTCATCCCTAGTCTCATTTCTTAGGACATGCAGGACAACCCCAGAACACGCACCTTCAAAAACAAGGCAACGATGAAGGTTCCCTATTATTTTCATACATTTACTTTAGGGGCTCATGGTTCCAGCTCCAGCCTGCTACCAGTATTTGCATTTTATTAATAATAAATAAAAGGCTGGAGACTACGTACGTGGTTTAGATGAATTGGTTACATCATTAGCTGTTGAAGAAAAATTACAATATTTTAGATAAAATAAATTACACGTAGATTCAAAGAATGTAAAAGGATCCAAGTGTCATATTTGCTTTATCCCTTTCTATATGTTATCTAGATTTCCATCATCCTGCTTTGCTTCTAACAGAAATGGTCACCCTACTACCTAGCAATTTCTGTGACTTAAAGTGCATGTACAGCTTCAAACATACTTGTTTGACATATATTCACATACAGCCTCAGGGGGGCTCAAAGAAGATACAACAAAATCTGTATTTGAATATTTGTTTTGTAGGTTTTCTTTAATGTGACACAACAAATTAAAGTTTTCAGTGTAAACCCCCTGGTCCTATATTCTATTTTACTTTACCACAGGCAGATATTGCTCTATGACCTATTCTAAAAAAGTTTATTATGTTCTCCTCCAAAAGTTCTCTTAAAAGAGTTTGTTACCTTCTGGAGATCCAAATCACAAAGTTCAAGAGAAGACTAGGAGCAGAATATTTTGAACGCCATGAAGTGATTCACAATGGAGGGCCTGCATAGGTAACATTGAAAGGGCAGTAGGCATTAGGGGCTAAGGACTCTTTCACACCTATGCATTGCAGAAACATTGCACAAACAAGTGCTTTACAGTCAGGCCCGGACTGGGACAAAAATTAGGCCCGGGCATTTTAGATTGAACAGCCAACCTTTCCAGGGACCGGGGGGGGGGGGGGGGGTTCGGTAGACATTAGCGGGGGTGGCTGGTGTTGGTCCTCCACACTGTAATGTGCAGGGACACGGTGATATAAAGGGAACTGCACTAAAAAGAGGCACTGCAATGATTACAGTGCCCTTTTACGGGGCAGTCCCCTTTATATTATAGTGTCCCAGTCCTATTGTGGCCATGCCAGTACTGTCTGTCTCCTATTGTGTCCATGGCCCAGTGACACTGACCTGCTCTCTGGCGGTGTGGTAGAGCGTGTCTCTCTCTCTGGTTGTGCAGGTACAGCGTGGCTCTTTCTCTGGTGGTGCGGTGCAGTGTCGCTCTCTCTGGGGGTGCGGTGCAGCATCGCTCTCTCTGGGGGTGCGGTGCAGCCTCGCTCTCTCTGGGGGTGCGGTGCAGCCTCGCTCTCTCTGGGGGTGCGGTGCAGCGTCGCTCTCTCTGGGGGTGCGGTGCAGCGTCGCTCTCTCTGGGGGTGCGGTGCAGCGTCGCTCTCTCTGGGGGTGCGGTGCAGCGTCGCTCTCTCTGGAGGTGCGGTGCAGCGTCGCTCTCTCTGGAGGTGCGGTGCAGCGACAATCTCTCTGGTGGTGCGGTGCAGCGACAATCTCTCTGGTGGTGCGGTGCAGCGTGGCTCTCTCTCTCTGGTTGTGCTGGGACTATTAGTTCCCCCAGCACAGTCCTCTGTTTCATTTGCCATGTCTCCTGTAGTAGCTGCTACAAGCACTCCTCAGCTTGTTTCTGGGTTTTCTCTTTCACCCCAGCAGAGTGCATGCTGGGGACTGTAGTCTGCTCCCTGCTGAGACCAATGGTGCCATGTATCTCTGGGACTACATTTCCCATGATGCCCCTCTAGTTTCTTCTGATTGGCCCTCTGTTTTGGCCAATGGGGAGGGAAAGCGACCATATAGGAACGCCTTCTCTTCCCCTGCTGCCGACGTGAGAAGGGGAGGGGGAGTGAGGGGGGTATAGTGACAGCAGCAGCTTTCCCCACCGTGCGGACACCCATGGCTGGAGGAGGAGAGCGGAACTGTCAGCGCGGCGCTGAGGTTGAGCTGTGTGTGAGAAAGGCGCACAGCACAGCCCATGCAGCCGCCAGTTCCGCATGACACAGGCACAGCCGTATGGCGGTAGGCGAGTGGCGGCCGTGGCCTGTGTTACCCACGATCAGGCCGTGGCCGCCGCTTACCTCCCGCTGTGCGGCCTAATCATTAACAGGCCACGGGCGGCCCCGGCCCACCGGGCAAATGCCCGGTCTGCCCTATGGCCAGTCCGGGCCTGTTTACAGTGTGCCACTGCAATGCATGGCATTTTGAATGACACCTGAATGCACTAATGCAAAGCACCTACACTACAGCGCGCCACGAAATATGGCATGTGCATTGTGGTACACTGTAAAAAAAAAATGGTACATGCCTGTTTTTTGAATATTGTGGTGCTTTGGTAGGTTATCCAAAATAATAGGCTGTATTAATGTATCTCAACTTTATGGGTTGAGAAAAAGGAACACATTATAGCAAGAAGTATTTAAGTATTTAAGAGGAAGTAAACCCTGATGAGTTTACTTCCTCTTTTTTTCCCTGCAAAGGTAAAGCATAATGGACTAAATGCGGCAGCTCCATTTTTGGAACTGCCGCGTTCAGTGCGCCTACGCGCCGCTGTCTACGGCGCATGCGCCGTAGACAGCGGTGCCCGTTTTCGGGCAAATATCTCCTAAACCGTATAGGTTTAGGAGATATTGCTTGGACCTACAGGTAAGCCTTAATCTAGGCTTACCTGTAGGTCAAAGTGGTTTGTAAGGGTTTACAACCACTTTAGGCAAATGCTATGCCCCTGCCATGCATCCAGTAACACGAACCCCGAGGATGCAAAAAATGATTGAATAACTACGGTACTTGTCGAACAGCCGCCGCAGTTGTACTGCGGTAGGTAGGTGAAAAACTATAGGGCAGTGATGGCGAACCTTGGCACCCCAGATGTTTTGGAACTACAATTCCCATGATGCTCATGCACTCTGCAGTGAAGTTGAGCATCATGGGAAATGTAGTTCCAAAACATCTGGGGTGCCAAGGTTCACCATCACTGCTAGAGGGGGTGCGGCATGATGCGGAGCTAATGCATGTGGCCAGTGGCCACGATGTCCGCTGGCCACCTGCGATCGCTCCTCAGAGAGCCAGAATGGTGATCTGTCAATGTAAACAGACAGATCCCCATTCTGACAGGGGAGTAGAGAGAGATCTGCTGTTCCTAGTGATCAGGCTGCATGTAGTGTTGTTGGCGTGGATGGAGACGAGATAGCTTGAGTTTGATTAAGCAGGCAGGTTATTTAGTTAGTGTATCTGATATGTTGAAGGCTGGCCGCAGGCCAGCCTGTATTTGTAGGAGGAGCCTGAGAGGGCTATTTAAACCTCCTCCTCTGTCAGGGCCAGTGTCGGTAGGTTTTCTGGGTTCCCACCCACCCGTTCCCCAGTTTCATACATTCTCATAGTATTTTGTTCTTATTCTTACATTCAGGGTATGCCCTCTTCTCAGGCATACTGACCAGCTAGGCCAAGGCACACCTCAGGCCTTGGTTCTTAGGAGCATCGCATTCCCGCTTGAAGACTCTGACTACAAATATATATATATATATATTACACACACAGTCAGTTTAGTGTGTATATATGTATACTTTGCATTCGGTGTAGCCTAAATATACACAGTGCATTCGGTGGTGTACAGTATATAATACACTTCAGGTGGTGTATTAATATATCTGTGTGTGTATATATACACATACATATATACTCTGCATTCAATGTAGCGTGTATATATACAGTGTATTCGTGGTGTATAGTATATAGTACAGGTGATGTATGTGTGTGTGTATATATATATATATATTTATCTATATCCAAACACACACACACACACACACACACACTGCATTCAGTGTAGCGTATATACAGTATGTATACAGTGCATTTGGTGGTGTACAGTTTCTAATACACTTCAGGTGGTCTATATAATACAGTGCAGTGCAGTGCAGTGTTACAAAAGAAAAACCATCATGTCCGGGAGGGCACCAAGGAGAGGCAGATGCTCACAGACCACTAAAGGAGGGCAAGCAGCCTCTGTGTCTACAGTCAACAGTGGTGGTCGTGGACGTGGTGCATCCTCTGCAGGTGGCCGTGGGGCACACTTGTCCTTTTTTCTGCTGCTGGCTGTGTTATTAAGCCACAACATGCAGAAGAGTTGGTGAAGTGGATAACAAAGCTGTCCTGGTCCTCCTCCTCATCTGTCACACAGGCACAGAGTAGTTTGCCTTCCAACGCAGCTGCCAAAGTAGCCTATTCCATGGCTCCTTGTCCACAGTTACTCCTTCTGTAGCCCCAACTTCATGCACGGAGGAGTCCTCAGAATTATTCCACCACAGTGTCATTTACATGCAGCTGGAGGATGCACAGCAATTTGAAGGCTTCAATGTTGGTTCCTAGGTTGAGGAAGGGAGTAACGTGAGCCTAGAGAGAGGGGGTGCCACAGAAGGACAATAAACTGGCAGTCATGTTCCCCCAGCTGCAGCATACTGCCAAGTTTGCTCCAGTGACAAGGAGGGAGGGTATGATGAGATCACTGACTGTACTTGGGTGCCGGATAAAAAAGAGGAAGAAAGTGAGGAGGAGGAGGCACAACTCCAATGAGGCAGGATGTCCTCCAGGGGGCAGCTTAAGGGCAACCACCGTATTGCATCACACCTGATAAAAAAGAGGAAGAAAGTGAGGAGGAGGAGGCAAAACTCCAATGAGGCAGGATGTCCTCCAGGGGGCAGCTTAAGGGCAACCACTGTATTGCATCACACCACAGAGCTCCGCAGGTGCAGGGCGCTGCTGACTCCCCGCTGACTTTTAAAAGTTCCTTGGTGTGGGCCTTTTTGGACATGTGTGCAACAGATCACACCATTGCTGTTTGCAACCTGAAGTTGCAAGTGTCTGAAGCGTATCAAGTGTGGTCAGAACAGCAGCCGCTTGGGCACCACATGACATATGACGACCTGCCATGCAGTCCATTGGCAACAGCACCTGAAAGACCCATATCATAGAAAAAGGCGGGGTTCTCCTTGCTTCTCATCTGGGATCTTAAACCCTACTATACCTTCAGTCCTCTCAAAAACCTGCACTGAGAGGAATGAAGGTATAGCAATAGGTGTCACAAGTACTTGCAGCCAATCTGATAGCAATGCAGCACCAATTGATTTCAGCAGTCAAATTTCCCTACCCCAGTTGCTGAACCGTAAAAAGAAATTCAGTCCCAGCCATCCACATGCTAGCTTGGCCAAATTGCTAACACTACAACTGCTGCCTTTTCAGCTGGTAGACTCTGCCCCTTCTGTGAATTTGTGAAATGTGCTGTACCACAGTGGTAGGTTTCAAAACTGCATTTCTTTTCACATAAGTCCATTACGGCTCTCTATCGTCATGTGGAAGGCAATGTTTTGGCCTCATTGGACAGGGCAGTCAACAATAAGGTTCATATTACCCCTGACTCATGGTCCAGCAGGCATGGGTAGGGATATTATCTTTCCTTCATGGTGCAGTGGGTAACTCTGCTGGCAGCTGGGAAGGATGCAGGACAGGGTTCAGTGTTGTTGGAGCTTGTTCCTTCACCACACCTCCAAAAAGTTAGTGGTGATTCTGCCAGAGCTCTCTGCTCCACCCCTCCTCTTCTTCTTCCTCTATGGCCTCTTCTTCAGAATTGTCCTCTGAACCAGCAGTGCTCCGTAAGCGTTCCAGGGGCTATGCAAGCAGTCAGGCTAAAATATGCCATGCAGTGCTTGAGTTGGTTTGCCTAAGGGACAAGAGCCACACTGGGGCAGAGATTCTGTCAGCTCTGCAAGGGCAGGCTCAGAGGTGGTTGATGCCATGCCAGCTTCAGCCAGGAATGGTTGTATGCTACAATGGCACCAACCTTCTCTCTGCCCTCCGACAGGGACACTTGATCTATGTTCCATGTTTGGCACACGTCCTGAATTTGGTGGTGCTGCATTTTTTGACCGGGTACCCAGGCTTACAAGATCTCCTGAGGCAGGGCAGAAAAGTCTGGTAACTTCCGCTCACCATACAATGCCAGTGCTCGGCTGGCTGATATTCAAAGGGAATGCAACCTGCCTACCAACCGCCTCATTTGGGACATGCCCACCAGGTGGAACTCAACGTTGACAATGTTGCAGCGGCTACACACACAGCAGAGAGCCATCAATGAGTACCTGTGTGAGTATAGCACCAGGACAGGGTCAGGGGAACTTGACTTCTTTTTGCCATGCCAGTCACTATTGATCAAGGATGCATGCACTCTCCTATCACCATTTGAGGAGGCCACAAGGATGGTGAGCAGTGACAATGCATGCAATAGTGACACTGTTCCTCTAGTCTTCCTGCTGGAGCAAACGCTTTGTGCAATCATGAACAGGGCACTTGAGGTAGAACATTGGGAGGAAAAGGAGGACTTCCTTTCCTCTCAAGGTTCCCTTTATCCAGATAGCATTCCTGCGGAGCTGACAAACACACAGGAAGAGGAGTAGGATTGTGTCAGCATGGATGTAGAGAATAACACCCAGCAGTCTTCAAGGGATGGTTTTCAGTCCCCAGAGACTCAAGGAGATGTACGTGGCTGGGAGGAGGTCGTTACGGATAGTGTAGTGACCTGGAGGACTCAGAATCTAATGCCTCTGCAAGCTTACGCTGCATGGCCTCCCTGATTCTGTAAAGCCTGCAAAAGGACCCAAGGATTCGTGATATCAAGAGGAGGGATCATTACTGGCTGGCAACCCTTCTTGATCCACATTACAAGGGTAAAGTTTCAGAACTCATCCTGCCTTTGCAGAGGGAGCAGAGGATGAAACATCTTCAGGAGGCCTTGAAGAAAAGTTTGTGTAACGCATTTCCAGACCCCGGGAGGTTACCATTTCCTGGTGCTGGACAATGTGTTTCTGAGGCTTGTTCGGTCAGAGGAAGAGTGGTGGAGAAGGTGGCCAGCTTACCATTGCCTTTACACAATTTTTCAGTCCTCAGCGCCAAGGTCCGATGGGTTCAAGCAACCATCGCCAGCGTCTGGAGACCTTTCCAACAGAGCATCCACTGGGTCTTGAGAATGGACCACTGGCCAGACCTTGCTCAATATGAAATCGAGCTACTGGACTGTCCTGCATCCAGCGTACTTTCTGAATGCACATTCAGTGCTGCTGAAGGGTCTGTAGCAGATCAAAGAGTGCACCTTCCACAGACTCTGTTAATAGGCTCACATTTATAAAAATGAATCAGTCCTGGATCAGCAGCTATCAAGTTCCTGATGCTAATGTAACTGATTGAATTTGCTATGGATCTGAGATCCCTTGAAGGCTGCCTATGCTGCCTATCCTATTTCTCCTGAATCTTGATGATGCTAGCTTCCAACAATATTTTTGGTTTAGGGCACCACCAACACCCAAGGCCCAATTTTTCTGCCCCCATTTGACAGGGACATGCAATTACAATTTTTGAAATCATATTTAACAGCGGGGCCCGTTCCTGCACCCAACAAAAGTAACTGTGAGGGGTTACAGTGTTGTGGCACCACCAACACCTAAGGCCCAATTTTTCTGCAGAGTATGTAGCGCAGTCTGTATAGTATATACAGTATCTCACAAAAGTGAATTCCCCGCTCACATTTTTGTAAATATTTTATTATATCATTTCATGTGACAACACTGAAGAAATTACACTTTGCCACAATGAAAAGTAGTGTGTTGTACAGCTTGTAGAACAGTGTAAATTTGCTGTCCCCTCTAAATAACTCAACACACAGCCATTAATGTCGAAACCGCTGGCAACAAAAGTGAGTACACCCCTATGTGAAAATGTCCAAATTTGGCCCAATTAGCCATGTTCCCTCCCCGGGGTCATGTGACTTGTTAGTGTAACAAGGTCTCAGGTGTGAATGGTGAGCAGGTGTGTTAAATTTGGTGTTATCGCTCTCTCATCCTGATCACTGGAAGTTCAACATGGCACCTCATGGCAAAGAACTTTCTGAGGATCTGAAAAAAAGAATTGTTGCTCTATATAATGATGGCCTAGGTTATAAGAAGATTGCCAAGACCCTGAAACTGAGCTACATAACGGTGGACCATACATCGTTTTAACAGGACAGGTTCACTTTTGTGAGATATTGTATACTGCATTTCAGAGTATATAGTGCAGTCCGTATATTATTATTATTATACAGGATTTATATCGTGCCGACAGTTTACGCAGCGCTTTACAACATTAGGGTAGACATTACAATACAATACATTTCAAGACGGGGGAATCAGAGGGCCCTGCACGTTAGAGCTTACAATCTAGGAGTATAGTATATATACTGCAGTTCAGAGTATATAGTGCAGTTAGTGTAGTATATATAATACAGTGCAGGGTATATAGTGCAGTGTACAATATATAATATTGTGTATTGAAGTGGTTAAGGGGAACCCTATGACAGAATTAAGAAAAAAATGGCATGGGTCCCCCCCCAGATTTTAAGGGGAACTCCACGCCAAAATAAAAAACAGTGTGGGGTCCCCCCCAAAATCCATACCAGGCCCTTTGGGTCTGGCATAGATTTTAAGGGTGACTCCACACAAAAAAACAAAAAAAAATTGGTGTGGGGTCCTCCCCAAAATTCATACCAGACCTTTATCTGAGCATGCAGCCTGGCAGGCCTCAGGAAAGGGGGGGGGGGGCGAGATAAATAAAGGCATTGTCAAAAACTGTCTCCTGTCGTTTTTAATTTTTTGGCACTTTTTTTGGTGAATTAGAAGGGGTACATCCGATGCCCATTTACATAGGGGCATGGCTGGAATGTGGGGGCAAACACGCCTGAGCTCATCCCTAATCCTGGGTTTAGAATCTTCTCAATGAACTCTTCAAGACACTTCTGAGGTTGAAGAGGTGGGAGGAGAATGACCTTTTTAATTTTTCTCTTGTTTCTCTCTTGGTAATGGCTATTAAAAATAAAAAGATCCCCTGCAAAGCAGCGCAAATATTTTAAGCACCTTAAAAAAGAGTGCTGTAACTTTCCAATGCTGACAAAGCTGAAAGATATTATTCTAGAAGAATGGAGTAAGACTGAGCACAAAACATCTCTCCAAAGCAAGATAGCAAATCTGTATCAAATCTGATACACAGTTTATATCCCCCTAAAAATATGTCTTTCAAGGACAGTCTTGATCAGAGAATTGACACTGATCTTAAGGGAATCACAGATAAATAAATCAATCATGTGCTGCGCTATCCCCTTAATGATCTGCTGCTCACACGCTCTGAGGTCAGCGGCCATTACCTTGGGGTGGAGAGCACCTGAGTGTAATCAGTGCTGAAGATCGCTATATTCACAGTCACCTATCAAGTCACGTTTATTATCTTTAGATTGAGGACACTGAAAACTGACCCTGGATGGTCAGAGTATCACGGACCTATATGCACCTGAGCACTTTATGGATCACTTTTGTATCAATATTTATATTTTATAAAATGTTTGTATATTCACGCTATATGATGTTGTAAGCTGTATGACGACAACAGTCTCTTATATATATTTTTTATTCTTGGGATTGAATTTATAAGCTGTGTGAACAAACTTATGTTTACAATGTAAACTTATGTTTACAAACTTATGTTTACAATGTTTACAAACATGTTGGCACCCAACATGTTTGTAAAACCTGAAACATCACTTTACTTAATAATTTTGAACAGGACCTTTATCCCGATGATAAGGGACAGAAGGGGGGAAATGTGATTCGCCACCCGAGAAATCGCAGAAAACTTCCACGCCTACTACAGCGCTCTTTATAATATAAGCCCGAGAGGTCAAGATAGGGCAAAAAGGAAAGAAGCAATAGGAGAGTATCTACGGAACCTGTACTTCCCAAGGGGGGAAAGGAAGAGATGGAGCCACTGGAGGTCCCCATATCGATAGAGGAAGTTAAGAGAGCAATAAAAATGACAGCCCTAGGGGGAAGTCCGGGCCCCGATGGATATTCCATTCTGTACTATAAAAAGTTCCAGAGGTATTTAGCCCCCAAGCTGTGTGAATATTTTAATGCAGTGGGAGGTGGGGAGAGCTTCCGCGAGGAGGCACTTCTCGCTCATATCACTTTAATATTGAAAGAGGGTAAGGACCCAACAGCCCAGGAGAGCTACCGACCAATCTCGTTACTAAATACGGACATAAAGATTTTCGCAAAAGTAATAGCAGATAGATTGAAAGTATCTCTCCTGAAATGGTTACACACAAATCAGGTTGGGTTTGTCCAAGGGGGAAGGGGAGGGGAGAGACAATTCCCTGAAGTCCATATTTTTGATCCGGGAAGCTACCAGGAGAGGTACCCCCACAGTACTTATGTCGGTAGATGCCGAAAAAGGCTTTCAACAGAGTTGATTGGGAGTTTATGTATGAGACGTTGAAATATTTGGGTCTAGGTGAGAGGATGATGGGATGGATTAGGTCTCTATATACCCACCCGATGGCCAGAATTAGAGTTAATGGCTCCCTGTCTCGCCCCCTTGAATTGTTCAAGGGGGCGAGGCAGGGATGCCCACTCTCACCACTCTTGTTTATAATTATCCTTGAGCCCCTCCTGGTGGCAACTCGGAAGAATCAAGATATTCAGGGTATCTGGGTTGGAGAGAGAGAATATAAAGCGTCCGCGTTCGCAGATGACTTATTACTATATATATCCAGTCCTAGAACAACCATCCCAACATTTCTCAAAGAACTAGAGCAGTATGGGCGATTATCTAATTTCGAAATAAATATGTCTAAGTCCGAGATTCTGAACCTGAATCTACCAGAAACAGAGCAGAGAGCCATCTCAGCCCACCTCCCGTTTAAGTGGTGTAAAGGAGAATTGAGCTATATGGGCATAAAATTGACATCCCAAACGACCAATTGATATGAAGCTAACTATATACCCCTCCTTAACAAAAAAGACCATCTGAATAATATACAGTATAAAGCACTCACATGGATAGGTAAGATAAATGCAATCAAAATGTTCATATTGCCAATGCCAATTTATACATTCCAAATGGTACCAGTCCCCCTCCCCAGACAGGGCTGGACTGGGACAGAAATTTGGCCCTGGACTTAATCCAGACCGGCCCACTTACATCAGAGTGTCCCATCAGCACCCCCCTTACATCAGAGTGTCCCATCAGCACCCCCCTTACATCAGAGTGTCCCATCAGCACCCCCCTTACATCAGAGTGTCCCATCAGCACCCCTTTACATCAGAGTGTCCCATCAGCACCCCTTTACATCAGAGTGTCCCATCAGCACCCCTTTACATCAGAGTGTCCCATCAGCAACCCTTTACATCAGAGTGTCCCATCAGCAACCCTTTACATCAGAGTGTCCCATCAGCACCTCCCTTACATCAGAGTGTCCCATCAGCACCCCCTTACATCAGAGTGCCCCATCAGCACCCCTTTACATCAGAGTGTCCCATCAGCAACCCTTTACATCAGAGTGTCCCATCAGCACCTCCCTTACATCAGAGTGTCCCATCAGCACCCCCTTACATCAGAGTGCCCCATCAGCACCCCTTTACATCAGAGTGTCCCATCAGCACCCCCTTTACATCGGAGTGTCCCATCAGCCACCCCTTTACATCAGAGTGTCCCATCAGCACCCCTTTACATCAGAGTGTCCCATCAGCACCCCTTTACATCAGAGTGTCCCATCAGCACCCCTTTACATCAGAATGTCCCATCAGCACCCCCTTATATCAGAGTGTCCCATCAGCACCCCCTTACATCAGAATGTCCCATCAGCACCCCCTTACATCAGAGTGTCCCATCAGCACCCCCTTACATCAGATTGTCCCATCAGCACCCCTTTACATCAGAATGTCCCATCAGCACCCCCTTACATCAGAGTGTCCCATCAGCACCCCCTTACATCAGATTGTCCCATCAGCACCACCTTACATCAGAGTGTCCTATCAGCACCCCTTTACATCAGAGTGTCCCATCACCAGCCCCCTTACATCAGAGTGTCCCATCACCAGCCCCCTTACATCAGAGTGGCCCACTGAGCCATCGGCCCACCGGGAAACTCCCGTTAGTCCCGTTGGCCAGTACATGCCTGCCCCCAGAGTTATTTCAGTAAACTAAAATCTATGGTAGTGAAGGTTATTTGGGCGTGCAAAAGCCCTCGTATTGCTTACAGTATTTTGGTGAAAGATAAAGATAGAGGAGGAGTAGCACTGCCAGAATTTAAAAAATATTATGAGGCAATAGTGATCTCTAGACTAATTGACTGGCTCCATAATAAGAAAGAGAAGAGTTGGGCGGAGTTAGAAATTACATTGAGTAGGACGGATATAGGCAAGATGATATGGATACCACCTCAGTTTCGAGACTTAGGAGTAAGCATGAGCACTTTAACTATGAACACATTAAAAATCTGGGATAAAATAAATAAGAGACACAAATGGAATTATAATTCCTCACTAATGTCACTTTTAGATACAAATTACCCCCCCTCCCCCCCCGGGAAGGAGGAGCGTTTGTATTTTAGTAGGTGGGCGAAGAGGGAGGAAATAACACTGCAGGAAGTGATGAAAGGGAATAGTATATGCACTTACAGGGAGATTACACAAGAATGGGGGCACAAACCATTAGACCATTAGATAGATGGAGACATACTCAAATTCTACATTTTGCACAAAGTTTACCACAGCCGCTACGAGGCACGACACACCTTAGACCACTAGAGAAACTGCTGAAGTCATCGCAAAGTCTAGAGAGAAGGATATCAAAAATATACAAAATACTAAGGCAGGAGGCAGACTGAGTATCCTGATTACCTTGAAAAATGGGAAAGGGAGATAGGCCCATTAAGAAATGACGACCATAGGAATAAAATAATTAGAATGACACACTCACTTCCAAAAGACGTACAAACGATCGAAATGTCCTATAAGCTATTAGCAAGGTGGTATATGACCCCCCAAAGGGTACAGAGGATTAGAGGAGATGCCTCGCCTACCTGCTGGAGGGGTTGCACGGTACTGGGGACTTTTAAACATCTGTGGTGGGAATGCCCTAAAATAACCCTATTGGGACAAAATAATAGAAATAATATTTTTGATAACATGGGAAAGGATTTAAAAACACCCATGGGTATGTCTGTTCCACGACTCAGAGAAGGGGGCCGCACAATACAAATGGACATTAATCCCATACCTATTAAATGCAGCTAAAGCTCTAATCCCATACCATTGGAAAACCCAGCAGGTTCCGACAATAAAAGAGTGGGTTACGAGGGTTAAGCGGATAAGAGTAATGGAAGAGTCGATACACACAATGGAAGAAACAAGGGAAAAATATCAGAGGGTATGGCAGCAATGGCTTGCATTTTTGAAAATGGAGAGATATTTTTTTAATGCTAGAGGGTAACGAGGACAGAGAGGGAGGGGAGTGAGAGAAGGGTCAGGGTAGATGTGTTTTTTTTTTCCCCTGAGTTTAGGGAGGGAGGAAGAGGGGGATGTTAAGTTATGTCAAATGTAATGTTAAACATAATTGTTTAAGAAGTATGTTTTAAAAGAAAGATATCTGTATAATTGTACTAAATATTAAAATAAAGAATATATAAAAAAATATATATATATTTTTTTGATTTTTGCTGCAGGTTCAGCAGATCATTAAGGGGATAGCGCAGCACATGATTTATATTATATATACATATATGAATATACAGTATCTGACAAAAGTGAGTACACCCCTCATATTTTTGTAAATATTTTTGTAAATATTGTATTATGTCTTTTTATGTGACAACACTGAAGAACACTGTGCTACAATGTAATGTAGTGAGTGTACAGCTTGTATAACAGTGTCAATTTGCTGTCCCCTCAAAATAACTGAACACACAGCCATTAATGTCTAAACCGCTAGCAACAAACATGAGTACAACCCTAAGTGAAAATGTCCAAATTGGGCCCAAAGTGACAAATATTTTGTGTAGCCACCATTATTTTCCAGCACTGCCTTAAGGCTCTTGGGCATGGGGTTCACCAGAGCTTCACAGGTCGCCACTGTAGTCCTCTTCCACTCCTCCATGATGACATCACAGAGCTGGTGGATGTTAGCGACTTTGCACTCCTCCACCTTCCATTTGAGGATGCCCCACAGATGCTCAATAGGATTTAGGTCTGGAGACATGCTTGGCCAGTCCATCACCTTTACCTTCAGCTTCTTTAGCAAGGCAGTGGACGTCTTGGAGGTATGTTTGGGGTCATTATCATGTTGGAATACTGCCCTGCAGCCCAGTTTCTGATGGGAGGGGACCATGCTCTGCTTCAATATGTCACAGTACATGTTGGCATCCATGGTTCCCTCAATGAACTGTAGCTCCCCAGTGCCGGCAGCTCTCATGCAGACCCAGATCATGACACTCCCACCACTATGCTTGACTGTAGCCGAGACACACACTCACTTACGTACTCCTCATCTGGTTGCCGCCACAAGCTTGATACCACCTGAACCAAATAAGTTTATCGTGGTCTCATCAGACCACAGGACATGGTTCCAGTAATCCATGTCCTCAGTCTGCTTGTCTTCAGCAAACTGTTTGCATGCTTTCTTGTGCATCATCTTTAGAAGAGGCTTCCTTCTGGGAATGACATGCAGACCAATTTTATGCAGTGTACAGTGTGGTCTGAGAACTGGCAGGTTGACCCCCCACCCCTTCAACCTCTGCAGCAATACTGGCAGCACTCATACATCTATTTCCCAAAGACAACCTCTGGATATGATGCTGAACATGTTCTTTGGTCGACCATGGCGAGGCCTGTTGTGGGTGGAACCTGAACTGTTAAACTGCTGTATGGTCTTGGCCACCCTGCTGCAGCTCAGTTGCAGGGTCTTGGCAATCTTTATATAGCCTAGGCCTTCTTTATGCAGAGCAGAGAAATTTTTTTTTTTCAGATTCTCAGAGACTTCTTTGCCATGAGGTGCCATGTTGAACTTCCAGTGACCAGTATGAGAGAATGAGAGCTATAACACCAAATTTCTTTAATCGTACATCACGGAACACAGAGCCATAGTAATCACTATGTGGGTTATAGGTCACCTTCAGGTGCTGGGCACTGGCACACAGTAAACAGGAAGTTGCCTCCCTATATGACCCCTCCCATACCAAAAGTACCTCAGTTTCTTTGCCAGTGTCTTAGGTTTTGGCCTTGGTGTTCCCGTGGAATCGGTTTTACTGTTTTATGCATTCCCTCCTTTTCTGCCTGCATCCATGACTTTTTCGCAGGATCAAGCAGGAAGGGAAGTCGGTGATTTTGTGGCCCAGAAAAGCTTGGTATGCAAAGATCATAAGGTTGGCGGTAGGGGTCCCATGGATCCTACCACCACATCCAGACCTTCTCTCGCAAGGACCAGTATTACATCTTACCTTTAAAACGCAAAATTTAATGGTTTGGGTATGGAGACCCATATTCTGAGGAAACGTGGGCTTTCAGGTTCAGTGGTATCTACCTTGGTTAATGCAAGGAAGCCTGCCTCCATAATCATATATTATGGAGTCTGGAAAGCATATGTCTCCTGGTATGAAACCAGGGGTTGGCACCCCAGAAAATAGGTCATAGGTAGAATCCTTGACCTTCTGCAGATGGGGTTAGAAATAAAGCTGGCCTTGAGTACTTTGAAAGGAAAGGTCTCATTATTTTTTCAACAACCACTTGCTTTGCATTCTCTGGTTCGTAGCTTTATTCAGGGAGTAATGCAGCCCAATCCTCTGGTTAGGTCACCTCTGAACCCTTGGGACTTGAATATAGTTCTATCGGCATTACAAAAACAGCTCTTTTGGTCCTTTTTTTGACACGGAAACTAGTTTTTCTGGTAACCATATCTTCTGCAAGAAGGGTATCAGAGTTGGCTGCTCTTTCTTGTAAAGAGCCATATTATTATTATTCACAAGGATAATGTAGTATTGCATCCTCATCCTAACTTTTTACCAAAGGTAGTATCAGGTTTTTATCTAAACCAGGATATTGTTCTACCTTCATTTTTTTTCCAGAACCCTGTTCTATGGAAGGAAAATCACTACATTCTCTTTATGTGGTGAGAGCAGTCAAAGTCTACTTAAAGGCGACTGATCAGATTCGGAAAATGGATGTTTTGTTCGTATTGCCGGAGGGTCCTAAAAGAGGACAGGCAGTATCGAAATCTACTATTTCTAAATCGATTCAACAAGTAATTGTTCAAGCTTATGGTTTAAAGAGGTAGATTCCACCCTCTCAAATCAAAACGCACTCCTCTAGGGCTATTAGTGCTTCTTGGGCAGTGCATCACTAAGCCTCCATGGCTCAAATCTGCAAGGCCGCAACTTGATCTTCACTCCATACATTTACCAGATTCTATCAGGTGGATGTAAAAAGGCACAAGGATATCGCCTTTGGGTGTAGTGTGCTGCAGGCAGCAGTATAGCTCCTCTAGTCTCATGTTACCCTAATTCTGTTGTGTCTCCCTCCACTCGGTTGGCATTGCTATGGGACATCCCACATAGTGATTACTATGGCTCTGTGTCCCGTGATGTACAATTAAAGAAAATAGGATTTTTATAATAGCCTACCTGTAAAATCCTTTTCTTTTGAAGTACATCACGGGACACAGAGGTCCCACCCCTCTTTCTAGTATACACGTGTATTGCTTTGCTACAAAACTGAGGTACTCCTGGAATGGGAGGGGTTATATAGGGAGGAGAATTCCTGTTTAGGGTGTGCCAGTGTCCAGCACCTGAAGGTGGCCTATAACCCACGTAGTGATTACTATGGCTCTTTGTCCAGTGATGTACTTCAAAGGATTTTACAGATAAGCTGTTATAAAAATCCTATTTTAACACACCTGCTCCCCATTCACACCTGAGTCCTTGTAACACTAACACGTCACACGACACCAGGGAGAGAAAATGGCTAATTGGGCCCAATTTGTACATTTTCACTTAGGGGTGTACTCACTTTTGTTGCCAGCGGTTTAGACATTAATGGCTGTGTGCTGAGTTATTTTGAGGGGACAGCAAATTTATACTGTTATGCAAGCTGTACACTCACTACTTTACATCGTAGCAAAGCGTCATTTCTTTAGTGTTGTCAAATGAAAAGATATAATAAACTATTTACAAGAATTTAAGGGGTGTACTCACTTTTACGAGATACTGTGTGTATATATATATTGTGAGGGGGTTAGCTCGGCAGCGGGTGTGTGTGACCCCCTGGATGGGTTCACAACACAAAATTAGGCACAGCAGACAGCGTTGTAGGTGCAAAAAAACAAAAGATGCGGTTTATTTGTGCTACATGCAGTGAAACATATAACAGCCAAACAAAAATAAAACATGAAAATAAATCCTGGT
This sequence comes from Lithobates pipiens, assembly GCF_037356315.1. Taxonomy (NCBI): domain Eukaryota; kingdom Metazoa; phylum Chordata; class Amphibia; order Anura; family Ranidae; genus Lithobates; species Lithobates pipiens. The sequence goes on from NW_027507686.1 coordinate 173,745,303, forward strand.
CAGCTTGACCTCTAATTACACACTTAGATTCCCTGTCTACCAACTGAGTGCAGCCTTGTGCTGCACCAGTCCCTGTCTCTGTTGTAGAGGTTTGCCACACAGGCGTTAACTCACCGCACAGAACAGGTGTCACACTCCCCAGTTATACAAACACAAAACTGGTTCCAGGATGGAGCATCTCCCTAAGCATGCTGGGGTTTTTTGTAGAGGTCTTAATGAGCCCACTTACTTCAGCTGGGCTCATTAACTCTTCCCCTCTAATTATACAAGTCTGCATAAAGCCTGAATCTAGGGCACACATATTTCCCATCCTGGATACAACCAGGTGACTTTTTTTGACCTAAATTTATGAAGAAAGATGATTTATTTGCATAATTTTTTAACATCATTTTTTTTTTTTTTTAATTGTCAATCTGTTTTTGTTTTTATTTATGAAAAAAAAACCAATGGTGTTTAAATACCACCATAAGAAAGTTATTTTTGTGTGAAAATAAATTATAAAAAATTCTTATGGGTACAGTGTTTCATAACCACGCAATTGTCATTCAAAGTGTGACAGCTCTGGAAGCTTAAAATTGGCCTGGGCAGGAAGGGGGTAAAAGTGCCTGGTATTGAAGTGGTTAATGCAATTCCTGCATTAAGGAAAAAATGTTTAGGTAGCAGTATCACCCCCTCACCCCACCTTATACTCACTCAACCCAGCCTGTTTGGCGCCATTGGTTCCCACTGCTGTCAGTCAAATCCTATGAGGCTATCTGTGTCTATGGATGCAGGCAACGCAGCTCAGGATCGAGCCTGTACAGGTGCCCCCATAGCAAGCAATGTGTTATGGGGCATTTGTAGAGGAGTAGGAGCCAGGAACATTGGTGGGGGACCCCAAAAGTAGGTTTGGGGCTGCTCTGTGCAATTCCATTGCACTGAGCAAGTAAGTATAACATGTTTGTTATTTTAAAAAAATAAGAATTTACAATCACTTTAATGTAGACTTTCATAAATGAGCATCATATTTGTAGTCACTTTTACTTTCAAAAGACAACTGCAATATACTGTACATAAAAGCATGCAAACGTGCATAAAATATTCTTACCTGGAGTCCGTTTGGTAGTTGATACTGTAGAATATGTAGTGGGTTTTGTGATTGTTGTTGTGTGATTAGTGGAGGGTTGTGTTGCTTTAGTGGTCATAGTTGAGTGACTTCTAGTGCCTGCAACAGAAAGAGCCATGGTTAGTGTCAAAGTTAATGTCAGTAATGATGATATAGATCTTGAAGTTGGGAAATAAGGCATTGAAGCAGAAATCAATGGAGTTTTCCTGTAGTAATTTGGTGGATTTGGATTTGTTCTTGGGGCTAGTGTAGATAAATTGGTGGTAATTGATCTGACAAGAGTTATTATAAGTCAAGTGAGAACTTTGTGGAGTATTAGATTTATTGGGATAAGACTATTTAATGGGAACAGCTGGGGCAATAATTGTGGTCGATTGGGTTTTGGAGAAAAAAAAAGTTGGTTGTTATTGGTGTTATTGTACTTGTAGTGCTGTAAATACCTGCAGCAAATAAGGGTGTCGAGGTACTAGCTTCAGTAGGGGAAACAAGGGAATTCGTTTTTGGAATCTGTGAAGGTGTTGTGTTAGTTACCTTACTACCAGCAGTTGTGGAAATAGAAGTAGTAAAAGTAGCAAAAACAGCACTTGGATTTGCATCTACTGTGGACTTCATGTTGGAAGAAACAGATATAGTTGATCTTGGCTTAAGGACAGACAAAGTGACTGATAGAAAATGTCTTCCTGGACCTAATACAAGTACTCTACTCTGATCAGGGTTAGCTGACCAAAAAGTTGGAATGAATTTAGTAGAGTAAGCCCTTGTACACACGGTCGGAGATTCAGACGGAATGTGTCCTATCGGACCGTTTTGTCGGATATTCCGACTGTATGTGGTCTCCATCAGACTGTTTCCGTCGGAATATCCGACGGACCAACTTTTCCAACTTGCCGGTAAAATTTATGGAGGGATCGGATCCCTCCATAAAGAGTACCTGTCACCACCTATTACTGTCACAAGGGATGTTTACATTCCTTGTGACAGCAATAAAAGTGATCAATTTTTTATTTTTTTTAAAACAATTTAGTCATTTTAAAATAAATAAAATAAATAATAAAAAATTGTTTTTTTAAAGTGCCCGCCATCCCCGCGAGCTCGCGAAGCAAAGAAAACGCATACGGAAGTCGAGTCCGCATATGTAAACGGTATTCAAATCACACATGTGAGGTATCGCCGCGATCATCAGAGCGAGAGCAATAATTCTAGCACTAGACCTCCTCTGTAACGCTAACCTGGTAACCGTCAAAAAAAAATAAAGCGTTGCCTATTGAGATTTTTAGGTACCGTACTTTGTCGTCATTCCACGAGTGTGTGCAATTATAAAGTGTGACATGTTTGGTATCTATTTACTTGGTGTAACATTATCTTTCACATTATGCAAAAAAATTGGGCTCATTTTACTGCTTAGTTTTTTTTTTAATTCATGAAAGTGTCCCTTTTCCCAAAAAGTTGCGTTTAAAACACCGCTGCGCAAATACCGTGTGACATAAAATATTGCAACAATCGCCGTTTTATTCTCATAGTCTCTGCTAAAAAAATATATATAATGTTTGGGGGTTCCAAGTAATTTTCTAGCAAAAAATATGGATTTTAACTTGTAAACACCAAATGCCAAAAATAGGTTTAGTCATGAAAGGGTTAAGATGAAAAACCTTCTGTGTGCAACAGCCCCTTTAGCTCCCCTCATACTTACCTGAGCCCCATCTCGATCCAGCGATGTGCACGACTGTAAAAAAGAAAAAACCAAAGCACCAAAGAAATCTAAATATTGATATGAGTAAGTGATGATATTAAAATTGACAGCTGCTGTGAATAAAACTTTGCAAGTGCAAAACGATACTAGTAAAGAAAATAAATATACCGTGCTAAGTGCCAAAAATGTTAAATAAATATCACATTTGAAACTGGTGCGACTTTGGAAAAAAAACAATTTTAGCGATTTTTTTTCTTCCAAAGTCACATCGGTTTCAAATGTACTATTTATTTAACATTTTTGACACTTAGCACGGTATATTTATTTTCTTTACTTGATGTGCACGACTGCCTCGACCATCCGGGACTGTCCCCCCTGATTGGCTTAGACACAGCAGTGGTGCCATTGGCTCCTGCTGCTGTCAATCAAAGTCATTTTCCAATCAGGAGAAAGAAGTGGTGGGGCCAAACCATGGCTTCGTGTCTGAATGGACAAACAGAGCTTCAGCTTGGCTCAGGTGCCCTCTTAGCAAGCTGCAATTCATAAAACCTATTTTGCACAGACAATCCACCATCTGGCTACCAGAGAACTAGCAATTTTACAGGAGAAGACTGAGATTACAGCCTTGTTCTGAACAGTGATGAGCTAAACTGCCCAGGTTATTTGCAAAATGGCAAATCCTAAATTAAATTTGGAAAACCTGAACTTAGTGCTAGTAAACACTATGGGGTCGGCGAATCTTGTTAATGATTTCTGGCCAATTTTAGGGCTAAGAGTGACGATAATGTTGGAAAAAAAAAATTGGAGCAGGACACTGTCATAGATGAATTATACCAATGCCGGCATTAAAAAAAAATAGCTTACAATGGAGAGAGAGGGATTTTCATGCAGCTTCCAAAACACAAATCCTTTCAATTACAGGTTTTGGGGAATATTCTAAAGCTGTGGTATAATGAAATTGTTACATATCCATGAACAGCCTTAAGGACAAGTTTAACTCATTTCAGTTTAAAATAAAGGCAGACACATCCTTTGCTATCAAGTAGGCCTGTTTACCTGGTGCATATAAATTGGCCAGCAGTTCTAAGAAGCTGTCCATCTTCTTGCTGATGCCAAACTGTTAGACCACTGGACAATTTTTTTTTATGACACTCTCATTAAGATTTAAGAGACAGCAGAAGACAAAGCAGCGTAACAATTGATGAAAAGCCAGGGCAATCTAAGTAAGCAAATCTGGGACATAATGTACTAGAGACACATTGCACAAGCAGGTGTTTCGTGAGGAAATAATGTCATCACGTTATGTACGATCGGATTTTCCGACAGAATTAGAGGCACAGGTAAAGGTTTTTCTACAAGGATTAGGGGACTGCAGATCATAAAGGGGTTTTATTAGAGACATCTTTATACAGAAAATGTTATCAGGGACAATAGGCCTAACTGTTACATGACTAACTTTTATTTGTACTGTAGAGAAGGGGGGTGAATGTAAGATGGTTTAAATGCACAGAGTTTTTGCACATCAAGCAATGCAGCAGTGTGCTACTCACAAAATACGGTTTCAGGAAGGGATTTTGACAGCAGCTGAATGCCTCTATCAATGCAGGAAAACAGCAAAACATGGTGCTAAAGTACCTATTGTATACAAATATACTAATCAAAGAGTGTGTATAAGTCTGCCAAAGTTGTGTTTTGAATACCTCTACTACAATGCACAGACAGGAAGACCACTCTAGTGTTTCCAGGCTTAGCTTTACTGTTTTACATTTGAAAAATAAGAGAAAACAGAAGGCGTGTAGGCCTAGTGCTTTATCCTTGATACATGTTTTTATTAGGTAAAAAGAAGGTGAATGTACTCACAAAGCAGTACTTGTGTCTTGCTTAAAACATAAAAATCATCCACTCATGTCCGTGTGGGAAGATCCACTATATTTGTAGACACATCAACTGACGTGTTTAGAGGTTACCCTCTTCCTCATAGCCTTACTTGTGTACACTATGGGCAAAGAAGAGCTCCCACTTTAATTATTCCCGTAATCTCGCCTCTATTTATCACCAGAACCTCTGTTCATTTTATCGCCAGAACCTCTGTTCATAACTGCCACAGAAATCACTGGTTCTATTTGTGCAGTGTGTTATCTGTTCCCAGTTTCTTCTGTGATATGACAGGGCTGCCTGTGTGAAACCATAAAGACTCCAATCCAGTCATGATATCACACAGGTAGCCCCCCGTCATATCACAGAAGAAACTGAAAACAAATTACAGACTGCATGAATAGAGCCAGTGATTTCTGTGGCACTCATGAACTGAGGTTTTGGCGATAAATAGAGGAGAGACTATGGGAATAATTAAAGTGGACATTTTTCTTTCAAAAGAAATAAAAAATTAATTTTGCTCATGGAATGCCCAAGTATGGCTCGGAGGAAGAGGGTAACCTCGAAACGTGTTAGATGATGTGTCTACAAGTATAGTGGATCTTCCGAAACTGACATGATTTTTATGTTTTAACCATGACACAAATACTGCTTTGTAAGCACATTCATCTTCTTTTTACTTAATAAAAACATGTATCAAGGATAATGCACTAGACCTACATGCCTTCTGTTTTCTCTTATGTTTCCAGTGACTTTGGACTTCCCCAGTCATTTACATGCTAAATGGGAGCAAATTAATAACATGTTGGAACCTACTACACAGCACAGGAGAGTGAGCATTGTTACATTTGAAAAAATCAGAGGAGTTAGCCCTTGTACACACGGTCGGATATTCCGATGGACAATGTCCGATAGGACTGTGTTGTCAGATAATCCGACAGTATGTGGGCTCCATCGGACTGTTTCCGTCGGAATATCCGACGGACCAAGTTTTCCAGCTGGGCTATGAAATTTTCCGACAACATGATTCGATCAGACTTTGTACGATTGTATGTAGAGAAATCCGATCGGACAAAGTGCCACGCATGCTCAGATCAAATTCCTAGACCAAAGCTATTTGCTACTAGCCTGAACGTAGTCCCGTCGTGAGGAAATATGTCATCACGTTATGTACGATCGGATTTTCCGACAACTTTGTCCGACCGTGTGTATGCAACAGTTTCGGACAAAATCCATTGGACAAAATCCGTCGGACAAAATCCAATGGATTTGGTTGTCAGAATGTCCGACCGTGTGTACAAGGGCTTAGAGTGAAATAAAATAACTGAATGGCACCACCGGTGTATTAAAAACTAGTGCTATAAAGTTCCTTTGACAAGTGAAAAACAAAAAATAAAACATTTCAACTCTGCATAAGATGATGCCTGGACTGATGATATAACACAATAGTTGAAAAAAAAAAGACATTCAAGGAAAGAAATGTTTTTGTTATACCAGTAAAAACAGCGTGCATTAAACGGTAGTGTGGTAAAAATTATTTTCCCATGTGCAAAAACTTACTGGAAGTAATTGAAGATGTTCCACTTTCTTGAGCCGCAGAAGATGGATGTGTTGACGAATGAGTTCTAATAATAACTGTAATTGGAGTAGAACTGAAAGAAGTTGTAGGGCTAGATATGGAGGGTGTATGAGAAGTAATTGGTGTGGTTGGCTCTGTTTTCTTAGTAGATGTAGTTGTGTGAGTTGTTGAGTTTGAAGCAGGGGTTGAAGTTGAGTGTGTTGTTGATATGGTAGATTCAGATGTGGCTGGTGTATGTGTTGTAACAGTTGTATATGGTGTAGTTGTAGTAGATGTGGTTTCAGTGGTTGAAGCAGTAGAAGTAGTGGAAGATGTTAATGTTGTGGTTTCAGTGGTCGTTGATGTTGTGGTCATACAACAAGTGGGTGGCTGTGTAGTTGTAATTGTAGTTGGTGTTGTCGTATAAGTTGTATGAATTGTTGAAGTCGTAGTTGGGGTTAATGTAGTGGTTTTAGTTATGGTTGGAGTATGAGTGGTCACTGTTGTAGTTGGTGTTGTCTTACTAGTAGTAGTTGTGTGAATGGTTGAATTTGTAGTAGGTGTTGATGTTGATGTTGATGTTGAGTGTGTTGTTGATGTGGTAGATTCAGATGTGGCTGGTGTATGTGTTGTAACAGTTGTATATGGTGTAGTTGTAGTAGATGTGGTTTCAGTGGTTGAAGTAGTGGAAGATGTTAATGTTGTGGTTTCAGTGGTTGTTGATGTTGTGGTCATACAACAAGTGGGTGATTGTGTAGTTGTAATTGTAGTTGGTGTTGTTGTATAAGTTGTATGAATTGTTGAAGTTGTAGTTGGGGTTAATGTAGTGGTTTTAGTTATGGTTGGCGTATGAGTGGTCACTGTTGTAGTTGGTGTTGTCTTACTAGTAGTAGTAGTTGTATGAGTGGTTGAGGTCGTAGTAGGTGTTGATGTTGAGTGTGTTGTTGATGTTGTAGTTTCTGAAGTGGCTGGTGTGTGTGTGCTCACTGTTGTAAATGGCGTTGTGGTAGAAGTTCTGTGAGTGGTGGAAGTAGAAGTAGGTGTTGATGTTGTGGTTTTAGTGGTGGTGGAAGTATGTGTGGTCTTTGGTGTAGTCTTAGTAGTGGAAGTAGTTGAACTAGATGTATGAGTGGTTGAGGTCGTAGTAGGTGTTGATGTTGAGTGTGTTGTAGATGTTGTAGTTTCTGAAGTGGTTGGTGTGTGATTGCTTACTGTTGTAGTTGGCGTTGTGGTAGAAGTTGTGTGAGTGGTTGAAGGAGTAGGTGTCGGTTTTGTGGTTTCCGTGGTAGTGGAAGTATGTGTAGTCTCTGGTGTAGTTGATGTTGTCTTAGTAGTGGAAGTAACTGTGTGAGTAGTTGTAGAAGGTGTTGATGTTGAGTGTGTTATTAATGTTGTTGTCTCTGAAGTAGTTGGTGTGTGAGTGCTCACTGTGGTAAATGGCGTTGTGGTAGAAGTTGTGAGAGTGGTTGAAGTAGGAGTAGGTGTTGGTTTTGTGGTTTCGGTGGTAGTGGAAGTATGTGTAGTTTCTGGTGTAGTTGGTGTTGTCTTAGTAGTGGAAGAAGTTGGATGAGTGGTTGAGGTTGTAGTAGGTGTTAATGTTGAGTGTGCTGTAGTTTCTGAAGTGGTTGGTGTGTGAGTGCTCACTGTTGTAAATGGCGTTGTGGTGGAAGTAGGTGTTGATGTTGTGGTTTTAGTGGTAGTGGAAGTATGTGTGGTCGTTGGTGTAGTCTTAGTAGTGGAAGTAGTTGAACTAGTTGTATGAGTGGTTGAAGTCGTAGTAGGTGTTGATGTTGAGTTTGTTGTAGATGTTTTAGTTTCTGAAGTGGTTGGTGTGTGATTGCTTACTGTTGTAGTTGGTGTTGTGGTAGAAGTTGTGTGAGTGGTGGAAGTAGGAGTAGGCATTGATGTTGTGGTTTTAGTGGTAGTGGAAGTTTGTGTGGTCCTTGGTGTAGTTGGTGTTGTCTTAGTAGTGGAAGTAGCGGTGTGAGTGGTTGTAGAAGGTGTTGATGTTGAGTGTGTTGTTGATGTAGTTGTCTCTGAAGTACTTGGTGTGTGGGTGCTCACTGATGTAAATGGCATTGTCGTAGAAGTTGTGTGAGTGGTTGAAGGAGTAGGTGTTGGTTTTGTGGTTTCAGTGGTAGTGGAAGTATGTGTAGTCTCTGGTGTAGTTGGTGTTGTCTTAGTAGTGGAAGAAGTTGGATGAGTGGTTGAGGTTGTAGTAGGTGTTAATGTTGAGTGTGTTGTAGTTTCTGAAGTGGTTGGTGTGTGATTGCTTACTGTTGTAGTTGGCGTTGTGGTAGAGGTTGTGTGAGTGGGGGAAGTAGGAGTAGGCATTGATGTTGTGGTTTCAGTGGTGGTGGAAGTTTGTGTGGTCCTTGGTGTAGTTCGTGTTGTCTTAGTAGTGGAAGTAGCGGTGTGAGTGGTTGTAGAAGGTGTTGATGTTGAGTGTGTTGTTGATGTAGTTGTCTCTGAAGTACTTGGTGTGTGGGTGCTCACTGATGTAAATGGCGTTATGGTAGAAGTTGTGTGAGTGGTTGAAGTAGGAGTAGGTATTGGTTTTGTGGTTTCAGTGGTAGTGGAAGTATGTGTAGTCTCTGGTGTAGTTGATGTTGTCTTAGTAGTGGAAGAAGTTGGATGAGTGGTTGAGGTTGTAGTAGGTGTTAATGTTGAGTGTGTTGTAGTTTCTGAAGTGGTTGGTGAGTGAGTGCTTACCGTTGTAAATGGCGTTGTGGTAGAAGTTGTGTGAGTGGTTGAAGGAGTAGGTGTCGGTTTTGTGGTTTCAGTGGTAGTTGAAGTATGTGTAGTTTCTGGTGTAGTTGATGTGGTCTTAGTAGTGGAAGTAACTGTGTGAGTAGTTGTAGAAGGTGTTGATGTTGAGTGTATTATTAATGTTGTTGTCTCTGAATTAGTTAGTGTGTGAGTGCTCACTGTTGTAAATGGCGTTCTGGTAGAAGTTGTGAGAGTGTTTGAAGTAGGAGTAGGTGTTAGTTTTGTGGTTTCGGTGGTAGTGGAAGTATGTGTAGTTTCTGGTGTAGTTGATGTTGTCTTAGTAGTGGAAGAAGTTGGATGAGTGGTTGAGGTTGTAGTAGGTGTTAATGTTGAGTGTGTTGTAGTTTCTGAAGTGGTTGGTGAGTGAGTGCTCACCGTTGTAAATGGCGTTGTGGTAGAAGTTGTGTGAGTGGTTGAAGGAGTAGGTGTCGGTTTTGTGGTTTCCGTGGTAGTGGAAGTATGTGTAGTCTCTGGTGTAGTTGATGTGGTCTTAGTAGTGGAAGTAACAATGTGAGTAGTTGTAGAAGGTGTTGATGTTGAGTGTGTTATTAATGTTGTTGTCTCTGAAGTAGTTGGTGTGTGAGTGCTCACTGTGGTAAATGGCGTTGTGGTAGAAGTTGTGAGAGTGGTTGAAGTAGGAGTAGGTGTTGGTTTTGTGGTTTCGGTGGTAGTGGAAGTATGTGTAGTTTCTGGTGTAGTTGGTGTTGTCTTAGTAGTGGAAGAAGTTGGATGAGTGGTTGAGGTTGTAGTAGGTGTTAATGTTGAGTGTGCTGTAGTTTCTGAAGTGGTTGGTGTGTGAGTGCTCACTGTTGTAAATGGCGTTGTGGTGGAAGTAGGTGTTAATGTTGTGGTTTTAGTGGTAGTGGAAGTATGTGTGGTCGTTGGTGTAGTCTTAGTAGTGGAAGTAGTTGAACTAGTTGTATGAGTGGTTGAGGTCGTAGTAGGTGTTGATGTTGAGTGTGTTGTAGATGTTGTAGTTTCTGAAGTGGTTGGTGTGTGATTGCTTACTGTTGTAGTTGGCGTTGTGATAGAAGTTGTGTGAGTGGTGGAAGTAGGAGTAGGCATTGATGTTGTGGTTTTAGTGGTAGTGGAAGTTTGTGTGGTCCTTGGTGTAGTTGGTGTTGTCTTAGTAGTGGAAGTAGCGGTGTGAGTGGTTGTAGGTGTTGATATTGAGTGTGTTGTTGATGTAGTTGTCTCTGAAGTAGTTGGTGTGTGGGTGCTCACTGATGTAAATGGCGTTGTTGTAGAAGTTGTGTGAGTGGTTGAAGGAGTAGGTGTTGGTTTTGTGGTTTCAGTGGTAGTGGAAGTATGTGTAGTCTCTGGTGTAGTTGGTGTTGTCTTAGTAGTGGAAGAAGTTGGATGAGTGGTTGAGGTTGTAGTAGGTGTTAATGTTGAGTGTGTTGTAGTTTCTGAAGTGGTTGGTGTGTGAGTGCTCACTGTTGTAAATGGCGTTGTGGTGGAAGTAGGTGTTGATGTTGTGGTTTTAGTGGTAGTGGAAGTTTGTGTGGTCCTTGGTGTAGTTGGTGTTGTCTTAGTAGTGGAAGTAGCGGTGTGAGTGGTTGTAGAAGGTGTTGATGTTGAGTGTGTTGTTGATGTAGTTGTCTCTGAAGTACTTGATGTGTGGGTGCTCACTGATGTAAATGGCGTTGTCGTAGAAGTTGTGTGAGTGGTTGAAGGAGTAGGTGTTGGTTTTGTGGTTTCAGTGGTAGTGGAAGTATGTGTAGTCTCTGGTGTAGTTGATGTTGTCTTAGTAGTGGGAGAAGTTGGATGAGTGGTTGAGGTTGTAGTAGGTGTTAATGTTGAGTGTGTTGTAGTTTCTGAAGTGGTTGGTGTGTGAGTACTCACTGTTGTAAATGGCGTTGTGGTGGAAGTAGGTGTTGATGTTGTGGTTTTAGTGGTAGTGGAAGTATGTGTGGCCGTTGGTGTAGTCTTAGTAGTGGAAGTAGTTGAACTAGATGTATGAGTGGTAGAGGTCGTAGTAGGTGTTGATGTTGAGTGTGTTGTAGATGTTGTAGTTTCTGAAGTGGTTGGTGTGTGATTGCTTACTGTTGTAGTTGGCGTTGTGGTAGACGTTGTGTGAGTGGTGGAAGTAGGAGTAGGCATTGATGTTGTGGTTTTAGTGGTAGTGGAAGTTTGTGTGGTCTTTGGTGTAGTTGGTGTTGTCTTAGTAGTGGAAGTAGCGGTGTGAGTGGTTGTAGGTGTTGATGTTGAGTGTGTTGTTGATGTAGTTGTCTCTGAAGTACTTGGTGTGTGGGTGCTCACTGATGTAAATGGCGTTGTCGTAGAAGTTGTGTGAGTGGTTGAAGGAGTAGGTGTTGGTTTTGTGGTTTCAGTGGTAGTGGAAGTATGTGTAGTCTCTGGTGTAGTTGGTGTTGCCTTAGTAGTGGAAGAAGTTGGATGAGTGGTTGAGGTTGTAGTAGGTGTTAATGTTGAGTGTGTTGTAGTTTCTGAAGTGGTTGGTGTGTGAGTACTCACTGTTGTAAATGGTGTTGTGGTGGAAGTAGGTGTTGATGTTGTGGTTTTAGTGGTAGTGGAAGTATGTGTGGTCGTTGGTGTAGTCTTAGTAGTGGAAGTAGTTGAACTAGATGTATGAGTGGTTGAGGTCGTAGTAGGTGTTGATGTTGAGTGTGTTCTAGATGTAGTTTCTGAAGAGGTTGGTGTGTGATTGCTCACTGATGTAAATGGCGTTGTCGTAGAAGTTGTGTGAGTGGTTGAAGGAGTAGGTGTTGGTTTTGTGGTTTCAGTGGTAGTGGAAGTATGTGTAGTCTCTGGTGTAGTTGGTGTTGTCTTAGTAGTGGAAGAAGTTGGATGAGTGGTTGAGGTTGTAGTAGGTGTTAATGTTGAGTGTGTTGTAGTTCCTGAAGTGGTTGGTGTGTGAGTACTCACTGTTGTAAATGGCGTTGTGGTGGAAGTAGGTGTTGATGTTGTGGTTTTAGTGGTAGTGGAAGTATGTGTGGTTGTTGGTGTAGTCTTAGTAGTGGAAGTAGTTGAACTAGATGTATGAGTGGTTGAGGTCGTAGTAGGTGTTGATGTTGAGTGTTTTGTAGATGTAGTTTCTGAAGTGGTTGGTGTGTGATTGCTTACTGTTGTAGTTGGCGTTGTGGTAGAAGTTGTGTGAGTGGTTGAAGGAGTAAGTGTCGGTTTTGTGGTTTCCGTGGTAGTGGAAGTATGTGTAGTCTCTGGTGTAGTTGATGTTGTCTTAGTAGTGGAAGTAACTGTGTGAGTAGTTGTAGAAGGTGTTGATGTTGAGTGTGTTATTAATGTTGTTGTCTCTGAAGTAGTTGGTGTGTGAGTGCTCACTGTTGTAAATGGTGTTGTGGTAGAAGTTGTGAGAGTGGTTGAAGTAGGAGTAGGTGTTGGTTTTGTGGTTTCGGTGGTAGTGGAAGTATGTGTAGTTTCTGGTGTAGTTGGTGTTGTCTTAGTAGTGGAAGAAGTTGGATGAGTGGTTGAGGTTGTAGTAGGTGTTAATGTTGAGTGTGCTGTAGTTTCTGAAGTGGTTGGTGTGTGAGTGCTCACTGTTGTAAATGGTGTTGTGGTGGAAGTAGGTGTTGATGTTGTGGTTTTAGTGGTAGTGGAAGTATGTGTGGTCGTTGGTGTAGTCTTAGTAGTGGAAGTAGTTGAACTAGTTGTATGAGTGGTTGAGGTCGTAGTAGGTGTTGATGTTGAGTGTGTTGTAGATGTTGTCGTTTCTGAAGTGGTTGGTGTGTGATTGCTTACTGTTGTAGTTGGCGTTGTGGTAGAAGTTGTGTGAGTGGTGGAAGTAGGAGTAGGCATTGATGTTGTGGTTTTAGTGGTAGTGGAAGTTTGTGTGGTCCTTGGTGTAGTTGGTGTTGTCTTAGTAGTGGAAGTAGCGGTGTGAGTGGTTGTAGGTGTTGATGTTGAGTGTGTTGTTGATGTAGTTGTCTCTGAGGTACTTGGTGTGTGGGTGCTCACTGATGTAAATGGCGTTGTCGTAGAAGTTGTGTGAGTGGTTGAAGGAGTAGGTGTTGGTTTTGTGGTTTCAGTGGTAGTGGAAGTATGTGTAGTCTCTGGTGTAGTTGGTGTTGTCTTAGTAGTGGAAGAAGTTGGATGAGTGGTTGAGGTTGTAGTAGGTGTTAATGTTGAGTGTGTTGTAGTTTCTGAAGTGGTTGGTGTGTGAGTACTCACTGTTGTAAATGGCGTTGTGGTGGAAGTAGGTGTTGATGTTGTGGTTTTAGTGGTAGTGGAAGTATGTGTGGTCGTTGGTGTAGTCTTAGTAGTGGAAGTAGTTGAACTAGTTGTATGAGTGGTTGAGGTCGTAGTAGGTGTTGATGTTGAGTGTGTTGTAGATGTTGTAGTTTCTGAAGTGGTTGGTGTGTGATTGCTTACTGTTGTAGTTGGCGTTGTGGTAGAAGTTGTATGAGTGGTGGAAGTAGGAGTAGGCATTGATGTTGTGGTTCTAGTGGTAGTGGAAGTTTGTGTGGTCCTTGGTGTAGTTGGTGTTGTCTTAGTAGTGGAAGTAGCGGTGTGAGTGGTTGTAGAAGGTGTTGATGTTGAGTGTGTTGTTGATGTAGTTGTCTCTGAAGTAGTTGGTGTGTGGGTGCTCACTGATGTAAATGGCGTTGTGTTAGAAGTTGTGTGAGTGGTTGAAGTAGGAGTAGGTGTTGGTTTTGTGGTTTCAGTGGTAGTGGAAGTGTGTGTAGTCTCTGGTGTAGTTGATGTTGTCTTAGTAGTGGAAGAAGTTGGATGAGTGGTTGAGGTTGCAGTAGGTGTTAATGTTGAGTGTGTTGTAGTTTCTGAAGTGGTTGGTGAGTGAGTGCTCACCGTTGTAAATGGCGTTGTGGTAGAAGTTGTGTGAGTGGTTGAAGGAGTAGGTGTCGGTTTTGTGGTTTCAGTGGTAGTGGAAGTATGTGTAGTCTCTGGTGTAGTTGATGTTGTCTTTGTAGTGAAAGTAACTGTGTGAGTGGTTGTAGAAGATGTTGATGTTGAGTGTGTTGTTAATGTAGTTGTCTCTGAAGTAGTTGGTGTGTGAGTGCTCACTGTTGTAAATGGTGTTGTGGTAGAAGTTGTGAGAGTGGTTGAAGTAGGAGTAGGTATTGGTTTTGTGGTTTCGGTGGTAGTGGAAGTATGTGTAGTCTCTGGTGTAGTTGGTGTTGTCTTAGAAGTGGAAGAACTTGGATGAGTGGTTGAGGTTGTAGTAGGTGTTAATGTTGAGTGTGTTGTAGTTTCTGAAGTGGTTGGTGTGTGAGTGCTCACTGTTGTAAATGGCGTTGTGGTGGAAGTAGGTGTTGATGTTGTGGTTTTAGTGGAAGTGGAAGTATGTGTGGTCGTTGGTGTAGTCTTAGTAGTGGAAGTAGTTGAACTAGTTGTATGAGTGGTTGAGGTCGTAGTAGGTGTTGATGTTGAGTGTGTTGTAGATGTTGTAGTTTCTGAAGTGGTTGGTGTGTGATTGCTTATTGTTGTAGTTGGCGTTGTGGTAGAAGTTGTGTGAATGGTGGAAGTAGGAGTAGGCATTGATGTTGTGGTTTTAGTGGTAGTGGAAGTTTGTGTGGTCCTTGGTGTAGTTGGTGTTGTCTTAGTAGTGGAAGTAGCGGTGTGAGTGGTTGTAGAAGGTGTTGATGTTGAGTGTGTTGTTGATGTAGTTGTCTCTGAAGTAGTTGGTGTGTGGGTGCTCATTGATGTAAATGGTGTTGTGTTAGACGTTGTGTGAGTGGTTGAAGTAGGAGTAGGTGTTGGTTTTGTGGTTTCAGTGGTAGTGGAAGTATGTGTAGTCTCTGGTGTAGTTGATGTTGTCTTAGTAGTGGAAGAAGTTGGATGAGTGGTTGAGGTTGTAGCAGGTGTTAATGTTGAGTGTGTTGTAGTTTCTGAAGTGGTTGGTGAGTGAGTGCTCACCGTTGTAAATGGCGTTGTGGTAGAAGTTGTGTGAGTAGTTGGTTTTGTGGTTTCAGTGGTAGTGGAAGTATGTGTAGTCTCTGGTGTAGTTGATGTTGTCTTAGTAGTGGAAGTAACTGTGTGAGTGGTTGTAGAAGGTGTTGATGTTGAGTGTGTTGTTAATGTAGTTGTCTCTGAAGTAGTTGGTGTGTCAGTGCTCACTGTTGTAAATGGTGTTGTGGTAGAAGTTGTGAGAGTGGTTGAAGTAGGAGTAGGTGTTGGTTTTGTGGTTTCGGTGGTAGTGGAAGTATGTGTAGTCTCTGGTGTAGTTGGTGTTGTCTTAGTAGTGGAAGAAGTTGGATGAGTGGTTGAGGTTGTAGTAGGTGTTAATGTTGAATGTGTTGTAGTTTCTGAAGTGGTTGGTGCGTGAGTGCTCACTGTTGTAAATGGCGCTGTGGTGGAAGTAGGTGTTGATGTTGTGGTTTTAGTGGTAGTGGAAGTATGTGTGGTCGTTGGTGTAGTCTTAGTAGTGGAAGTAGTTGAACTAGTTGTATGAGTGGTTGAGGTCGTAGTAGGTGTTGATGTTGAGTGTGTTGTAGATGTTGTAGTTTCTGAAGTGGTTGGTGTGTGATTGCTTACTGTTGTAGTTGGCGTTGTGGTAGAAGTTGTGTGAGTGGTGGAAGTAGGAGTAGGCATTGATGTTGTGGTTTTAGTGATAGTGGACGTTTGTGTGGTCCTTGGTGTAGTTGGTGTTGTCTTAGTAGTGGAAGTAGCGGTGTGAGTGGTTGTAGAAGGTGTTGATGTTGAGTGTGTTGTTGATGTAGTTGTCTCTGAAGTAGTTGGTGTGTGGGTGCTCACTGATGTAAATGGCGTAGTGGTAGAAGTTGTGTGAGTGGTTGAAGTAGGAGTAGGTGTTGGTTTTGTGGTTTCAGTGGTAGTGGAAGTATGTGTAGTCTCTGGTGTAGTTGATGTTGTCTTAGTAGTGGGAGAAGTTGGATGAGTGGTTGAGGTTGTAGTAGGTGTTAATGTTGAGTGTATTGTAGTTTCTGAAGTGGTTGGTGAGTGAGTGCTCACCGTTGTAAATGGCGTTGTGGTAGAAGTTGTGTGAGTGGTTGAAGGAGTAGGTGTCGGTTTTGTGGTTTCAGTGGTAGTGGAAGTATGTGTAGTCTCCGGTGTAGTTGGTGTTGTCTTAGTAGTGGAAGTAGCGGTGTGAGTGGTTGTAGGTGTTGATGTTGAGTGTGTTGTTAATGTAGTTGTCTCTGAAGTAGTTGGTATGTGAGTGCTCACTGTGGTAAATGGTGACGTGGTAGAAGTTGTGAGAGTGGTTGAAGTAGGAGTAGGTGTTGGTTTTGTGGTTTCGGTGGTAGTGGAAATATGTGTAGTCTCTGGTGTAGTTGGTGTTGTTTTAGTAGTTGAAGTAGTTGGATGAGTGGTTGAAGTTGTAGTAGGTGTTGATGTTGAATGTGTGGTTGATGTTGTAGTTTCTGAAGTGGTTGGTCTTTGAGTGCTAACTGTTGTAGTTGGCGTTGTGGTAGAAGTTGTGTGAGTGGTCGAAGTAGGAGTAGGTGTTGATGTTGTGGTTTTAGTGTTAGTGGAAGTATGTGTGGTCCTTGGTGGAGTTTTAGTAGTTGAAGTAGTTGGATGAGTGGTTGAGGTTGTCGTATGCGTTGATGTTGAATGTGTTGTTGATGTTGTAGTTTCTGAAGTGGTTGGTGTGTGAGTGCTCACTCTTGTAGTTGGCGTTGTGGTAGAAGTTGTGTGAGTGGTCGAAGTAGGAGTAGGTGTTGATTTTGTGGTTTCAGTGGTAGTGGAAGTATGTGTAGTCTCTGGTGTAGTTGGTGTTGTTCTAGTAGTTGAAGTAGTTGTATGAGTGGGTGAAGTTGTAGTAGGTGTTGATGTTGAGTGTGTTGTTGATGTAGTTGTCTCTGAAGTGGTTGGTGTGTGAGTGCTCACTCTTGTAGTTGGCGTTGTGGTAGAAGTTGTGTGAGTGGTCGAAGTAGTAGTAGGCATTGATTTTGTGGTTTCTGTGGTAGTGGAAGTATGTGTAGTCTGTGGTGTAGTTGGTGTTGCCCTAGTAGTGGAAGTAGTTGGGTGAGTGGTTGAAGTTGTAGTAGGTTTTGATGTTGAGTGTGCTGTAGTTTCTGAAGTGGATGGTGTGTGAGTGCTCACTGTTGTAAATGGCGTTGTGGTGGAAGTAGGTGTTGATGTTGTGGTTTTAGTGGTAGTGGAAGTATGTGTGGTCGTTGGTGTAGTCTTAGTAGTGGAAGTAGTTGAACTAGTTGTATGAGTGGTTGAGGTCGTAGTAGGTGTTGATGTTGAGTGTGTTGTAGTTTCTGAAGTGGTTGGTGTGTGATTGCTTACTGTTGTAGTTGGCGTTGTGGTAGAAGTTGTGTGAGTGGTGGAAGTAGGAGTAGGCATTGATGTTGTGGTTTTAGTGGTAGTGGAAGTTTGTGTGGTCCTTGGTGTAGTTGGTGTTGTCTTAGTAGTGGAAGTAGCGGTGTGAGTGGTTGTAGAAGGTGTTGATGTTGAGTGTGTTGTTGATGTAGTTGTCTCTGAAGTACTTGGTGTGTGGGTGCTCACTGATGTAAATGGCGTTGTGTTAGAAGTTGTGTGAGTGGTTGAAGTAGAAGTAGGTGTTGGTTTTGTGGTTTCAGTGGTAGTGGAAGTATGTGTAGTCTCTGGTGAAGTTGATGTTGTCTTAGTAGTGGAAGAAGTTGGATGAGTGGTTGAGGTTGTAGTAGGTGTTAATGTTGAGTGTGTTGTAGTTTCTGAAGTGGTTGGTGAGTGAGTGCTCACTGTTGTAAATGGCGTTGTGGTAGAAGTTGTGTGAGTGGTTGAAAGAGTAGGTGTCGGTTTTGTGGTTTCAGTGGTAGTGGAAGTATGTGTAGTCTCTGGTGTAGTTGATGTTGTCTTAGTAGTGGAAGTAACTGTGTGAGTGGTTGTAGAAGGTGTTGATGTTGAGTGTGTTGTTAATGTAGTTGTCTCTGAAGTAGTTGGTGTGTGAGTGCTTACTGTTGTAAATGGTGTTGTGGTAGAAGTTGTGAGAGTGGTTGAAGTAGGAGTAGGTGTTGGTCTTGTGGTTTCGGTGGTAGTGAAAGTATGTGTAGTCTCTGCTGTAGTTGGTGTTGTTTTAGTAGTTGAAGTAGTTGGATGAGTGGTTGAAGTTGTAGTAGATGTTGATGTTGAATGTGTGGTTGATGTTGTAGTTTCTGAAGTGGTTGGTGTGTGAGTGCTAACTGTTGTAGTTGGCGTTGTGGTAGGAGTTGTGTGAGTGGTCGAAGTAGGAGTAGGTGTTGATGTTGTGGTTTTAGTGTTAGTGGAAGTATGTGTGGTCCTTGGTGTAGTTTTAGTAGTTGAAGTAGTTGGATGAGTGGTTGAGGTTGTCGTATGCGTTGATGTTGAATGTGTTGTTGATGTAGTTTCTGAAGTGGTTGGTGTGTGAGTGCTTACTCTTGTAGTTGGCGTTGTGGTAGAAGTTGTGTGAGTGGTTGAAGTAGAAGTAGGTGTTGGTTTTGTGGTTTCAGTGGTAGTGGAAGTATGTGTAGTCTCTGGTGAAGTTGATGTTGTCTTAGTAGTGGAAGAAGTTGGATGAGTGGTTGAGGTTGTAGTAGGTGTTAATGTTGAGTGTGTTGTTGATATAGTTGTCTCTGAAGTGGTTGGTGTGTGAGTGCTCACTGTTGTAGTTGGCGTTGTGGTAGAAGTTGTGTGAGTGGTCGAAGTAGTAGTAGGCATTGATTTTGTGGTTTCTGTGGTAGTGGAAGTATGTGTAGTCTGTGGTGTAGTTGGTGTTGCCCTAGTAGTGGAAGCAGTTGGGTGAGTGATTGAAGTTGTAGTAGGTTTTGATGTTGAGTGTGTTGTTGATGATGTCGTTTCTGAAGTGGTTGGTGTGTGAGTGCTCACTGTCATAGTTGGCGTTGCAGTAGAAGTTGTGTGACTGGTGGAAGTAGGCGTAGGATTTGATGTTGTGGTTTCAGTGGTAGTGGAAGTATGTGTGGTCTCTGGTGTAGTTAGTGTTTTCTTAGTGGTTAAAGTAGTTGGGTGAGTGGTTGAGGTTGTAGTAGGTGTTGATGTTGAGTGTGTTGTTGATATTGTAGTTTCTGAAGTGGTTGGTGTGTGAGTGCTCACTGTTGTAGTTGGCATCGTGGTAGAAGTTGTGTGACTGGTGGAAGTAGGAGTAGGAATTGATGTTGTGGTTTTAGTGTTAGTGGAAGTATGTGTGGTCCTTGGTGTAGTTGAAGTAGTTGGATGCGTGGTTGAGGTTGTAGTAGGTGTTGATGCTGAGTGTGTTGTTGATGTAGTTGTCTCCGAAGTGGTTGGTGTGTGGTGAGTGCTCACTGTTGTAGTTGGCGTTGTGGTAGAAGTTGTGTGACTGGTGGAAGTAGAAGTAGGCATTGATGTTGTGCTTTCTGTGGTAGTGGAAGTATGTGTACTCTCTGGTGTAGTTTGTGTTGTCCTAGTAGTTGAAGTAGTTGGGTGACTGGTTAAGGTTGTAGTAGGTGTTGATGTTGAATGTGTTGTTGATGTTGTAGTTTCTGAAGTAGTTGGTGTGTGAGAGCTCACTGTTGTAGATGGCGTGGTATAAGTTGTGTAAGTGGTTGAAGAAGGAGTAGGTGTAGATTTTGTGGTTTTAGTGATAGTGGAAGTATGTGTTGTCTCTGGTGTAGTTAGTGTTGTCTTAGTAGTAGAAGTAGTTGGGTGAGTGGTTGAAGTTGTAGTAAGTGTTGATGTTGAGCGTGTTGTTGATGTAGTTGTCTTTGTAGTACTTGGTGTATGAGTGCTTATTGTAGTTGGCGTTGTGGTGGAAGATGTAGGACTTGTTAAAGTAGGAGTAGGTGTTGATGTTGTTGGTTTAGTAGTAGTCGGTGTAAGTATTGTCTTTGTTGTAGCTGGTGTTTTAGTAGTAGATATAGTTGTGTGAGTGGTTGAAGTTGTAGTTGGTGTTGATGTTGAATGCTTTGTTGATTTAGTTGTCTCTGAAATGGTTGGTGTGTGAGTGCTGATTCTTGTAGTTGGCGTTGTGGTAGAAGTTGAGTGAGTGGTTGAGGTAGGAGTCGGCGTTAATGTTGTCAGTTTAGTAGTAGTAGGAGTTTGTGTGGTCTCTGTTGTACTTGGTGTTGTCTTGACAGTGGAAGTAGTTGTTCGAGTGGTTGATGTTGTTTCTGTAGTTTCTGAGATGGTGGGTGTATGAGTGGTTACTGTGCTAGTTGTTATTGTTTTGTGAGTGGATGAAGACGTGGTAGGTGTTGATGTTTGAATTGCTGATGAAGTGGGTTTAGATGAGCTGTGTTTTGCTGTTGTAGTAGTGGACCTTGATGTTGAATGTGTTGTTAATGAAGTCGTTTCAGAGGTGGTGGGCGTATGTGATGTCACTGTTGTCTTTGGTGTTGTCATCGTAGGTGTTGATGTTGAGTATGTTGTCGACGTTGAGGTTTCAGTGGTGGGCGTAGGTGTAGTCACTGTTGGAATAGGAGACACATTTACTGTAGTGTTTAATGACTCTTTTGTGGCTAGAAGACACTAACACATTTCTTAAAGTGGATGTAAACCCCCAATTTTTTTTTTTTTGATGTCATAATGTAGAGAATATTATATCCTATCATTTGAGCCCAGTCTTGCCACACAGATTTAATTCAGCCCTGAGCAATTGTCTTTTATTGTTCAGTTAGAGAAATTCTGACAAAGTCTCTAAAACTTTGTCAAAACCTCCCCCTTGCTGTGAGTGACAGGTGATTTACATCCTGTGTAAAAAGTTCACAATTCACACCCCCTGTCCTAACTGTCAGTTCGCAGTGCGGTATGCAAGCTGAAATGAGGGCGTCGTTAACCCAGCAGTTCGCATATGGCAGTGTGAACTGCCGTGTGAGTCGGATGCAATGTGGGGAACCCGCAGTGGATTCGCAGGGTTCCCGCATCATACCAGTGTGAACCGAGCCTCAAAGCATACAGCCTACAAATGTCACCTGACTGCTCCTACCAAGACTGCGAATCCACTGTGGGTTCCCACATCACATCCGACTCGCACAGCAGTTCACACTGCCATATGCAAACTGCTGGGGAGTGTCATACAATGTTAATGACACCCCCATTTCAGCTTGCATATCGCACTGCGAACTGACAGTTAGGACATGAATCAGATCGCATAGGTGTGAACACCCATGCGATTCTGGTGCGGACCAAAAAAAGGGTCCTGTGCGAGTTTGGTCCGAATGTGATGCGATTTTAGCCATACAGTTTGTATGGCTGAAATCACATCGCACAGACATCGCATGTGAGCTGAACAGCAATGCGGTGCAAATCACAGGGATGCGGAGTGTACAGTGGTGGGCAGTACATGCAGGATGGTGGACAGTGTCAGATTATTTTTCCTTTTCACTGTTTTTTTTTTTCAAAAGGTTTTTTGGGACCAGTGGATTTTTTTATTTTTATAAATTTTTACAATTACATTTTTTTAATATTTTTTTTTTACAATTTATTTTTGTACAGGCATACCCCATTTTTAAGTATACAATGAGGTTTATTTACTAAAGCTGAAAAGTGAAAAATCAGTCTCACTGCTCCATAGAAACCAATGAGCTTCCATGTTTTATTACAAAAGCTTAATTGAACAAGCTGGGGTTAGAAGCTCATTGGATTCTATGCAGAAGTAAGCCTGATTTTGCAGTTTTCTGCTTTAGTAAATAAACCCCATTGTGTACTTAAAGGTGGGGTATGCCTGTACTATTCTAACAATGATGGGAGGGTGGGGTTTTATTTTTTAAATATATTTTTTTCACAGTGCTTTTGGGAAAGGGGGTGGTCGGTGTCAGTGGGGCAGTGGATGGTGTCAGTGTCAGTGGGGTAGTGGACAGTGTCAATGAGGCAGTGGATGGAGTCAGTGTGGCAGTGGACAGAGTCAGTGTCAGTGGGGCAGTGGACAGTGTCAATGTCAGTGGGGCAGTGGACGGTGTCAGTGTCAGTGTCAGTGAGGCAGTGGATGGAGTCAGTGTGGCAGTGGACAGAGTCAGTGTCAGTGGGGCAGTGGACAGTGTCAATGTCAGTGGGGCAGTGGACGGTGTCAGTGGGGCAGTGTACGGAGTCAGTGTCAGTGGGGTAGGGGTTGGTGTCAGTGGTCGGTGTCAGTGGGGCAGTGGTCAGTGTCAGTGGACAGTGTCAGTGGGGTAGTGGTTGGTGTCAGTGGTCGGTGTCAGTGGATGGTGTCAGTGGATGGTGACAGTGGGGTAGTGGTCGGTGTCAGTGGGGTAGTGGTTGGTGTCAGTGGTCGGTGTCAGTGGGCAGTGTCAGTGGGGTAGTGGTTGGTGTCAGTGGATGGTGTCAGTGGAGGGTGCCAGTGGGGTAGTGGTCAGTGTCAGTGGGGTAGTGTTCGGTGTCAGTGGATGGTGTCAGTGGTGTCAGTGCTGTCAGTGGACGGTATCAGTGGGGTAGTGGTCGATGTCAATAGACGGTGTCAGTGGTTGGTGTCAGTGGGGTAGTGGTCGGTGTCAGTGGACGTGTCAGTGGTCGTTGTCAATGGTCGGTGTCAGTGGGGTAGTGGACGGTGTCAGTGTCAGTGTCAGTGAGGCAGTGGATGGAGTCAGTGTGGCAGTGGACAGAGTCAGTGTCAGTGGGGCAGTGGACAGTGTCAATGTCAGTGGGGCAGTGGACGGTGTCAGTGGGGCAGTGTACGGAGTCAGTGTCAGTGGGGTAGGGGTTGGTGTCAGTGGTCGGTGTCAGTGGGGCAGTGGTCAGTGTCAGTGGACAGTGTCAGTGGGGTAGTGGTTGGTGTCAGTGGATGGTGACAGTGGGGTAGTGGTCGGTGTCAGTGGGGTAGTGGTTGGTGTCAGTGGTCGGTGTCAGTGGGCAGTGTCAGTGGGGTAGTGGTTGGTGTCAGTGGATGGTGTCAGTGGAGGGTGCCAGTGGGGTAGTGGTCAGTGTCAGTGGGGTAGTGTTCGGTGTCAGTGGATGGTGTCAGTGGTGTCAGTGCTGTCAGTGGACGGTATCAGTGGGGTAGTGGTCGATGTCAATAGACGGTGTCAGTGGTTGGTGTCAGTGGGGTAGTGGTCGGTGTCAGTGGACGTGTCAGTGGTCGTTGTCAATGGTCGGTGTCAGTGGGGTAGTGGTCAGTGTCAGTGGTCTTGGGGCTCTGGACCGTGTTGGCATGGGGGGGGGGGGGTTGTGGTGTCAGTCGTTTTTTATTTTCAATTACATTTTTGTATCTTTTTTTTTTTTTTACAATTTTATTTTTAGATATTTTTTATTTCAGCCCTGTTGGGGCTTTGGTGACATGTCAGGGGTCTCTCATTTGACACAGAGAAAGGGACAGAGGATACAGATTCCCCAGTCCTCTCCATTCATAAACTGAGCAGAGTAGCACACAGGTTACTCTGCTCAGTTATCACAGGACAAAGAGCGATCGGTAACGAACGCTCTGTGTCCCATTCAGAAAAGAAAGAGGCCAGTGATTGACATACCAGCCCCTTTCTCCGCTCTCCATTTTGACAGATTCCACCCCCCCCCCCTCGCAGCCCGCGGTAGAGGAGAGGATTGGAGAGGAGAGGGAAGCCGGTGTTCTGGCAGATAGTGTCCTGCCATCATATAGTGTCCGCCCCGTACTGCACATGCGCAGTACGGAGCAGACGAAGCTTCGGAAAATCGAAGCTGAACGGCGCCTGCGCCGTGAGTGGAGGTGGTAGCCCCACCATCCAAGCGGACATAGGGTTGTGAATATTAGAGGGCCCCTCGCGTGCGAGCTTTGTTCGCCACGCTTCGGACTCGGCCTCGCTGCGCTCGGCTCTTTTATATTCCTACTCTATGTCCACTTGGATGGTGGGGATAGAACCTGGACTCACGGCGCAGGCGCCGTTCATCCTCGGCAATTTTCGGAATCTGTGTTGCTGTGTACTGCGCATGCGCAGTACACAGCGGACACTATCGGATGGGGGACCTTATATGATAGGACACCGGTGTTCTGGCATATAGAGTCCGGGCATTGGATATTGTCCACCCCGTACTGCGCAGGCGCAGCGCTTGCGCTGTACGGAGCAGAAGGAGCTTTGGAAAATCTCCGAAGATGAACGGCGCCGTGCGTCGGGGTGGTAGCCCCACCATCCAAGTGGACATAGGGCTGTCGATATTAGAGGGCCGCTCGCCATCTTTGGCTATTTTCGGAATCTGTCTAATCTAACCAATGGGGGACACAATATGATAGAACACCGGCTGCGGGGAACGAGGGGGGAGGAGAAGGAGGAAGACAGCAGGGGATGTGGGGTAAGATTTATTCTGCACATGTGCAGGAGTAACCTGAGCGTGCTCTGCTTCTTCACAGAACGCGCTCTGTCACTCCTGCACATGCATGCTAGTCTCAGTAGGCGCGAGGCTCGTCCTCGCAACGCTGGCTGGCCGTGGGAGGGCAGTGGCTGGCGGAGGAGTCCTCTGACGTCATGGCTCCACCCACCGAGCTCCGAAAAAAAAACGCCCACTGATTAGACGATAATGCGGGGCTCCTGGCAGGTGAGGGGGGGGGGACTTTTGGAAGAGAAGGATACATGCAGGAGGCATTTATAGCCTTATTGATTAGAACTGTGTTATTAGTTTAAATTTGATGACAGTGGGTTTACATCCTGTTTATAGAATTTGGGGGGGGGGTCCCAGTTTACAATAAAACCTACGTTTGACATTTTTTTTTTTTTCGCTGTTAAATTTAGAATTTTTCGCTGATATGGAGTTTTGTTTGGTTAAATTGCTATGCCCTATTTTAACAGTACACTATTGAGATACTAGTATTTTCTGTTTGTTTGGTTTATCATGATTGCTTTGCGGTATGTGTTTGTCAGAATGAGCTTATTGTTTTTTACTTCTTATGCCGCATACACACGACCGGTTTTCCAGTCGGAATAAACTCTGAAGGTTTTTCAGACGGAGTTCCGATGGAATGCTGCTGAAACTGTCTTGCGTACACACGATCACCCCAAAGTCCATTCGTCAAGAACGCAGTGACGTACAACACGTATGACGGGACTAGAAAAAGGAAGTTCAATAGCCAGTAGCCAATAGCTTCCGTCTCGTACTTGCTTCAGCACAAGCGTCGTTTTTGGTCCGTAGGAACAGCATACAGACGAGCGGTTTTCCCGATAGGAATTAGTTCCGTCGGAAATATTTAGAACATGTTCTATTTCTAGGTCTGTCAGAATTTTCGAAAAAAAAAAGTCAGATGAGGCATACACACGATCGGAATATACGGTGAAAAGCTTCCGTCTGACTTTTTTGTGTACGAGGCATTATAGTGCCTTACATGCTTTCATAAATTATTTATTTCTTTTCTCATCAATCTTTATTATAGGAAGAATCAATCTATGGTTGACAGCCCATTCGATCAATGTGACACACACAATGAAGTGTGCTTTAACTGATAGATACGATCGTAAGTTATCAATCCTTCATCTTTGTTTTTACCATGCAATATCATTATCTGATTGAACGAATTAATGAACTAAGCAGCTCAGTGTAACTGATTTAATGCAACACAATCGATAATTTTCCAACCTGGTCAATAGACTCAATTTTCTCGAATTCTATCTAAGCAGAGTCTTTCGGAAGGGAAATTATGCATATTCATTCGGTTGTCAATTTGATCAAATGGCACATCAATGGGATGATAAAAACGAAGCAGGCATGACTACCACTAGTAGTAATTATTTGCACTAAATAAAGCTGCTCTGTATTGTTGAAGATGTTTATCTACTCATCCAATTAGTTAATGCAGTGCTAATTATTTTCAAGAAAAAAAATAGTCTTTAAAGGAAGATGTGCAGCCCCCCTCAGGCCCCCCCCCAAACCTTACCAGAGCCGCATCTCTGTCCGGCGATGTCCATGAGTGTCTCGGCCATCCGAGACTCTCCCTCCTGATTGGCTGAGACAGAGCAGCGGCACCATTCAGCCAATCAGGAAATAGAGGGGGCGGGCTGGGATGCAGCTTTTGTGCCTGAATGGACACAAGGAGCTGTGACTTGACTTGGGTGAGGCCATAGCAAGCTGCTTTCTGGGGGGCATTCAACAGGAGGGAGGGGCCAGGATCACAGAAGAGGGACCCAAGAAGAGGAGGATCCAGGCTACTGTGTGCAAATCCACTTCAACAGTGCAGGTAAGTATGACAGTTTGTTATTTTTAATTAAAAAAAAAAACAAGACTTTACAACCACTTTAAAACCAGGGTATAAATATGGCGACTGGATGTAATTTCACAAAATGTCACTATCTTGTCCTTAGATAATTAACATCTGCCTTGACACATTCCATGGCAATTCAATTAAAATTACCTTTGGTTTTAAATGCTAGAATATTTTTTGACAGTTATTACAACTAGGAAGCTACTTGGATTAGTAATGAAATGTCTTTAACCATTTGCAGACCACCGCACACACATATACGTTGGCAGAATGGCTCGTACAGGTAAATGGGCATACCTGTACATCCCTTTGAATTTGCAGGCACACGTGCGCGTACCGTCGCCACACGCCGCGGGAGCGTGCCCGTGGATCCTGCAAACTCGATGTTCGCCGGTGGCCCGCCATTGTGAGACGGAGAGGCAGAACGGGTAGATGCCTATGTTAAACGCTTACATTGCTAAATATGGCAAACTAAAAAAGGTCCACGGCCTATCTGAAAAAAAGAAAATTCCCATACTACAAAATTCTCCACAAAGCAGTATTTCCTATATTTCCATTCACCACCTTTGTTAAAGCCAAAGTAAACTTTCATTTCAAACGAGCTAAATACATTTCAGGTGCATCAAAACAAAAAGTGTCCAAAAACCTACAGTTGGTGTTCGTTGGAAAGCAGAAGCACAAATGCCTGTCAACACGATCTCTTAAGAAGCAGCCACAGAATTAAAGCTAGTCCTGTGTGAGCAGGCAGCAGAGAAGAACAGTGGTCTCAATGCAGAAGTCTGGCACATCCCCTGCTAAGTCAGTCCCCTTTAGTTCTGCAATCAGCAAAAGAATGTCAGATGTCTGCACAGAGAACAACATGTAGGCATTTGTGGGATGCAGTATATCAACCAACCCGAAGTTGGTACTGTGCCATTTCTTCAGGTTGGCAGGGAACCATTGAGGACTAACTGTCCCCTGCTATGGGCTGTAGGCGGCCAAATTGGGGAAGATGACATATCTTGTTGGATGCTGAAATCCTTTGACAAAATTATATAATAAGAGATTTTGCTTCAATTTAGTGTGAGAGTAAAATATGGGCAGAGACCCTGTTTAGGGAGAGATTAGGAGAAGCATTAAAGTGATTATAAAGTCTCCTTTTCTTTTTGTTAAAAATAACAAACATGTTATACTTACTGTACCTGCACTGCGCAGTGGATTTGCTCAGAGCAGCTGGGCTCCTCCTCTTCTCGGGACCCTCTTCGGCTCTCCTGGCCTCTCCCTCCTGTTGAGTGCCTCCACAGCCAGCAGCTTGCTATGGGGGCACCTGAGCCAAGTCACAGCTCCCTGTGTCCATTAAGACATGGAGCTGCGGCCCAGCCCCACCCCCTTTTTCTCCTCATTGGCTGACTGACTTTGACTGACAGCAGTGGGAGCCAATGGCACCACGCTGCTGTCTCAGCCAATGAAGGGAGTCTTGAGCAGCCAAGACAATCCTACAACATCGCTGGATAGAGAGGAGGCTCAGGCAAGTATTAGGAGGGATCAGGAGGGCTGCTGCACACAGAAGGCTTCTTATCTTAATGCACAGAATGCATTAAGATAAAAAAAAGTCTGCCTTTACAATCACTTTAAAGTGGAAGTAAACCCATTGATTTAAACAGTTAAAAAAAAGGCATGGTGTGCTAATTGCAAATTGGCTGTGCTCTCAGCCAAACTATCAAACCATCCAATGGCTGGTGTCATAACGAATCACATGTGCAGCACCATAGCAGTTGAAGATTCAACAGAGGCAAAGATGGCAGCTTCCTTGGCTGAAAACGATAGGGGAGTTTACTTCCACTTTAAGAAACTGTATCTATCAATGATGGAAAAGACTAGGTTATCCTTACAGAGACTCCTACAGGTGGATGGATATCTGCAAGGACATTTGGGGATTGCAGTGTGAACAAGCTATATCATAGCTCCCTGCTAGAAAAGTGCTCCTCTGGCATTCTGTGGTAGGTAAGTGTCTGATATATTACTTTTGGAAAGTACCTTGTGGATAAACAGTGCCCTCTCCTTCCTGAAGAAATGTATGACCTGAACATACAGTATGTAATGTAATTTCTACAATATAGATAAGGTTTGTGTATCCATTTGTGTTTACTCAGTTCTCAGGTACACCAGTTAGGCCACCTACAAATGCTTCCAGACAGAGAGCAACGGTCCCTCCTTGCAGCATGCTGGCAAGGGACAGACTTTTCTATTATGGCTGCTTTCTAAGGGCTCATAATGAAAGGAATTATTTCTCTGCATTTGGCATGTGTTCAGAATGAAATAGGAGGGCTTCAGGCTTTGAGCCCGACAGTATGGGAATGCGGTAGCCCCTCCCTTTACTAATAAGAGAATAGAAGCAATAGTGTAAATATTTAGGGCTATATACAGGTTAATGTATTTGGGTTAATGTCCCTTTAAGAGAATGGCAAATTGGGCCCGGGGGCGGGGTTAAGGGTTGCAAGGCTATTGGTGATATCCCAAATGGTCATGTGACCCATGAGGAATGTTCTGGAAAGGGGCTTATTATATATAGGACTCTCTCACAGGTGCACTCACACCTGTTCCCAGACAGGCAGTGAAGGTGCAACAAGCTTCCCACCCCCCCTTCCCTTGTCGCTAAGCACGTTTATGTGGTCTGCCACCCTACGTGATGTAGGGGGGACTTTGGTTAAAAGATTTATGTATGCTCGAGTCCTTTAAGACTGAGCTGTTTTGAAGTTGATCGTTTGAAATATAAGTATTTTATGATGCAATAAAATTATCAGAATATGGTTATTATTTATTTATTGACTTGAATATACCAATAAATGTGCAGCGGCCAATTCTTTGCCAATAAGTGTGTTGAGTTATTATTTAAATAGGCTATATAAGTTTTGGTATTTGGGGAGGGTAGGTGCGGCCTGCATTCCCATGCATGTAAAAGGCAGGTCATCAAAATCCCATTGCAGCTAACACATACCTCCCAGATGGGAATGAGGGACACCTCTCATATTGTAAACTAATACAACTGTTACAACTTTCCGTGTCCTACCTACGTTCTAGAATGTAATTGGAAGTGCTGTGATGTACATGGGATCCCTCTTCATCATCAACATAAAAAAAATAGTCCACAGGGCTTTCAATATTTATTATAATAGTAAATTGTAATTTTTCATATTATATACAGTAACATTTTATGCATTGCACTATTCTTGTTTTTATTGCCCCTTTCTTCTCCCTGTTCATTCTTTTGTTTCTGATCATGACTCATGAGCAGTCCTTTGACTATTTTCTTATGAATACTATACTAATTGCACGAAAATCATTCATTCTGTTATCAACAGAGAAACACTTCACTCATGTTCCTTTGGAAACTTTTGTCTAAGGGCTCTTTCACACATGACCGATCAGTGATGATCCGCCCCGTGGACATCCGCTTGCTCAGCGGGGATCGCTCCGTCAATCCCTGCTGAGCAGGAAGATGACAGGTCTGTCTCTGTACACTGTGCAGGGGCGGACCTGTCAGAGTGCCGCTCTCCCCTATGGGGGATCGGATGAGGATGGACCAAAGAGTCTGTCATCATCCGATCCGCAGACGGAGGAAAGGTAGGTTTTTCCTCCGTCGCACTTTTTTGGATCAGAGCGGGTCGGATGTCAGCGGACATGTCAGCGCTGACATCCAACGCTCCATAGAGGTCTATGGAGCATTTCTTCAGGTCCGCCTAAAAAACCGACAGGCGGACCTGAATGGATCGGTCATGTGAAAGAGGACTAATTGGACGTTGGAAGCTGTACACTAACAATTAGATTATCAAAAGGCTGCTGTGTAAGTGGTTATTGTCGTCCCATTTTCTCATCGTGTGTACTAGGCTTAAAGCTGATAACTTATGTTTTCATTAGAGATTAATAAACTGAATACGCTTGGCTCTAAGTATAAAGGTAGACATCACATATTTATAAGCCATTGGTCATTTAATACCTAGATGAATTTGCTACATAACACACTACTCCACACTGGATTATGTATAAAAAATAAGTATGGCCAAAGAGTGTTGGCCATACTTCTCTTGTGGATCACAGGAGTACAATTAAAGTGGTTGTAAAGGCTGCAGTTTTTTTTACCTTCATGCATTTTATGCATGACGGTAAAAAAATCTTATTTGTGCTGCTCCACCCACAGCCCCCCTCCCCCCCAATACTCACCTGAGCCTTATCTCGTTCCAGCGATGTGTATGAGATTATTGACTATCCAGGGACTCCATCTCCATTGGCTCCCACTGCTGTCAATCACAGGCAGTGAGCCAATAAGGAGAGAGTGGAGGGGCGGGGTTGGGCTGCAGCTCTATGTGACTTATGGAGGCATAGAGCAGGGCTTGGGAGCAAACACACACACCACTGCCCCCATAGCAAGCAGCTTAATATTGGGGGTACTGGTCAAGGGGGAAGAGCCAGGAGCGTCTGTAGGGGACCCAAGAAGAAGAGGATTGGGGCTGCTCTGTGCAAAACCATTGCACAAAGCAGGTAAGTATGACATATTTGATTTTTTCTCTTTTTTTAAGTTCAACCTTGTTCTCCTGTGACCCAAAGTCAGCTGATAAAGTGCTATTGCCCGCTATCAATTGACAGGGCCGATCTGTGTTATGCCAACATTGTTGGGATCCACCCCACTGCCTGGTAGAGAACAGGCCTTTGCTTTCAGAGCCTGACTGAGAGCCAGAGACAGCCATGCCCACCCCTCCCCTGTTCCTGCGCTCCAGTGGCAGAGCAGAGAGAAGTCATTAACAGCCACTGCTTCCTGCTCTGAGCAGCCTGAGAACTGAGCAATCAGCAGTCATGTGATTACTCAATTCTAGGTCTTATAGTTAATGTGGGACACCTCATGGAGGTGAGTATGTACCGTATGTTTGTATTTTTTAAGCCCATGCTTCTCCTTTAATTTGATTATATTAATTTGTATTACTTCTTCTCGTATACAATTGAGTAATGTGCGTTGGTAAAAGTTTCTGTAGTATAGTTATAAAATCACCTTCTGACATTTATTTTCATAATATATCGAATGAACTCCCTTAACTCATACATCCACTGTATGTCAATAAAACAAGAGACCATATAAATAATACTTAAAGTGTATGTATAGCCAAACCTTTTTTTTTTGATAGAGTAGACAAAGGTTTAACTCTTTCAGTTTATTTTTTGGTGTCTGTCCCCCTTTTGGGAGATTTCTACTCTCCACAGGGCTATCCCCATCTTAGTAGTCACAGGAACAGTCGTCTACAATACCTCTTATTCTAGTGGCAACTGCAAAGTTTTGGATTTCCCATTGCTTTCTGTGACAGAAAGAGGTAGATCCGATGCAGCAGAGGCATTGACCTTTGTAAAACATTTGGCTGAGGGTCTAACCCCTCAACACTATTGGATGTTAACAAGTGGTGACTATACAGTACATACATAATGCCCCTTTTACATGTAGTGGAATTCGATTTGCTCAGCAGGGTGTTCTGTCCCTTGATCCCCTGCTCAGCTGAGCAGAGCGGGCAGATAACAGGTCCCGCTCTTCTCTATGGGAGTCTAGGAGTAAACGGACCATCTGTCCTTTTACACCGGTCTGCCCTCCAATCTGATCCCTCTAGACGGAGAGGGACAGATCCCCTTCTATTTTTATTTTAGTGGACTGGAGGTAAGTGGGTGTAAATGGACACAAGTAATTTTACATCCACCTGTCAGTGATCAGTTGACTGTGGGTGAGTGGAATAATAATTTATTGTTAGATTTAGGGCCAAAAAAAGGGGAAGATGAGAAATGTGTGCGAGTTTATTCTCTAATTAAACAGATGTACATGTAAGTGCTATTTGCCTACTGTAGAGAAGGATAATATTTCTGAACTAGGTAACAGTAGTACTGAAAAGGGGTGAATATGTAGAGTACATACCTGTGGTTGAGCTTGATGTTGGAGTTGTAGAATGAGTTGATGTAGTAGATACAGGAATAGTAGTTGGTGCTGGTGTTGTGCTTGTTGGCTCTTCTGAACATGAAATAGGTGAAAATTATAATAATAATTTTGAAATAGGAATATATCTGTTAGTATTTTCACTTCCCCTAAATAAAATAATGGATGAATACCACCCTAAACCATTAAAAAGCAATCCCTTTTGATTATATTTTATTTTTCTCAGATCTGCGAATTGACAGGCAAATCCTCCTGGCTTTCACTAAGTGTCAGAAATTGATGTACACTCAACTGACTCAACCGACTCAACTGACTCCAAACCAAGTGACAACATTTCATGCATTGAGGAGGAGATATATCCATCCCACACATCAATAGTTATGGGTAAATAATAAAAATTGTGGTTTTACCCAGGTCTTGTTCCTGGCTTTTGATTGGTTGTTGCCAAGCAGGACAATTTCCACAAGATGTGTCTTCCAAAAATTACTATTGCCAGAGGCGTATGCATCTTGTTCCCATGTGTCATGAGCAGAAGCCCTTACACTAGTGCAGAACTAGTCAGTAACCAGCAGCCTACTTCCTGTAAAGTACACTGAACTACCTACAGTCCCAGGAGAAGGGGTTGATCAATGAAGGCCAAACATTATTATCTACACAGAAGGGGTACACACAGTGGCAGCTTCTTGCCAGAAACATTTACATGTTTGCAAGTATAAAGGCTGGGGATATGACCGCAACTAAAGGATATATATTGGTTGCAATGTGGTTTTTACAGCTAGATAAGCCTCTCTCAACCTTTTTATAATGGAGGAACCTCTGAAACAATGTTTCAGTTTCAGGGAACCTCTGCTAAAAATGATTCCATTTACAACTTACTGTACATTAGTGTGATGATCAAGGGGAATAATGCTACTTACATTTTTGGTCAGTGGGAATAATCTCCCTCTTACATATAGCCAACAATATAATTGGTTTCAGTGGAAACTTATTTGAGTGGCAGAAATTGCTCCATGCCAAAGGAACATTAAGCAACCTCTGGAGGAACCCTAGTTGAGAAAGCCTGAGCTGGTAGCAGACTGCTGGGGTGGGGGCTGCACACTACTGGATGGTGGCATATTCTATTGGGTGGGGGCTGTATACTGCTTGGTGGAAATGTGTACTACTGGGTGGGGCTGTATGCTGGGAATCATAGTCTGTTGGTAGGTGGGAAGTTTACACTGCTGGGTGGATCATATATCACCGGGTTACAGATATACTGCTGAGTAGGGGTTGTGTACTGCAATGTATTATGTAATATTGTTGATTTACCGCTATTAAAAAAAATATATATATATACAGTATTGGAACTGCATAGAGGACACAGACAGAAGACTGCACTGGATCTTCTTTGGACCTTCACAATGCTGCTACATTTTTGTATAGCAAATTATAACTAAGGCCGCGTACACACGGGCGGACTGTCTGACGGACTTGGTCCACTGAAACGTGTTTCAGCGGACAGTCCGTTCGTGTGTGGGCTTCAGCGGACTTTTTCAGCAGACAGTCTGGTGGACTAAGTCTTTCGGAATTTCCGTAATATTGTCCGTCCAACTTTGGTTTCAATGCACAGTCCGCTCGTGAGTAGGCAAGTTGGACGGACTAAGTATGGCGCATGCTCAGAAAGGATTTACACGGCCGAAGGTTGCATTGCAGTGTATTGGACGTCGTATTTCTAGTCCCGTCGTACGTGCTGTACACGTCATCGCGCAAGCTTTCAACGGACTGTCTGTTCATCGTGTGTGGTCAAGTCCGTTCATTCAAAAGTAGGACGGACTGTCTGTTGGATTGTCTGACGGACTTAGTTGGCCAGACAGTCCGCCCGTGTGTACGCGGCCTAACATTTCAGCCCAGAACCGTGGAGTTCCTTTGGCAATCTTTTTCTTATAGCTTACACTGCCTCTAGCTCACAGAATTTGATGTTGACACCATTGACATCCAAATGTCTATACTGCCAAATAAGTTGGTATCATTAGTTTATATCAAAACCTATGTTGAAATTTTGTTAAAATTTGGAAGCTGCTATTGCTGACCTTTTTTTGAAATGCTAACCTGGTAGAAATGCTAGTCTTCTGACTTTATTAATAGATTCTGAGCCACTGATTTGGAACAATCATTTAGCAAATGAAATCAGATCTGCCAACTTTTTCCAGGTCAAGGACTCAAAAACAATTAAAGCCATTAAATCAAATTAAATTACATTGGCAGCCAGCATCATTTTAGACAGACGGCAATAATGGCAGTCTCTAGGTTATTTTCAATACAAGTTTTCAAAAATGTGACCACTAGAGGGAAAATCATTTAATAAGGATCAACAAGAGCATAAAATGTTTGAAGTCAAGTTAAAACTACTGTTAAAAGAAACAGTAATAAATAACAATTCCAAATGTGAGCACATACTTAAAATGTGCTTAAAGTATATCCAAACCCAAAAAGAAAAAATATGTAATTATTCCACCTTATCAGTCCTTAGTTGTGGTGTCTGCATTTTTTCAGTTTCTCTTTGTTTATTTCCCCTGATCACCCTGCCAGTAACGCACTTCCTTTCCTAGAGTGACAACGCTCACTCACTGCACTGTATTTATGGAGGAGCAGCATTGTTACCCTAGGTTACCTACATTATTAGCACTACAAATATCCCCCGCTTCATCTCCATTACATAAGTAGATGGTGTTTTGTAGTTCTGTAGCTTACAAGGCTGATAACATTGTTTGGAATATTAGTTCAGTGCACAGGACGTAACAAGGACATTGCACTTCTGGCAGGATCAAAAGCAGTTTTTCTGTACTTGCAGAAAATGTACTTAGGTTGGTAAAGGAAACCAATGCAGTCACCACATCTAAGAACTGTTAAGTTACAATACATTATATTATATGTCTGTTTTTGGGTTTAGATATCCTTTAACACAATACGTCCCATCATGGCTCCTTGTATTCTTCTAGTCTAGTACAAATATTTTGATATTTCTAATACATTGAAAATAGACTACTCACCACAAGGCACGCATGTCTTTTTATCTGGATTCCAATACTTTTCAGGACCACACTGATAACAACCTGTATTGAGAAACAGAGACAAACAGCATTTTTACTTTGTATTCCTCTCACTGTTTAAGTAAAGCAATGCACATACACCAAATAATATAGATTAGAGAATAAAACACAGAAAACAGCAGTAGGAAAGATTATCACTTTGACTTTAGGTAGAGCAGCAATGTGATTTACAGAGGATGTGTGAGCAATGAGGCTAGTATACCATCAGGATAAATAAACTCTATTTTATCCACTTTCATACTGGGCCTATTTTGGCACTACTCTCCTACATGAAAAAAATCATAATCTTTTTTGCTAGAAAATTACTTAAAACCCCCAAACATTATATATTTTTTTTAGCAGACACCCTAGGGACTAAAATGGCAACCTTAGTACGTCACACAATATTTGCGCAACAATTTTTCAAACGTGTTTAAAAAAAACAGTTTAATGAATTAAAAAAATAACAAAACAGTAAAGTTAGCCCATTTTTTTTGTATAATATGAAAGATGATCATAGTTAGTAAGGTTGAATAAAGACACCAGTCCAACCTGAGTGTGTGTCTACAATTGTCCCTATCCCTGTACCTTGCACACTCACATCGGTCCCTACCCTCAAGGAGCCCACAATCCAAGGTCCCCATTTATATACTAGAGCCAATTTTGGACAGAAGACAATTAACCTACCTGCATGTCTTTGGGGTGTGGGAGGAAACTGGAGGAAACCCACGCAGGCACAGGGAGAACATGCAAACTCCAGGCAGGTAGTGTCATGGTTGGGATTCAAACCATTGACCCTTTTTACTTCTAGGTTATGCTATGCTGAGTAAAAATATACCCAACATGTCACGCCTTAAAATTGTGCACACTTGTGTGAAATGACACCAAATTTTGGTACTTAAAAAATCTCCCTAGGCGACGCTTTCATTTTTTTATTTTTTACAGGTTACCAGTTTAGAGTTGCAGAGGAGGTCTAGTGCTAGAATTGGTGCTCTTGCTTTAACGCATGCGTTGATAACTCACATGTGTGGTTTTTATATATGTGTGCTTACGTGTGCCTTCGCTTCTGTGCGCGACCACACTGGGACAGGGGCGCTTTAAATTTTTTCGTTTTTTTATTGTTTATTTTACTTAAATATTTTTATTTTTAAACTTTCTCTTTAAAAAAAAAAAAAGTTGGTCACTTTTATTCCTATTACA
Source organism: Lithobates pipiens (assembly GCF_037356315.1). Taxonomy (NCBI): domain Eukaryota; kingdom Metazoa; phylum Chordata; class Amphibia; order Anura; family Ranidae; genus Lithobates; species Lithobates pipiens. Next base: position 173,781,481 of record NW_027507686.1, read on the forward strand.
AGGAATGTAAACATCCCTTGTAATAGGAATGGTGCGTGACAGGTCCCCTTAATGGAGAGATGTGGGGGTCTATAAGACCCCACATATCTCCTCCAGGCTGGAAAGCATCAGATCAAAAAAAAAAAAAATGAACAATCCAAAGCTTTCCAGACGAGATCTCAGCTTTGTTTACATCCGCGGCCTGGACATAACGTCTTAATGTGGCACCCGGGCCTCCGACGGTCATAGAGATGACTGGTGACCACCTGGTCACCCGAAATCGCTGTGCTCTTCATCAACTGGCGGCAGATTATTTCTCCAGGTCCCTGATCACACGGGAGAGCTCGGAGAAGCACCGGAGGGCAGCGGGAGGGGGGATGTCCCCTCACACTGCCTGTAGGAACGATCAAGCGGCTGAACTGATCATTCTAGCGGTGCACAAAATCGCGGTCTGAAAAAAGAAGATATCAGCAGGCATCATTCAGATATCCCCACTGAAAGTCAATCAGATCATATGACATTTTTGGGCTGGAATAGGTTAATGATGTTGAATTTTGTCCAGAGACACCCTGATATGTAAAATGTATGCAACCTTTTTTTACACAATAGTGTATTGTGCACTTACAGTTAAAGAAAAAAACTTAGTGCAAAACTTTTTCATCTTGGATAGAGTAAGGAAAGGTTATAACCCCTGTCACTTTTTGTTTTTTTTTGCATCTGTGTCCCATTGTTGAGATTTTCCTAGGGTTCCTGTCCCATAGCCAAAACAGAAAGTTAGCAGAATTCCTTCCAAAGTTAGAGAATCCCTGGTTGTCACCAGAACTAGTGTCCTAATTGGAAAATTGTCCCTTTATTCCTGTTCTGGTGACAACCCAAAATCCGGCATTTCCTTTCACTCTCAGTGATAACGGTAAACGGACAGATAAAGAGGATGAATCTTCTTAATGTTTCACAGACAATAAAACCTGACAGTTGTAATCACTCCACAGTCTATCCAATATTGAAAAAAGTTTTGCCATTAGTTATACTTTTAAACACACACTTGGCACTAGAACCTTGACAGAGTAAGTGCACAGTTTGCTCAACTATTCTAGCTGTTGGTTTTAACTGTACTGATGCAGAATGGGCTAACTCTATTGGCATCTTTGCCCCCAGCTTGGTGTGTCTTGTGGGGCTATGACATCTGACCTTGCTAGGCTTGATTCACCTCTATGTATGTTGCTTTTGAGCGTTTCTGCAGTGATTTTTGCTGTGCTTTCTGCGTTTTTTGCCACAATTTTACTGCGATTTTGCAATTTTTATGCTTTTTTTTCTGGAAAATTTGTTGTCGAGCAGATTTAAAAATGCAAAAGACAAATTGTGGTAAAAACATGGTAAAAACGCACTACATGCTTCTCCATTGAAGTCTATTGAATCAAAAAAATGCACCGTTTTGCATTTAAAAAAGTTCATGACCCTTTCCAAAAATGCAGAAACACAAAAATGCATTGAATTGAGCATGTTCCATAGGAACCCATATTAAAAAAATGTCCTGCATTTCTGCAAAAGGAAAAAAGCATGAAAAAGGCTAGCCAGATCACTACAGTTGGAGAAACACTGGCCTAGGGGGGCAGGAATAAACAAAAGTCCTTTCCTAATTATAATGTGACGATTTGCTAGGCTATGTGAGAAGTCTGCAGCTGCCTTGATTCTGATCCTCATAGATTTAATGGGTTACAGGGCCTTCAGAAGGGTTGGAGAAATGTCCTAGTGAACTCTGTTGTCAAGAAGCATTTAATGTGTCTGGTGTAGGCACTAGGTCCTGGTTTGACTAGGATTGCAGTCAAGACAGGAATTGATTGAAAATCTCTCCAAGAGGGACATAGAAAACAAAAAAACAAAAAAAAAAACAAAGACCGGAAGCAATTCATGTTCTTTATAAGAAAATAAACAGTGAGATTTGTAGCTGCTCCTAATTTCTGCTACAAAGCTAGGTGCCTTTGTGGTAAGAATAAATAAAGCACGAATAGGATACATCAGAGAATGGCATAGAAAAGAGAAAGAACTCGACACCATAATAGTACTGTACCTTCACTATTTTGATGTGGATAGCCATGAGGAACAAATGGGCACTGGCAAGGCTGGTAATGCCATTTGCAAGTCACATTAGGATTAATTTCAAAACCACTGCCTTTGTTAATGTGTGTGTTTTCAAAGTCGCAGTAAACAGCTAAACAAAAAGAAAAGAAAAATAATTATTTTAAACACCAAAGTTTAAAGTAGAACTATAGCCTCTTAAAAATATGTGCTGCAGAAGCTAATTATAAATACAATCCTTTTTTATTGTCCCCATGCAAAGTCACGCATACAGTATACCTATTAAGCTTGCCACTATAGTACATTTAATGCAGCTTCCTGTGATGGTGTGGCAATGATGCTCCTCTGCTCCTGAATTCAGGAGCAGAGTTGCTACTCTTATGTTGGCTGTGCCTGCATACACTACAGTGAGATGAGAGGATATCATTGGGCCACAGTTATCACTGCTGATTCAAACGCCAGTAGCTTTGCTGCCCTCTTCAGATTGGGAAGTCCTTGGTACTAAGAAGAAGAAGCACAAGAAGGGTGCACCAATCTCGTGCATTACCCTAAAGCCCCGTACACACTATCAGATTGTCTGCTGAGTTTTTCCTTCAGATTTACCAAAACCATGTAGTAGAAGGGACTGCCTGATTGCATACACATTGAAACTCCTAAGGTTTGACCTCATATTATATGGTTTTGGTAAATCTGAAGGAAAAACTCAGCAGACAATCTGAGAGTGTGTATGGGGCTTTAAACATAATTTATTAAAATAAAAGTGAAAAAAATATACTCAAAAGGTAATGCACAAGGTGGGGGCGCCCTTCTTGTTATGTGTTTCATCTAGTTTACTTTATGAGGCTTGTGCATCACACGGCAATAGTATTTATAACAGAGTTTTCAGATGTACCTTAATAAATTAAAATTTATTTTTCCACGTGTAATTTATCATTATGTTAATATTTTAAAACCTTTCTGTGCACAGTTTACACATATGAATATGTATGGAAACAAGCATATTGAATGTATTCATTCCTTAGGCAGGCTGGGCTCCCTGCTTGGTAGCACTGCACATTGATTGGGCTTTACTGTGTCCTTTGGTGTTCCCTAAGCCTTACCCATATTGCCCAAGTCCTGATTTTTACACACCAACAGCCAACAAGCCTGAACAACTGTAAGCAGGTTGGAATAAATGGATCTATGCATTCAAGTTGCATTTGTGCAGTCCTGAATGTAATGCTGCCCCAGGGGCAAAAAAGAGTGATCTGCATTGCTCCAAACCCTAGTTCCCGAAATTAACTTTAAATGGTTCTGGAACTTCTCTGTCATAGCTACTATTCCCAAACTTGACTGTAGGACAGGTATCATTAATCCAATTATACACAGCACAAGAAGCATCCTGTTTGGATATGCGGCACAATTAATGATGGACTGTATAACCAGGCACTACATTTGGATATAAGGACAGACAGATGACTTACGACAAAAATCTGGTCTTCTCCAGTCAATACAAACTCCAGCTGAAAGGCAAGCTGCAGCATAGGCAGCGATAGCTTCACACAGGCATTCGCAGTCCCCTCCTGTGTCACATGCACAGGCATCATTTAAACAAGCATCATAGTATTTTTCATAATTCACCTGCAAACCAAAAACAGCCATTCAGGAGGTTCACTGGTAGAACAGTTTCTGAAAACCCCAAACTGCCAAAAAGACAGAAATAGAGGAAGGAGAATTTTGTTCTCTGAGCCTACTATACTTTATCAGCTAAAATATGACTTGTGTAGTCTGACACTTTATGGCTAGCCATACACTTTACAATCTGATAGTACAACCTCAGTGCAATTTCAGCAGCTTACCAAACTATGCAGTGCGAGGGCCTACCCAAACAAGCTATTAAATTTGTATAGTCTAAAAGCAGCTATGGCTGAGCTGTCAAAGAGCAATTTGAGGTAATAATTAGACATGTGCAATTTGTTTCATTCCGAAATATTAGAATTTTTCTGAAATCAAAAATTCTAAAATTCTGAAATGTGGAATTCAAAAATCCGAAATATGAAAATTGGAAATTCGGAAATCTGAACATTCAAAAGAACAAAAATCCAACAATTTGAAAATCCAAAAATGTGAAAACCGGAAATAATAACTAACTAATAATAACTATTACTGACTATTAAATTATAGGTATTGGAATTTCCTTTCACATTTGGCTGTTAGTGAATGTAACGAATATGAATTTATCCGACATTACGAATTATCCAAATAATGAATGCCGCATCTAAACGAATGGAACATAACAAATTAATGATAATAAATAATAAAAATAAAAACTTTATATTATTATTATTTATTATTATTAATCATTATGTTCTATTCGGTTAGATGCGGCATTCGGTATTTCGGAGAATTCGTAGCTTTGGATAAATTTGTATTTGTTATGTTCACTAAATTTCAACGGCTAAACAGCAACAGCTACAGCTACATTTCAAAGTAAATGCCAATTCCTATAATTTAATAGCTAGTTATTACTAAATTTAGAATTTCCGAATTTTTGAATTTCTGAAATTCAAACTTTTCAAAATAATGAATTTTGATCATAACAAATGGCCCGAAAAATGAAAATAAAACCCAAAAAAGAATGAAACGAAAACTAACACATTTTTCAGCAGTGCATGTCTACTACTAATGCTATTCGGAGTTTAGTAGGAATGTAGGCAATGTCCTCTCTCTGCTCATTGCTTCTTCAATCACTTTCAAATATGACCGGTGGCTCGCAAAAAAGTAAATTTATTTTTAACATGAGCATTTCTATGTCAGCAAGGAGGGTGTTCCAGAATCACTAACAGATGTGTTTCAGGATCACTAGATCACAAATGTTTGCTGAATAAATCCTAAGGTTTCATTTTAAAATTTGATTAGTGCTCAACTGTAAAATTGCTACAGACTTTAGGGGCACTTCTGTATAAAATTAATTTCTTTTTGGCAAAAGAGGAAATCTTTCTCCGTCTTTTTGTCAGAGGAAATTTTCTACAAATAAAGGAAACTTTTTTCACTTAACATGAAGAGGTGGAAAGCTTCCAAATTTGCTTATATGTGAGAAGAAAACATACAGTAGTGTTCCTTACCAACTTATGGCACTGGGTAAAAGGATCTTTTTGAAGAATCTGGCAGCTCATTTCAGCCCAGGTCTTACGCTTTGGGTTTGCTGCACAGGTATCCACAGCAAATTCTACATCCATACACGTTGGCCTGTCTTTCCACGAGTTAATGAACTCAAGTTGAGTGGCAGCCACATACTTGCTCCTAGTTTCAAAGTCATCCTTCGTATTTCCGTTGTAGTTGCCACAAAGCCCACACACTGATTCCTGGAGGATGAACATCGTGTTCAGATAAAATTACATAAACATTAAAAGCATTAAAAGCTGCAATTAGAGGCTTGTCACAAAAAAAAATAAAAAAAGGTCCATTATGGAATAAAAAAATAACACATTATGTAAATTAGCCCCACTATAAGGTTTGTTTTAGATAATTTAAACATAATAAGTCCATTTAAACAATTATTTTTGCATAATGTATTGCAATAAAATGTATTTATATATGTTTTCCTTTTCCTTTATATTTCTTTTAGGAATTCATCTGCTCAGAATTTATATGTTTTCCTGAAGTTTGCATGTGTTTTCACCCATGCTGTCGGGTCTAATTCTTTGAAGACGGCCCAAGAGTCACATAAGCTAGAACACTTCTTTTAAGTAAACAACCTCATGGTTTCCAGCTCTTTCTTCCAGCCTTGTGTCTTACTATTTGCTAGTGAGACCAGCACAGTGATGGACCAACAGAAGAGTGCAGGAGACAAGGGGCACTAGTAGAGCTGGCAACCATAGTCTACCAAGGTGACCTGGTTATTGGAGAATCCTCAGTACTAAACAGAGGATAAACCCAACATGCAGACACCTAGAGGTGCTAATCTGCAATGCAAATGGCGGTTCTGTTGTAACTACCGGTACACTTTAAGTTCCACTGGAATAGGAACTGATATGAATCTTGATCATGAGAATGGACATATATTTCACAAAGTAGGGTGTATTATGACTGCCCTGTATACAAAGTACACCAAATTGCTTGCAGGCATCTGGGAGAATTATATGAAAGTGTAGAAGCTAGAAAACCACAGTCACCATTTTCAACAAAAACAGTATTCTGTGTTGACAAGTTACCCAAAACAGACAGAACTTATTCAGTCTCATTTGAAGGTAGTGTTATAGATCTATTCCCCCTTCCACTCCCTCATTATAGTATAATCATAGTCACAGAAAACAGAACATTTTCTTACTCTCTGTACAATATGCTACACTTATCTGCCTCTGCAATACAGGCCATTTTCTGTACACCACCATGATAGGTTTGTGTTAAATACAAATCATTTATGACTAGGTCATGAAATGACATTTCAGAGGATGATGTTAACAAACATGGTTAGTCCATTTGTGTCCATTATGGGTATAATTATTCAAATGTATGTTAATTTGAATAAATCATAAAATGTCTCGTTTAGAAAAAAGTATTCAAAATAGATAGAATATACTTTCAAAAGAAATAATTGGGTACATAATGGGAATAAAAATGCTGTGCTCTGTAAACGAAGGGAAATTTCAGAATGGGTAATGTACACATACATCTAATGTTCGATAATGCACATACCTTGCCAAGTTTCAGAATTTTTATGAATAAATTCATGTTCTTGTTCCAGTGGATTGAGATGTAGAATTTATTGGGGATGGTGATATCAAACATTGTGAAAAGGGTGTTGTTGTGCACTTGTATATCCACATTTGGTGTGTCTTGTGAGATGGAGTATTTTTCATCAAACAGCTTCAGTTCTGTGTTCTGTATGAAAGAAGGTTTGTTCAACATTTCATAAAGCTGAACAGCTTTTTTTCTGTTTCTGGTAGCATACTTTTAAATGCCTTGGTATATACAAAGTTAGATTAGGGTCCTGGGTGCAGTTATTGGTGCCCCAGGCACTGTAAGCAGTAGTACCTTAAAATTAACTTTTCAGCCAAAATTAAAATGATGATGCCTGTCCAAGACCGGAAACCACAGAGTGCCTGATATGACCTATATAAGCCAGAAAATGCTCCCCTGTGTGCTTATCTGAAGCTAAGTTTATTTTGTTACTAGAGACCTGAAGTCATGGTTTGACAATATAATGTGACCTGAGGAATTGTCTTGAGACAGGGCGATTACCATTGGTCATAACCTGTATGATGAGCCTTCCTCTCTGACCTTTGAACTGTACAATAGTTGCAGACTGCATTATGTGGCCACTCAAAGTATGCAAGCTTTATTAAGTTTTTTTTCACAGCTTTTTTTTGCTCGTGGCAGCATTCCTTAAAGAAAAATTCCAGGTATGGTTTATTTTTACAGAGTTACATTGGTTCAATAACTACATAGTTACATGTAACTATGTATATACCATACCTAACTGATGTCCCTGGAAGCTGAAAATATTGAAGTAGACACATCAATACTCCAGTGATCTCCACTTTCTGTGCTGAGCAGCTGGCCTGATCCATTGTGAATAGAGGAAGTCAACATTGGTGCCATTCAGAGAATGCTTTGTATTTTACAAATGAATATAAAGCATTATCTGATTGGACAAGGTGGAGAGGCAAGGAAAGTAATGTCAAATCTAACATGGAAACTGTACTTGAAGCTAAGATGGGGGTTATGCAATTGAGACATTTAACCACGGAAAGGGCCCAGGACTGAAAGGTACAATGCTGTCGTGGGCCACTGGTAGTCCAGGTAGTGGACTCTGAGCTGCTAAAAACTGCTTGCTGTTGGACCATGTGCTGCAGGTGAAAGTTGCTGAGCCAAGTTCTGCTGCCAGGAAAACCAGGCTACATTGGATGGTTTCTGAATCCATGCTGCCACTGCACTACTAGTAAGATGTGTGTGTGTGTGTGTGTGTGTGTGTGTGTGTGTGTGTGTGTGTGTGTGTGTGTGTGTGTGTGTGTGCTGAAAATTCTCTTAAGCCACCTAGGCTATTTTTGTCTTTTTTCTGCAAAGTGCTGTCCCAGGGAATGTGGAAAGCTGCCTTCAAAAGAAAGCCCTGGGGAAGTGGGAAAGACTCTTTTGCTTGCCCTTGTGGGACCACTGGAGTTTTTTTGGACCAACTGCTGCCCTTGTGTGAGATCTTTAGCCACTTGTTTCAGTCTGAGCACTTCAATGCTACAAAACATGCACCTCAATGCCAGCAGGGCCTTATTACCTAGTTCACTGGCTAGTGTTATAGGAATGGCCTTTGTCTTTAGTCAGGTTGGAGGGACGGTGTATTTGTCTTTTCTGTATTTCAAAACATATCTGTGCCATTTTGCACCTGTTTAATCATATTTTCACTGGGGTTTGAAGTCTATTAAAGCCCATTTAAACACAAGTGTACCATGATATAATTCAAGTCCAAGTAAAGGGGGGGGGGGGGGGCATCACTAGTGCAGGAAAGAAGGGGCTCAAAACATCAGTTGTTCCTTCAGGAGTAAGTTCTACAGATATGTAAGTGTACTTGTTTTTTTTTAAAGGGGGGACCTCGTTAATGAAATGTAACTTGTCACCCTACTAGTCTTTATCTAATATATAAATACATAAACTGCCATAGCTGAAATCTTACTGAACTTTTCAGACTGTTATGTTGATCTCTGGCATCATTTGTTCCTGAGAAATTTACCCTGAACAACATCCATTGTATTTACTAAAAGTTTCCTTACCAGGAACATGGCTGTTAAAGAGCAATTTCAGGTAATCTATGGTTGTATATTTGAAATTTTACTTGATAGTTTTGTGAAGCTAAAAGTGGGATGAATGGGAAACACTTTTGTGCGTGTTTTCCCTAAGTATCACTATGATTGAAGATACATATTTATGCCATTTTGCTTTTAAGGACTCATTTATGCAGGACACAGAGCCCTGTTCAGAGCGTTTCTCCTTTCCCTTTTGTAAAGACTGCCTGCATGCAGCTGCCCGCTAGTCCCAAAAGATAAATGAGTGGCTCCCCGTGCTGTACAGGGCTTTGTGCCCATGTGAATGAGCCCTAAGAGAAATTAAAATATTCTAAATAAAAAAAGTTAGTAGGTCTTAAAGCATAATTCTGTGTGATTTTTTTCAGCATGTAAAATTACCAACATGCAAATATAAAATTGAATCTGTAAATTTAAAGTTCTCACCCCAATTGTGATAGTAATGGCTCGTGAACAGGTGGCTCCAGTGGTACTGCAGATCACATTCTCTGTTACTATCTTAAACGAAGCTTCAGATGTATTCATTCCACATCCATCCTAAACAAAATAGAAATGTAATATATTGATGTATGATATATCAATGTGATGTCTATAAATGTATAAATAATTTAGAGAGTGGTCTTGATTTTCTACCTACTGCTGCCTAAGGACACACATATACTCTCCATTTGAATCGTCTATTTCCATTTCTCTTAGCTAGTAGTGGTTAGTCACATTTAACTGGATTTGTTCTGTAATTGTTAAAAACATTTTGCAGCTTATCTGAGTAGCATCCTCATTTCCTTCCCCTTGGCTCTTCTCCTACATTCAGTCACTGGAAACAAGACTTGCTCTACTCATTGTTTCGTTAAATAAAATACTATAATTGTGCCTGCCTATCCCAGCTACAGCAACTGAATCTCAGGACTTCAGTACAGAAACTATTTAGTGTCAAGCTTCATTTTTATTCAATTATCCTGATTGCAACAAGAAAACAAAATAGGTGACCATAAGTGATCTTTCACTCGATGAGGAAACTAGTGTGCTTAGCTTATAAAGCCCAACTCCTGTAAAAGGAAAATCACCCTTACAGTCGTCCACAACCCACCCCCACTGTCCCTTATGTTTAGAGCAGTGATGGTGAACCTTGGCACCCCAGATGTTTTGGAACTATATTTCCCATGATGCTCTTGCACTCTGCAGTGTAGTTGAGCATCATGGGAAATGTAGTTCCAAAACATCTAGGGTGCCAAGGTTTGCCTTCACTGGTCTAGGGGATTGTAGAACAGCCTTTTTGACTTGTCTGAATCCATGCTTCAGCACTCCCTTCCTCTGCCTGAAGTTCCAGGCTTTGGGAGGAGCCTCTGTGTCATCATGTCCAGTGCTGGAGTGGGTACAGAGGCCAGGTAAATGTTTAGGGACAGGGGGGCTAGAAAAGAGAATGGGGTGCTTTTAACCTTAATACAGAGAAAGTAAAAAAATGTTTAGACCTTAGCCCTATATGGTACGCTGAGGAGGCTGGGGTGTGACTTACAGAGGAGCTGCAGAGATCCATTTGTAGCATTAGAGGGACCCTGCTGGAGTGATGAGTAAAGTAATTATTTACACCTCAATCCTCTGCCCCTAGACTAAATGAGAATTTAACCATGTGGGGCCCTACTGAAAAGATGCTTTTTTAAATTTCCTGAAAATTGGCTTTAGGCTGATTTCACACTGTTGCCTTGTGGTTTTCATGCATTTTACTCACGGTTTTAGCTGAGGTTCTATAGACTTTCTGTTACGTCATGCATTTTTGGCACGTTTTTGGAAAGCTCACCAAAGATGTAGGAATTTTGGTCCACTTTCACAAAATATGACCAAAACATGTGATCTAATAGAAAGTATATTGGACTGTGATTAAAGCCATGGGCAAAATGAGCGAATACCACAAATAGACCTGTACTATGGCCAAATTGCAGAACAGCAGTGTGAAACTAGCCTAAACCATTGCAATACTCACACCAGATAGATCAACAGACATGTTTATAGCCTCAATATGATCCAGAAGGAACCCAATCAGCCCAGATTTCGTACAATAAAAAAATGGTATATTGCTTAGACTATTCTCCTACAGTAATATGCAAAAAAATCATTACAATACAACCATATGAAGAATATAGTTAGCACAATAATGCAAGGTACTTGCTGTGACTTCCTTGTTGAGACATATTCCAGGTAATGAGGTAAAAAAAAAAAGAAGCAGAATCCATACTGTAGTTGGCTAGTAAGATTACAAGCTTATTGCAAACCCAGTTGTTCCAAGGAGAGAAGGGCAAATCAAGTGCTGTAGGTGCTAATGCAGACAGCGAAAACAAGGAATATAATTGGTTAAATTTGGAGTAAGGCTGAGTTTACATGGGTTTCGTATAAAGAATGGCATCCAGCACACATGATTTGGCTTGTGTTGCTATTGTTGACCTGGTGGAGAGAGAGGTCCACCAGGGAAAGCCACTTTGTCATGAACAGAGGTCTGTATCCACTGAGAGAAAGACTATCTAGATGCTACATGGGATACAGGGGTACATATGATTCATTTGGAGTCACGAAATGACACAGGGAACTCTTGAAGTCACAGGAATGAACAGGTATGCATTGAAGTCAGTAGATGACCTAGGATACTTTGGGGGCCACCCGGAGTCCCGAACCACACTGCAATCACTGAACAACACAAAATGCACTGGAGTCATGGGGCACACAGGGGACACTAGGGTCACTGGCTGATACAGAATGTTCAGGGGTACACTGGAGTCATGGGGTTTACTGGAGTCACTGGATGACACAGGATGCTCAGAGATGCACTGAAGTCAAAGGCTAAACAGGGCACACTGGAGTCACTAGGTATTAGAAAGTGGAAAGCTGACAACAAGTACAGAGGAGACATGAGGATTCAGGTAACTACTGAAGAATTTAAGGCGGCACCAATTAGGAGAGCTGTGCTGGAGGCTCTGAGAACTTCCTGGTCGACATGGGCACACATACTTGATGAAGGAGCACACAATCTCCAAACGTGTGCCACACCTACCACTCCAACCTCCAGTAAGTAATGCCACATCTGCTTACCCTGTGTGCCTACGCCAACCAGGAAATTCTGGGAATCTCTAGGACAGTCAGGGCAGCTGAACACAGCACATTGGAATAGCACGACGGGATGGTGACAGCAGTGATTTCTATGCTTGATGAGCATTCTTTTTAAAGTTTTATGTGAGTTGCCAATTTATATATGTGAATAAACAATGTGTGTTCAGTAATACATTTGGATGGTGTTGCTTCCCTCTCCCCATGTATTGTGTGTCACAGATTAGACCTTTACTTTCTTGGTGTGCCAATTCTCTCTCCCTTGTCTTCTGTTTGGCTGTGGTGCTGATCAGGAGAACTACTTCCCCACTGGTTTCAGTGCCAACATTTCAGGGGAAACCTGGAAGGGCCATAGGCTGTATGACATAGAGAAGACCCAGCACTAGATCCCAGGAGAGGTGAGTGTGACACACTGAGGTCAAAATGTTACTTGCTTGCTGCCTTTTTGTAGTCATCTGTGTGAATATGGCCTAAGGCTTAATTTTTTTTTGGACATAAGTTTACTTTAAGAAATAACTCCTCCTGTGTATTATAATATTTTGGATGCCAAAACAAATGCCAAAGACAGAAATAAGACTTTTTTCAGCAAAAATTTGACACTTTAGTTTAACTGCTCACCGTCACCAGAGTATATTCGCAGTCCCCATCAAACAAATACTGTTGTCCATCAAACGTTTTTATGTGGCTCTCTCCATACATCATACATGTTGAGGCACAGCGTGGGTTCTCTTTACACTGCCAATGGCCTCCACTGCAGGTGCTGTGGGAGAGATAACAGAATTTACAATGGATACAAATATATAACTCATTGTCAAACTTTCAATTTAACAGACATACAGTACAGCATCAGTTGCAAAACGGAAATCCTACATCATGATTGCCAAAATATCGGGTTCTGCAGTATATATACTAAAAAATTTGGTTACGTTCTTTTCCAGTAACAGCTTACATATAGCTGTCTAGCTGTCATTGAATGCTTTTGAATTTTGATGCACAAACCATACATAAAAGGTATCACAGCATTCACAAAGACCAAGCAGGAGAATGATTTGATTTACATTTGTTATTTTAAAGAACCTAAATTAGTAATGTTTTTCTTACCAGCTCTGGCACTCCCCATGCATGGACTCTCCACTCTTGTATATGACACCTCCGTATTCACAGGAACATTCACTTTCAAGCACACAACTACCATCGTGGTCCTCATAAGTACCAGCGGGGCAAACACAACCAGCCTCACACTTGGTTGGTACCTGTAAATGCATGCAAAAATGGCAAAGCAGTTTCACTACATTAATTAACCATCTGATCTTGGATCTACTTAAATGGACAATGTTTTTTAATATGACCAACACTCAAAATTAAAGCTGATATGTAAACTGCCTACTTTGCATTCCTTGCCCCCCACCCCCTTCAACATGATGCTGGACATCATCCAGCCAGGAAATGAAGTGGGGTCTATCTGACTTAGGGCCCTTTCACACAGGCAGACCGATTAGACCCTTCAGTCTCCTCTATGGAGCAGCAGGTGTCAAAGGACATATGTCTGTTGACACCTGCCAACATCCTATCCCATCCTATCGGCTAAAAACTGATGGGTTGGGATCTGTTCCCATCCATCTGACCGCTCAGATCGGATGGTAGTCAGATGTAAAGGCAGGAGGTCCGTTTACATTTAACCACCCATAGAGGAAAACAGGCTGTGTCTGCGCTGCATAAGTGGAGCAGACAACATAGGGCAAACAATGTAGGGGCATGTATAGGCAGATACTAGAGCTACGCGAATAGTGAAACATGAATACTTGTGTAGCACCCTTGTCCTAAACAGGGCTGATAGTCAATTTAGTGGTGCTAGGTGGTAGCTAAGCCTGGATAATTTATATTCTTTGATCAAATGGGTTTCTCCTAATCGTGGGTTTAACTGTGATTTCTCTCTTTTGTCAATAGGAGGCACTGTTTCCTTTGGCATTAGTATGATAGATTACAGTAAATTCAGGTTATGAGTGAATATGTAAATCTCAGCCGAATCAGCAGGAGTTTCTTTGAGGCTGCTGGGATAGTCTATTAATTTAAAGAAAGTCAAGTCAGGTGTTCAGGGTTATTTTCGGAATCAGGGTGATATCAGGTGGATGTGTGTGGAGCAGCAGCAGAGGTGTAGGCCTAAAGCCTGGTGCCTAACCACGTGTAAAGGGGCCTGATCGCTGCCTGGTGGCAAAGGAGAAGAAGCTGCCAGAGGGTCAACCACTCTTGTTGCCGGAGGCAGGTGCAAAGGGATGGAGTTCTGAATGAGTACCAGAGGAGACTTTTTATCAGCTAGGGACTGGGAAGTAGCTGGGAAAGCTTCAGGAGAGAACTCGTCCACGAAGTACAGCTGGTAGCTGTGAGTAAAGCTTGGAGGAGTATAGCGGGTAGCTGTATGTAAATTTTGAAGAGAAGTACAGCAGGCAGCTGTGAGTAAAGCTTGAAGGAGTATGGCGGGTAGCTGTAAGTAAAGCTTGAAGAGAAGTACAGCGGATATCTTTGAGATAAGCTTGAAGGATCCAGTGGGTAGCTGTGGGTGAAGCTTGAAAAGTCCAGCAGATGGCTGTGAGCTAAGCTTCTGGATCTACAGTGGGATACTGGAAGCGGGGTTGTTGCTATGGGAGACAGCAGTTGCTAAGAAATACAGATTGCTGCATTCAGCTTAAAAACCTTTTTTCTTTATTGCTGTCTGCCCAGTTCTATTTTTGTCCAAGGAGTCTGCAAAGTTGCTATTGCATTTGCCTAAGGGTGTCATGTGTCGTACACCTCTCTCCCCCTGTTTCTATTAAGAGAAATAAAACTTTTTTTTTATTTTTAAAAAGTGACTGGTGCCCATCATTTCACTCTGCACTACATGTACCATGCTTAGTAACTTGCGCCCTGAGAAGGGATGTCAGCCCTCCCTGACTCTGGGGGTCACCACCAGGCCTTTGGAGGTCAGGGAGAGTGCTATATTTTGGCATCCAACATAGGGCATGATGTCATCTTTTCTGTGGTCGCCCCTGGCAATGGACTGCAACTACACAGAAGTTTGGTCTGGCTTTGTGGGAAAGTGGCAAATAATATTTGTGTGCCTCAGAGACTGTTATTATTCTTGTGAACCATGTGGGGAAGAACCAAAGTGTCTTTTTGCTCTTGGAAGAGTGTCAGCCAGGTCTTTTGTCACTTTAGGTCAGTGATAAAGGGGTTAGGGCAGACTCACAACAGTTTTGGCATGCTGCTGGAGAAAAGAGGCAGGTGCTGAAGTTCCTGAAGAGCAGCTGGACCAATCCCTTGGCAGGGGGAAGAGTCGCCACTCTGCAGAGGAGGAGCCTGAGATGCAGTTGTGTGTACCCCATCAAGGATCCACGTGCTGCGAGATTGTTTCAGAAAGAAAGAAGTGCTGAGTGCAAAAAAAATCCATCCTGCTTCAGCTGAGTTTGACCCAAGGGTCATCGCCTTCGTCTTTTCACTTCAGGAGAGACAATTACTGATACGGCCTTCGGCTGATGCCTCGTGGGGAGATAGCCCTGTACATCTCCCAAATTTCTGATGCCATGGGAATCGTTTGAAGGTGATGTTCTGGCTTTGTTGTTTTTCTGCGCTCGTGGAGTCGGTGCTACCACTGCAGGGAATTATTGCTGGTGACCGCTCGCCCGCCACTACCATACCAGGTGCTGAATGTAGACTGGGGACGTGGTTAGGCAACCGTTGAGGAAACCCAATCCACCACTCCTGCCGCTGATTCCAGTGTGTCCGTTCTGGCTGGTATTGATCCTGCCCTGTCAGAGGCTACTGCACCTGCCAGCCTCATTGTTCCTGCAGTAGAAGTGTCAGTTCCCACTGCCATCGCTCCTCGTGAGTCTTCTTCGCCCACTACTAGCTCTGACCAGATAGTGTCTGCAGCATCCGTAATCTCTGAAGAACTCAGAGTGCCTGAATCCATCACTACTACAGGTATGGCTGCAACTAAAGGCCATCAGCCCTCCATTACTGTCAGTCAGGCTAGGTATGCCCGTTCATTCTGTGGTGGCGTGAAGAGTCGATCCTGTTTTTGCCACGTCAATGCCTGAAGCTGGTAAGCCAAACTGAAATGGAGAATGTGCAGAATGAGTGATAACCACTTATATGTCTTTTGAAGCGCGCTTGCTGTGAAGATATCTACATTTGCTGCAGTTACGGCCTCTGTCGTTTAAGTTATGGCTGTGACACTTGTTGCCAATGGGAATCGCTGGTCCTGTCTTGAAAAAAAAATTCCCTTTGTAATTATTGTAACTGGAAAAGAAGGAAAGTTATGCATAGCATGCTAACCCTGTGCTCAGGACCCATGGCAGGGGCTAAGAATCCTATTGTCACTAACCTGGGATTATGGTTGTCAAATTTACCCAGACTGTGTCATTATTCGGAGGCCGAATCAAGCTGATGTGCAGCATTAGATTACCACTATTGGATCATCTGGAAAGCCTGTTCAACCACCTGATTCTCGTTACTACTGGTAATACCATCCAGCTATTGAAGTCTTGTTCTCAAGTCAGTGTGGAACATAGTGATGTGCTCAGTTCGGCTGTGTCAGTTCCATGAGAACCTGTTCTTCGTGTGAAAAGTGTTGTTGTGGGGACTCTCCGTCTCCTACCTGTGCTATTTTCTGCTGGACTGTGCTCCTGATACCAGCAGTTGCAGGAGTTGCTGGATTGCCAGTATGCCTTGCTCTGGAAAGTGATATGCTGATCTGTTCCTCCTGGAGGTCTTGTTATTCACAGGAGGAAAGTATTTTCAGTCGCCTGCAGTGATAAAGCCAGGCTGAGAGATGTTTCTATGTGCAAGGGGACTTTGTTGCTCCGGAAGTTGGATCAGAAGAGTTCATCATGATTACAGTCCCTTGCATGCTTGTGTGGCTAAAGTGCTTGTCTGCAAGTTGCCATGCACACAGTTCAAGTGTCAGTTCCTGGGAACCAGCGAACCTATTGAAAGTTTGCTGTTACCATTCAAAGAAAACTGCATATTTGACTTTGGGGCTCCAAGGACAATTGGATGTTTAGTTAGCTAGTCAGGTAGGCTGTGATGTGGCAAAGGGGCAAGTCATTACCTATAATCTGTATCTCATGGACTAAAATGTTTACATGCAGACTGTTATCTCTTTATTGACCACCAGATGGCGTGACCATGTCACCTCAACTATAGTTTGCTAAGTGGATATTACTTTCAGATATGCTAAAGTGCTTTTGAAAGAATGTGTTATGCCGTGTACACACGACCGGACTTTGACAGCAAAGTTCAGACGGAATGAATAATTTGATTGTGTGTGGGCTTCATCGGACCTTTTCTGTCAAAAAATCTGATGGACTTTAGAAATAGAACATTTTTTAATTCTTTCCGCTGGAATTCCGCCGGAACCAGTTCCTATCCAGAAAACAACTAGTCTGTATGCAGGTCCAACGGACCAACCAAGATGCAAGGGCAGCCATTGGCTACTGGCTATTGAACTTTCTTTTTCTAGTCCCGTCATATGTCATAGCGTTAATTGATCGGACTTTGGTGTGATCATGTGTAGGAACATGTCGGAACTCCGTCAAAGTCAGACGAAAAGTCCGTCAGAGTTCATTCTGATGGAAAGTCCGGTCATATGTGCGGCATTACTCTCACAGGAGTGGGGTTTTCTTTGTCATACTAATGTTCTCATGTATAGTAATTTGCTAGGAATTGTAAATAAATGACGATATATTGCTCTGTTTGCTCTGCACCCTTTTTTTGTCCCCTTTGGCTGAGGGTAGACAAAGCTCTAGGTATGTTTAAACATATACATATATATATGTTTATACTGCATAGATATTGCTATACTAGTAGATTATATTATAGTGTGTTGATAAATGCCATATTATTAATCTTGCATAGTCCAATGCTTTTATGTGTACCTATACACCCTGCATCTTCCTCGGATGAGCAGAGACAGTATCTCAATCTTGTACAGTGATGTTTATCTTTAATTACATTATCATGTAAATATTAGTTAGTCTGTAAGGTTATTGCTTATTGCATTTTCTACTTCCTATCATGTGGAATGCCACACGTAATTGTACATAAAGTCTCATTTTTATCTGCCATTGTGTGGAATTCCACACATAATTGTACATAAGTTATTTTAACCTACTTCATGTGGAATGCCACACGTATTTGTTAATGCAGCACCCTGGGGTTTGGTCAGGAGTAGCTACTGTAGCTAATTACTAAGGATCCATTGACTTCTCCCTGAGTTTGGCCTGGTTGTACTTCCCTCTTCTACCACCAGGTGGCTGGGCACTTGGAGGTATTAGATTGAGAAGGACAACTCAAGGTCAGGTTATGGGTATATGGGGTATCCCAACTAATGGGCAAGGATTTTGTTGAATCCCTTGGCCTGCTGGGAGAGCCTATATATTCGGGGGAGGTCAGGTGACCCAGGTTCTTGTGCGCCACCCAGACCGCCGGTGCCATCTGGGTGGATATGAGTCGTATGCTGCTAAGGCTGAGATTGGGCCTATCCTGGGGTCATCAGCCTGCCAGGCTGTGTGAGGGCCTATCCAGAAGTCAGAGGGCAGCACAGGGTTGGGACTGTGGCTTGCAGTCCAATCAAAAGTTATGGCTCTGCCGACCGGAGAATATGTCAGTGGTCAGGGACCACAGTGAGTAACTGAAGCAAGTACTGGAGCAGTATTCTCACCGGACAGGCATGGTGGAGAATCAGGAAACTTCAGGTGGTGATCAAGTCAGGGACCCAACCAGCAGAGGTGACGCTTGAAGAGCTGCCTTGTTTGTCAAGCCAGGGACCGAGCCGGTCAGCAGGGGTGAAGCTTGAAGGTATCCAAAGTGCCAAGCTAGGGACCCAGCAGGAAGTGTGGGTGACGCCTGAGGGACATACCATCGCAGAAGCCTTGGGGAGCTCACGGGATTCAGAGTTAGTGAATCAGAGGGTCCAGTGAGAGACCAGGAGCTCAAGGGGATGAAGAACTACAAGGAGAAGTTGTAGTACAGCTGAGAAAACTGTTACTTTGAGTTAAGAAGTGTTTAAGTACTGTTGCCATAGGGGACAGCACTCCTGCATGTGCAGAAATGGCACCCTGCTAGGGTTTTTTCCTGTACGGCTGTTCTCCTATTGAAGTCTCAGAGTCTGCCATTTGAAATTGCAACTACTTAAGGGTGTTCTGGCCCTAACCCTCTTTCCCCTGCAAAATATGAAAAGGACTTTTAAAGAAATAAAACCTCTTTCATGTCCAAGAAGTGTCAAGGCACCCACTATGAATCACAACCCACCATTTATTAAAGGATATCAGTTATTTTTGGCCTTGATGGTTCCCATTATACTGGAAGAGATCAGAGATTCTGCTGCATTATTAAAAGTTCATTTTTCCCTGTTACCCTTCCTTATCCACTTTTTGTCAGGACATCCGTTCTCAGGATTGAGAGCTTATGTTTTTGTTTTGCAGACTCCAGGGACAGAGCCAGTGATTTCAAAGTTTGTAAGTCACAGCATACTTCCTGAGCAGCAGACACAATTGCACTGTAGCAATATGTTTCTAACACCTATTACTTCTCACCAATCACAGATCAGTACCCATAGTTTTTAATCAATGCCCTAACCTGCCTTTAATTTAGCCACTGCTATACTGTATGTGCTCCAACTTGGAGACTCCAGAATATAGAGTTAGGACCGCAGTATACAGAGTAGCCTTGGCGAGGCACTGCGGCTTTCACATAATTTTGCAAATGTGTTCAACTAGACCCTCTGTTTTTAATGTGATTTGTTAGACAGGGCCATTTTTTTGCTCTGCATGCTAGCTAGTAAATGTGCTGGGAAATTTTTTGTTTGTTTGTGATAGTCATTTTAATAACTTTATGGGTATAGACACAATATTTCCTTGCAATAAAAGTTATACTCATAAGCACTTTGAGGAAGCTTACACAACGGATGCCAGTGGCCAGAAGCTGACACGTCGGGGCACAAGCTGCTCCATATTTATCAGTCAAGGATCCACATGTTTTCATGACTTTTGGGGCCTCGCAGGTTTCTTAAGAAGATAGAAATAATTAAATGAAACACATTAAATTTATTACAACAGTACTGACAGTGTTATCATAAAATGGCATGAAATCTATACCAGCAAATTCGAGTGCGTTTCCAATGCAGTTAAGTCTCCCTCTGATGCAGTAACTGAAAAAAAAAACATTTTACAGTTTACCATTGTCAGTAAAAAAACTGCTGATTTTGCAATAGCATCAAAAAAATCAATCTACAATATAGATTTCTAGATGAATCCTACTTTACTTTTTGGTTATTGGGTAGATCCCACTGCCCAGTCTCTACTGTGTTGAACCCTGTTGGGGAGTAGGTATCACCCAAACTGACAGCATCTGTCTGGAGAGGCTTGATGCTGCCTGGCCATTCTGAGCCCAAATGGGAAGATGTCTAAGGAGATTGTGAAGCCTTAAGCTTTCCCTACTCATCTGGAACCTTTCCTTACTACTACTTAATACTGTCCCTGGCAGATGGGTGACATGCCCCTACACTACCCACATGCAAATGCTCAACACACCCAGGGGCCAGGACACTGCCACACCTAAGATGGCCACCAGAGTGACATGGGTGGCCAGCATCCAATTGGATCACTGCCCCAGTGACTCAGGAAACCATAGTGGAACCATGTTCTTCTTGACTTCCTCTGCCTCTGTACTGCTGCTGCGGTTGAGATACACCTGCAGTGGAGACAACAGACTACACCTGTCTACAGGTAGATCCGCCTGACAGTAATAAGGATCCAATGAATGATAAAACTTGCAACACTCTGCTCAAGGGTAAAAAAAGTATTCTGGAGGATTTCACCCTAAAGTCAGCACTAAACATTGCCAATGCTAATGTTACTGATGACATGGAGATGATGTATGAGTAAGTTAGCTTTTGGATTCTTGCACTGCTGTAAGCTGTGGTCAGATCCATTGAACAATGGTAAAGTGGATGAGACCCCCGAAAAAACAAGGAGTGGTCAGCAAAGGAGGCCATTAAATAAAAAGATATTTCCAAGTGGATTCTTCAGGAAGATTGGCATTTATTAATCATAAGGACACGTTAAAGCATACCATCAACACATTTCTGGGCTGAAGGAATGCACAGAGATCCCACCCATTACAATGTACTTTACACCTTTTCCTAACAAAGTGGCCACTAAAGAGCCACGAACAACAATGATGTGTGTTTTAACTTGTTCTTCTGATCAATAAATACTGATTATCCTGAAGAATCCACTTGGAAGCACCTTTTTATTTATTGGGCATTTTTAGGCTAACGGATGCACACCCCCCCTCCCCCCAATATGATGGGCTCCACTGATATTACAAAAACTTTAAAAGTAGCCATGTCTATTTTACTTTCATTATTAGACACTTACTTTAGTACTTTATTCATGCTATGTACCCAGTCAAAGCTGACCACCCTCATTATATATTTGCAGTGGTGATGTTTTGATATCACTTACCAAGTAAGTCCATTGAGGACTGTTTGCTGGTTAGGCTTGATGACATTATTCTCATTCACATAACAGGGACATTGTGATTTTGGAACACATCTGTGCTTGTCATCTAAATATGATCCCAAAGGACAGTTACAACCTCCAATTGGGATGTCATTTGGGTAACACTCCAGCTGTACATTAGAGAGAGACAGGCAGGTCCGTCCACAGGCAGTAGTATCATCACTGTATGTCTGGTTACCGCTGCAAGCAATGTCTACAGAGAAGGATGTAAAGAATGAAGTGAATGTTTAGTGTTTTTCTTATATTTTGTTAATTTGCTCAGGATGAGAAAAAAAAATGTTTTATTATGGGAAGTATAACATACTGGATAAGGCACATACAGTACAAATATACTGTATGTCTTTCTTTTATCCAGTAGAAAATTAACTCTAGGCTCATTTTCATATGCATACTAGGCTAATCTTGACTGTTGAAAAATAAACTGTTTACGGAGCTCAATCTCTCAAACTCAAATTAAAAAATACACACACAGCTAGATAATCTAAATAGTGAATTCCCCTTCTATCTATTCTTCACCTTCTATCTATTCTCTTAGGGCCCCTTTCACACTGGGGCGGTTTTCAGGCGCTACAGCGCTAAAAGTAGCACCTGAAAAAACCGGCACCTTTCACTCCAGTGTGAAAGCCGGAGGGCTTTCACACTGGAGCAGTGCGCTAGCAGGACGGTGAAAAAAGTCCTGCTACCCGCATCTTTGGAGCGGTGAAATCAATGGGGCAGTATGGCTATACCGCCGGCAAAGCGCCGCTGCAGCGGCGCTTTGCGGACGGTTTTAACCCTTTTTCGCCTGCTAGCGGAGCTGCAGCAGGGCCGCAGGACCCACCCTGCTAGAGGCCACAGACCGGCGCTAAAACGACAGTAATGAGCCACTAAAAATAGTGGCGCTTTACAGCTGACGCCCGCACCGCACCAGTGTGAAAGGGGCCTTATTTGCTTTGTAAATATTTATAGAAGCAAAGGGGTTGATTTACCAACGGCTGTTAACTTTGCATGAGAATTTGCTCCAGAGCTTAGTGAAGAACGAAATGCTCTGCTGACCTTCATCATGCATCGTCCAAGCATGAATGCTGTTTTTCTCTTCCTTGCATGTGATTGGGTATTCTTTGCAAAGTGAAATTTCACTACATTCTCTAAGCAAATTTATTTTCAAAGTACAACTTCACTTGCAAAACGAACAGTCTATTTGCCAAAGTCTAAAATGATAAAGCTAGTGCTGTGCTCAATTATCACAAAAACCCATAATTCTTTGCTAAACCATGGTGTCATGGGTACTCACCATAATAAATAGTAGTTTTATAAAAACTACTATTTTGTTTATAACATTAAGTGTGTAAGTACATGTATATACACTATATATATATATATATATATATATATATATATATCTATATATATTTTTTTGCATTAAACTCATGCTGAATGCACACACTAATACTGTATGGATCACATTTCTGTTTAGGCAGAATAACGTGCACATTTCAACAACTAGTATTACTGTCACACTAGATGGCACAGTTGCATTGTTTATAACAAGTCTCTTCAGTTTATTAAGGAATATATCACCAAGTATGGTTTTTAGGCACTTTATAAGTGAATATTTTTTAGACACTGTGTCAGATTTAAAGCATAAAAAAATAAACAATTGCACCAGCAACAGAAATGCCACATATGCAATAAACATGCTTCCTTCCTAAGGAGCAGAATGGAAATTTTTTTCTTGAAAAAATGTATTTCTAACAGTGGGTTTAGTTCAGGAAATTACATTCATTACTATATAGAATTTTAAAAGCAAATACAGTTTTGAAGTACTTTCAGATGAGATTCGTTGAGTCATATATTGTATTGAGAATTATTGCATGAATGTTCATCCAAATATTTGTACAAATGCTCATTCGAAAATTTACTAGTGTATTACCAGCTTTAGTCAGGCTGACAGAATGTAGGGAACCCAGGGAAGAACTTGTAGAATAGTGATGCTCATTCATAGGCTCATGGGAATATACAAAACAGGTAAGGAAACCATTACAGAGTTTCATTTCATGACAGTGATGTCACCCCATGAAGGTACTGTAGATAACATTTCAGGAAAGAGTGACTGAACAGAAAATACAAATATTTGATATCAAACTTTTAACTTTTCACAATTTTTTGCACTGAAAAACTACTCTAAACAACAAGATGGTAATCTAAGATCAAGAAAGACTCTGCTTGGCCTAAGCACAATAAGACCTGCAGAGATTTTCTTCTGTCATTTTTGGTATTTAAAGGGGTTGTAAAGGTTCGTTTTTTTTTATTTTCTACATAGGTTCCTCTAAGCTAGTGCATTGTTGGTTCACTTACCTTTTCCTTCGATTTCCCTTCTAAATGTTTTTTTTCTTTGTCTGAATATCTCACTTCCTGTTTCTCCTCAGTAAACTTCTCACCATCATCTGAGCTGGTGGTTAGTCAGCCAGAACAGCTTACTGAACAGCTTACCGAGGAGGAACAGGAAGTGAGAAATTCAGACAAAGAAAACAAAGAAAAAAAACATTTATAAGGGAAATCGAAGGAAAAGTAAAGTGAACCAACAATGCACTAGCTTATAGGAACCTATTTAGAAAATAAAAAAAATGAACCTTTACAACCCCTTTAAGTGCAGTTTGACAATTATATTTAACGGTATAAAATTCACACATTTTATGGCAATTATTACTCACTGCAGTTGGTGGCAGTTCGCCAGTTCTTCACCTGGACACCCTTTGCTGCACAGGTCCGGGCATAGGAGCCCAATGCAGAACAGATGAAGTTAATTGTCTCCTGATAGTTACATGCTTCATAGACACATCTCTGAAATACATAACACAAATATTAATATGTGATTTACTTACACAGTGCCATGACTGCATGCTGTGGAGAGCATATGGCTTACAATAAGACTTAGCTAGTAAAAGAGAGGAAGTGGAGATCAGTGTGAACCTGCTGTTTATTCTTAATTTTTCCACCACATTGTAACAACAGAGGTCCTGTTTTTTGATTGAAAGAAATCTTCCTCAAATTAAGAGAATGGGTGCTAGCTTATGGGTTTAGAGGGTCATTCTGTGGAGGCAGTCAAAGGAGTAACACCTTTCTTTATGTGCTGGAGACAACCAAGTCTCTCTTGTGATCACCAAATGGACTTTCCCATCTTTAGAAGAATACAGGACTTAGGACCGAGTTGCCCCAGGAATTCCCTATCCCCTGGCTTACTGAAAGATTTTTTCCTAGTCTGCTGATCATGCTGTGATATGCTGTTTGGAAATCTTCTGTGAGGGCCCATTAATACTGTTGTGCTTTGTTGAGTTAGTGCTTGCAGATTGTTGTGCAGTTCATCAAGGGTGCCTGTTAATTTTAAATAGGCTGCCAATGCATCAAAATGCATATATAAATGGACATGAAGCATGTTTTACACAAAACACCACAACGCACAGATGGTTTACATCTGCCATTGTGGTGGGCTAGAACACATTTTGAATGCCTCTAACGCACTGCTATGTGTTTCATGTGTTTCAATGTGCCTCTGTAGCATAAAGTAAATCATGGGTTTTACTGAATAGATCTGAATGAGAGTAAATGTTCCTTAGCACAAACTTAGGTATGTATTTTTATCTCTAGTAGTGCTAATGAAGAATCTGTGCTGTGAAAGTGAAACGAATGTTGGTTGGAGGATGTATAATAGGCTAGAAGCAAGGCGTGCCGAAGCTATATAAATGTGGCTACCAGGGGAGAGGTCAGAATGTGTCTCAGTTCTGGCTTCCTGTGTGAATAGTGTGTAGTATACTCCAGGAGTATAGAGGCCTCCTAGGATGAGCAGTTAGACCAGGGGGTGAAAGTTGGGTTCTGGCTCAAGAGGATTGCATAAAGTTGAGTCTCTGGCACCCTCACTCATAGAGCCCACTAAGTGCTGCAGAATGTGACCTGGGGGAACTTAGTAACTATGCAGTTCAGAAGCTTATGCTGGTGTGAGAAATTATACTCAGAAGATGTAGTGAATTTATGTTTGCCTGTTTCACTTCATGCATGAACCTCTCTGTTCAACACTGAAGTGCCTCACTCTCCAGGAAAGGGGCCATACACATACCTAAGAAGAGTTTTAGAGGCTTGACCTACCCAACTAGAACTGATTAGAAAACATGGTTCAATACTGTTCTTCTGCATAATGGAGCTATTACATGTCCTGCACAAACTGGATACTCACCTTTGCCTAATGAGTTTTCCATTAAAATCAAAATGAGTCATGATGCAAGTAAACACAATGCCCATTGATGCATGCTATGACACATTTCGACATTTAATTCAAAGTGAATTACAAAGTAAATTGAAAAATGATTGTAATACATGTTAACGATTGTTGACATGTGTAGATATGTGTTTTGATGTTTCCATTGATTACAATGAAAAATACAGATGGAGAAAAACTCATAGGTCTAAATCCAAATATTTCACTTTCTTACCTTGTAGTAGGGTTCAGGATTCACTAGTGAATGGCATGCATCAAACGGAGTTCCCTTGTTCACCAGAGCAGCACAGTGTGCCTGTGCAAACAGTTCTAACAATCAGAATAAAATAAATAAAGTTAGCCTGAAATGTAATACAGTATGTGTTATCCCAGCCAGAAGCACGTTACATTTCTCTAATAACATGAAATATTGCATCCTTTTTAAACAGGAATGCCTAATTTTCTACTCCATTGCTACATCTGTATTTAAATTCATTAAAAAAAAAAAATAATTCTAAGAGAAAACAAATTATTTTCAGTGAGATTTTCCGCCTCAATTGAGTTTTTCTGAGAAACCTGGCCAGTTATCTATAATATAGGGTGCACTTTCATTCTGTAAGTAACGTTTTTTTTTCTGGCTGCAACAATGTCAACATACAATTATTATATTATCTATCCATGATAAACAGTACTACTTGTGACTGCATGTAGTGCATATATCTTGCCTACTTTATTAAGATTCTTTATCTCAAATTTTTAACGTCTTAGCATATATACTTAACAGTATGTCATTATTAGGTCAATCGCACTGAATTGTGTTTGAACTTACCATTGGATATACTCATGGAACATGGGTTGACGTCCATATTTTGGGCTGCTTTACAGTTTGCAGCTGCTCTCCAAGAGTCTACAAATACTGTCACCGTTCCTTCTATGATTCCAGAGCTGGACATGAAGTCATCCTTGGTTTCACTGTTAAAGTTGCCGCATAAACCTGATACGGATGTGATAAGTTAATAACTGTGTCTCACTGCAAAGAGACATAGCTAAACATAAATATATTTAAATATGATATGTTTTGGGGATCCAAAGCTTGGTATTGGTAGTTTTCAGCATAAATAAATGAAAGCCATCAAAGATCCCATAAGTGCCACTAAGTCCCAAACTATCCATTAGAACACCCTATTCCCTTACATGTAAATTAAAATGAGCCCTTTATTTTTAACCTCCTGCTCATCACTTATCCTATTAATCTAGATCTTAACTTTTAACCTTTGTCACTTACTATGTAACCCCCCCCCCCCTCAACACTAAACAACTAAACCCAATAGCAACATTTTCACCTTAACCTAAACACCCTTAGTTGAGGTAGTTGCTTTACTTTCCACCTAGTATGTTGGTCTTGCCTCCTCCTACTCTGTGAGCTTTGTAGTACTTATGGTATGAGATGAAATCCAAGACAATCTAATTTCTCCCTTGTTTGTATTACCTTTGGTGTTTCCAAAGAAATCTCTGTTCACTTTAATATAAGCACTGAAAACAGGAATTCTCTGCACCACGATCTCCAGACCAAATGTTGTATGCAGGATGATGGTTGTGGAAGACTGTCTTATGACAAATACATTATCTATAAAAATAGAAAGTACATTTTCTGTAATTATAAAATGTAATGCTAGCATTTATTGTTAGTGTAACCAGGTGGTAGACTACAGAAACACGAAGGAGACATTTTTCTCTATTCAATTACTTTACTTTCACTTTCTACTGATGTTATGCGGCACCATTTTCACCACCATGCTGATCTGAATGCCAAGTATTATCATGTGCCTAGTCCTTACTACTAATCACTCTGCATGCTAAATTGTGTTATTACCTTTGTTAATCCATTTTCATGCTTGTTTCTTTTATTTTCTTGGAGTTGGTATTATTACTGTTAACCAGGTATTACCAGGGATCGGTAAGGTGTCTGTACAGGGACACTGATGTCCGTGAGTGGTCCTTACAGGGTGCAGGACAGATGAATATGCTGTCCGACAGTCACAGCATCAACTGATCTACCTCCCCTACTGCTGTCCACTGGTTGGTAGGACTGCCGACATCCTATCAACCAATAATTTGCTCACCTGCCCCCAGGCCCTGATCTTCAGAGGAGGAGAACGGAACTTTCTTCTCTAAACCTGCCCGTGCCTCGTCTCAGTGCCCCAGCCTCCAGCTTCCTCATGAGTCATGTATGTGTCCTATTCCTATAGCTCCACTAGAAGAATCAGATCATAACCTTACTCTAAAGGGGGATTTATGGGGACCCTGATCTGCTCTAAAAGGGAATCTATGGGGACCCTACTCTAAATGGGATATATGGAGACCCTGTCCTGCTCTAAAGGGGGATCTATGGGGACCTTGGCCCATTCTAAAGGTGGTATTATGGGGACCTTGCTCTAAGGGGGATCTCTGGGGATCCTGGCCTCCTCATGAGTCGTGTATGTGTCCTATTCCTATAGCTCCACTACAAGAATCAGATCATAACCTTGCTCTAAAGGGGGATATATGGGGACCCTGGTCTGCTCTAAAAGGGAATCTATGGGGACCCTACTCTAAATGGTGATCTATGGAGACCCTATCCTGCTCTATAGGGGGATCTATGGGGACCCTGGCCCATTCTAAAGGTGGTATTATGGGGACCCTGCTCTAAGGGGGATCTCTGGGGACCCTGGCCTCCTCATGAGTCGTGTATGTGTCCTATTCCTGTAGCTCCACTAGAAGAATCGGATCATAACCTTTCTCTAAAGGGGGATCTATGGGGACCCTGGTCTGCTCTAAAAGGGAATCTATGGGGACCCTACTCTTAAGGGTGATCTATGGACACCCTGCTCTAAAGGGGATCTATGGGGACCCTTCTCTATAGGAGGATCTATGTACAGAGAGTAGACAGTGTTTTTTGAGGGTTTTAATTTGAAATGTACCTTGGTGTACTTCGCTAAGGTTTATACTTTGGAAAATGTCAACCACAGCCTTGGTCTGTGCCTATCCTCACACGTTTAGTAATTTTCTGTGATATTTCATGCTCTGTACACGCAACCTAGTGTGTCAGAGGGGTTGACGTTCTAGTGCAGGTCCAGGCAAAGAAAAGAGGTCCATGTTAACCCGCAGCTCCAACCAGGGTAGCACTGCATTAGGTAATAATTAAGTACTAAGTACTATCCTAATGACATATCTAAGTGAAAACTATGTACAGTACATAAGCAAAGTTGATCTCTAATTAAATAGCGCTAAGTCCAAAACAAAATGCTTTGATTTTGTGCAAACGGGACAGGGTGTAATCATAAGTCTTTACTGCTGACTCCTACATCCAGAACAGCAATAGGTCATCACTGCTGTTGCCCACCTAACTGAATTCTCTTTACATTCTTATGCAGAATCCACTAGAGTGGGTAGAACAGAAATATCTGTAATACATGCTCTATTTTGAGAAGAGCCTATGAAGAATTCTCTTATGCCGCGTACACACGGGCGGACTGTATGGCCTACTTAGTCCGTCGAAACACATTTCAGCGGACAGTCCGCTCGTGTGTGGGCTTCAGCGGACTTTTTCAGCGTGCAGTCTGGCGTACTAAGTATTTCGGATTTTTCGAAATTCTGTCCGTCATACTTTGGTTTCAGTGGACAATCCCCTCGTCAGTAGGCTAGTTCGACGGACTAAGAATGGCGCATGCTCAGAAAGGATTTACACGGTGGAAGAGTGCATTGCTGTGTATTGGACTTCCTATTTCTAGTCCCGTCGTACGTGCTGTACACGTCATCGCGCAAGCTTTCGACGGACTGTTTGTGCATCCGTGTGTGGTCAAGTCCGTCATTCGAAAGTATGATGGACTGTCCGTCGGATTGTATGACGGACTAAGTAGGCCATACAGTCCGCCCGTGTGTACGCGGCTTTAGGACAGTGGCAATGTTAGCTAGGCTGATGTGCAGAGTTCAGTCTGTTGGGGCTGTTCTGTACTGCATATAAGAAAAGAGCCTTTTAATATGCTCCTTCCAGAGACAGAGGTTGGCTAAATATTCACAATAGTAGCACTCACCTGAAATAAAAGGTAGCTGGGTTATTTGACCATCCACTGAGATTTCATCACTCTTAGACAATGTTATTGCACCCTGTAGTGAAGGAAGTGAAGAGGGATTTAATTATTATTATTTATTTCCCATTCACTGCAGTGGCATGCAATATAACAACCACCAAGTATCTACTCTCTATGTAAAAGTACCAAGTAATATATAAAGGCATTCCAAAAAAACTTTGCTCAATGAAAACTTGCATAGAACATACTGTCAAGTGATTTCAAGTGTAATATATTTCTTTGTGGGATACAGCATCATAAACATCAAATAAAAATCTTGTCTTCAATGCTCATCAGCCCCCCTCTGCCAGGATCTCCTCCATTTAATCACAGAATGTGATGCATTATAGGAGAGTAGTAATAAGAGTTTTGTGAATAGCAGATAGGGAAGTAGGGGCAGGCGAGTGGTGAAACTTTTCTCTGTAGCAGCGTCTAGAAGACAGCAACTCAGCACAGCAATAATGAAAGGAAACTCTGGATGGTTGCACACCGAACTGAGATCCAAATGCCTTTATTCACATAAAACCATGAAGAACCATGAAGAACATGAAGAGAACTACATGTAAACT
This sequence comes from Lithobates pipiens, assembly GCF_037356315.1. Classification (NCBI taxonomy): domain Eukaryota; kingdom Metazoa; phylum Chordata; class Amphibia; order Anura; family Ranidae; genus Lithobates; species Lithobates pipiens. Next base: position 173,811,871 of record NW_027507686.1, read on the forward strand.
CAAGGGGTATGACACTCAGCACAGTGTTCATTTCAAAAGTCCGGCGGACTAGCACACAGATGGGCGGACAATTTTGAGTCAAAACTCCCTTCTTCTTTTTTTCCCCAAAAGTCAGACGGAGCCCACACATAAGTCCATTGAATAAGACCTCTGAGTGATATGAACATTTGTACCAGACGCTCTTTAATACCCACCATTTCAACATCAAGGAATGCAGACCTAGCAGACATTTTTATTTCTATACCACCAACATATTTGATTGTAGAGTTTAATGATATATACAACTGTAGATTTTAATGGCTGAAGAAACTCACATTTGATGTTAAGTAGATAATACTTGTGAAACAGGTTTCTGATGAGCTCACACCGCACTTTTCAAATGTTCCCATTATGGTGCCACCTTCAGGGAAATTGGGGCTCTGTGCATGAAAATAAATATGAATAAATGTTATTTAAGATATATGTTAAAATGCATATTGGAGTCTTTCTTAAAGCGGTAGTAAAGTCGCTGACTTTTTTTTCCCGACACCTGTAAGGGAAAAGGCATAATGAGCTAATATGCAGTGCATACTACTTAATTATGAAATACCTTAGAACGAGGTGCCAGTATCTCACCTGATCTACGCCGGGGAAGCTGACATTTTCCCCAGAGAGCATGCACTGCTGAAGTCAGCGGCTCATTGCGAGGGGAATATCTCCTAAACTGTACAGGTTCATGAGATATTCTTTTTACCTACAGGTAAGCCTTATTTTAGGCTTACCTGTAGGTAAAAGTAAAAAAAAAAAAAGACTATACTACCGCTTTAAACATATTACCTATAAGAAAACAGGGCTATCACAAAAATCATGGCTACAGTATAGATTCGTTATACAAGATAAATACAATAAATATAGCAAAAATAATGTAAACTTGAAGCTAAACCATGTCTTTTATAAAGCAATGTCACAAAGAGAATGTTTTTTTATTTCTACTTTTTCACTTTCATTGAAGTGCTATGTTGTTTGTGTTATTTTTTTCTGCAGTTATAACTCCTTCAAGTTGATGTAATTCCTCTCCTATACCCAGTGACGTGAGCAGCCTCAGATGATACACAGGAAGAAAGCAAATCTCCCTACATAAGTTTTACATGTATATCTGCTGTCTTCAAGTTTATATATTCTTTAGAAAGTGCGCATTATGTTAGAGATTTTCTCTTCCCGTTCAGCTCTGGGAGTGGATTCTTGGCATTCAGCCAAGACAGCTAATTGGAGAAAAGGCACATAGGCAGAGGAAGAAAAGAATATGCAGAGCTGTGCTGTGACAAGACAAGCTCTCTGCTAATCTATTTATAGCAAAACCTCCCACAACACAAATTTCAGGCTGGTTTTATCTCGGTTGTCGGAGAACTTGTTAGAAGTTATGCTGATAACAGAGCAAAGAAACAGCAGAAAGACATGGGACTTAGTGCTTTGGAGAGAGATAAGAAAGCACAATAGGTATACAATAGGCAAATTTCATGAATCGAGTTTACATCCACTTTAATGTGGCCTAGGTAATAAAACTGAAAAAAAATTGGATCTCGCTAAAGTTAATGACGTACCTAAAAACAGCAGGACAGGGCTTTTTGATGAACTGATTGCCAACAATCCTAGACATGCCCAGACATTAATATAATATATGTTTTTAGTAGCAAAAATTACAATCCAGTTGTCCATATAGCCACCATCAAAAACAAACTCTCTTGAATTTTGCTCCATGAGAAGCTAGCCAGCATTCTTCAGGGCAAGAAAACCAGATTTAAAAAGATCCGGAAGCCTAGGCTATGATATTTGCAATGGCGGCAGAGCATTGGGATCCCACATGGGAGAAGAAATCTATTGATTTATTCTTGTATCTTATTTTTCTCACACTACGTCTTTTTTTATTTTTTTTTATTTCTCTCTCTCTTAACTATTGATTGTTGTATCTTTACATGGGGCTTGAATCATAGACCATTGTTTGCTTTCTTTTTTAAATGTTTGATTATGCACATCACTGAACATCATTAGTGAGTTTTTCCACTCCGACATTGGGAAATTATTATTATTATTTAAGGTACTTATATAGCACTGTCAATTTACGCAACACTTTACATATATATTGTACATTCACATCTGTCCTTACCCTCAAGGAGCTTACAATCTAAGGTCCCTAACTCATATTCATATACTAGGGCCAATTTAGACAGAAGCCAATTAACCTACCAGCATGTCTTTAGAGTGTGGGAGGAAACCCTCGCAGGTACAGGGAGAACATGCAAACTCCAGGTAGGTAGTGTTGTGGTTGTAATTCAAACCAAGGACCCTTTTTACTGCTAGGCGAGGGTGCTAACCACTACACCACTGTGCTACCCAGGAAATGCTGGGATCATGCTTTATCCCAATTCATTGATTGTGGAATTGGGCTATTGGTGCTTTATGTTAGATAGATATTTTGTTTCCTATGCTTTCGGGCAACATATTCTGTAAATGTAAGCTCATTATGCCTTGATTCAATTTTTGATTCAAAGGTCTGTAATCCTTTAGGCCCCTTTCAGACTGGCAGACTCCACCAAGTGGATATGCCTGCACAGCTGGGAATCTGTCTGCTGTTTCCTATGGGGTAGTTGGATGGAAACAGACTGCCTGTCTGTTTCCATCGGACTGTAAGCAGATCCAATCACCCAGTGGGATGGGGAACATATCCCCATCTGCCTGTTTTTAGTGGACCGGATTCGATGCTGTCGGGTGTCAGCGAACATGTGTCCGGCTGTCAGAGGACATCCACCACCTCATAGAGAACAATGGGTGGTCCAATCAGGCCTTCCTGAAAAAGGGGCAGGCATACCTGATCGGTCCACTGGTGTGAAAAGGGCCTTATGTGGTAAAACAATAAATATATACAAAAGAAAATATTGATCTCTCATAAACTCTATGACAATCTTCAGGATATAGGCCACTTTGCTTTGAACAAAGCCTAAATTATGATGCCTGTTAAATTGAGTCTTACCACAAGGAAAATCAATGTATAAAACATGGATATAAAAGATACGTTTTTTTTTTACTGATAGTCTTACCGAGACCAGGACATAAGTACAAATTCCATGAAACCGGTATGAGTTAGTGTCAAAAGTTGTGATCACTGAGCCACCTTCTATAGCACATCTTCCGGGACAAGGAGTGTTTGTGCAGCTCCACTGCCCTGCATTACATTGGCTAGAGAATACAAAAAGCAATGAATTAGTGTGCAATTATATTTTATGTATGTTAGTTCAACAAATCATGATCAAATTAAACTTTTAGTTTATTATTTTTTTTATTAGCTAAATACATTGCAGGTGTACATAACAAAATGCATAGTTGTACAGCTTATTTACTCCAAAAAACAGTCACATTCTAAATAAGTAGAAAAAAGTAATTTTGGCCAGGCAGGGTGGGTAGTGTAGGAACAGGTCATCCGTCTTACAGGGAGACTGGCCACATTCCGCCCCTCAATATAAACGCTGTTGGCACATCTGAGATCTGCTCCACTAGTGTTCCCAGTTGGACGCCATCCCACCGGGTTGTTGTGAATTATTGGAGGGTTTACCATGCTGTTTGCTCCTCCCCACTCACTGATTACGTGTGAGAACCCTAGTGTGGGTTCCTGGCCATAAGCTGTGGGAGGCAAATCATTAAAATCAATGGGAGGCTGCTGGCTTCTACAGCTAATTATGGCAGCTTGCAAGTAATCGCTCATGCAACAATCACCTGTGAATGACTGCATACATGGCCGATCATTCACAGGTGGTTACTGCATGAGTAATTACATGCGACCAGCCCTGATTAGCTGTGGGAGCCAGCAGCCTTTCATTGCTTTCAATGGGGCTGCCTCAGCCACAGCTAATCACCAGGAACCCCTGCAGTTCTCCTATGCAATCGGTGTCAGGCTCGGAAGTGTGAATGTGGCCTAACCAGGAGCAATTACAGGGAATTTATGACTTCCCTCTAACTTTACTTGCTGCATTCTTGATCCAGGCCCATTACAAATTACTGATGGCGAGACAGCCAGGCAACCAGTATTTGCAGAAAGAGATCGGCACTGGCAGCCCCTATATTTATTTTTCCTGATCTGTTGCTTGAAAGGCATACCTGCCACATGAACCCAACCAATTATTTCCTTTCTTTGAAAATATATGAAGACATGTTTCTATGCTGATCTGATGTAAAAGGAATTGCTCTTACATTTCTCAATAGACAATCATGGGTAATTGACTATGATGGGAACATTTCACAGACAGACGTATTAAGTTTTGAAACCTAATAATAAACATTTATTGGAATTCACATGGTAGTTGCCCATAACTCACACTTGCCATGTAAATGGGGAGATTAGGATACGTTTTACAAGTTGTCACAGTAGACTCTGATGTGACACAGATAAGTAGGTTTTTGTGTAATGACTGATTGTGAAATGTACGGATAAGCTGCCACGGTGACTGCTACTAGACAAAGCAGCAAATTACGCAGCAATTAGAATTATTTGGCCAGCTCTATTTGCCATCTCTTGGTGTGGTCCTTTTATTGTCATTTGCTTATTTGCAGGACAGCTCTTATTTCCCAGCCCAGTGACTCACCTTCATAAAAACTAGTACTGTGTATTATGCTTAAAGGACCAATGCAGCCATATATAGAGCTGTATATTTTTTATATTTCCATACTTTGAAAGATTAGAACCCCTGACAGGTTTTAACTGCTGATTTACTTTTCCTATTTGCCCTGGTGACTGCTTTCACTGAGACTAATTCTGAGGGAGAATCAACTTATTGAAATGAGCATAAAGTAACAACATCAACTCTGAAAAACACATGCACCTATGTTGTACATATTTGAGAATCCAAAATAATAAGTTGTCACCAAAACAGAAATAGAAGGTAACCTTTTTAATGGAGTGATGAAAACTAAGTTAAGAAAAAAACAAAAATGTAAAGTTACAACTAAGCACATAAAATCCCCCCCCCCCCACACTCCAGAGTGAGAGCCATAATTCTAGCAGCAGAGCTCCTGTGTAGCGCTAAACTGATGACCTGTAGAGGCCTTTAAAGCATTATCCATGCAGAATATAGAGTACTAATGGTTGTCGCCATTTCAAAGACGCACGCAATTTTAGGTTTTGGCGCTGGATATCTATTTGCTTGGCACAACCTCATCATTTATATTTTATCAAAAAATGGGGTAATCTATTGCATTTGTGTGTTCTAAAATTAACTTTAGTGTACTGTTTACTGAAATTTTGTGTGTTTCTAGACTTTTGCACTAATATCGTGTAACATAATATATTGGAACTATCACCATTTTATTGTCTACGGTGTCTTCTTTTAGAAAATATATAAAATGTTTTGAGGGTTTTATGCAAACTTCAGGGCTAAAATTATTTTTTAACCTCCTGAGATCCGCGCTATAGCTGAATGACGGCTACAGCGCGGTCTATTGACTTCGTCCCCTTTCCTGGCTCCCCGAGCGTGCATCGGGGAAAATCTGTGTTGGCCATGTCCCCTGGACACAGCCAATCACAGATCGCTGTAAATGGCCAATCACAGTGGCCGTTTACAGCGCAATCGCTGCCTCCAATGAGAGATAATCTCAAATGTAAACATATGAGATCATCTCTCATTGCCGGCACAGACAGTGTGTGAGGAGAGAGAGAATCTGTGAGTTAAAGCTGCTGCAAAAAAAACACAAGTGTTCCCAAACAGTGCCCAATCAGTGCCCACAGTGACCCATCTAGTGCCATCTGTGCCCACCTGTGTGCATCAGTGCCCACTTGTGCCATCAGTGCACTATCTGTGCCTGTCTGTGCCCATCAGTGCCTATCTGCAATCAGTGCCTGTCTGCAATCAGTGCCCATCTGTACCAATCAGTGCTCATCTGTACCAATCAGTGCCCATCTTTTTTCCCGCCTCATCAGTGCACATCTGTGCAATCAATCAGTGCACATCTGTGCTGCCTCATCAGCGCCCATCTGTGCCACCTCAACAGTGCCCATCTGTGCCACCTCAACAGTGCACATCTGTACAATCAGTACTCATCTGTGCAATCAATCAGTGCATGTTTGTGCCGCCTCAACAGTGCCCATTTGTGCCTCCTCAACAGTGCACATCTGTACAATCAGTACTCATCTGTGCAATAAATCAGTGCACATCTGTGCCGACTCATCAGTGCCCATCTTTGCCACGTCATCAGTGCATATCAGTGCCCATCTCTGCCACCTCAGTGCATATCTGTGCCCACCTGTGCCACCTCATTAGTGCACATCTGTGCAGTCAGTTCACATCTGTGTTGCTTCATCAGTGCACATCTGTGCGATCAGTTCCCATCTGTGTGATCAGTGCCCATATTTGCTACCTCATCAGTGCACATCTGTGGCATCAATCAGTGCACATCAGTGCCACCTCATCAGTGCAGGCTTAGCACACACCTGTGCAGTCTCATCACCACCAGCAACCAACCATGTCTAAAAGATGCTTTTCCACCGATGAGGCGCACCAAATTCTTTCCACGGCTGACGAGAGCAACGGGGAGCTCTCTTTTTCAGATTCCCTTTCAAATTCGCATTCTGAATCTGACATAAATTATGAGCCAGTCCTCAGTAGTGAAACACTGAGTGACTCAGAGGAGGAAGATATCTGGCCCACCAAACTAAGGCGTTCTAGTGTGGAGGCAGTGGCATCCACCAGCACCGCAGTGCCATCCACCAGTACCGCAGTGCCACCCACCAGCACGCAGTGCCTCGGCAAGAAAGGCCAAGTACCAGTGGGGTGTCACCTCAGCCCTAAAGGGATAGGACCTATTTCAGCCTTCCATATGCCCTTCAGGACCAGGTGTCCAGGTGGACATGGAGAATTTTACCCCAATACATTTTTATCATTTAATTTTTTTACGGAGGACATGTTGGCGTCAATTGTGGCCCAGTGCAACCTGTATGCACAACAATTTATTTAGCAAAATCCAACATCCTATTATGCCCATCCCTACGAATGGAGAGACCTAACAGTGGAGGAGGTCAAGGTTTTTTTAGGCCTCACCTAATATGAAACTCAAAAAAAAAAATCAATTGCGTTCCTATTGGTTAACCCACCCCCTCTACCACATGCCGCTCTTCTCTGTGGTAATGCCCAGAACCAGGTATCTGATGATCGTGAGGATCCTACATTCCGGACCAACACATAAGTCCCTTATTAAATTTAGGGCTGGCTTAAAATTAAGCAATTTATCCCCAGCAAAAGGGCCCACTATGGGGTGAAGGTGTACAAATTATGTGACCGAGCCCCAGGGTACACATATTCCTTCATAGTGTATGAAGGGAAGGACACCCAGCTGCAGCCCCCTAATTGCCCGGACTACTTGGGATCCAGCGGGAAAGTTGTTTGGGACCTCATATACCCCCTACTGGATAAAGGCTGCCACCTGTATGTAGACAACTTCTACACATCTCTGCCCCTGTTCCACAACCTTCACCGGAAGAAGACGCCAGCATGTGGCACTGTAAAAAAGAATCAGAAGGGCTTTCCTCAAAGTCTTGTCAATAAGAAGTTGAGAAAAGGAGAAACGGCAAGTCTGCAAAACCAGGAGATTCTGGCAGTGAAGTGGAGGGACAGAAGGGATGTATACATGTTATCTTCTATCCACAATGATACGTTCGTGGAAATCCCCAGAAGGAATGGCCCCATAAAAAAAAAAATGCATTTATGAATATAATTTGTTCATGGGGGGAGTTGACTTCAATGACCAAATGATGGAACCATATCTTGCCACAAGACGGACATACCGTTGGTATAAAAAAGTCACAATTTTATTTTTTTCAATTGGCCATATACAATTCATATGTAATTTACCGCAACTCCACCCAAAACCCAAAATGCTTCTTTGGCTACCAGGAGGAAGTTTTCACTGCCCTTGTATTCCCGAACGGCCCGCCAGAAAATATCCGATCAGATGTTATTAGTTGACTCTTTCCCGATAAAATCCCTCTTAAACCAACAGGCCAAAGACATCAAAAAACATGTAAGGTGTGTACCAGAGCAGGAGTCAGAAGAGACACATCTTATTATTGTGCACAATGTCCTTCCCAACCAGGCCTCTGCATAGGTGACTGTTTTCGCCGTTACCATACTTCAATAAATTATTAGTGAAGTATGGTAAACGTACTCCTCAGTTCCTGCCTTCACACAACTTCACACCCCTCATGCCACTGCCTGCTTTGTAACTGACCCTGGCTTGTTATTCGACCACGCTTATGCCTGCTGATTCTGTACATCTCGCTGCCTGATCTGGAACTGACCCTGGACTGTTATTTGACCATGCTTCTGCCTAACGATTCTGTACATAACTCTGCCTGATCTGGAACTGACCTTGGACTGTTTGACCACGATATTTGCCTGCCTCTTGGACTGATCTTGTATCCTGCAACTGGACTAGTGGGATTCAACAGAGGGGTCTCACATATGTGAGGGGCTCCAGAATAGTTTTTTGTTTTCTCATTCGTAGATTAGGGTCTGGAGACTCGGAGGCTTCAAAGAGATTTGGGTGGGAGAAGCCTCTACCTCTGTCCCCATTCTGTCCTGAATGAGGCCCTACTTCTGCCTGCTCCCTGTAGGACTTACTGCCATCATGCCACACTGACCACACCACATAGACCTGTCTACTACCAGGACCAATATTTTTTCCACTGCTGACAATATCTCTGCACTGACCCTGGACTGTATGTGGAAAGTATCCCTGCCTGCTGCCTGAAAAATTGTATTCGCTGTTGCTGACCAAGTCCCTGCCTGCTGCCTGGACCAGTGCTATCCTCCTGTGGACAACTGCGCTACTAAAACCACAGGTAATCTTTTGTTTACCCTTTGCTCAGCATAATGTATTTGGGGGCATGTTGGGCCTCTGTATGTGGCCAGGCTGTGTAAAGGTCTCACACATGTGGTATTGCCATACTCAGGAGGAGTAGTAGAATGTATTTTGGGGTGTTATTTTTGCTGTGTAAATGCTATGTGTTGGAAATATCTTATAAATGGACAACTTTGTGTAAAATAAAAATGCGTTTTCATTTTTTTCCATTTTCCAAAAACTTCTGCAAAAAAATGAACCATTAAAAAGACTCATCATAGTTCCGTGCGGACGCTCTGGACCTCGTGGAGGAAGATGGCGCCGTGCCGGGCCCGACCGCGGAGAACCCTCCCTCAGGTGATACGGCGTGCATCCTCGAGGCTGTCACCCTCTGCCGAACCTCTTTCACTTCTAGGATTGAGGAGGTTAAAGTGGACATTTCCCTCATCCGACAGGACCTGCACAAGTTGAGGGAGAGGGTCGGTGAAATGGAGCGCAGGCTGGGACAGGTGGAAGATGACACCCCCCCCTCCAGATTTCCACTGAAAGATTGCAGCATCAGTTAACCGCTGTCCTGTGCAAAAAGGACGAACTCGAGAACAGAATGCGCCGCTGCACTCTTCGCGGGATTGCCTGAGAAGGCGGAAGGCTCCGACCCCCCCGTATTCCTCGAACGTCTGCTGATTGCAAACTTCGGTCGCGAGGCCTTCTCACTCACTTTCGCGGTCGAGCGCGCCCATCGACTGGCATCAAGACCCCCGCCTCCAGGTGCCCCGCCGCGCACTTTCATCGCAAAGATGCTCAACTACCGCGATCGGGATGCGGTCCTGCGCCTCACCAGGGAGAAGGGCAACATCCCCTATGAGGACAAGCGCATCGCAGTGTTCCCGGATTTCTCCGCTGAGATTCAGAAAAAGAGGGCTCAGTTTACTGAGGTCAAGCGCCAGCTCCGCATCCGTCACCTGGTGTACGCAATGATGTTCCCTGCACGGCTCCGTGTTGTGCGCACCGGCAAGGCTTACTTCTTTGAAGATCCTGCTGCTGCTCTCTCCTGGCTTGAACAACGCCCGGATGATGCCCCTGCCTGACTCTGATGGCCTCTACGCGATATCTCTGCGGACCTGCCTCTATTCCTCACACATGAAGGCCAGCTATGTCCCTAGCCGTGAGTAATTCTGAACCCCTGTTGCCCTCCCCTGTGTTGCTGGCCCCCCTTTTCTTTTTTGATGGCTAGGTGCCTTACCCATGCTCATGTGTGCCCCTGATTGCACTGTGCGAGTCCCTGTTTATGCCACATGTCCTATTTGATCTGTTTTATATGGGTCCCCCCGTTCCACAGACACTTTTGCAGCCGGGGAACTGGACACTGCTCTCGACCGAGACCCTTCTATGCCGAGTCCTCCTACCCGGCCGTACAGCACAGTTGACTTCTGTTCGCCCCTGTTCCCGGCTGGGAACGCGCCTGATCACGCTTGCTCTATGCTCCTGGATGTTTCCCCTACTGTCCACAGTGGCCGGGCGCAATCCCCACTGCCACTCCAAGAAGTGTTTCCCTGGCCGGCCTCAGTTCCCCTGCGTTCCGTGGGCTACTGTGTACTTTGCCTGCCTTGCCGGTCCAGCGTAGGCACTGTTAAGTTGTACTTTACCAGTTTCAGTTCCTGTTTGATGTTAACATTCCATGCTCTTTTTATGCCTGTACTTATTAATTCATGTCTGACAAATGCTCTGCTGCTCGATTTTGTATATCAAGTATTGTCTGCACTGCCCCTAGTTTTTATTTTTGCTATGGGGGTGGTTCCTGTGATGGGTGGTGGTGGTATTGTCACCCTGTGTACTACTCCTTGCGGGGGCCCCCTCATGCGAGTCAGTGGGTCAGCTTGGTCACCATCTGTTCTACTTATCCTGTACTGCGTTTTCCATTTGCTATGGCGACCCTTAAGGTAGTCACGTGGAACGTGCTTGGCCTGCGGGAGAGATCTAAGAGGGTGGCGGTGCTCTCTCACCTTAAGCAGCTACGAGCGGATATAATGGTACTGACTGAGACACATATCACGGGTCAGCTACAACTGTCCCTTAAAAAACCGTGGGTTGGGTGGATGTATCATGCCCCCTATACTAACAACTCTAGTGGTGTTGCTGTCCTTGTAGCCAAGACCGTCCAATTCCGCCTCCATGACTTGCACTCCGATAGACGGGGACGCTATCTATTTCCACATGCCACTGCTGGGGGTCTCGAATTATTATTATTAGCCTTTTACATACCCCCGCCCTTCCAGTTTGAGGCCCTCCAGGAGGGGATTGATTTTATGCTACAGCACCCCACACTGCCAGCTCTGTGGCTAGGCGATTTTAACTCCGTAGTGTCCCCCGCCCTTGATAGACTCACCTGGTCCCCTGAGTCCTCCCCTCCTCCGCTGCAGACTAGATTTGGCAGTTTCCTCGCCGAATTTGCTCTGACGGACGTCTGGAGATATAGGCACCCTACCCGGAGGGAGTACTCCTGCTTCACGCCAGCGCATAATGCCATGTCCCGGATAGACCTGATCCTGTTCTCCCCTACCCTGCTTCCATACCTTCTGGATGCGGGGCTCGGGATCAGGGTCTTGTCTGATCACTCGCCTGCTGGGCCAGGCTCCGCCTGCCCTCCACTCCGGTATCCCGTCTGTGGAGGTTGAACCCTTTCTGGCTGACGGCTCTCCCCGATTTGGAGGCCGTCCAGCGTGAGTGGGTTCACTATTTTCGGACCAATACGGACTCTACATCATTTGGTCTGGTTTGGGAAGCTTTTAAACTGCACACCCGCATGCTAATGTCCATTCGTATTAGTCAATTTAAGAACTCCTCGGGGCTCGCAATACAGCAGGCTGAAAAGGTGCTGGGGGAAATGGAGAGCGCATTCCTTGCGCATCCTACGTCCTCCAACTCTTCTAAATTGAGACTACAGTCTAGACTCACTGACCAACTGCACCTAGATAGAGCGGGGAGGAAGGTTTTTTACAGTAAACAAAAAGTTTATGAATATGGGGAGAGGGCTGGGAGACTGCTGGCCTACATGGCTCACCTGGACCACAGCCCCCCGGTTGTGGTCCAGCTCATGTCTGCGGCTGGAGCCACGCTGTCGGATCCGCTGGAGGTGGCCCAGGAATTTCGGCGCTTTTATGCCGACTTATACACCTCTGAGGCCGCCGGCTCCTTGGACGACTTGCGTGCCCTGCTGCAGACGGTGGATTTCCCGGTCCTTACAGACTCCCAGGTGGAGCTCTTGGAAGCTCCCATCACCGAGGACTGTATAGCGGAGGCTATAGCATGCTTGCCACCTTCTAAAGCTCCAGGTTCAGATGGCCTTCCCCGGGAGTTTTACGCCCAGTTTCAAGAGGTCCTGCTCCCCAAGCTTCACCTGCTATACACTCACATATTTGACACCGGTGTGCTCCCCCGCTCCATGAACGAAGCACTGATAGTCCTTATTCCTAAACCAGGCAAAGACCCCCTTTACTCCGAATCATACCGCCCCATTTCGCTCCTGCAGCTAGACGTAAACATTTTGGCCAAGATCCTCGCCCTCAGACTCAACAAGGTAATACTTCACCTTATACACACAGATCAGACCGGTTTTATGCCCAGAAAGAACACGGCCTTTAACCTTAGGAGACTGTTTATGAACCTACAAGCCTCTCATGACAATATTGGTTCTAGGGTGGTGGTTAGCCTGGATGCCGCAAAGGCATTTGACTCGGTGGAGTGGGGTTACCTGTGGGAATGCCTGCACAGTTTTGGTTTTGGCCCTAAATTTGTGCGCTGGATACAGCTTCTCTACCAGGCCCCCACTGCCCGAGTCCTTGTTAATGGCCAGATTTCCAGCCCCTTTTCCTTATCAAGAGGCACACGTCAGGGGTGCCCCATTTCGCCCATGCTGTATGCATTGGCGGTGGAGCCCCTGGCTATCGCCATTAGAGCGCACCCGGGCATCCGTGGTCTCCGCGCAGGTCAGCTGTTGGAGGTTATCAGCCTCTATGCGGATGACATGCTGCTATATCTGGAGGATGCCGGCCCTTCCCTAGCGGCGGTTTTGGAAGTGATTCGCCGTTTTGGTGTTTTTTCAGGCCTCCACATTAGTTGGTCCAAGTCCCAAATTCTCCCCTTAGATATCACCGCCCCCACGAGGACGCAGGCCCTATTACCTCTTGAGCATACGGATCGAATCAAATACCTCAGCATACACTGCTCTCGCTCCCTCGCGGAATACGTTAGCCTTAACCTTGAACCCCTTTACCCCCTTCTGAAACGGAAGACCCAGGTTTGGTCCAGGCTCCCCCTCGGGGTCATGGGCCGCCTGGGGCTTGTCAAAATGATTCTTCTCCCCAAGCTCCTTTACATTTTTTGGCATGCCCCACTCCATATACCACCGCGATTGTTCCGTGATATGGAATCGATCCTTAACTCGTTAGTTTGGGGCTCTTCCAGGCATAAGTTGGCCTGGCAGACCCTCAAATGCCCGGTCTGTCTCGGCGGCGCTGCACTCCCTGACTTAGAGGCGTACTACTTGGCCTCCCAGCTCTCCCATTTCTATTATTTGAACACCTATGACAAATTGAGGTACTCCCTCCTGGTGTGCACCTCGATAACAGATGTTATTGCACATCCCTTCCAAATTCTCTTTTGCAAACATAGAGATATTTCCAGCTCGAGCTATAAACATACCATGATTGCGCACCATGGCCGGGTATGGCGTGTGGCGCAGTCTAGGTCTGGGGCCTCCTCCTTGCACGCACATACACCTCTTTGGGATAACCTTGATCTACCGGAGCTGCTGGGGATACGGGATTACAAGATATGGATATGCAGGGGGGTCATATATCTGTCTCATTTCTACACAACTCAGGGTGTCAAGACATTCCAGGCACTCAAAGATGAATTCGGCCTTCCGAATGATGTGTTTTTTCGTTACCTGCAAGTCCGCCATGCATTGCAGACCCAGTTTGGGACTGCGCCCCCGACCCTGGCGTGCACTCCCTTGGCAAGTCTGGTTCTTGGTAATGATTCCCATAAGCTCACTTCAACCATCTACGCGCACCTCCTCGCCCCTCGGGCTACGGCCCATGCTTACAGTCTTAAACTTAGATGGGAGGCTGATGTTGGACCGATAGAGGACGAGCACTGGGGAGAGGTACTGTCGGTGTCGACTGAGGTCTCTCCCAAATTGTCGGATAGGCTGACCCACCTTTACATACTTCATCGCTCCTATGTCACCCCTGGGTGGCTATCTAAGTACAAACCCGACCTAGACCCTATGTGCCCCCGGTGCGGCGATCCAGTCAGCACATTTTATCACCTTATTTGGACCTGTCCCCCCATTCAAAGGTATTGGGCTCAGATAATCCAATTTCTACATGACCATATGGGGTCTCCCCTCACACTCTGCCCACGCCAATGTATTCTCGGTCTCCTCCCCCTTCGGGAGGAAAGTAAATATCTTAGGATCCTTTTACAGGAGACTCTCTTCGCTGCTAGGATGCAGATAGCTCGATTGTGGCTTAGACCTGACCCCCCGACGGTCCAGCAGTGGAAGAGAGCTGTTAACCAAACCTTACCCTACAAAAGAATTATTTATTCCAACCGAGGATGCCCGACGAAATTTCATAAAATATGGGATAGGTGGTTGGAAACACCCCACAGCTGCACAAGGTAGACATTGTGCGCAGGGGGTGAGCAATAGTCCCCTTTACGAGCCCGTCTGGGCACTGTATTGAAAGTATACATATATTATCTGTAGTCATGATGTTGTGTGCACTGTATGTATCAGTATGTTATGTCAGACATGGAATGTACCCTTCTTCATAGTATTTGGTGCCTGTTGCGCCTATTTTTGTTTGTGTATTGTTATATAATCTTTTTTTTATATGCTCAATAAACCTTACTCTGGTTAAAAAAAAAAAAAGACTCATCATGCCTCATAGATTATAGGTTGGGGTGTTAGCTTTCCAAAATGGGGTCATTTTGTGGGCATTTCCATTGTCCTGGTGCTCCAGGGCCTTCAAAAGTGTAATAGGTAGTCAACAAGTTAGATGTGTAATTTATGCTCCTAGAACACGCAATGGTGCTCCCTGCATGTTGGGCCTCTGTATGTGGCTAGGTAGTGAAAAAGTCCCACACATGTGGTCAGGAGGAGTAGGAGAATGAATTTTGGGGTGTCATTTGTGGTATGCACATTCCATGGGAGAGAAATAAGCTATTACAATGACAATTTTGTGAAAAAAAGTCTTAATATTGCAAAGAATTGTGGGAAAAAATTACAATTTCAAATTACTCACCATGCCTCTTACTAAATATCTTGCAATATCTACTTTCCAAAAAGGGGTAATTTGGGGGGCATTTGTACTTTCCTGGCTTGTCAGGGCCTTAGTACATCAGATGTGATCATTTTTTTATGATTTGCACCATAGCTTGTAGACTTGTAGCTTGTAGACACAGATCACATAATATCCACTAATTTGGGTTATGTTTTTACCAAAGATATGTAGCAGTATAAACTGTGGGCAAAATTTATGAAGAAAAAATGCTAATTTGCTAATTTGCCAATTGCTAATTTGCCAAATTTTATCACATCTTTTTTCATTTATAGCGCAAAAAATAAAAAACCAAGAGGTGATCAAATATCACCAAAAGAAAGCTCTATTTGTATGAAAAAAATTACAAAAAAATAATTTGGGTACAGTGTTGCATGACTGAGTAATTGTCATTTTTTTTTTTTTTTTTTTTTTTTTCTTTTTTTTTTTTTGCCGTAATTTTGAGTAATTGTCATTTAAAGTGTGAGAGCACTGAAAGCTGAAAATTGGTCTGGGCAGGAGGGGGGTTTAAGTGCCCAGTAAGCAAGTGGTTAAACATGCGTGCAAACAACACAAAAACAGTTAAATACAGATTGCACTCATGGTACTGATGTAATATAGAATTAAAGAGACATTGCCTCTACATTTTTCCCAATCTGATAAACATATGCTTGCAATCTGTACGGTACCTGCTGACCTTAGCAATCTCTGCTGCAGCAATTTGAGCTGTCTAAGCAGAGTTACAATTACTGCCAATCTGTCAGAAATGTTAACAGTTCTTGGAGTGTTGGAGCCTAAGGCATCTGGTTTGCTAGCAACGGCTAACTCCCTGTCGCAGACATCATCAATCTCTTAATCATACTGGTAGAAAAATCTCAAGAAATTGGAAGTGAAACATGCAGGGTAGTAAAAGCGTTAATAAACTCTTGGAAAAAAGTTTCCTCCTGCAAGGCAATATCATAATGCGCTGTATACTAGAACATTATGAAAGACTTACTTTGAAACAAAGCCCTTCAGTGGTGCACTGTCACTGCTGCAGAGCCTTCCATCTTTACCCAGTCTTCCTTCCAGGTTCGTGGACACATGTGTATTTGAGTTTTCGGCACAGCACACAGCTCTGCAGGAAAGACACAGTAAGTCGTTCCTTCAGAGTGCATGTGCCGGTGACGTCGCTGGCTGTTGCTCGCTGGAATATATCCTAAACAGTGTATGTTTAGAAGATATTAATTCTACCTACAGATAAGCTTTATTATAAGCATTCCTGTAGGTAAAACTCAATATGCGGAGTTTACTATCACTTGAATTTTTAGTTGTTTGATAAATTTCAATTTTGGCTTTTGCTACTGAGCTCAGTAACCAGGCTTTTGTTCAACAGAGCAGCTTAGAATAGACAGGTACAAGTGCAAAAGAACCTAGAGTCACAGCTGCTGGATGCAAATGATAATGCAGCATATTAATTTTAAATAGTTAATCTTTGCCTGACAAGGTGTATAGTGTATTTGCTACCCTTGTGTCTGAATTATTGGACCATCAACTGTGGCAGATTTGATTTGCAGTGTCTGTGACAGATTTATTCCAAAAATAAGATTTTTGCTTTAAACAGACGCATAAATAAGAAGTGGTCAGGGTCAGATCTCATTTGCAGGACTTGCATTTTGAATTTTGCAGAGCAAAGTAGAGACTGGCCAGAAAAGGATTATTTTGATGCAGTTGGCCAGCTTAAGCATGTATTTCAATGCGTGTGAACAAAAAAATATCCCTGCTTTTGTGCAAAGTTTGCTAGAAAGGTTATATAGTAGTGTACAGAGGGTTTATCAGGACCTTTTTGTGTTAAGATGTAGTTACACCTCTTTCGCACCTGGTGGGTATATCTTCTCTGTTGCAGTGCAGGTCACTGACCAGATCTGAACCTGTAGCTCTCCTACAACTTCTGTCTATTTACCTAATATTGGCACTGTATCCACTGGAGCATTTACATTTGCAGAGCAGAGTAGGAACTTGCCAGAGAAGGATTACTTTGATGCAGTTGGCCAGCTGAAACATGTATTGCAAATTATGTGAGCAAAAAATCATTGGTGTCCTACAAAGTTTTCTAGTTTTCAGATTTCATTCAGCCATGGCGCAAGTTTGGAGCAGGCAAATGAGCAATTTAGCACTTCGACTGTAAAGCTGGCCATACATGGATCAAAATTTGGCTGGTTCAACAGGAACCAAACAAATTTCTGTTTAGGAGAAGCCGGTTGTTAGACTGGCTTCTGTTGAAAGGTCCTGCTGGAAAACCAGCATTCAATCAACCCATGCAGCCAATGGGCTGCAGCATTGATTAGTGTATTCTGATGGCGGGGCAATCCCACAGCGAGGAGGATTTGCTCCTGTTTAGAACTGCCTTGCTGTGCAAAAGAATTCATAAATGTCCTCTGAATGTTCACATACCTACATGAGCCTGACTAAAAGTGTGGCTATAACAACCTGATCTTTTTTCCAAGTGAAACAATGTGTGACACAGATCATAAAGCATGTCACAGGGCCAACATCTGCTCCAATTGTATAACTGTCTCAATGAAAGATTTCGACTCAGAATAAAACATTATTACACAATGGATGGGGAGATGTTCTCCTTTGTATAGCTTGCTTGCTCACCAAACACTGCAGTCAGTACGAATATTTTCTCCAGGGCTGTAGATTTGTCCATTGAAAAAACAAGGGCAGTCGCTGACTGGGACACAGGTGTTCTCTCTAGACAGGTCATCAAGAACAGTTCCTAAAAAAGGTATAAGATGTTCACATAATTTCTTATCAGATACCATGTATCTAAACTAGTATCTATGGTTTCAAAAGAAAACAAATCACAGTTTGTATTTTTTTTTAGTTATTCTTCCAATTTCCATCAGTTGGAGAAATGACTCCTGAAAATGTAGTGGTAGCATATCTATATTCTCAGTATGTGTAATATGCTTACAGCTAGTAAACAAGAAGTGTTGTATAACAATGTGTAAAGCCTAGTACACATTATCAGAAAATCAAACAAACAATCCCTTGAGTTCACTCGAATGTTCGTACCATGCTGAAATTGAGAATGCCATTAATAGAATGAAAATTCACGAATGTCAGGGGAAGACTTATTGCGTATGTAGCTATATTACAGGGTAGATCATTGTTTCCAATCATGTGCGTTCTTTCTCGTTTGATTTTTTAAGGATGAATACTATACTAATTAAACAAAAATCGGTTGTTCTGCTAACTAACTAAGAAAAAGATTTCCAGCATGCCCATTCAGAAATTTTGAAAGCAATATACTAACAAACAAAATTGAACGATCGTTTCATTTATGAATATTTTCATCCAATTTTGTAATAATGTGTACTAGGTTTAATATCAGCAGACAACCAGTATTGCACTTTTTTTTTAAATTGACATGCTCTGTCACTTTTGAAGCATTCAAGGCATTGGTGTTTTTAACAAAGTTATAGGAAACCTTCACACATTAGTGAAATATGGCGCAGTTTACTTTGAAAGACACCCCAGCAAAATAATTGATCAATTTATCAACATTTTCACCCAGGATTTATACAATGTTTATCCAAGATTCACCCATTTTTTACATAAGATTAAATTAGAAAAATGTATACATTTTGGGTAAAGATTGTATGAATCTTAGGTGATGCCATTGATAAATAGAACCTTAAAACAGCACAGCTGAGTTCCAGCTCTTTTTAATGTATGGTATGTAACATAATGTGTTGTGGTGCATTGAGTTGCAAAACAAACATTTAAAATAAAGGAGCTGCCTTAATACAATGGATGTTAACCCACGTTGAGTTTCCACATTGTAAAGGTGTAAACTTGGTTGAGTCAAAACAAGTATGCAAATCACAACTTTTGCTCTACATAGTTTTTCCATGTCAGTGACTCAAAAAGTATTAAGCTAGTGGACCAGCATAACAACTGTGACAGACCTAGCCGGAACAGAGGCTGTTGGAGGGGACTGAATGCAAGCCTCTTGCCTTGCGATTATTGGCCCTGGCATTTGGGGAAACTGTGCTCTTTGTGAGCTGTAAGCCTGGGGACCCCTGAGGTGTTACTTGGATTCAGGTCCATGCCACCCCCCAAGACACACAGACTCTGAATATGTATATGCCATATTAGCAATAGACTGAATTACACTGTTGGGACACAAACTGTTAGATGCTAATGTCATCAACTCCAGCCACCTGTCTGTTGTGTAAATGAGTCTAGTCTGGCTTGTAAGAATATTCCACACAATGTTGTTGTGCTAATTACCCCTGTGTTGTTGTTTATGGTAATATGGTAATGTGTACTGAATAGTCAGTCAGTGAGCTAGGAGATGTACCCTGAAAAGTCTTATCTCTCAGTCAACTAGTCTTGGTCAATGATTAGGTAATTAGCTCATGCTAATTAGGTAAGGTTTTAGTCATCTTGCTGTATATATATGTAGGGGATCTCAAATAAAAGGCTATTCCTGATGTACTCCAAGACTGGTGTTGTCTAGCTCTTGGGGGTTCCTATCCATTGGCGTCATGTTCCAGGACTTAGGAAGCAGTATACTGACAGAAACACTCAAGCGGAGTGTGGGGGATAGGTTCCGTCACAACAACATTTTCAAAATAAGAGGTCAACAGAGACAACAGCCCATGTATTTTTCCCATGACATGCCTTTGCCCTTTAATGTGGCCCTAACTTAACCTAGTCAAGTTTAAGTCCCAATAGTGATATTTTACAGCAGGACTGTCTCAAGGAATAGATGTACAAAAAAAAGGCCAGGGCAACATAATATCGTCAGTTGTGATAAGGCCAGACATGTATATTGTGGTTGTGCAATAATTGGTTCTGCTGCCACCCATGGCTATTTTGTTTTGATTTGATTTATTCTTTAAATGAAAAAGAAGGGATCTCAAACTGTGCAAAGAATTGCTGATAACAGGGCAGAACCTACGGGTCATAGACAGTTGTAGATATGACTCATATTTTTCTGTCCCATTACCCCCATATTGTATTTTTGCTCAGAAAGATATTTTGATTTTGGTGTATTAGATGGTTAGCATGACCTAATTTTCTAGTCCGTTTGTCCTGGCCAATGTGTGTAAGTTGGTTGTTATATCCAACATCTCAAATAACACCATAATATATTTGAATTATTATGGTTCAATTAAGCCTGCATTTGGTTTTATTGGCTTGGGCTAGGAGTTATTCCATAGTCCAGTTAAAAGTACCATAGAAAAAAATTCAACACTCAACACTGAAGACTACTGTATGGTGCAACATGTATTAGGACATGCTGAAATTCGATGATTCCCTGGTTTTGGATTGTTTTCTGTAGTACCTTAAATGTTCTACAGTCAAGCAAGGCTAGTCCCCTGAAACAACACTGGAAAAAAGTAAGTTGTGCCCTCCATGCAGTATGAGAATGAGTTGTTTGCATATAGTCAAGTCCATTTGGATAGTGCAGGACTCTTTATTCTCTGTTATGTCATACTGTCCAAGTTACCTGGTGGGCAGAAGCAACCGTAAACACAGTGTGAATTACATGTGTATTGAGGGTTCGAACAAGTGGGACTGCAGGGATTTGCACATTCTTCATAAATCTGATTGGATGGACATGTGCCCAAGGCTAGAAAAGAAGATAATAGAGATAATACACATTAGCATTGTTTAATTATATAGTATTATAGCATACATCAGTTTTTCCAAGATAATATTTAGATACCATTTAACATGTTGTTAAAACAACAGAGATGTTACCCTAGGATAGAACGTGTTTTAGGACTACAGAACACCCGCTCTCTTCATCTTTATAACATTTCATTGTAGGAGAATGCTCTCTAGCACTCTGTATACAGTGTGCTTCTTCTAGAAAGTTACAGTATAGTACATGGACAGTTTGTGATTATGCTACTACTTGAGCAAGCATAAATGATGTTCTCATTTGCAAAAAATAAATATTACATTCTAGATGTAGTAGGAGGGAGGAGCCTAATGCAAACAGCACCGCAAAATTGCTTCACAGAAAGGACCATGGGACCTTCATCTTCACCCCATTCCTTGCAGGGACAAGGATTATTTAAATTACCACCAATTTTGACTGATCACTGATGCAGAAATAGAGGGGAGGTTGTTCAATTAGGACACTTGTTCTGGTGACAATTGTTCAAGGGAAGATTCCCCTTGCTTTGGAGCCTAGTGGAGCACATAATAATTTTAAAGTGTCTTTTTAGTGTAATGTAGGCCTTACGCTCTAAGTTCTTTCCCTTCAGGCAGTAGGCTGAACAAAAAAAGAAAAAAAAAAAAAAAAACTCGCTGATCGAGATTTTTTTTTAAAAATGCCTTTTGCCAGAAGTCGCTCACTCCTGCTCCCGGCAACCTTCTCCCTCCTCCTGCTGCTGTCTCTGAGACAATGAGGAGGCAGAGAGCTAGGAAAACCACTGCTCTTGTGCGCATTGTTGGATTGAGATCTGGCTCTGAAGAGAATGCATGAAGGTAAAAGATCTTCAGCCTATGGAACCACTTTACGCTTTACTTTGTAAATAACCCTTATATAGTTATCAATTTGAAATCTGGGTACTGCCACTTTCCCTTGAATAAATTTTTGAAGAGGTAGGTGTTTTCTGTTGAAACTTGTACCTCCCTTGTGCTAGGACCCAAATTCTTACAGGCACATGTACATTCCCCCTGAGGAATCCCCCTGAGAAAGCCACATGATCCTGTGGCATAATGTGTAGGGAAGGGGCATCTGACAGCATGCCATTCTGAGTCTGACCACGAGGGTAATTCAAACTGTATGGCTGATCTCCTCCATCGCCATTGCCGGTTTATGTATACTTCATTGCTGGATTCGTTTGGTGCGCTGAAAGCACCTGTTTAATGTGAGTTCAAATATTGGGGGATTGGGCAATAAAGTATAGTATTTTAAAAAGGTATAAGCACTATTGTTTGACAATTCTTTCTTCCTATGTATATGTCTGATCTACAATATGATATGAGTATACCAGGAAGGTGAAGGATGGGGAAAGAAGAATAAACATACCCACTGAATATATCCCATTGAGTAAAAAAATATGTGTTTTGACCATACTTAACTGTAGGGTCACATTTATTACGGTGTGAGTAGGGAGTGCAGCTACACATTTTTGCGTATTGTTGTTCTGATGTGTATCACATCTTAGTAGCTGCAGCTTTAGACATTTAGGTGATTTTATATTTTTTAGATTAAGAGCGCAGTATTTTTTCCACTTTTCTGAGAGTAGGGAGTACATGGATAGTTGGAATATGAGAACTGGTGATATTAGGAGAAGATACACATGTGAAGAGGATTGGAATTAATTTTGACTGTATATGAGATATAACATAAGTGGTTTCCCATAAGCGTGATTAATATACACAAGACTAGAAGCACATTTTATGGTGTTGGGACATTCAATTGGATGACATTAAAGTGATAATTTCAGTTTTATGCAAATTCATATGAAATTTTATATATATTTTTTTGCTCACTGGATGGTATATGTATAGTATATTCTTTTTAGATTTATATGTTTTTTCTTATGCTTTACTGGACAATATTTATTAAAGGTATAGCGCAGTGGTTTTATATTTGTTGAATGTGTCAGATGCAAGCACCTTTTAGTTTTAGAGTTTTTTCACATAGCAGCTCACAAGGTTTTACACATATTGGTTACACCTCAGTCGTACCCCTTTGCTAGTACATGTTGTATTACCTCCTTTACATTTTACATAAAGCATTTTCTTGTTTTCCTGGTTCTAACATGGCTTAAAACATTGTGATCATGGGTATAAAATATAAAATGATTGTTTCAACCTAAAAATGGAAGGAAAAATGTGTTGCCAATAATTATACGGGAAAAATCTGCCTCTAACTCTACTTCTTATAGGCACAAGCCTACTGTGCCTAATTGTGAGTCCTGACCTAAAATCAGTAAATCAGCTTTACATATTCAGAAGGAAAGTTCAGATAGATAATTTCTCAGCACAGGATTAATTTGATCTGTTGTCTGATGAGCCTCCAATCCTTTTCCTTATATCAGAGAATGACTATTAATGACTAATGCTCTTTCTGTCCCTTAAATTGCAACAGCAGTATGTGTGTTTGCCCTTTTTAAACTAAGTTTTTAATCACAGCGCCGGAACCGCGAGATCCGGAAGTCGCTCCGGGATCCATGGCAGCGGCGAAGAGGAAGACGGAGGACTGCTTCGGGTGCTTCGTTCTCAGGTAAGTTATTCATAATGAGCTAGTATGCTATGCATACTATCTCATTATGCCGTTGCCTTACAGGGTGTGCTTACTTCCTCTTTAAGCAAGTATGAGACAGCGGCTATTGGCTACTGGCTATTGAACTTCCCTTTTCTAGTCCCGTTATACGCGCTATACATCACCGCGTTCTTAACGATCGGACTTTGGTGTGATCATGTGTACGCACGTCAGTTTCAGTGGAACTCTGTTGGAAAAAACTTTATTTTTTTTTACGATGGGAAAACCTGTCATGTGTATGCGACATTAGTCATTGTAAGTAGATGCAGTGTAGGCCAACAAGTATCCAACTCCTGTGTAAGAAAAATAATATGCTCTTTATGTTGCCTAGAGCTATGAACTTTTGGACCAAAGTTGCAGTTTACGTTCTGAATGGCTTAAACCTTAAAGTGTCACTGACTATGAGGGAATCAGTAATACTTACTGAGCAATTTAGCCCAACCAAATATTTGTGCACTTATCACTGCAGTGTGTTTGGAGAGAACAAATTCCAAATTCTCCCTTTTAATGTATGTAATGCCTTTTGTATGTACAGACAATGGACAGAGTTTTATGGCCAATCACAGTGATCTTCTGCATGATTGTGCTTCACTTTCAGATTTCACCAGCAGATGGTGCTACAGTTCTGCTGTTCCCAATAAACAAGCATACAACACCAAAATCATTATTTTGTGTAATGGAGTGTATCTCATGCCTTGCAGGCTGCTGCTTCTTGTAAAAATCCCCCAATCATGCCACCTTAATAGCTGTTGGATATTACCCTGAGAGGATATTTACTGGTACTGTGCGGATTCACAGTACATGTGTGATGAGTTGCACATCTTGCCTGCAGCCTTCTGCTCTCTCTGCCATTCAGAGACTTTTAACTATTACTCTCCCACAATGCAATGTGTTCTGTGAACGGAGGAGGAGTGGATGAATGACAGGGCCTACACCGCCCATTTACAGAACTTGTTTTATTGTGGGAATAAAATTAGTAAGAGGTCACTGAATGGTGGAGAGGGCAGAAGAGATAAGTGAGTGAGTACTGCTTTAGTACTGCTGCTAGTCAGAAGAGTTGTGCCTCTTGCCTGTCAACTGGGTAACATACAGTATAAGGGCACATTTATTTATTTATTTCTCTAGTTTGGCCACTGAGGCTGTAGAGAGCAGTGAAAAAGGACCACATGTGGCCCATACAACACCAGCCTGAAGCAAGTAGCTGTGACTTCCTGTTATCAGAGCCATCTTAATAAATTGGCACACCTAGGCACAGCCCAGAAGCCCCAGGTGCATTGGGGCTCCATGATGAGGACAAGGGGGGGGGTGGCAAGTGATGTGTTGGGGAGGGGGGATGCACTGGCGATTTGGCTGTTTGTGCTGCTCTTCTTTGATAGGAGCAACTGCAATGTCGCTCCTGTTAGAAGGAGCAGCAGCTAATTTCTGCAGGCGAGAGGATTCAGCTTTCTCCTCCCTCCTGCAGGGGACAGAAGTGAGCCAGCACTGAGAACCTACCTGCATCTCATCATGGGAAGAAGGAGCTGCCTTCAATGCAGGTGGGAACAGCATTTGTGATCTGTGAGTAGAAGGGGGGCACAGGGGGCACAACTCTGATATATGGGGGCACCGTGATGGGGTCACCTGATGTATGGGGGCACTGTGATGGGTACACCTGATGTAAGGGGGCACTGTGATGGTGACACATGATGTATGGGAACATTGTGATGAGGACAACTGATGTAAGGGGTCACTGTGATGGGGACACCTGATGTAAGAGGACACTCTGATGCAGACACCTGATGTATGGGGACATTGTGGTAGAGACACCTGATGTATGGGGACACTGTGATTGGGAAGCCTGATGGATAGGGACACTTGATGTAAGGGGACAATGTGATGGGGGACACCTGATGTATATGGGCACTGTGATGGGTACACCTGATGTATGGGGACACTGTGATGGGGTCACCTGATGTATGGGGGCACTGTGATGGGGACGCCTGATGTAAGGGGGCACTGTGATGGTGACACCTGATGTATGGGAACATTGTGATGGAGGCAACTGATGTAAGGGGACACTGTGATGGGGACACTGTGATGGGGACACCTGATGTAAGAGGACATTCTGATGCAGACTCCTGATGTATGGGGACACTGTGATAGAGACACCTGATGGATGGGGAGAATGTGATGGAGACACCTGATGTATGGGGACACTGTGATGGGGAAGCCTGATGGATGGGGACACTTGATGTAAGGGGACAATGTGATGGGGACACCTGATGTATATGGGCACTGTGATGGGGACACCTGATGTATGGGGACACTGCGATGGGAGAACCTGTTGTATGGGGACACTGTGATGAGGGAACCGGTTGTATGGGGACACTGTGATGGGGGGGGCTGTTGTATGGGGACACTGTGATGGGGGAATCTGTTGTATGGGGATACTGTGATGGGGAAACCTGATGTATATGGGCACTGTGATAGGGAAACCTGATGTATGAGGACACCTGATGCAGGCTGGTAGAGGCCCCAGTGCAGGGGTCAAGTCCTGGGGAAAAAAAGTGTGGGAACTCCCACCCAAGATCCCCTCCTGCACAAAAAAAAAGAAAAAAAGGACATCAGGGCACATTAGGGCACAGGGCATATCAGGGCATGGGACACATCAGGCCACATGGCACATCAGGGCACGGGGCACATTATGGCACATCAGGGCACATTATGGGGCACATCAGGGCACATTATGGGGCATGGGGCACATCAGGGCATGGGGCACATAGCACATCAGGGCACGGGGTACATTATGGGGCACATCAGTGCACATTATGTGGCACATTGGGACACATAGCACATCAGGGCACATTATGGGGCACATAGCACATCAGGGCACATAGCACATAAGGGCATGGGGCACATCAGGCCACATGGCACATCAGGGTATGGGGGAAACATTGGCACATTATGGCACATCATGGCACATTATGGGGCACATAGCACATCAGGACACATAGCACATAAGGGTGCGGGGCACATCAGGCCACATGGCACAGGGCACATCAGGGCATGGGGCACATCAGGGAACATTATGGCACATTATGGGGCACATAGCACATCAGGGCATATTATGGGGCACATAGCACATCAGGGCATGGGGCACATCAGGCCACATGACACATCAGGGCATGGGGAAACGTTGACACATGGGGGCACATTATGGCGCATCAGGGCACATTATGGGTCACATAGCACATCAGGGCACATTATGGCACATCAGGGCACATTATGACACATCAGGGCACATTATGGGGCACATAGCACATCAGGGCACATTATGGCACATTATGGGGCACATAGCACATCAGGGCACATAGCACATAAGGGCACGGGGCACATCAGGCCACATGACACATCAGGGCACATCAGGGCATGGGGCACATCAGGGCACATTATGGGGCACAGTGGGGCACATAGGACATCAGGGCAGGGGGAACATTATGGCATGGGGCACATTAGGGCACATAATGGGGCACATAGGACATCAGGGCAGGGGGCACATTACGGCATGGGGCACATAATGGGGCACATAGGACATCAGGGCAGGGGGCACATTACGGCATGGGGCACAGTGGGGCACATAGGACATCAGGGCAGGGGGCACATTACGGCATGGGGCACATCAGGGCACAGTGGGGCACATAGGACATTAGGGCAGGGGGCACATTACGGCATGGGGCACATCAGGGCACAGTGGGGCACATAGGACATCAGGGCAGGGGGCACATTACGGCATGGGGCACATCAGGGCACATAATGGAGCACAGGGAGGCACATAGGACATGAGGGGGCACATTTGGGCATGGGGCACATTGTCATCTTACTAGCCAGTATGCAGAGTAGCGAAGCAAGCGTCTGTCTGTAGTAAGTTCTCCCTCACTTCACACAGAACTGTTCGCTCCCCGGCGGCCCCTCCTCTCGTCTAGTCCCATTGGCTTGTGACATCATCTGGAATAGACCATAGACAAGAAGAGAGGAGGGGCCGCCGGGGAGCGAACAGTGCTGTGTGAAGTGAGGGAGAACTTACTACAGACAGACGCTTCCTTCCTACTCTGCATACATCTCATTCGGGCGGCTCGAGTCCTGCTCAAGTTCCCGCTGTGAAAATAGTGCAGGGACGCCCTTCCCACGCGTTCCTGCAGGACTCGAGCCCTGCCGCAGTGCATTATTTAGCCCAGGGGCGCATGATGCTATTAAGATGGCACTGCCTGTTGTAACACAGAGAAGTAATTAGCACACAGAGAACTTCAGTCTAAACTTCAAACCTCTTCATTATGTACAACAGAGAAAAATTTAATATACTAAAGTTGGCCATATGCTAGTAGAATTCATTTTTCACAAAATGTAATTTTAAGAACATTTATTCGACTCTCTAATCTTTGTGGGGTCAAATCAACGTTTGTTTATGACTTCCGTGACAAGAATTTTTAAAAAATACTTTCAAAAGACTTTATTTAAGTCAGAATATTTTCAGTAATGCTCATATGAATGTCTGTTTGAAGACCTACAAGTGTATGGCCAGCTTAAATCTTAAACTTAACTTTACTTAAAGTACTCACAGCAGAGGTTCTTGGTCCTCCAGTTGCTGAGTGGCTGAGAGCACAAGGCACACCTTGTAGAGTACTCTGAAAGTGTTGCACATGCACAGCTGCTGTCCCCTGGAATGTAACATTCCTGCAGGTCCTGCTGGCACCGTTTAATAAAAGGAATTTTGGATACCATACAAGTAGCAGAGACCAGATCCAGAAGATTATAACACTGCGTAAGCTAGAAGAAAGACAAATACATTTCAGTGAATTGTTTTATAACACGGCAGATGAGAAGGTTAATTAAAAAGTCAACTTACATATTGATGATTGTTTAACATGTTTATCTGTGGAGCCGGAGGAGGGCAAATTTCATTTGGGTCATCAATCTGCTGCAAACTGGCGTACTGATAAGGAGTCAACATTTTTCCTGTAAAACACATTGCAGAGGGCTATTTACTATGAATAGGATAGTGTACACTCTCCTGTGCTGAAAGAAAGTTTACATAGCTGATAATTTACTACATAGCAATATATGGAACATGTATATGCAAATGTTTATGCATGGGCCTTTATAAGCATGTTCCACATTTTATATTTATATGGGGTGATTTTATTACCTTTCTTAAGTGTTTTTTTTTAAGCATTGTGGAGAAGTTAACATTAAATAGTATTTCTTTTAAAGTAGAACTATAGATACATTTTTTTTTTTCATTTTGGATAGAGTAAGGGATGGTTATAACCCCCATTTGTTTGTTTTTTGTTTTTGTTTTTGCCCTCTATGTCCCATTGGGGAATTTTGTTCACTTCCTGCCCCATAGCCAAAACTGAAAGTGAGAGTATGGGGACACTAGTTCTGGTGACACCCATGGATCCTCCTCCAAAGTGTGGGGATCCATGGGTGTCATCAGAACTAGTGTTCCCATTGGAAGATTTCCACTCTATTTTTGTTCTAGCGACAATTTTATTTTACATTTACTCTTGGTGATGAAAGTAAACAGGAATACTAGAGAGGGCGAATCTCCCTAATGTAGACACAGGCAGAATTAAAAACCTGTCAAAAATTCTAATCCATCTCCACTATATCCAAAACGTTTTGTTTTTTACATTAACATTGCTTTAGACTTCAGTTTTTGTCTGATTTTAACCCAGATATAGGGGCTTATTTACTAAAGGAAAATCCACTTTCCACTGCAAGTGCACATGAAAGTGCACTGAAAGTGCACTTGGAAGTAAAGTCACTGTAGATCTGAGGGGGGACATGCAAGAAAAATAAAAAGCAGCATTTTAGCTTCCACATGATTGGATGATAAAATCAGCAGAGCTTCCCCTCATTTCAGATCTACCCCTCGGATCTACAGTAACTTTACTTCCAAGTGCACTTTCAAGTGCACTTGCAGTGCAAAGTGGATTTTCCTTTAGTAAATAACCCCATAATGATGTTCACCTTTTACAGAAAAAATGAAAAGCTGAACTAACGCTACACACCTTCTCCACCGCCCAGGTCTGTGCTCTACTTACCACCATGGATGCAAAGCTGTCAGTATCCACGCAACCCATGAAGCCATCCGGGGATCTGAAATCCCTGCACTTCTCCCTCTTCTCTGTACAGCACTTCCGGGATGGTCAATCCAGCACAGAGCTTCACTCTAAACTGTCCCAAAGGTGTTGCATAGCGAAGAGTGTGGGTTTCAAATCCCTGACCTGCATCATGGGCTACATGGCCACTGACAGCCCCCCTCACACACACAAACAATTCTTGGTTGACTTCAAGAGCTTTTCAACCTTAAAGCTAAAGTTTAATATGCTTATATTTTGCCTTCCCTGATCCATCTCTTCATCAGCATGCCAATGAAATGTTAAAATAAAACCTTTCAGTTTTCATTACATACAGTATCTTATTTTACGTCCAGGAAGCTAAATCTGCAAAATGTGAATCTGCTCCTATCATGAAAGGGTCACTTGGTTGTATTTATTATCCAGGCAAAAGGTTCCCAGTCCCATCCTATAGCAAGCACTGGTATCTACTATCGCTATCACTCCCATTTTGAAACATTACCTAGGGGTGCATGTTGTTTGATAAATGCCCTTCAGAGGGAGATTTACTAAAACTGGAGAGTGCAAAATATGTTGCAGCTCTGCTTAGAAATCAATCAGCTTCCAGGTTTTATTGTCAAAGCTTACTTGAACAAACTGAAATTGGATGCTGATTGGCTATCATGCAGTTTCACCTGATTTTGCTCTCTCCAGTTTAAGTAATTCAACCCCAAAGGTTGTGTTCCATAAATGATCTAGGAAGCTTACCATTAACCACAAAGTCATCCTTGTGGACACCATTGAAGTTCCCACAAAGTCCACATGTTCTGTTCATGTAATTTTTGTCCACTTCCACCTATTTATAAAGAAACAAATATAGAGTAGTGTGTAGGGGTTATTTATGATCAATGCTGTATCACTGATATATTTATGCATTATTCTATGTATTACTTATGTATTATGTTTGATGTGTTAATAAATTAAGTATATTCTGTATTCCTCTGTCAGCACTTCAGAAAAGACAAAAACATGTTTTTTTGTCTTAAGAATATGTGTTGCCAGCAAGTTAAGATAACTTTATGTATCGTAAGCTGTTGTAGATGGTAATCACCTTGTAAGCCATTGTATGAATATATTAAATCATTGTGTGTGATCCCTTGATAAAAAAGGCCAGTCATGGTCATGTGTAATGACAGAGAAATGGTGGACACTGATAAACCAGATAAGCTAGGTGTGTCAACCATAGAAGGTCTATAAAAGAAGAGATGTCTGTCACGCTCATTGGGACATTTTCTAATATACACACGTTCTGTATAATGCCTTTGTTCCCCATATATATATGCTAATAAACATATTAATTTGGAGCCAGTCTTGTTTCCAGGTATTTTCCCTTTACAGTATGACTTTTACATTATTATTAGTAGCAGTGCTCACTATATACACTGGATCAATAAAATGCCCATATGAACTTCTTCACTATGTACCCTGTGTTTTGCATTATGGGTAGCTTACATTAGAATGAACATATTTGGTCTGATTTACTTAAAAAGTTAGAGGAGTCAAGTATTCCCTTACATGTAGATAAAATAAGTAAAAATTAAGTTTCTGAAATAGTCACAAAATTTATTGTATGAAGATTCTAAATTCCTTTAGTAAATCAGCCTAATTCTCTAACAAGGCAGGTTTGTACACACATTCTGAGCCCTGCAGTGTCCCAACCACATAAGGATGTGATCCACCAGTGGTTCGCACCCTCACTAGGGTTTCCTCTTCAATGTGTACATAGGGCATATATATATATATATATATATATATATATGCAAACTCACATGTTGTGTTTCCTTTTTGATAGCACAGTAGCTATTGTTTCTGACATGATAATAAAAATATTGACATATAAAAAGTGCAACACATAAAAATTATGTTTTGGTAAATGTATGGCAGCTTCCTAATGGATGTTTAAATTAGGGATGGTCTTTGGAGAAAGCTATAGGGGCTGATTAACAAAAGGCAAATACACTGTTTACTTTGCAAGTGAAGTTGCACTCTGCAAGGGACTTTTTCCCAGAATTTAGTGAATGTGGTGATGTTTATAAAAAATACTGAATCACATGCAAGGAAAAAAAAAAAGCAAATAAATTTGGCTTGCACATAATTGGGTGATGGAAATCAGTAGAGCTTCATCTTATTCACTAAACTCTGGGGAAAATTTTCTTGGAAAGGGAACAGCCTATTTGCCTATGGTAAGTAACCCAAAATGTCATCCAAGATCTCTGGCAGAAAACACAGGCCCTCTGACAGGTAAGTCACCTGCTTTCTTTTAAAACCTAAATGGGTTGCGCTAAGATAAATTAGAAGAGCTTTTGGTATCGGCAACTTGCTGTCACAGACATATCCTGTAATGTTCGTTCATAGAATGGTTAGGATTTTTTGGCAGTTATTGAATAATATCCTAGGGTACCCCAACTTACCATGAGATTGCTGTCACTGCTCCATGTCACAATCAGCTCAAATTCTTTTTGTTTAGCAAGCAGCTTAGTTATAGCCCCAGTTTTGACAATTTCAATTCCACTTGTCATATAAGGTAGACTTATTTTCCTAGCAAAAAAACAAAACAAAAAAACAGAAGAATTATAAAAATAACCAACTATGAAAAATAAATTGACTATATTAATATCTTTTGATGAAGATACTTAAAAATGAACATCCATCTTTGAATTTTACCTATAGGTAAGCCTATAATAAGGATTACCTATAGGTAGTGTAAATATCTCCTAAACATGCACTGTTTAGAAGTTATTAACTGTACACATAGCCAGTGACATCAGTGGAGCATATGCTCTGTAGGAGCAGCCACCCGTGCCATTCCTTTAGACCTTTGTGCCATGACCGGCGGTCCCCATTGTAAACCGCTGGATGTTTATCAAAATTCAACAGTTTTCCTTCCTTTTTTGGTCGAGTGGTGAAGGACTGCTGTCTGTGTCTCTGCTAGGGAGACTCGCCAATTCTGTTTGACTTGGTGATCACTCTCACCATGACTGAAAGTAAGGGGAAATATAAGGCCCGTGCACACAGGACCTTTGCTTTTCTCCACTGAATGCCCTGTACTCCTGGCAAAAGAAAAGCTGTTTAAAAAAATTGCCTAAAGCCACTCATTTCACACATGTTTAGGTAGATTTAGGCACCTTGATTGTTTGAGAGTTAATGGATTCCATTGGTCAGAAAATTTATTTATTCTGGCACTGGAAAGCATAAATGCTAAAATGCACCTAAATGTGTCTAGTGTTTAGACACTTTTAGACATGCTTATGCCCTGTACACACGGTCAGACTTTCCGACGGAAAATGTGCAATCGGATCTTGTGTGGGCTCCATCTGACTTTTTCAGTCGGACTTTCCGACACACAAAGTTTGAGAGCAGGAGCTAAAATTTTCCGACAACAAAATCCGATTGTTTAAATTCCGATCGTGTGTAGACAATTCCGTCGCACAAAGTACCACGCATACTCAGAATAAATTACGAGATTAAATCTATTTGCTATTACCCTCTTTATAGTCCCGTCGTACGTGTTCTACGTCACCACGTTCTGAACGATCAGATTTTCCGACAACTTTGCGTGTGTATGCAAGACAAGTTTGGGCAAAAATCCATCGGAAAAAATCTGACAGATTTTGTCGTCGGAATGTCTGACTGTGTGTACAGGGCATTACAGGTATTTATGCCCAAAAACACCTTTTCTGAATGTGCTGGTGATGGTTTTTCTTTTCAACCTGTAAACGCTTCTGTTCTAATATGCATGTCATCTCCTATATGTGCATGGACACACAGGTTTACATAGGAGTGCTTTTACAGGCTGAACAATTTTTTAAGCACAGTCTGCATAAGACCTTAGATCTTGAGTTGCCACCAGATTAAAAGGATTGTAAAGTGATTTTTTTTTTTTTTTAAATAACAAACATGTTATACTTACCTCCACTGTGCAGCTCGAACCTGCTCTTCTGGGGTCCCTCGGCGGCTGTCTTGGCTTCCTCCCGCAGGTGCTTCTCACGTTAATGTGAGCTCCCTCGCATGGTGAGAAGCATCTGCGGGCACGCTCCCGTGATACAGCCGGCGGCTATAGCCGCTCGCTGCATCACACGGCCCCACCCCTGGCGCTCCGCGTCAGTGGATGTGATTGACTGCAGCGCGAGCCAATGGCTGCGCTGCTTTCCATCCATCCACTCCAGCCAATCAGCGGCCAGGCTGAACGGTGGAAAGGACGTCGGGGGACGAGCGCAGGACTTTCGAGGGGTGAGGTAAGTAAAACGGGGGGGCTGGGGGCGCAGGCACTGTCAGATGTTTTTCACCTTAATGCATAGAATGCATTAATGCATCTCCTTTCCTGATCTGAGCACTACAGCAAGACGGGCTGAGATTCTCTGTCAAAGTCAGCCGGGAGGACAAGAGGAGAGCGGGGGGAATTCACGGCATGACCCAGTGGCGCTGTAAATAAGGTATTTGGTGAAATATTAAAAAAAAAAACACAGATCCTGCACATAATATCTTCCTGTAAGAGAGGGGATTACAGGATTTCTAAGTAGTAATTTTACAGCTATAGAGAGGGGAAGGGTGGGGAGAAGATAGATTACACACAGACTCCGGAGCTGACAGGCAGGGAGGGAGGGGGAGAGAGAGGAGAGACTGCGGGATGATGGAGTCACATAAACTGACTATGGTATTATGAACCAGCAGCTGTGATTACTGTGGTCAGTTTACATAGGTGGACACAGGAACAGGCAGGATCAACCAGGTTTTTTATAACATAGAGAAGGACAAATGACACAGTACAAGCAATATACTGTGTATGCTGCTTTAACCACTTGCCAACCGTTGCACACCGATATACGTCGGCACAGCAGCTGTGGTGGGCAAATGGGTGTACCTGTATGTCCTCTTTAATTGGCGGGGCTAGCGGGCACACACCGACCATGTACAGTGTGACCGTGCCTGCGGGACCCGTGGACTCGATGTCCGCTGGTGTCCCGTTGATCGTGTCACAGAACGGCAGAACGGGGAGATGCCTATGCAACGAAGGCATTTCCCCATTCTGCCTAGTGACATGACAGAGATCACTGCTTCTTGTCATCGGGAGCAGTGATCGCTGTCATGTCAGTGGTAGCCCATCCCTCCTACAGTTAGAATCAGTCATTAGGACACACTTAATCCCATGATCGCCCCCTAGTGTTTAACTCCTTCCCTGCCAATGTCATTTACACAGTAATCAGTGCATTTTTATAGCTCTGATTACTGTATAAATTACTATGGTCCCAAAATAGTGTAAAAAGTGTCCGATGTATTCACCATGATGTTGCAGTCATGATAAAAATCGCAGATCGCTGCCATTACTAATAAAAAAGGAATTAATAATAAAAATGCCATAAAACTATTCCCTATTTTGTAGACGCTATAACTTTTGCGTAAACCAATCAATATACACTTATTGTGATTCTTTTTACCAAAAATATGTAGAAGAATACATATCGACCTAAACTGAGGAAAAAAAAATTTTTATATATATTTTTGGGGGGTATTTATTATAGCAAAAAGTAAAAAAATTTCCTTTTTTTTCAAAAATTGTCGCTCTTTTTTTGTTTATAGTGCTATAAATAAAAACCACAGAGGTGATCAAATACCACCAAAAGAAAGCTATATTTGTGGGAAAAAAGGACGTCAATTTTGTTTTGGTGTAACGTTGCATGATTGCGCAATTGTCAGTTAAAGCGAACCCAGTGCTGAATCGCAAAAAGTGCTCTGGTTAGGAAGGGGGTAAAATCTTCAAGGGCTAAAGCGGTTAAAGAATCAGGATAATTTTTTTTTTTTTTTTTTAGGGTTACGACCACTTTAAAAATGTTATTCTTTTTGGGGGACATTTTTGTAAAAATGTGTTTAGACTTAGCAAATACATGCAGGCTAAGAAAAATGTGACAGCGTCTCTTTACTGGACTTTTAAAAGTTTTATCTTCACAAAGAAAACTATCACACTCTTCACAATCACGCCTTATACATGTCATCAGTTTTTGGTAGCATCTATATTTGTGAGCAACTATTTTCAAGGATGAAACACACAAAGGGCAAAATTAGAACCAACATATCTAATCAGCACCTTGAGAATTCAG
The DNA here is from genome assembly GCF_037356315.1 of Lithobates pipiens. Taxonomy (NCBI): domain Eukaryota; kingdom Metazoa; phylum Chordata; class Amphibia; order Anura; family Ranidae; genus Lithobates; species Lithobates pipiens. The sequence goes on from NW_027507686.1 coordinate 173,847,593, forward strand.
TGAGAATTGCTACTACATCCATCAAACCAGATATTGATATGTTAGTTTAGCAAAAACAACATCAAATATCACACTAGTTTTATGTTACCCTCTTTTGCATTTATAATAAAAAATATTACAAAAAAATGAAGTTTTATTGCTCAGAAAGGTACATTATCTATATCAATGATGATTAAGGTGTGATCTGCCTGACTTTTTCTGATCATCAGCTATCAATGTGGCCCAGGAAGGTCAAAAGGTTGGATATCACTGCTTTACATAACTTTTAAGAATATTTGGACTTACTTTCCCATGATTGTGATTGTGTTTTCATTTACAACAATGTTGATGGCTCCAACCTGTATCATAATCCTAGTAATAGAAGTTCCACTGGATCTCTGCACTTGGACATTAAACTCAGGGGAGTTAGTGTTGCAGACAGTGGCAAATACAAAGTTGCAAGTCCCAGTGAACTCATAGAGATCATTGTCAAATGTAAAGAAGTGGTTGTTACCCCAGGTGGAGCAAGTTCCTTTGTTGGAGCCTAGAAAAAGGTAAAGATAAACACCAAATAGGTTACTATATACAGTGAGTATAGGCCTGCCTCTTTTGAAATCAAATGAAGAAATGTGTCAAGTGATTGGCTTATTTTTTAATTTGTTGATAAATATGAATGTGCTATTTTTTTCCATAATTGTCATTGTGGTCTACTTTTTCAAGCTAATCTTGCTTTCGGGAGTTACAGGTGAATCCATTTTAGGACAAGTGCAATGGAGCCAAAATTTAGATCATCCACTTCCACGTAAATTAAACTATATTTTATATCCTTTCAGCTAAGGCTGTCCCCTCCCTCCTCCAACTGCTAGATAATAGATGGACTGCCATCCATCCCAGTACTGCTTAATGCTCATCCTTAGCCCTTGTACACACAGTCGGACATTCCGACCACAAAATCCGTCAGATTTTTTCTGATGGATTTTGTCCGAAACTGGTGTTGCATACACACGATCGGACAAAGTTGTCGGAAAATCCGATCGTTCGGAACGTGATGACGTTCGTTCATTACGACGGGACTACGTTCAGACTAGTAGTCAATAGCTTTGGTCTCATAATTTGATCTGAGCATCCGTGGCACTTTGTCCGATCGGAATTCTCTACAAACGATCGGACAAAGTCCAGCTTTGTTCGTCGGACATTTCCGACGGAAAAAGTCAGATGGAGCCCACACACGGTCGGATTATCTGAAAACACGGTCCGATCGGACATTTTCCGTCGGAATGTCCGACCGTGTGTACAGGGGCTTAGTGCTGCTAATCCAGCATTACATTTAAAATGCTTTTAAAATGAACATTCTTATTTTAAAATTGTTCTACTAGCCAAATGTTGTGACCATCCTCATTCTTTTTTTTTTTCTTCAATACTCTTTATTACAAATTTTTCTTACATATTAATTTACATAGTTTTACATTTTATTTTGTTACTATATAATTCCCCATATGTTTCCAATTACCTTTCCATTCTCTCCTAACATTCATTCCATTCCCTCTCATCCACCTTATAGTCACTTTATACCATGTTTTCAGGTATTCCTGTATCCATTGTTAAATAAGATCTTTTTCACTTTGTCCATATATTTTCATATCTCTGCAGATTTCCCCTTTGTTCATACATTATTCTTTCATGTGGTAAAACCTGGTTTACTGCTCTCAGCCATTGACTTAATGTTGGTGGTTTTGGCTGGATCCATTTCTCTACTATTTGTTTTCTTGCCAGAAATAATGCTTCTTGCAGAAACATCCTAATATATCTGCACCCTCTCTCCTCCTTTACTACTCTCAGCAAACACATTTCAACCATGGCCGTAATAGGTCTATTTGTAACTTTTTCTAATTTCCACATTACATGGAGGAAGTCCGCATCCCCCTGCCCACATCTTGTGCAGTTTGGTGCAGATATCCTCCCTATTCTATACAACCTATTCAGAGCTAGGTATGTCTGATGTATTAAATTTAGCTGGATTATCCTGTTGTTCATTGCCGGGGATACTTTCAAGTGGGAGGAGCAGATTTCATCCCATTCCTGGTCACGCATATCTGGAATAGCTGCCTGCCATTTATCCCTTACTCCCACCGGTTCACCACTTATTTTACTCTGTAGCAGATGTCAGTATAGTTTGGATACTAATCTCTTTTGTCCCTGTGATCTCAAAATACCTATGAGAGGGTATATAGATATTTTTAATTCCTTTCTTCTAAACTGTACCTGTAGTACTCGTCTAAGCTGTAGATACCTATAGAACTGTTTACTCGATAGATTATATTGTTTGCACAGGTTTTCATAGGATAATATTATGTTTTTATCATACATCTGACCAATGGTTGTTACCTTATTTTGTTTCCAAAATGTACTATCCTCAAATGTTTCCAAATGCTCAAATGTTGGGTTATTCCACAGGGCAATTTCTGATGGGATATCAGTAAATCCCATCAGTTTTTTTTGCCTCCTTCCAAACTGCCCTAGCCAGCTTTATAAGGGGAATTTTTACTCCCATCCTCCTCAAATCAGTTGTTTCTAGTCCTACCAGAAGATCATCTACATGCATCCTGCTTAATAAGTATTCCTCTACCCTTGTTTTTTGTTCCTGCTTTAGGCTCCTTTCACAACGGCGGATCGGCATATCAGCATATAAACCTCTGTGCTCAATTTTTTCCCCACTTTAATCCCTTTATACTTTTTAGCTAGTCTAAACCTATTCACCAGTGCTTCAATTGCAATGACAAATAATTGAGGGGACATTGGGCATCCCTGTCTTGTTCCCCTATGTAGTTTTATTGTGGGGGATAATATTCAATTTATTAATAAATTTGCTTATATAATATTCTTACCCATTTTCGGAATTTTTCCCCAAATCTACTTTTTTTCAACACTATGGAACTTCCATTCTATGGAGTCAAATGCCTTGGCCGTATCCAGCAATGCCAAGACACTTGCCCCCGGAATAAACTCCCTCAGCTCTACCATAAATTGGGTTCTTCTAATATTGGTTGAGATAGATTTCCCTGGCATAAATCCTGTTTGATCATCCGACACAATGGATAAAATTACTCCATTGTGCCTTTTAGCCAGTCTTTTTGCCAATATGTTGTAATCTATATTTAATAATGAAATTGGTCTATACGACGCACAGTATATCCTTATCTGGTTTTGGTATCAGTATTACATTTGCCTCATACATAGAGGGAGGCATTTCTCCCTGGAGAAATGTCTCTCTATACATCTTAGGGCTGGTGCCATAATCTCCATCGCTGGTACATTTCCAGCGGTATACTGTCCGGTCCTGTGGATTTACCCTTTCCCATAGAAAAAATGGCCTCTCGTATTTCCTTCTCCTCTATATCTTTCTCCATCTCCTCTTTTTGTTCCTCTGTTAATTGGAGGAATTCTAAATCCTTCAGATATTTCTCTTCTCCTGTGCATGTTAATGTTGATGTATACATATTAACATAATATCTTTGAAAGCTCATAAGTATCTCTTCTGCTGTATTGACAGCCTCCCCTTTCTCATTTCTCACCTCTGAGATCGCTAATGATGATGATTGTTGTTTTATGAAATAATTTAATATTTTATTAGCTTGGTGTCCTTGCTCAAATTTTTTTTTTTTCTGTAACCTCTTGCATTTAGCATTGACTATCAATTGTTTTTTATACTGGAGCGCTAATCCTGCCCAACTTATCTGATTTATATTCGAGGGATCTGTTATAAATTCAGCTTCTGCCTGTGTGCATAACTCTACCAATTCCTCTTCTTCCTGTCTGTGGGCGTACGTTTTATGACCATCCTCATTTTTCACCCACATTCTCGCATCAAAAATAAAATACAAAAAAAACCTAAAGGGTAATTTTCATTCTGCTGGACCAACATATCACATTTCTCAAATAGTGTTGTTACATTTGTAAAAATGATATCCCATTGGAGTGTGGGGTAGGTGCAGCTTTGTGCTTTAGGCAGTGAACTCAAAGGTTTAGCAGGAGTAATATATTGTAGAAAAGTTTAGCAAGTACAAACAAGCTCAGTGAGGAAGCACACTCAACCAAGGTCACTTACAATCTTGACAGATCTTGGCGTTGGAGGAACTGAATGGAAAATGAAAAATTCTAACAGCATCTACCACGAGGGTCAGAATGCAGCCTGGGCGGTCCCAGAAGAGTAGGCTTCCTGGAGAATTAGACAATAGTCCCTACACTGTCCCTACTCCTCCAGAACATTTCCCTGCATCTAAGCACTGTCCCTGACAGACCAAGATCCTATCCCTACACTAGCCACTTGCTAAAAGTGTGTCAAACCCGGGAGCTGGAGTCTTAAATAGACTCTGCCTGATCCAAGATGGCCACCACAGTCACCCACATCCAATCAGATAGCAGTTCCCCTGTGACTGAGGAAGTCATAGAGGAGCCAAGTTCTCCTAAAAGTCCTCCCCCAACTACATTGCCACTGCTTCCGGTGCCACCTGCAGTGGAGAATCCAGACTGCACCTGCCTACAGGGGTTTCATGGATGTTTACATTTTTGAGAGAAGTGATTATTTACTTTTCATATACAGCTTTGTGTTTTTGTACTTTGTATTGTAGTAATCCCATTCAGTATGGTTGAGGTACTGTTCTAATTTTTAAACTAATCTGTTGTTTTATTTTCAGGGCTTATTGCTAACGGTACAATAAGCCCATATAGCATGCAAGAGCGCTTTGTTTATGTTTGGGCTGTGTGCAGGCAGCCTAAGTTAGTCAATAGAGATGCAGATTCTGTACAGACTCACCTGAACAGCATGCAGGTATGGGTGCAAAGCCCCGAACACAGACAGTATGCTGTCTCCATTGACTAACATAAGCTGCCTACCCGAAGTTCTAGGCTGCTCTGGAAACATAAACAAACAGCTTTTGCTTGCTGTACGGGTCAATGAGCCCTTATTCTTTTTTTTATATTAGTTTAGAAATATCATCATATAAGATACGTTTTTCCTCCTCAAAATATGAAGTCACTTTCAAGGACTTCAGGTCTAATGTCTTGTTTTTGAAAATAACAAACATGTCATACTTACTTGCTCTGTAATGGTTTTGCACAGAGATGCCCAGATCATCCTCTTCTCGGTTCCTTTCCCTCCTGTCGAGCAACAGACACAGAGCTGCGGCCCGGCCCTGTCCCCTCTCTCTCCTCATTGGCGCACTGACTTTGATTGACAGCAGTGGGTGCCAATGGCACCAACTGTGGATCTAAGCCAATCAGAAGGGAGAGTTTCAGACAACCGTGTCTCTTGTCCAACATTGCTTGATTGAGATGGGGGTCAGGTAAGTATTAGGGGGCTGAGGGGGGCTGATGCACACAAAAGGTTTTTTTTTTTTGTATCTTAATGCATAGAATTCATTAGGATACAAAAATCTGCTGCCTTTAGAACCACTTTAATAGCGATGGGTGCAACATACCTAGTCACACCTACTATAGACTACAAAGCCCTACAGTTAATTTACAGTTACACACATACAGCAAAAAAACAAACAAAGGTTCTAATCTTTCCCTACTCTATCCAAAACAAAAAAAAGTTTGGGATGGAGTGGGATTTTAACAGGGTAAATACAGGAATACAAACGTTAACCAAATAACATTTGTTGGTATAAAGGTAAAAAAAACACACTCACAAGTTGAATAATTAGCAGGACCTACTCCAAGACCACCAATGAAATAGTCATCTGTAAGAGGAAAGGATAAAGTAAACCGTTCTGTATACCTTCATATAAGCAAAGGCTTAGCAGTCCTAAAACTGAAAAATATATATACTGAATGGAAGTTGTCCCTCTGGTGGATATGAATAGAGTAATTATTTCATACAAACAAATACTACATTGGTGTTTTTCAATAGTGAGGGGCCTTGATTACTGAATTTGACCCATAGAAAGATGCAACAGCAGTGCTGGTGAGACAGTGAGGCTAACTTACCAAAGGAGTAAAAAGTCAATTCCTACCACTTTATTAAAAAGTAATGCACTTACATCAAGGTAGTATTAAAATCGCCTTCACATTAAAAATCAATAGCATGCCGGATGCCTCAGTGATGCAATCTCACCATCCGCTCACCTGCACTTCCTGGGTCACTGTCCCGGTGTCAGATCCAGTTGCTGTGTAGCCACGCCCCAGTTACACGCCAACTGGATCTGACGTGAATGGCAACAACATCTGGTGAGCTTTATTCTTAAGGGAGTGGAATCGGCACAGGTCACTTTGGTGGTGGATATATGGTTTACTATTTTGATTTTTAAGCTACACCTACTTCATCACACTTTGCTGGACTTCAGTTTGCACTTTTTTCTGTATATTCTATATGGACATTCTTTCAGTTTTTTTTCTTCACAAGATTAGGTTTGGTTCATTCATATTATTGCGCTACTGTGAAATTTATGTTGTTTAAAGACATTGATTTACTAACAGCAAATACACTTTTCACTAAAAAGTATACTTTTCCTGACACCAAGAGGTAAAAAAGGTGATGGGGGAGGGAGCTCCAGCACACAGCCTGTGATTGACAGCCTCAACTCTAAAGGTTTTTTCCACTATTGGAGGCTCTGTCTCAACTTTTGTCCCCACGGAGACTGGTTTTGCATCTAGATGGAGTTACATAGTAGGTGAGGTTGAAAAAAGACACAAGTCTATTAAGTCCAACCTATGTCTCTGATTATATGTCAGTATTACATTGTATATCCCTGTATGTTGAGGTCATTCATGTGCTCATCTAGTAGTTTCTTGAAACTATCAATGCTCCTTGCTGAGACCACCAGCTGTGGAAGGGAATTCCACATCTTTGCCAATCTTACAGTAAAGAACCCTCTATGTAGTTTAAAACTCTTTTATTCTATTTTTAATGAGTGGCCATGTGTCTTGTTAAACTCCCTTCTGCAAAAAAGTTTTATCCCTAATGTGGGGTCACCAGTATGGTATTTGTATATTGACATCATATCCCCTCTCAAGCATCTTTTCTACAGAGAAAATAAGTTCAGTGCTCACAACCTTTCCTCATAACTAATATCCTCCAGAGTTTGGCGATCTATAATGGCTCTTGAATATAAAAAGTCGTTATTTGCAAGATACGAGAGTGAATGGCAACAATATCTGGTGAGCTTTATTCTTAAGGAAGTGGAATTGACACAGATCACTTTGGTGGTGGAAATATGGTGTACTGTTTTGATTTTTAAGCGACACCTACTTTATCACACTCTGTTGGACTTCAGTTTGCATTTTTTTCTGTATAGTCTATATGGACAATTCTCAGTTTTTTTCAAAAGATTTGGATTTGATTTATTCACATTATTGCGCTTCTGTGAAATATATGTTGTTTGAAGACATTGGGGTTCATTTACTAAAGGCAAATCCACTTTGCACTAAAAAGTATAGTGCAAATGCACTTGGAAGTTCAGTCACTGTAGATCTGAGAGGAAGATATGAAATGAGGGGAAGCTCTGCTGATTTCTATGATCTAATCATGTACAAACAAAAATGCTGTGTTTTATTTTCCTTGCATGTCCCCCTCAGATCTACAGCGACTTTAGTAAATAAATCCCATTGCAGTTCACCTATTTTGTTTGTTTATTTTTATTTAAAGAAGCAGCATAGAGTTCATAGAGTTATTATTTGTTCACACATCTAGGGGAGCAGCGCTTATATATTTAATGAACTTTAAAGTAGTTGTAAACATTAAATATGAACAAAGCCTTTCCCTCTGTGTATTTGTCCCAACTCAAAGGACTAAGTGTCATTTCTGTCTGCTACCTCTTTCCTATGCTATCTATATAAGTCACTTCTGATAAGTTAAAAAGGTGATGGGGGAGGGAGCTTCAGCACACATCCTGTGATTGGCAGACTCAACTTTGTTCCTTTGTTCTGTGTGAAGGTGTCCCTTCCCTCCAATCAGCTCACACTGAGCTTTGCAGAGTGTAACATCAGCTCCCCTCCCCCTGATTTCTGAGAGCTCAGACACGCTGTATAAATTCTGAACTTCTGTACAGGTGTAGATAAACAAGTACACCTTATGTAGGAGGATTTGTTTAATATCTGTGTATCACATGAGGCTGGCCACCTAATGTGGTATATGTAAGGGTGTACACAAGCATTAACTTTGTTTCCCTGAATTTTCTGGACTCCCACAAGCTCTTGGGCTCTTGACAAGCCCAGGGGCTATGTTTTGCTCTCCTGCCCCCTGGTGCTCAAAGAGACCATGCCTGATGAGAGAGAAGTGACTAAGCATGTGAGCACAATAGCATAAAACTTCCTTCCAAGCCCAGTCAGTACATAGAGAACTCTGCCAGCTGTGTCCAGAGTGCTAAGCCTGAAGTGGGGTGACCCTGTGCATGCAGCCATTGGCTGTGTACCTGGAGTAGAGATTCTTCCAGTGACTTCTACATGGAACAGGTCCTGGGATCCCTGAAGCTGCTCATCTAAACTACCAGAAACGTCCAACCTCATTATAAGTGTTGCCCCGTGGGAAAAATTTTGTAACAGTAATATTATTGGTTGTTCACTGTTATCTACTGTATACATCCCTTTGTTCTTTTATCCTGTCTGTACAGTTAATACTTTTTGCATTTATTAAATAAACTCGAAATTCAAGGCCCTTCTGTATGATCATTTAAGGGATCACAAATGCTGTTATGCAACACTAGATTAAGCCATTAAAAAAGATGTTCCAGCAAAGAAAATCATTTTTCTGTTTGAAGAGCTAAGCTTGCTGAAAAATCTTCAGAATTCAAAACTTCTGGTAGGGTCAGATGCCAAGTCCTCCACTGGGCTCTGATTCCTTCCTCAAACCTCAACGTCACCACAGTGCACAGTAGTAATATAGAAGCTAGCAGAATGATCCACAGCGTGCAACAGATGTTAGCTCTTTATGAAAATGAAGATTGGTGGCCCAGACAGTGAAACAGATATTATTATTTTTTTTTCTTTTGCAAAGAATTTACTTTTAAACATTTTAACTTAACAAGGTTAATGTGTTGCTTTATAATTAGGATAGTTATGAATCATAATGGTTTAGCTGTTAAGACTTCTGCCTTGCAACACGCAGGACACAATCTGCATGGGGTCTGCATGTTCTCCCTGTGCCTGCATGGGTTTCCTTTAGTTTCTTCACCCAGATCAAAAAATTGCTGGTAAGATAATTGTCTCCTCTCCAAATTGGCCCTAGTATGTGTGTGTGCATTTGAGATAGGGACCTTAAATTGTTGTTAACTCCTTGAGAGCTTGGATTGAAGTGAATGTACAGTGCTATATAAATCTTGGCTCTAAATAAATACCTGTAAAACATAATAATATATCATGTATTTCAAAATTACAGTTACTTACTGCCAGTGGAATCATAATCTGCTTCTGCTGGATCACTGGTATCTGTAGAAAACATAAACATAATAGTGAGCAAGGAGGCCTCGTTCAAAGTTATGCTTTCAAGAATTTATTTTGTATTTTGCACAGGTAGAGTTCCTTTTTTTAAATGGTCTTGTTTGAAGCACATTCTCACAGGTCCAGCTTTTACAGCCATGCACCCAACTGTGACCTTACTACGCATACAGCTTGATGATTATATCATTGTTGTTGTTCAATTTCCTTTAGATTTACCTTCAGCTATGTACTGCAAGTGCATGTCCGATTGCATACAAATTGAAAGTGTTTAGGTTTGACCTCATATTATATGGTTTTGGTAAATGTAAAGGAAAGTTGTACAGGAAAATTGTATGAAATTGTATAGTGTGTAAGATGTATTCTATCTCAGCCAGTTCAAACCTGATCTAACCTTATGTCCTAACCATACAAATTGTTTTTCTCAAGTTATGCATTAAAAGAGAACTTTTCTTGCAATCATTCAATGTGCATGTTCTTCTGCGTATATACATTAAAGGGCATGTTTATTTAAATTTTTTTATTGCAACAGATAGCCTTTACTTTAACAATAGAAACAAAAGTAAAATGGTAAATGTTACTAACTGGAGCTTTACATGTGAAATGGGAACCCACTCTATCCAAAAAAAGGTTTTGGCTAGAGATATTATGCATATTGTATGTCATGATCAGACAGCCATTTCATTATGGGCACACACTTACAGAGAAAAAAGTGAGCAAATAAATTATTGCATTCAAATCAACATTGCCAGAAACCCGGGAGGTCACATTTTTCCCATCTAGCCAATGCTATTGGTTACTAGCAGAAAGGTATATGGAGAAAATTAGCCAGACTACACCATTCACCAATTATAAATCCATAGATTATAAATAAAAGCTGTTGCTGGCAAAAAAAAATGTAAAAATATCTGTAGAAAAGGACTACTGGTCAAAGCTCTCACCATTGGACTGTGGAATCAGAAATCGTTGAAACACTGTAAAAAACAATAGTATTTTATTAGAAGATGTGTTCCAATGCAAGTAAAACAATGAGATGTAAATTTTGGTGAATAATGGCATGAGACATAAAGCTAAAGGCCAAATGTATCACATAATGTCTTCACAGTAATAAAAGATATACCATTGCATCTTAAAATGCAAGAGACTGATTTAATAATCAGCAATGCATTACCACGTATGCCCTGTACACATGATCGGACATTCCGACGACAAAATCCGTTGGATTTTTTCTGACGGATTTTGGCCCAAACTTGTCTTGCATACACACGGTAGCACAAAGTTGTTGGAAAATCCGATCATTCAAAACAAGGTGAAGTACAACACGTATGATAGAACTATAAAGAGGCAAGTAGCCAATAGCTTTCATCTCGTAATTTATTCTGAGCATGCGTGGCACTTTGTGCATCAGAATTTTCTACCCACGATCGTAATTTAAACGATCGGATTTTGTTGTCGGAAAATTTTATATCAAGATCTCAAACTTTGTGGGTCGGAAATTCCGACGGAAAAAGTCAGATGGAGACCACACATGATCAGAATTTCCGACAACACAGTCCGGTCCAATTTCCGTTGGAAAGTCTGACAGCGTGTACAGGGCATTTTTCTGCACTTCTACAGTTTGCCTCTATCCATGTGACCAGTCCAAGACTCCGTTCTTTCTAAGTTACAGCCATGGTTGTGCGCTCACCCCTTCCACATGCAATAAAGGGTTAATAACCCTGCATGGAATGTGATGGTACCAAGGGACCACCCATAGGCCAGAGCTCTGGGGAGGAGAGAACACCACTGGGACCTGCCAGAATAGGCAATTGGGTAAGTAATAAAGGCTTTTCTCCACCCCCAAAAATACTAAGTGTTTAACCCTTGCAATGTGTGAGGACCCCACTGTGGGGCTAAAAAAACTGTATGAGAGATCAGGAACATAAGCTGTCAAAATCACATTGCCAGCATTCCTCCAATTACGGGACTCTCTCGGCAGCTTTAACCAGAGAGAAAACTCCATGAACAACTGCAGGCTTCACGTTGAGGCTCACATTTATAAATAGATGTGGTGTGCATAGCCTTGATTGTATAATGAATAGCAGATATTGATATTTGCTCTTTATTAAAAATCTGCCCCATTGTGTTGCCAATCAAAAGAGCTTCCTTCTATTATTTGCCAAGATGCCATGAAAACAATAAATGTCTATTAGCTGCAGTGAACAATCCCAAAAAAATGTTAACAATAAAATCGTAAGAAATACATTTATTTGACTTACATAGCCTATGGTTTGGACTTGAACCTGGGGAAAAAATAATTATGTTTTATAAGTCTGATACTATGCCAAACAGCAAATAATGTTGAGTGTTCAGGACGGTTATTAAAAGACGATTATCAGTTTTTTTTCTAATTATGCATTTAGCAGCCTCTTCTGTTGTCCAATACATTTAGTTTTTTTGGCTCCACTGTAGTGACAATCTACAATGGAGCGGTGGCTGTTATCATAGGTCTGCCCAGGGTTGCTGAGCTGAGGTTTTGATTACTTCCTCTGGTCTCTGGAAGACCTTTCCAGAACAGAGGGCTGGGAGATCATGCCCCAGCCAATCCCTGGAAGGAGATATCCAGAAGGTGGCTGATGAGGTGGTAAATATGCAGGAGACCTAAACAGATTGTTATGTTCCCTCAAGGGAGGGTTCCAGTCTCCTGGGGGGCTGGTGCCAGAGGGACAAGACATTGCAGTTTGAGCCTCAGCAGCTTCAGGGCTGAGGGCCAAGAAAAATTTGCCTGAAGATTACATTTGCTGGAGGACACTGCACTGACGTCTCAGATCTGGGATCTGTTTATCTCCCTAATTGAGGATCTACCTATGTATGCTGGGTGGCAGACAGCTCATGGGAAAATGTAAGTAAAGACCTTGCTGGGAACTGTTAGTTGTGCAAGTTCCAGAAGGGAACTAAGTGCCAAAAGATGATATATAGACGGGGGCTGTTCTTCGAAAGATTTAGATCTACTGTCCATTATTTGTTACCTCCAGGAAAAGCTGCTATTATAAGATTAGTAAGAAAATTGTTCACCAATTTTTGATATGCTGTGACCCTAAATCTCTCTCCTGTTAAAGTTCTTCAGGAATACATATTAAAAAGACATCCCCTGACTGAGCCTGAATTGCGTGTCTAAAGTGTGACTGGCAGTCTCTGTACTACTATGGGAGACCTGGGTACACTCTCAGCAGCCCCTTGGGGGTAAGAGCTACATATGCAACTACTAAGAGTATTCATAAACAGGGTCATTCTTGGAGTCGGTGGTGGTCCCTGATTGGAAAAAATTGTGCTAATTTTGTGTATGTGAAATGTCTCATGTAGGAAGATCATAAACAAGTTAACCAACAGTGGCCTTCAGAGGCTAATGATATCCCTGTAACAAGTTCCTGGAACAGCTTTTCTCAACCAGGTTTCCTCCAGAGGTTACTAGGGGTTCTTTGAGCAGTGAGCAAATTTCTGATTTTCAGATAAATAACCACTGATACCAATGATCTTTTTAGCTATCTGTAAGAGAAACAGAGTCTTTGTACACATCAATTATCTAGGAGGAACCTATCCACCTAACACCTGTCCATTGTGTACTGATAGAGACTTTGCCTGCACTGGAATTGATTCATGTAAAGATTCCCCTAAAAACAGTGTGGATGGCCAAATCTCTTGCTGCTGGCTATTGTATTCTGATCGGCATCATCTGCCACTGTCAGAATACCTGAACGGTGACTGCAGCGGATTTACTGCAATTACTATATTATTGCAGTAAATTGCAGTAAATTGCATTATATATATGTTTTCCATAGTTTTAGGTTCACCCAAAACTCAAATTTTGACCAATTCACAGGAATTGGAGTTGTATATGCCCATCTTTAGGTGTAATATTCTCATTCTCAGCTCGTAATAGGTTTGCTGCAGATCAGCCTGGCTTTCAATCTTTCACCTACTTATTCAAATGACGGTATTGTTTAATGACTGCATGAACACACACTGCTTACACAAACATTTATCCTTCAAGTAACTTTTCTAAGCTGTGTTACAATTAAAGTAAGCAACGTAAATATCACTTGGGTAGACTGACCATGTACGGTTTAACTAGAGAGATATAACATAACTTTTAAAAACTATTAACAGAACTATTAAAGAACAGAACTTGCCAAAAGTGATCTGTGAAACATCCAAATATTTTCTAATGCATTAGACACTCCAATCTGATCTGGCCAGATGGAGGGGAACGAATCCCCTTCTGTTTGTTTTTCCAGGTCAGAACGTATTGGAGGTAGGCAGATGTAAAAGAACACAAGTCCGTTCAGCCGGACCATAGAGGAGAATTAGGGGCCTGATCGGGTCTGTGATCGGGTCTGTGTAAAAAATGGACAGGCAGACCCAATCAGAACACTCGTTTGAAAGGGGAATTAATAAGTCAGTAACAAGGAATTAAAATTGCCCAGGAAATGTAGCCCTTAGAAGCATTCTCAATGATAATATTTTTTTTATAGTAGAATTAAACTTACCTGCTTTTAGATAATTGCTTGAAGCACCTGCAGCTATCTCATGAATTGCAGCTGGTGGAAGAAGGGAAAAAGTATGTTTTAACTATAATTCATGAAACTTTTAGTATCAACTCATAAATACTAAAAATGAGCTAGAACTAAAACCCTGTGTGCAGAATTCTATCATAATCAGTATATCAAAGCTGAACTCTGGGAAAGAGAAAAAAAACACCCTTGCAGAGGGGAACTTCAGCCTAGTGGCGCAGAGTTAAGATGAATTACTTAAGCTGTCCTTACAATAATCCATTTTTTTGTTCAACGAGTGGTTTAAACAACAATAAGGAAAAAAAAGAAAGCCTGGTCCCCCTATCTTCACATTTGATGTTAATGGGGGAATTACTTCCGCTGTGCCATTGTGTTCTGATGGGGGGGAAGACTTCCCTTCCATGAGAATGCAGTGATCAGTGCTGCCAGCTATAGCCGGTGGCACTGATAGTTTTGGAAAAGACCTGACAGGCTGGCTCTACAGAAATTGATCGGTAGAATGTCTTTTGTAAACCAGTCTGCCCATACATTGGTAGAAATTCGTCCGATCTCTACTGAACCATCTGAATTTCAATCCGTGTATGGTTAACTTTATCATATTCTTGGCTCCCTCAGGCTTCCTAAAACAATGTGACCAGTCCCCCGCAGCATCATCTCTAAGCAGTTTCGGGCAGTGGTTGTATGCTCACCTACTCAAGTAAAATGCAGTGTTAAAGCGGTAGTAAACCCGCAAATTATTATTATTTTTTTTTTTAAACCTGCAAAGCAAAAGTCATAATGAGCTAGTATGCACCGCGTTTCTTCCGGGTATCGCGGCTCCGGCGCTGTGAGTGGCCGGAGCCGCGATATCGTCACTCCCGCGCATGCGCGCGGGAGATTTCAGTCCGGCCGGACGAGCGCTGCCGGATTTTCACGGCGAGAACCCCCTTGTGCGCATGCGCCGCTGCAGTCAGTGGCGCATACCGAGGGGAATATCTCCTAAACCGTACAGGTTTAGGAGATATTTTTTTTACCTACAGGTAAGCCTTATTATAGGCTTTCCTGTAGGTAAAAGTTAAAAAATTGACCATACAACCACTTTAAAGTGGAAGTAAACCCATTGATTTAAACAGTTAAAAAAAAAGGCATGCCGGGAATGCTAACTGCACATTGGCTGTGTCTCAGCCAAACTATCAAACCCTCCAATGGCTGGTGTCATAGCCAATCACATGTGCAGCACCATAGCAGTTGAAGATTAAACAGAGGCAAAGATGGCAGCTTCCATGGCTGAAAACGATAGGGGAGTTAATTCCACTTTAATAACCCTGCACTGTATATGATGAAGCCGAGGGGACATCCACAGCCTGAAGTTTGAGGAGTGTGGGGCCTGCCAAACTGAGCTATAAGGTAAGTAGTACACTTTATCCATGCGCCGCTAGACTAAACAATAATTTAAATTAACTTTAAATTCTTGGAAGACTTATATTGTACTGTAATTCGTTTATTAAAAGTTTTTGTCTGGGCAAACAAAAACAAACATATTCATATCTGGAATAAATGCACATTTTCTCAAGTGTGTTTGCTTTAAAAGTACAGAAATCCATAGAGTTTTTAAATGTCTGACAATGTTGCCTCTGTTGAACTGAATTCCCAACTAGTGTTGTCAACTCTTGCTGAAATACAAAACACATCCCCCTCTTCTTACCTTCACAACATTTAGGCAAATGGTTCTGCCATCCAGCAGAGGGCAACACAAGCAGGGGTGACAACACTGCTTTGGATTTCAGTGCAGCACTGACAAAGTGTTGTCAGTTGACTACAGGACAAGCTAACTGGCTTTCTGATAACATCAATCCCTTTTCTACACTTTTTTTGCAGCATTTTTAACAATGGGAATTGTGCATGTATTGCAGAGGTGTGCCAAATATGTTTTTTTTTTATTTTGCATCGGCTTACACTTTAATAGCAAAATACATCTAATGTAAGATTTGCTTTCAGTTGCTTGAGGCAGACTGAAATAACATTGATTGGAAGGTCATTACATACTATGGGGTTGATTTGATAAAAGCAATTAGCCTGTCCACTTTGCAAGAGAGTTTTCCCTTAATTAAGTGAATGAGGCCAAGCTCGGCTGACTTGCATCATTCAATCATGTGCAAGAAAAAATATTGTTCTATTTTTTATTTTTCTTGCAGGTGATTGGGCATTCTTTGAATTTTCACTGCATTCACTAAGCTTAGGGAAAATTCCCTTGCAAACTGAACAGCCAAATTTCTTTTAGTAAATCAACCCCTATTTCTCTTTTTGGTATTTGTGTTGGGCTGTTGAATGTACACTCTGTTGGCTACGATTACCTTGGAATACATATAGAAAATATACATTGTAATATCTAGGTTATTGAAATAAAAATATTGAAACCACAATCCCGTTATCCAAAACGTTTCAAGGGTGACAAAAAACAAATTTCCAGTATTTCACAGATTATTTGACAATAAAAAATGTATATGAATAGAAATGTAGAGATGTTAGTATTGCAAATCCTTCCATTATTATAATAAATCAGTATGGTGTGAATCCAGGTCTGCATGAAGGAACGGGATGGCAGTGTGGTGTAGGATGTAGGTTATAGAGTGTAGGTTCTGCTCATCCAATAAATGGCGAAGCTTTGCCTTGTGTGTAGTAATGTCCTATTGTGTTTGTTGGGTTGTGTGACTTGTCTTCATGTTCCATTGGGTCTACTACATACCTGTACTGCCCAGCAAGATGCTGAAGCATAGGAGTAAGACGTTCATTGCAGGATCCGTGTAGCTTCCCCTATATCTTTGGATCTTTCTTCCAGTTCCCGATTATACCCTTTAATTGGCAGTCCTGCTGCTGCCCAGGTTTTGGTAAAACAGGTCATGCCAACCTCAAATGTTATATATAGTTTTGTGGCACCTCCCTCCCCAGAATTTGTTACGTTAACCTAACAGGATGTGTTCCTTATCAGTCTCCATCCTTAAGAAAAAAATGCCAAATGTAATGGTAAATGCATTAACTGATTATCTCAATTCCTTTACCAGCACCAGGATGCAGTAATTGCTCTAATGTGTATGCTCTAGGCCCCATATTTACTCTCAATTTAAAAGCATTTTTTCAACAAGTACCATGAAAGGTTTAAGACTATTGTTGGATCATTCTGAATTTCAGGTTGCAATCCCAGAGTAATTATTTATAAAAACTGATACAGAATAAGGCTTTTGTCTATAGCAGCCAAACAGGGGTTATGTTTCCTCATCAGCTTCAGTGTACAGTTTTTATCAAATGTGATGTTATGGTGCACAGAATTATGTACGATTGTGGTCTTTGATTATGTTAACAAAAATTGTATTGGATCATGATTAATGACAAACTTTAGTGTGCTCTCAATAATACCCAAACTAAAGTTGGCAAAACATTGAACCCTTGAGTACATTATCCAGTGATAGACTAGTGAGACCTCAGAGACACCTTTTTTTACTCCATAGTTTACTTTCTCCTCTTTACTTCTTTATCCTTTCAATTTTATATGTAGGGAACTGGTTTATTGTTCTCAGTTTGCTGTATTACTTATTACAAGTTTTCTGTAAATACTCTAAGGCATGTATAACATCTATATTGCTGATCATGTGCGTGATTTTTGAACACTTGCCTTTAACAACCTATCAATCTCAAGAATGTTATGGATGCTTATTTCTGTACATGGATAAGCAAAAATTCTTATTTCCATTGCAATACCCTGATCCCTGTCCATTTCAAATTGTCATTTGCCCCCCTATGTGAAGGAAATTATTTGCTCCTTTTTTTTTACTCTGTTCATGCACATTGGAGCTGATTGCCACCAGTTCGTTATGCTGTGTTGGACAGTGCTGCCCAATAGAATGCATACATTTGTGTAGCGCTGACATCATGGTTTATTGATGTGATTATACATGCTTTAATGTGAGGTATATGGACATTACTGTGGTTTCGCACTAGAACCATCTAGTGGCCAAATATGGGTAACGCACCTGTTTATCATTTATCTCAGAACAACCTAAAGACTTGTACAGGAAGTGACTGTTTGTTTTGGATTCTGAAGGTTGTCCTCGTTACCCAGGAGTCCGTGTGTGACCTACCCATGAACACTCTCTTATGCAGTGCATGCTGGGTAGGGGATATAAGGGACAGCAGCGGCCATTTTAGGTCTCTTGGGACCACGCTGCCTGCCTGTGCAGACCTGTGAGGAGATTTCCTGGGAGACAGCTGCAGACAGTCACCACGGATTGCAAACCTGCTTGTTTGCAAGGTGATTTGACAGAGCCTAAGAGCTGGTGATCAGATTGACGAGGCCCAGAGAAACTTATGGGAGTATCGGAGGACCAGATCCAGTCAGCGGAGTGACACAGAGCATCTGCCCAGCTGATACAGAAGCAAGCTACAGTTGCCGGATCAAAGTTATCACCCAGAACTCCGATCCAGTTGGTGAGCGGGTTACGGCCCACCGTTTGTAAATTTGCTGCACACAGTTAGACTCACTTACAGGCCTCGCTGAAACCTGTTGTTCCACAGAGGCGTAGCAGAGCAACTAACATTGAGCAGGCTTGAGGCCTACTTCACTTTAGTGCCCAAGCGTTGAGTATACGTTCTTGGAGTTATACCTGGAGTACCTTAAGCTAACTCTTACCTACCTTTTGGATTACAAATATCAGAGGAGTCATCTCTAGCTAGAAGATACGGGAGAGAGTACTTTAAGTGAGGCCTCACGTTTAACTTTAAAGTAGTGGGCGCTCCCAGGTTTAGATACATACTAATATATATATTTCATATTGTATTTGTCTGTTGATTTATATTGTACTGACATCCTACGTTGGGATAGCAGTGCAATCTCTGTAACAACCTGCTTTAATATACTTGCAGTAAAAATATTTCTGGTTAAGTGCCCAGTTGTGTGACGTGCTGTTTTTCCCCACCAGGTGGAGCCAGATGATCCTGAGGGTATTATACAGGTACTTTATATTGTTTTATATTGTACTATATTACATTGCACCACAGCTGTGCCAAGGGGATTGAGTCAAGTTAGTGGGGTTTCTTGGTAGAGTGCAGGCCCAATTCAAACCAGCAGCTCCTTCAGGGGTCAGTGCTACACGTGGGGGCTCGCGGTCCGGGATTTACAGTTACCTCGCAGGGCCTTGGAACAGAGGGTGAAGTATTTTTGAACTGCGCCATAAAGATCAGCGCCATTTTTGATTGACTTTCACTGAGGCGTGTAAGCGTGGGAGGAGCCTATACTAAAAGCCCGCAAAATTACACCGGAGCCAGAACCCAGTGGGAGGAGATATGCTGATCTTTTTCCGCAGGAGGCACTGCGTGACAGTGTGTTGTGGAAGGAGAAGAGGTGTGGTTGACTTCTTGGAGTGGAGAAAGAGCAAGTGTGCAGATGCCCAGTACAGTGATTACGGACAGGGGCATTCATTTGCTACTGCAGGGGTGGTTCATTCTGTGTACCATCGGGATGTAGAGGCCCTCGGAGTGTTGTGCGGGTGATGCGATGTGTTGGTCGCAAACTCTCAGCCATTCACCAGGTGTCGGAGGTGCAGCGAGTAAATGTTTAAAGTTGAACAGCCCACCGTGCAACCCCGGGCCTTCCAGTATGACTGGGCCATGGGTATCTCCACCGAGGAGTCCATTGTGTATGCCCCGACATCATCCTTCGGGGCTCGGATTGCCAGAAGAGATCCAGAGACTGTTACAGAGGTCACGGATGTGACCCCGCAGGAGAATGCTGCCGCTGCAGTGCCAGTTGCTCAAGTGAAGGAGCGGCTCAGCGACCCTCGCCGCCGCAGAGGCAGGCCTGCCTCCTCCACCCATAGACTGGATATCTGGGGGAAAGTGTTCAAGTGCCGACCACGGAGAGTTGCAAATACTGCTGCGGGAAGTTATTGCCCTGCTGGTGATTCATCGCCTGGTTCACCAACCGAGTCCGGTTCTGATGAGGGAGATTGTTGGTATTTTTAACCCAAACTGCCGTGAGTAAAGGTTTTAATTTTTTAAAAGCTTTTTAGCTTAGTTCCATCTGTTGCCTGTGCATAGACACTGCCTGATCATAACAGGATTGCTTAGGCCTCTTAGATTTTCACAAGCGGGTGGCAACAGATTATGGACTTGAATTCCCTTACGTGCCTAGGGAAGTCGTGGACCATGTGGAAGAGAATCGGAAGAAGTGGTATGCGGAGGATGTCTGGGACTACTTTAAGGTCCCAAAGCCACTGCGGAAGAAATCTTTCTCCCGGGAAATGTTTGACCGATTCCAGGGATGTCTGTTGCATTGGAGCTATGGTCGGCATATCTATTGTGATAAACTGGTGATCTGCAGACCGGACAGTGCTGTTTACTACATCACCACATATGATGTTCAAGAGGGTAGGGATGTCGTTTTGCCCGATCCATGGTTTTATTGGTGAACTGTTCCTGGAGTCAAGCCTTTGAATTTTTTCGCAAAAAGAACTTCCCTGTGTCTTCAGTTTTTGCGATATTTTTCTGCAAGTTACAGGACCTGTGGGTTAGAAAGGCAGGTGGTTGCTACGGGAAACTACATGTTAAGTTCTACAGGCTCTCAGCCCACAGCGTTCTGGTTTCTAAAAGACTTGCAGTTAAAGCGGCTCTGACCACTAGGTGGTGTGAGTCGGCAGGAAAGGAACAGCAGCAGCAAGAACTTTTCTTTTATAGCTGTTAGAAAATGTTAGGGAAAATAATTTTACGTGTCTTTGAAGAAGGAAATTCCATGAAGCAGCAGTGGAATTTCACTCTTTTAAACAAAATGTATAGTGTACAGTGTTGCCTTGAATGTTGTGTTTTTTCTTTTTCAGGATGCACCGAGATCAACTGTCAAGCTCATCGGAGATTGGGTGGGTTAGTCAGTTAGCTGGGTGGTACATGTACAACATTTGAAAGTGTTGTTGTGAAAACGTTAAATGCTTTAAATGTGTTTCCTTTCTTTCCCTTTCCCAACACCCATTTAAAAAACTCAGGCACCGCATAGGGTTTTTTTTTTATTTTTGTAAATAGGTTAGGATTTTTGCCCTGGTTGTTGCCTAGATGATGAGGAGATCGTCTAAATGACTGGGGAGGATGTGTAGCAGCGACACTTTTGACAAGGTGTCCGCTATGTACAAATTTCGTTTTTCCTCAGAACAGTAAAGGGGTTCTGAGGGTTGATTGTGCAGGTTTAACTTTGGCTTCAGTTTGGCTGGGCTGTCTTAGGGTTCTGCCTGGTCATGTGCACAGTTAGGTGCACATGACAGGACCAGAACCAGGCCTGGTTGGATGCTTTGAGTATCAGCATTCCCCGGAGCCAATCAGTGGGTGCATTTGGCCCCGTTGAGGAGTCTGGGGAAGGGTACTAAAGAGGTGGAAGTCACATGTTTTTCGTTCGTTAGGCCTCTGGGTGTGCTCTCTGCTTGGAGGGGTACCGCAGCTCATGTAAGGGATTGGGGGAGGACTCTTCGGTGGAGGGCCAACAAGCTGGCATTCCAAGAAGTGCCTGGTTGCTGGGTTGTCAAGGACACTTTTCCAGTACCGCCAAGGAGACAGAGAATGTTCTAGGTACTGAGGAAAGATTCCTGTTCACTTTCGGTTGCAAATTTATTAAAATGTATTCAAGCTCAGAGACTTTGCAAGTTCCGGATTAAGGTGCTGACTGCCATAATCTCTGGCTAGAGATTTGTTAAGCTTTGAAGTGCCCAGCTACGAGTGGCTACTCTCTGGGTTGCATTAGAGACTTTCTAATGATTAGCAGTTCAAGGTGCCTGAGTTTCTTCACCCTTGCCCTCTGTTCTCATACAAGACTGTGTTTGTTGGATGTTGCCCCTGCAAATAAAAACCTTTCTAAAGGACTTTTATGGTGTCCGCGTCCAAAGTCATTGGGTACTAACCCTGGGAACCCCTAGACATGGAAGAACAAGCCAAGCGGAGGTAACCAGTAAGCCCAAAAGTCAAGGCCACCCCATTGAGGGTTATGGCCACTACATTGGGATAAATATTCAGAAACAAAGAACACGAAGGAGAGATGGGTTTGCTTTAAGAGCACATCAAATAAGGG
Source organism: Lithobates pipiens (assembly GCF_037356315.1). Classification (NCBI taxonomy): domain Eukaryota; kingdom Metazoa; phylum Chordata; class Amphibia; order Anura; family Ranidae; genus Lithobates; species Lithobates pipiens. The sequence goes on from NW_027507686.1 coordinate 173,869,631, forward strand.
CATTAGCCAATGCATCCCATTGGGTAATACATTTAAAATAGCAAACAAAAGTCCTGGATGGCTTAACTCCAGTGTAAAAATGCATATAAAAGCAAAGGAGAAAGCCTTCAAAAAATACAAGGTTGAGGGATCATCATCAGTATTCAGACTTTATAAAGAATACAACAAGAAATGTAAGGGTGCAATAAGGATAGCTAAGATAGAACATGAAAGACACATAGCGGAGGAGAGCAAAAAAAATCCCCCAAAATTCTTTAAGTATATAAACAGTAAAAAAGGGAGGACAAACCATATTGGCCCCATAAAGAATGAGGAAGGACATCCGGTTACAAGGGATGTGGAGATGGCAAAGGTATTGAATTTATTCTTCTCCGTCTTCACAAGGGAATCGGGGGGCTTCAGTAACCAAAACTTTAGTGTTTATCCTCATGACACATCACAGGAAGCACCTCCATGGTTAACAGAGGACAGAATTACAATTAGACTTGGGAAACTTAACATTAATAAATCACCGGGACCAGATGGCTTGCACCCGAGGGTACTTAGGGAACTCAGTCAAGTAATTGCCAGACCCTTGTTCCTAATTTTTACTGACAGTCTATTGACTGGAATGGTACCAGCTGATTGGATAAAAGCCAATGTAGCATCAATATTTAGAAAGGGCCCAAAATACATCCCTGGGAATTACAGACCAGTTAGCCTAACATCAATAGTATGTAAACTCTTGGAGGGGATGATAAGGGAATATATCCACTCCCCAACCGGCGCACAATGATGTGCGTCGGCAGAATGGCACGGGCAGGCAAATTGGTGTACAGCTACGTCCATTTGTATTTGCCGCCCTGCTATTGCGTGCGTGCCAGTCGGGACCTCCGTGAGTCCGGACGCGGGTCCCGCGGACTTGGTCGCGCTGGGGATACCCACCATCATCTCACTGGGAGGCTGAACGGGAAGATGTCGATGTAAACAGTATCTCCCTGTTCTGCCTAGCAACAAGTGACACTGATCTCTGCTCCATGTGATTGGAGCAGAGATCAGTGTCACGAACACACAGCCCAGCCCCCCACAGTTAGTAACACACCCCTAGGACACACTTAACCCCTACACTGCCACCCCCTGGTTAACCCCTTCACTGCCAGTGTCATTTACATAGGAATTGGTGCATTTGTATAGCACTGATTGCTGTAGAAATGATAATGGTCCCAAAAATGTGTCAAAAATGTCCGATGTGTCCGCCATAATGTCGCAGTCACAATAAAAATCGCTGATCACCACCATTACTAGTAAAAAAAAAAATTATTAATAAAAATGCCATAAAACTATCCCCTATTTAGTAAACGCTATACATTTTGCGCAAACCAATCAATAATCGCTTATTGCGATTTTTTTTACCAAAAATATGTAGAAGAATATGTATCGGCCTAAACTGAGGAAAAACATTTTTTTTATATATTTTTGGGGGATATTTATTATAGCAAAAAGTAAAAAAGAATGCATTTTTTTCAAAATTGTTTTTGTTTATAGAGCAAAAAATAAAAACCGCAGGGGTGATCAAATACCACCAAAAGAAAGCTCTATTTGTGGCAAAAAAGGGACATCAATTTGGTTTGGGAGCCAAATCACACGACCGCGCAACAGTCAGTTAAAGCGACGCTGTGCCGAATTGCAAAAAGTGGTCTGGTCTTAAGCCAGCAAAATGGTCCTGTCTGAAAGTGGATATACAAGATTTTAGTAATGAGAACGTTATCATTAGCAGTAATCAGCATGGATTCGTGAAGAATCGTTCTTGCCAAACCAATCTATTAACCTTCTATGAGGAGGTGAGTTGCCATCAAGATAAAGGAAGGCCCGTAGATATAGTGTATCTGGACTTTGCAAAAGCATTTGACACAGTTCCCCATAAATGTTTACTGTACAAAATAAGGTCTGTTGGCATGTACCATAGGGTGAGTACATGGATTGAAAACTGGCTACAAGGGCGAGTTCAGAGGGTGGTGATATGGGGAGTACTTGGAATGGTCAGGGGCGAGTAGAGGGTCCCCCAGGGTTCTGTGCTGGGACCAATCCTATTTAATTTGTCATAAACGACCTGGAGCATGGGGTAAACAGCTTAAGCTCTGTATTTGCAGACAATACTAAGCTAAGCAGGGCAACAACTTGGAAAAACATCTGAACAAATTAATGGGGTGGGCAACTACATGGCAAATGAGGTTCAATGTAAATGTAAAATAATGCATTTGGGTGGCAAAACTATGAATGCAATCTATACACCGGGGGGGGGGGGGGGGGGGGGGGAGGGACCTCTGGGGGAATCTAGGATGGAAAAGGACCTGGGGGTCCTAGTAGATAGGCTCAGCAATGGCATGCAATGCCGAACTGCTGCTAACAAAGTAAACAGAATATTGGCATGCATTAAAAAGGGGATAAACTCCAGAGATAAAATGATAATTCTCCTACAAGACTCTAGTCCGGCTGCACCTAGAGTATGCTTTGCAGTTCTGGGCACCAGTCCTCAGGAAAGATGTACTGGAAATGGAGCGAGTGCAAAAAAGGGCAACAAAGCTAATAAAGGGTCTGGAGGATATTAGTCATGAGGAAAGGTTGCGAGCACTGAACTTATTCTCTCTGGAGAAGAGACGCTTGAGAGGGGATATGATTTCAATATACAAATACCATACTGGTGACTCCACAATAGGGATACAACTTTTTTGCCGAAGGGAGTTTAACCACTTAAGGACTGCCGCATGCCAATGTATGTCATCACAATGGCATGTACAGGCACAAGCACGTACATGTACGTGCTTTCCTTTCAGCGGGTGGGGGGTCCGATCGTACCCCCTCCCGCTGGATGCGGCGGTCCGTTTCGCTGCAGGAGCGATCCGGGATGAGGGGATGGCCGTTGGTTTCTGGCCATCCCCTCTCGATCGCTCCTGGCGAATGAGAAGCTTCCTCCCACTGTGTATAGTAAACACAGGCAGGGAGGAAGTGATGTCATTCTCCTCGGGGCGGTCTGTTTGACCGGACTACGAGGAGAAGTGAAAGTAAGTGTGCACCAACACTACACTAACATGTAGGCACACATAGGCACACAAACCCCACCGATCGCCCCCCGATCCCCCCGCCCCCCTCCCCCCCAGTCACAGTGTCACTGATTGCAGTGATCATTTATTTACTGATCACTGCATTCAGTGTCAGTTGTGACAGTAAAAACTGTCAGGGCAGTTAGTGTTAGGTCCAGGGTAGCCCCCTACCACCCCCCAATAAAGGTTTAACCCCCTGATTGCCCCTAGAGTTAACCCTTTCATCCCCTTTTGCCAGTGTCACTAAGCGATCGTTTTTCTGATCGCTGCATTAGTGTCGCTAGTGTCGCTAGGTAGCTAGTTTTTTTTTAGGTTCACCGCCAGGTTTTTATAGCGCTAGGTACCCCGATATACTACCCAATAATGGTTTTAACCCCCTGATTGCCCCTAGTTAACCCTTTCACCCCCTTTTGCCATTGTCACTAAGCGATCATTTTTCTGATCGCTGCATTAGTGTCACTAGTGTCGCTAGGTAGCTAGTTATTTTTTTAGGTTCACTGCCAGGTTTTTATAGCGCTAGGTACCCCCATATACTACCCAATAATGGTTTTAACCCCCTGATTGCCCCTAGTTAACCCTTTCACCAGCGATCACAGTATAAGTGTCACTGGTGACGCTGGTTAGTTTGCTTTTTATAGCATCAGGGCACCCACCATTTATTACCCAATAAAGGTTTAACCCCCTGATCACCCGGCGGGTGATATCAATTAGGTTTTAGGGTCAGGGTCTGCGTCGCCCCAGGCAGCGCTAGGTTAGTGCCAGTACCGCTAACACCCACCCGCAAAGCATACACCTCCCGTAGTGGTATAGAATCTGAACAGATCAATATCTGATCTGATCAGATCTATACTAGCGTCCCCAGCAGTTTAGGGTTCTAAAAAAACGCATTGTTAGCAGGATCAGCCCAGATACCTGCTAGCACCTGCGTTTTGCCCCTCCGCCCAGCCGACCCAAGTGCAGTATCGATCAATCACTGTCACTTACAAAACACTAAACACATAACTGCAGCGATCGCAGAGTGAGGCCTGATCCCTGCGATCGGTAACATTTTTTTTGGTAGCGTTTTATATTTAAATCCGGAAGGCATTGCTTGGTTTTCGGGGTCCCGTACGTGGCTAGGCTCCCAAAAAGTCCCCCACATATCCCCGTACTCGGGAAAAGCAGCAGAATTTATTTTGGGGTGTAATTTGACTTATGCCCATAGCATGTGTGAGCAATATATAATTTAGTGACAACTTTATGCAAAAAAAAAGAAATTGTAATATTCCTGCAACTTGTGGCAAAATATAAAATATTTCATGGACTCAACATGCCTCTCAGTAAATAGCTTGGGGTGTCTACTTTCCAAAATGGGGTCATTTGGGGGGGGGTTTTGTGCTATTTTGGCATTTTATGGCCTTCGAAACTGTGATAGGTAGTGAGGAGTGAAATCAAAAATTTGCACCCTTAGAAACCCTGAAGGCAGTGATTGGTTTTTGGGGTGCCGTACGCTGCTAGACTCCCAAAAAGTCCCACATATGTGGTATCCCCATACTCAGGAGAAGCAGCAGAATATATTTTGGGGTGCAATTCCACATATAACTATGGCATGTGTGAGCAATATATCATTTAGTGACAACTTTTTGTAAACTTTTTTTTTTTTTGTGTCATTATTCAATCACTTGGGACAAAAAAAAAATATTCAATGGGCTCAACATGCCCCTCAGCAATTTCCTTGGAGTGTCTACTTTCCAAAATGGGGTCATTTGGGGGAGCTTTGTGTTATTTTGGCATTTTATGGCCTTCGAAACTGTGAGGCCGCGTACACACGCGCGGACTGTTCGCCCAACTTTGTCCGTCCAACAGTTTCGGCAAACAGTCCGCTCAAACTTAGCATGGACGGACATGGCCACACACGACGGACGAACAGTTTGCTGAAACCGTGCGCGATGACGTTTCGGCACGCACGACGGATCGAAAATTTCGACGTCCAATACACTGCAATGCAACCTTCCGACGTGGAAATCCTTTCTGAGCATGCGCGAGACTTAGTTGGCCGAACAAGCCTACACACGAGCGAACAGTCCGCTGAAACCTTGTTTCAGCGGACAGTTTTTCGGAATTTCCGTAAGACCTTGTTCGTCCAACTGTCCGCTGAAACTGTCCGCTGAAGCCCCACACACGAGCGGACTGTCCGCCCAAACACTGTTCAGCGGACAAGGTTGGGCGAACAGTCCGCCCGTGTGTACGCGGCCTGATAAGTACTTGGGAGTGAAATCAAAAATTTGCACCCTAAGTTTTCGGGGTGCCGTACGCGGCTAGACTCCCAAAAAGTCCCACATATGTGGTATCCCTGTACTCAGGAGAAGCAGCAGAATATATTTTGGGGTGCAATTCCACATATAACTATGGCATGTGTGAGCAATATATCATTTAGTGACAACTTTTTGTAAACTTTTTTTTTTTTGGGTCATTATTCAATCACTTGGGACAAAAAAAAATATTCAATGGGATCAACATGCCCCTCAGCAATTTCCTTGGGGTGTCTACTTCCCAAAATGGGGTCATTTTGGGGGGGGGGGTTGTACTGCCCTGCCATTTTAGCACCTCAAGAAATGAGATAGGCAGTCGTAAATTAAAAGCTGTGTAAATTCCAGAAAATGTACTCTAGTTTGTAGACGCTATAACTTTTGCGCAAACCAATAAATATACGCTTATTGACATTTTTTTTTACTAAAGACATGTGGCTGAATAAATTTTGCCCTAAATGTATGACTAAAATTGAGTTTATTCGATTTTTCTTATAACAAAAATAGAAAATATCTTTTTTTCTCAAAATTTTCGGTCTTTTTCCATTTATATCGCAAAAAATGAAAATCGCAGAGGCAATCAAATACCATCAAAAGAAATCTCTATTTGTGGGAAGAAAAGGACGCAAATTTCGTTTGGGTACAACATTGCATGACTGCGCAATTACCAGTTAAAGCAGTGCAGTGCGAAATTGTAAAAAGACCTCTGGTCCTTAGGCTGAAAATTGGTCCGGGGCTGAAGTGGTTAACAAAACTTGTGGCCACTCATTAAAATTAGAAGAAAAGAGGTTTAACCTTAAACTACGTACAGGGTTCTTTACTGTAATCGCAGCAAGGATGTGGAGTTCCCTTCCACAGGTGGTGGTCTCAGCGGGGGAGCATCAATAGTTTCAAGAAACTTTTAGCTAAGCACCTGAACATCCACAACGTACAGGGATATACAATGAATACTGACATATAATCACACACATAGGTTGGACTTGATGGACTTGTGTCTTTTTTCAACTTCACCTACTATGTAATTATGAAACTATGTAATACAGAATACAGAATGCAAAGACAGGGCAAAAAGTCTTGTTTTGTATAGGGGCTCAGACCAAAATGGTGCTTTGGTACATTGCGCTGAATTGAAGCACACATCAGTTCTTGGCCTTTGCAATGCCTTTTAATGTATACAATTTACAGAGTTAAATAAAAGAAGACAAAAACCGATCATTGCAATGCATTATAATAATATATGGCAGCACACCTTCAAACTGTATGGCATCACACTGGGTTATGTGCTATGTGCTGCCATGGGGTGTAGTGTGGACAACCCTAAGTTGCCAGTGGTGTTTGTAAAATATTTAAACTGGGAAAAATCCCTCAAACATTTAAGCCTAGGTTCACACATATATGATCTCAGACATTGCATGTGATTCTCACCCGCACCGCGATTGCAGATCAAATGCGATGTCTGAGTGATGCGAGTTCAGCCATACAGTTGTATGGCTGAACTTGCATTAGATACGCAGAAAAAAGTGCAGGGACTTTTTTCCCCTCGCACTGAAATTGGATCGCATAGGTGTACTCACCCATGCGATTCCGATTCCTGTGCGAGTTCACAGTTTGCACTGCGATCTGTGAACTGATCTGGAGGGTGTCATTAACAATGCATTGACACCCACAGCGGTTCGCCGCAGAGGGCAGTGTGAACTGCCTGTGTGGATAAAAAGTGTCAGTCCTAAACGTGCGCCAATTTTACCTTGATCTTTTGATCTTTGATTTTAACCTGATGCAATTATTATTATTCTATAGAAAAATTGTGCGATTCCTTTCACTTTTGGTCACCGAGGTAGGTTAGTTTTAAAGTAATACTCCAGTTTTTCTCTAGTATTTCATCTACGTTATCAATGTCAAATTTTGTAACCTAAAATAATTAGTGTATGCATCTAATGCAATTACCTACGAACAACCTGTCAGCCTAACCCTGTACTTTATTAATAGATACTCTGCCTGTGCTGGAATGGTTTAGGTGTAATATATTATCAGCGCTTAACAGGTTTGCTGCAGATTGGCCTGGCTTTCCCTCTTTCACCTGGTAATTCAAATGACGGTATTGTTTAATGACTGGAATACACACTGCTTACACAATTATGCTTCAAGTAATTGTTTATTTAAGCTGTTTATACAAAACCCATTAAAATCAAGCGATTTCACAATGACATTTTCATGGGGAACATATGATGTATGCTGCAGGATATTTTTCTCATAAATGAAAAGGGATCCTGTTTGGTTTTAAGGGCTTATTTCAATTTATGTGTGGACACAGAAGTGTACTTTTTGTTAGGCAAGTTTATTGTTTTGTATCAATGTACATTTCCTTTGTACATTATTATTCATTGTGAATAGTTAATGCATTTTTGAATTTAGAGTTTGAAGTGTATATTATTAACAGCCATTGACCAAGGCTTGTTAATACCTGTAGCCAACGCATTATATGCATTTTGATGCACTTCCATTGATTTCTAAGGCTTCATGTACACTTCACAAACTCTCCTCTATGTTATCTTATCAGTACATGTACACAGGGTCGTTTATAGTAGTTTCTAGGCAGTTGAGTTTAGACGCAAAAAAATGCATTCAGGACGGGTGTTCAGAGGCATATCAAATGCCAAAAGGCTGTAACAGCTTGTGAACGCGTGTAAACGTGGTAACTCACATTTAGCCGCGTTTCGTTTACAGCCATTTTTAATGAAGATACATTTTTGACTGGCTAAACGGAGCTAAACGTGGCATGTAAATGTGTCTACGGTGGACATTTTTGAATGTCGGTTCTATCTGTTAAGTTGAATAGTTCAGGAGAGGTTTCAAAACGTCCCATGTACATTAAGCCTAAGGGTCTCCCAATGCAGTAAAATGCAGAAAAAAAACATTTTAATAACAAACTGCACTGCAACCCTGGGATGGGAACAGGCACTAACTTTATTATGAGGAGGTTTGACACATGTTTTTTTTTTTTTTATCAAAATCTTTTTTATTGAACAACAACAAAAAAAACAAGAGATAACATAGGCAAAAGGATATCATGACACGCATTGAATACATAGTACATTATCTCTTAACAGCATCATATAGCAACATTCCTTAGTAATGTGTATATATACATGAGACAACATAATCGGTACCATAATCAGTTGGATACCACCAGATGGTAATAATACATTGTGCCACCGGGGGCTCCCTCCCTCACCCAAAACGTATTTGACACATGTTTTTAAGGTGTTTCAACATATACGTTAAAACACAACAGCGTAAAAGGGTCCTAAAGTATACTAGCTTTCCAGGGTAGAAGCCTGTGATGTACAATTTCACAATAAGGTTGTTAAGGGTGAACAAATGATATATGCTTCAGGTTAGTGTTCTTGTAAATTAAGTATCTCATTTCTTTTTTCAAGCTTCAAGTAGAACTAAAGGCAAACCTTATTTTTATTTTATTTTGGATAGAGTAAGGGAGGGTTTCATTTATTTTATTTTTTTTTTTTTTTTGCCATTTGTGTCTCGTTGGGCATATTTACCTTCATTTCCCCAGGTAACCAGAACTAGTGTCCCCATTGGAAGATTCCCCCTCTATTACCTTTCTTTAAATTTTGGGACAACCCAAAATTTGTGATTTTCTTTTACTTTCACTGATAATGGTAAACAGAACAAACAGAGAGAATGAATTTCTCTAACAGGGACACAGATAACAATAAAATCTGGCAGGTGTTCTATTCCTTCTACACTCTATCACAAGCATACTAGCTATCAAACAGATATTCTTCAGACTTAGCATGTGCCATTGTTACTGAAACCCGCACAAAAGGGTCCAATGGAATGCTAGATACATACCCTGTTTTCCCTAAAATAAGACCTAGCGTAATTGTCGGTGTTGGCTGCAATATAAGCCCTACCACCCAAAAAAGCCCTACTCTGTTTCCTCAAAAATAAGCCCTACCCTGAAAAGAAGACCTACAAGGACTTTAACTAGGGCTTATTTGGGGGGTAGGGCTTTTATTGCAGCTATCACCGACAATCACACTAGGTCTTATTTTAGGGGAAACAGGGTAGCTTTACACCAGCAATTTCCCAGCATCTAAAAAGGGATCAATTCAAAATGATTTGTTTGCAACATACACCATAGGACTAACATTAATATTATTATATTTTTACTAGGCATTTAAATTTTTTTCTTAAAAAATAGAGTACCACAGCAATTAAAACATAAGCATTGACACATGTTTTCATAGATACAATGCAATGCAAAATCTAAATAATTGAATTATCAAATGATTGGGTTAAAATGACGACACTTTTAGGACTGATACTTTTCACACATGTACGCCTTACATATAGATTGTGAGGAAAAAAAATCCTTTTAGGACACCATTCACTTCTTAACGCTTTCAAGTCAGCCTAGGTCCCTGCATTATGAATGGTTTAGATGTTATGGTATGGTATAACTCACTGACATAGAGATCTAAAAAAGCTGTAATATAGAGCTGCAATTTGAATTTGTTTAATTAATCAGTAAAATGCATCCGGTCAACTCTACATGCTCTGGTTTTGGGATGAGGGGAACCAATTGATAAGTGATGTAATCATAATATTGGAAAAAGTTGCTTCATCAAACAATCAGATTAATATGTGTATTCCTAGGACTTTCCATGTTTTATGAACAATTTATTGCCCACTTCTACACTCTAACATTAAAACCAACCACAACATTTGATAACTCTATATATGAATGTGTAATTTCTATAGTAATAGTGAAAATACAATACCTATTTACGGTGTCTTGCAACTCCTTCAAGACCATAGAATATTTATTATGTTTCATTGGCAAATATCAAAAATAAGTTAAAAATTATGTTGGAATAATCTCCAGGATTTTGTTACTTCTTATATACAAAAAATTCCTCCATGGAAACTGTAACAAAATTTTATATTGAAAAAAAAAATAAGTCTTCTGTGGAATTAAGTAAAGGAAAGCAGTTAACATTAGCTAATGCCCATTCTTTTCTTCAAGCAGTGTACATGTTAGCTGCTACAAATGTTATTCTTTAATGCAGAGCTATGCTCATTTGTAGTTGCCAATGCTTTATAAATGTGTTGATTGTTTTTCAGTGATATAGCTGGCCTAGATTAAGATCATTGATCTTTTAAATGGTTAGTGCAAACTAATGAAGCCTTAAAGAACTGTGTGATGTGTTTGAGTTTATACTTTGATCAAAAGAACAGTGGGTTTTTGACACTTGCTTTGCTTTTCATCCTTCTGACACTTATGTGCATTATTTAGCTTTATAGATGAGCTAGAAAAAAGCATCTGTTTTATTTTCTACAACTATATATATATATATATATATATATATATATATATATATATATATATATATATATATATATATATATATATATATATAGTGGGTATAGAAAGGGGCATGGCTTGCAGTTGATGGAGTAAGCAGCGTAGTGTGACAGCTCCACCGAAAAGCCGTGCATTTATCCTGCTTCAGCCATCCTGTCACATCTAAACTGCCGCTGCTGTGGACGTCAATGACGAAACGTGTACGACAGAGCCACTCACACTACATCACTTCCGGAATCTCGATCGAGTGGAACGCAGCTGGAGCGCACACTGCTCGTTCACAGATCTAGCTCCTCTTTTGAAATAACCAACACTGTTGGGTGTTGATTTTTATAATATAGTTTCTATTTTATTTGTATCTTTGGATACATTGCCTACCAGCTAGTGGAGTGACTTTGTCGTTATAACTAACTGGATGGATGCTGGTGTAATCTAATTGATGGACTTATCTTTTTATTGTATTATTTTTTATTTTCATTTTTTAACTGATTTTTAATAAATGGAATTTGAGCTTTACAATTACTACACTATGGGAGCCACCCTTTGTCTTTTTTGAGGACCAGACTCGAACACATCCGCATATATAAATAAATTTAAAGGGGGCGTGGCCTGGCTGGACTAGAAGATGGACGCTTAGTTCCTAAGCTCCTGCTACCTCACGACCTATTATCTGCCTAACGGAGGTCTTTTACCTGCCACACCTCGCTACTTCATGGGGACTGCTTCGCGGACATCTTCGGCTTCCAGATCCCGCTCCCCGCGTAGGAACGCGAGCGGATCTAACACCACTATCCCGGCTCTATTCCGGACGAATAGAGGGAACATGGCTACCGTTAACGACGACCATCCGAGGCCTGAAACGCCCTCGCTGAACACCACCCCGTCCGCTTTATCTCCTCAGACGTCTGTCAGTGTAGAGAGCTTGGACCGAACCACGCCACACTCTCAACCTCAGCTCAGCATCCACGATCTTAAAACCATCGCTGCTGACATAAAAGATACTCTGTCGGCCGCCATTTCAGAGCTCAGATTAGACATTCATTCGTTATCTGACAGGATGGTTGAGGTGGAGGATACTGTCCACAAACAAGAGGCACAACTGCGGAAAACGACCCATCATGTGGACACGCATACCCTCCAACTCAGGGCAGTCCATATACACCTGGAAGACCTCGACAACAGGGGCAGAAGACATAACTTAAGAGTCAGGGGCCTTCCTGAAGCGATCGAAGGTGACAGTTTACCTCAGGCTGTGACGGCCATCTTTAATAACCTACTTAACAGGCCACCTCAGACGCCCATTGAAATGGCTAGGATCCATCGCGCTCTTAAACCCAAAGGAAGGGAAACGGATCCCCCACGAGATATCGTGTGCTGCTTAAATGATTTTAAACTTAAGGAACAAATCCTTAAACAAGCGAGAGGCGTACCGCAAATCACTCATGCTGGTTCGGCTATTCAGATTTATCAAGATCTATCCAGTATTACGCTGCAACACCGCAAAGATCTCCGACCGTTACTGGATACTCTTCGTTCTCATGGCATAACCTACAAGTGGAAATTCCTATTCTGCTTGGCGGCCTCGGCACAGGGCCGCACCGCACTTCTCAGAGTCCCCGAAGATTTGCCTCAATTCTGTCGTTCACTAAACATCCCTTTAGTGGATGTGCCTAATTGGCTTGCAGAGTTTCGTCGCTCAGCGGTGCACAAGGATCTGCCACCTGCTGAACCTATGGAGGCTCAAGACCATACTCTGAGAAGGCCCAGATCTCCATCCACCGCAGACAGCCGCGGTACACCTAGGAGCCACGGCCGCATTCGCAGCCCGTTCCATCCACCCAGCTCAAGGAGGGCTAGGAGAGATCGCTGACTCTAACTTTAATATTAACCGCTTGAGTTATTCTCTCATTTCACGCTTGATGAATAAGACTTGGTTCTTCCCTTTCTTTCTTAGCGTTGCAATTCAGACACGCTAAAAGAATTAATGCTTTGGTATGTGGAGTCACTATTCGTTTTGTTACTTTGGTCACCTCAGCTTCCGAGAGCCAACTGTTGGTTTGTTTCTGTTTTTATTTAAACTCCACTTGATTTTCTCGAACATTGCTTCCACTGCAATCTCTAACATGTCAAGTTCCATCCCTATCTATACCGCTGCTCTCAGATTTCACGTCTAGTTCAATTCACGGTCCTCATTATAAACTACAACTACCACAATGCATTGCGGTGATCTCTGCTGCCCTATTACATCCAACTTCCTGAATGTGCACCAGAACGGCAGGGATCCCAGTTTGACGCAACCTTTCCCGAGGACCCGAAGACGCAACATGTTTTACACATTCTTGCCATTTTCATTTACTTCCCTGCCGGACCTCATCTCTACCGGACTTCCCACTTCTTATACGGTTTACGGGGGAATCTTGCCTATGCGTTCATACTACTCCTCCACCCTCGTACTGCCACTTTTTCTACCTTACTCCCACAACGGACTTTATTTCTGAACTACAAATCCAGCAGTAAAGGGAGAAGAAGGAAGGATACCAGAAAGGGACACAGACTTAAAACAGGAAAGTACTAAACGCACCAACGGTTATTCTAACCTGTTTTTCTTTTAACTGCTGCAGCAAATATTTCATAGTTGTACTGCCATATCTCTTCTTTCTGGATAGTTCATTGAGGGGGAGTTACCCTTATATCTACAATTTTATTTGCTTCGGTTTCCTTCTCTCCCATAAGCTCCGGTAATAAGGATGGTATATTATAGTTGGTTTTTATGTTCAATGATTTTGTACTTTCCATATTTAGCTGCATACTTTTGTCTTTATGTTAATATCATATTGCCTTTTGCTTTGATGTTGCTCTTTTAACTTCCCCATTACTTGTAATGTTCCCCTATACTATACCTATCTTATATGGTGGGTAGACTTCCTCCATCATTAATTATCTTAAAGGTCGGGAGATAGCTGTTTCTCCCTATTATTCACACCCTATCCCTGGTTTGGCTTCAGCCAACCCCCATACAGTTGTGACACTTGATAACTTCATTCATTATTGAGTGGGCTTGTCTTTGTCACGCTGTACATCTACCGATTTTTTCACATTGGAGATAGTGGGGATTGTTTTCCCCACTGCCTCATCGGTTTGAAGTTTTATTTTTTCCCTCATATCCCAGTATTCAATCTAAGTAACTGCCTATCAATTCCAAACACATAAGAGTCCCAGCCTTTTCATTTGCATCACATATACGAAAGACAATTGGCAATATGTCCGCGTCCATATCCTGTGCAGATCCTTCGCTCACCCATCTCAAAATATGCTCCATTAATATGCACGGTCTCAATATACCTGAGAAAAGAACAAAATTGCTTTCTTCGCTTAAACATTCTAGGGCACATATCGCTCTTATACAGGAAACACACTTTAGAACTGATGCGGTCCCCAAACTATTTAATAAACACTTTCCCACGGTCTACCATGCTCCCAATATCGAGGCAAAATCGAAAGGAGTCTCCATTTTGATCTCCCGCAATTGCCCATTAAAAATCACAGAGTCTCAAATAGACACCCACGGTAGGTTTCTATTTCTGAAAGGCACGTTTGCTAACAGGCATATTACTATTGCTAATATTTATGCACCTAACTCCCATCAAGTTACTTTCTTTCACAACACTCTTCAACAACTAACTGTGTTTCAAAGTGGTTTTCTTGTGTTAGGTGGCGACTTCAATGTAGCTTTAAATCCTTCTTTAGACACTTCTAATGGTTTCTCTACTTTAACGCACAGGGCCCTCCGCGCAATTAAATCCCAATTTCATGCTCTCCTACTACATGATTCATGGCGTACATTGTACCCTAATACAAAAGATTTTACTTTCTACTCCCCTCCTCATACCAAATATTCGCGACTTGACTATCTATTCATTTCTCAATCCGAACTACCTTACCTGTCCTAAGCCACTATTGACCCAATGATACTTTCTGATCATAACCCAATCTCTATGACACTATCGCTACCCGCATCCACACCGCGCTCACCTAACTGGCGCCTTGACAATTCGCTTCTCACCGACCTGGATATTGTTCAAAAACTATCCGACTGTCTGACCAACTATTTCTCTGAAAACTCCACTACCGACTTACAACCAGATCTGCTGTGGGCTGCTCACAAATGTGTACTCAGGGGGGAAATTATCTCCCTAGCAGCTCGACGTCATAAAATTAGAAAGGCACACATTGATGACTTGACCAGACGTATTCAGGACTTGGAAAAAAAACATAAGGCCTCGCTAGCCGCAGACACACTGACGGAATTAACGTTGGCCAGAGAGGCTCTACTAGAAGAAATCCATAAAAAAATGAAACGTAAATTCGCATTGTCCAAAAAAGTTTTTTACGAATATGGAAATAAATCTGGCAGAATGTTAGCCAGAGCCATACAAACTCAGAAAGCTCGTTTTAACATCCGCTCTATAAAGGATGCATCCGGCAAGGTGTTCTCTAGGACGGATGAAATAGCGAACCAATTCGTAAATTACTTTTCTAATCTTTATAACCTCCCTACCGCGCAATCGATTGCTACACCGACTGTTCGCGCGAATGCTATTAAAGAATTTCTACAAGTTGTCTGGGATGGAGATGGGCACTACGGAGGCACCGGCAGCCACGGGGTCGGCCCCCCCGCCGCAGGACAGCACGGCCACCATCCTTGCTGCAATCGAGCAGAGCAGAACGTCACTGCTTGTGCGTATTGACCACCTGGCAGAGGAGTGCAACTTTATCAGGAATGATCTTGATAAAATCAGAGGGAGAATGACTGAAACTGAGACCAGAGTCTCCGCCACGGAGGATCTTACTGCCGCACATACCTCCTCCATTGCTGAGCTGCAGCGCACAGTACAGTCCCTTGTCGCGAAGTCAGATGACGCCGAAAACCGGCTCAGACGGAACAATGTTAGAGTCCTGGGGCTGCCCGAGAAAGAGGAAGGGGATCACCCGGCTGTCTTCGCGGAAGGGTTCTTTAAAGATCTCCTGGATCTCACCGAGGTCCCTCCTACCTATGTGGTGGAAAGAGCCCATCGGGTGCCCTCCGGACGTGTCATCCCTGGGAACCACCCCAGGCCTTTCCTGGTCCGCTTCCTCAATTATCGAGACAGAGACAGAATTCTATCGGAGGCCCGCAAGCATCCTACTCTCACATATGGAAACGCATCCATTCATCTTTTCCCTGACTTCTCGGCTGACTTGCAGCGGAAGAGGAAAACATTCAATGATGTTCGTAGACGGCTCCGGGACAAGAACATAAAGTATAGTATGCTTTACCCTAGCCGCCTGCGGGTCCAACATGATGGAACACTCAGATTCTTTGACGACCCAGCGGACGCGGACGCCTGGCTGACCACCTTGCATTGATGGCCTATCCTTGAGACGTTCACTGTGTGACCCTGGACTTGGCTTGTTTTTCTTGGCGCAAGCTCCTCTTAATACCGGAGCCACTTCACAGGTATTTGAATAGGTGACCCCCCACGGAACCCCCCACGATTGGGTTCATCTACACGAAGTTGGGAACTAACTGCTCTCCACTCCCTTGGAGGCATTCTCACTGAACCCTTTTGCCGTGGAAGGATATTACTCCCCCCCCCCACCCCACGTTAGGGGGCCTCTGTATACCAGGGGGGGCGGTTCAGGCCCTTCGGCGGACTTCCATGGTTCAAGGGGACATCAGAGTGTTGGTACCGAATACACGCCTCAAAGGTTGAATCCGCGGTTCTGCGGAAGACTGTAGTGTGGCCTAGAGTTTGGGCTCACACTCCACAATGTTACGGTTAGTTTTGGGTATAGACCGGTTCCTGGTCCACCCCCAGTGTTTTTGGGGGGCACCGGGTACCGGTAGGAAAAGCACCCAGTGCTTGGGAAGTTGTAAAGTTTTTTGTAGTTTGTATATGTTATGTGCGGTTGGCTCGTGCTCTTTCACTGCTTGTCGGGTGGGTCTCAGGTGGGACTCAATCATCCGATTGCTAAACTCTCCCCCCTGGAATTATGGCGTCACATGATCTGGGTACTTGGTCGGTGGTGTCCTGGAATGTTAGGGGCCTAAACTCTAAGTTTAAAAGGGCACTGATGTTCCAGTATATCAAGACGCACAACCCACACATATTGGTCCTACAGGAGACCCACCTGATGGGGAGTAAGTTGTTGACTCTGAAAAAACATTGGGTTCAGAGGACTTTTCATGCCACGTATTCCTCATATGCCAGGGGGGTCTCCATTCTGATAAACAAATCCTTTATGTGTACAGTGGAAGCTGTTCATACGGACCCTCATGGCAAATATGTAATTGTGGTACTCACGGCCTGGCAACAAAGGTATATTTTGGTGGGGGTATATATTCCGCCACCTTTTAGACCGGAAGTGTTGTACACTATCTTGGAGAGGATTACCCCGTATTGTCCAGCCAAATTACTACTCCTGGGAGACTTTAATAACACCCTCTCCCCTGATCTTGATAGGCCCACTCCGTCGCAATCCTCTAGGGGAGACCTGATGGGGTGGACAGACGCGGCGGGGGTTACGGAGGTGTGGAGATGGCTGCACCCACGTACTAAGGCTTACTCGTGCTTCTCTACGTCCTACAAAACCTCCTCTAGAATAGATTATGCGTTCGCAAATCAACATATGCTATCGGACGTGGTAGAGGCGACATACCTGCCTAGTGGGCTATCTGACCATTCCCCCCTCAAAATTACTATGCGGGCGACGGAGCGTCGCAATAGATCCCTATGGCGCCTTGGGGTGCAGTGGATCTCCCATGAAGAGATAGCGGAGCGAATCCCACATGCACTGCGAGAATACTGGGAACTTAATGCGGGGTCATCCTCTCCTCCCACAGTTTGGGATGCCTTTAAGGCATACATTAGAGGGCAATATATGTCAGAAATTAAGGCGGTCCAGGTAACTCAGCAGGTCACAAAAACCCAGTTGGAGGGAGAGATTGAGGAGGCAGCTGCTGCCTATGGGTCTGACCCCTCGGTCTCCAATTTCGATTGGCTTCATTCCACAAAACGGTGTCTCCACCTCCACCTCTCTGAGATTACCCGGTTGGAGGTTTTTCATTCTAAACAAAAGTTTTTTGAGCAGGGTGATAGGAATGGTAGGCTACTGGCAATGATGTCTCACCATGATACCCCTATGACCCTGGTTCCCGAATTGGTTTCTCCTACCGGGGACTCTCTTACATCCCGGGAGGACATCCTAAGGGAGTTTCGGGCCTTCTATCAGACATTATACACTTCCACGCTCCCTCCTGTTGTGGATCCGGGTGGGATGGCGCCTCTCCTAGACCCCCTGGCCTTGGGGTGGCTCTCAGATGAGGAGAGGTCCCATCTGGTCCGACCTATTACTGCGGAGGAAGTGCATGCTGTTATTAACTCGCTCGCAGCCGGGAGGTCCCCGGGCCCGGACGGTCTGCCCGTCGAGTTCTACCGATCCCACGCGGATCTCCTGGCCCCTCTACTGGCTGACCTGTATACCCAGTGTCTGGAGGGGGGAGCGCTCCCACCCTCCATGGCGGATGCCCATGTCACTTTAATTCTCAAACCCAATAAAGATCCCAAACAATGCGCCTCCTATAGACCCATTGCTCTTCTTAACACTGACTTTAAAATTTTATCTAAATTAATTACGGTTAGACTTAACCCCCTTCTGCCCTCCGTTATAGACCCTGACCAGACAGGGTTCATGGCCCAGAAATCGACGGACATCAACCTCCGCAGACTTTTCACCAATCTCCATGCCAAACATGATAATGTGGGCACTAGAACGGTTGCCTCCTTTGATATTGAGAAGGCATTCGATTCGATTGAGTGGCCTTATCTCTGGGAGGTTCTGCGGAGGATGGGGTTTCCGTTGGTTTTTATTGGGTGGCTGCAGACTATGTACAGATCCCCAAAGGCAGCCATTAGGCTGGCGGGGGATGTTTCTGCTCCCTTCCCGTTGTCCAGGGGTACCAGGCAGGGCTGCCCTCTCTCTCCAGCACTTTTCGCCATCGCTATGGAACCGGTGGCGGAAGCATTGCGGGTCTCGCCCCATATAAAGGGACTGAAAATGGCCTGGCTGGAGGAGAGGGTGGCACTGTATGCTGACGACCTCCTGCTTTTTCTGAATGACGCAGGCCCTTCTCTTAGGGGAGCGCTGCGAGTACTGACTGACTTTTCTAGGATAACTGGACTGCGGGTGAACTGGACGAAGTCCCAGTTACTGGCTATTGACCCTGAGGCAAAACGACTAGCCCCGCCAAATATCCAACTGCAATGGGTAGATGACATGGTGTATCTGGGAGTGAGGGTTTCGAGAGACGTATCCAGCTTTATCCCCCTCAATCTAGATCCGGTGGTTCAAAATGTCAAGGCTAGGTTGAAAGCCTGGGAAAACCTTCCCCTATCCCTCTTAGGCCGCGTTAACCTCATCAAAATGAAGATAATCCCTAAATTTACCTATCTATTCCGTAACTCCCCACAATGGATTCCTTCCTCATTTTTTACGAAATTGAATCGTTTGTTCTCTTCCTTCCTCTGGGGCTCCGGCCCCCATAGGTTTAAACTATCCACGCTGATGCGTCCGGTGCTGCGGGGGGGGTTGGCGTTTCCTGACTGCCAGAAATATTTTCTGGCAGCACAGTTGGTCACGGTAGTCTGGTGGATGACACCAGACCTGTCCAACACTGCGGTGGTTCTGGAGGCTGCGGTGGTCCGATCCGTGGAGGCCCTGACACACTTACCCCTGCGGGGTCCCAGGGCCCCCTATGACCTGACACCCTCTATGCACACAACTCTAAGGGCCTGGCGGGCGGGACTGGGACTGGAGGGGTTTCCGGGGAATGCAATCTCCCCGCACACCCCTTTATGGAATAATCCTGCCTTACCCCACCTCTATTCACTACCAGACCCCAAAATTTGGGCCAGATGTGGCATAAAACTCTTATCTGACCTCACGACCGGTACGACTATACACCCCTTTAATCACCTGGTATCTCGCAATAATGTACCCCCCTCGCATCTATTCCGCTATATGCAGCTATCCCATGCTTTCAAGGCTCAAGTGGTACCCAATACCACGCAAATTGTGCAATCCGCCCTGGAAAAGATTACAAGATCTGAATGTACTAGGAAACCGACTTCGGTCCTGTATGCGCACCTTATTAGGGTCTCTTTTCCAGATCTGTCAAAGCTCCGGCAGAGATGGACTCAAGACATATCGGATCTGGATTCCGAGGACTGGGAGGACATGTGGGACTTTCCCTTCACCATCCTGGTATCCCTTCGTGACCGCCTCATACAATACAAAATTCTACACCGGGCATATATTACCCCGTATAGATTACATAAAATGAGAACCTCCCTGTCCTCGGAATGCTGGAGATGCACTGGGGATCCGGGTGACTTTATACACATCTTCTGGTCCTGCCCGGTAATTCAGCGTTACTGGTCACAGGTACTATCCATAATTCATGAAGTGGTGGGAATAGATGTAGCCCAGACCCCACGGATATGCCTTCTGGGATTGGTGGAAGGGGTGGCCCCCAGGATAGCAGACAGAACCCTGATAGGACTTCTACTCTTTTATGCCAGGAAAATGATCACCTTATGCTGGAAAAAGCAGGCCCCGCCGTCATTACAACTGTGGAAATCCCATGTTAATAAAGTCTTACCACATTACAAAGAAACGTATCATAACAGGGGTTGCCCCAAAAAATACATGAAAGTGTGGTCTAAGTGGCTGGATGATGCCTCCACAGTGACTACAGATTAACAGGTCCGGGATGTCATCCAGAGGGAAGATGGGAGTGTGGATGGGGAGGGCCCCCTGGCATTGCTCCACTTCAATGTCTTGGTTTTTTAGTGTTACCAATCCTATATGCCTAGTTCAATTATTCTGGGGCCACGTGCGGCCCGACTACAGAAATTGGTCCTAAGTTGTTATATGGAGCGGGAGCCAACCTAGCACTAAGTTAGTGATTGTTGTTGTGGATGTGCTACAGGTGTCGATTATTCTGTTAGAATCACTTGACGACCCCTGCGTGGGTCTAACCATAACAATGTGGCATGTCACTGTTTTTGTTTTTTTTTTGTTGAATGTTCGTTTGTCTGTCTAAAACTCAATAAAAAACATTTTCAAAAAAAAAAAAAAAAAAAAAAAAAAAAAAAAAAAGAATTTCTACAAAAATATTCACCGGACCCTATTAACCCTGCTGATTACCCTAGTTTAAATTCCCCATTGACTGTGGAAGAAACAATAAATGCTCTGAAATCAATGAAACCGGGGAAAAGTCCAGGTCCAGACGGTTTTTCGGTTAGCTACTATAAATCGTT
The DNA here is from genome assembly GCF_037356315.1 of Lithobates pipiens. NCBI lineage: Eukaryota > Metazoa > Chordata > Amphibia > Anura > Ranidae > Lithobates > Lithobates pipiens. The sequence continues at coordinate 173,890,746 of NW_027507686.1, forward strand.
CACAGACATTTTAGTTCCACGCATGGTTAATGCCTTTAACACAATTACGCCTTCTCACACGACTCATAAAGAACTTTTGGAAGCCCACATCACCCTAATACCCAAACCTGACAAAGATCACATGCTAGTTACTAATTATCGTCCAATCTCGCTCCTCAATGTTGACGTAAAGCTGTATGCCAAAGCTCTTGCAAATCGGATCGCTCCCTTACTACCTTCTTTGATTAATCTTGATCAGGTAGGATTTGTCCCTGGTAGAGAGGCCAGGGACAATACTATCAAGGCACTCCACATCCATCACTGGCTCTCTAATAATACCTCTACACCCGGGTTTTTCTTATCCCTTGATGCAGAGAAGGCGTTCGATAGAGTGGCCTGGGACTATATGGAGGCGGCTCTACGTGCGGTGGGTTTGCCTTCACATCTGTTGCAGATGATCATGCTTCTGTATTCCACTCCCACAGCTAAAATCAGAGTTAATGGCCACCTATCGAACGCCTTCTCCATTTCCAATGGAACGCGTCAGGGATGCCCACTCTCACCTTTGATCTTTCTTCTTACTATGGAACCACTTCTCCGTAAACTAAGAGATAATTCAGATATTAAGGGCATTACTATAAAAAACAAGAGTTACAAAGTTGCAGCGTATGCTGATGATATCTTACTCTTTCTATCTGAGCCAATTATCACTATTCCTAACCTCTTAGCGGATTTTTCCTTGTTTAATAACTTAGCCAACTTGAAAATACATTTTTCCAAGTCCTCTGCTCTAAACATATCCTTATCTAATTCACTGGGGTCACAATGTAAACAGAACTTCCCATTTGAATGGAAACGTTCGGCCATTAAATATCTTGGCATCCTTATACCCCCCGATCTTAAAGACCTATATACTATAAATTTCCAACCCCTACTTAATACAATTCAGGATGATCTACTTAATTGGACTAAAGGCCCTTTCTCATGGTTCGGCAGGATTGCCATCTTAAAAATGAACGTTCTCCCCAGGCTCCTCTATTTACTGCAAGCTATCCCCATCAACCTACCCCCGGCATTTTTCTCAACGTATAAACGCATATGTAGAACTTTCATTTGGTCTTCCAAATCACCTAGAATCAAATGGGAACGTCTGACTTTGCCTAAGCATATGGGAGGCTTGGGAGTGCCAGACATCCAAAAGTATCATTTAGCTTGTCACTTAACTAGACTTGTAGATTGGCACGTACACGAATCTAATAAGGATTGGGTCAAACTCGAACGGAACCTTGCACAATCTCCATTAACGCATTTACCCTGGATAAGTTCTTCCCATCACAAGGGTTCCGTTAAATTAAATCCATTCTTGTCAGCTACATTACAAAGTTTCAAAGCGGCATGCTCTTTATTGAGGATGAATCCACTCAATGGCCCCATGACACCACTGAATAATAATCCTGATTTCCCAACGGGCCTTCCATTACACGATAATTGTATTAGTCTGAATATTTTCATACCCCGAGCCCACCATTTCTTCCACAAGGGGAAAATGCTATCTCATCAAGACATGGTTACGTCCTTCCCTGATTACCACATCCCGTTCTTTAAATTCTTGCAATTACGACACTTCTTTCAAAGTTCCACCTCAAAATCCAACTGGTATAGGGAGTTTACTCCCCTGGAATCTATTTGCAACGCCTCTGAACCTCAACAACATGTCATATCTCTCACCTATACACTCCTTTTCTCTACCTACGACATCAGCCACGATAAACTGACCCAGCGTTGGGAATCTGACCTGGAAGTCACTTTATCTACGGAAGATTGGTGCCGTATATTTCACATTCTTCACAAGGGATCTTTGAATGTTTCTACTCAGGAGAACAGATATAAGATATTCTCAGGCTGGTACAGAACTCCTGATAAAATTCATAAATTTTCAAAAGCAATCTCCCCTTCCTGTTGGCGTTGCAACAACGCAGTAGGGACACTACTTCACATTTGGTGGGAATGCCCCCTGCTACATCAGTTCTGGCAAGATATCCACCGACATATCTCCACCATTACAACGTACACCCCAGACTTTACTGCTGCCCAGTTCCTACTACACTACTCCCCCAGCCCAGAACATAAATATGCTAAATCCTTAACTATGCATTTAATTAACGCTGCGAATCAGTGTATTCCAGTACATTGGAGGACCCCCTCCTCGCCCTCAATATCTGAATGGATCTCTAGAGTAGACCGTATTGCTGAAATGGAATGCTTAATAGCGCAGACTAAGGATGACCCCTCCAAACATGGACGAATTTGGGCGTGCTGGAATCTCTTTAAATCTTCCCTACACCCTCCTGATTCCCATGCTTCCTTATCACATTAATACAAGTTCCGAACATGCCTATAGACGTTAGAGGTTTAATATGATCCCATCCATACATAGAACTCTCATTCCCCTAATATCCTTTGACATGATACACTCTCCCTTTTTGACCCTTGATTGTCATTGAATCCTTTATCTGGTAAAGCGAAGGAGCCATTTAAGTGTATCTATAACAAATATGACTCGTTCAGTATTTGGGAACGCAAGTCACCTTTCTTGATACGGAATCAGTAAAGAATTCTTTTGACCCCTTACTCTTTCCCTGTTACCTCCCTGTTCAGATATTAAGTTCTCCCTCCGGTCACAGTTTGCTCCCCAATGGGGTGACCGGAGAGTTGTGTGGGTAGCTATACCCTCTTTTAGACATTTGTAACGTTAAAAGTTATAGCTTCTTAAGTTCATAATGTTTCATAAGCGAGACTATCTAACATTACATGTTTAAGGTACCTTGTTCATTGATATGAACTTAATGGTAATTCTGCTCACTCTTTTATCTGCTGTTCTATACCAACGGATATCACCATTGTCGTAATTTTTTTGTTTCCTTTTTAGTTGGTGTTTGTTAATAACTCCTCTGTTACTATGTACCATAAGAATTGTACCTACTGCTTATGCTGTATGACGCCGAAAAAACTTTTAATAAAATATTATTGAAAAAATAAATAAATAAATAAATAAATTTAAAAAAAGGGGGGACGCCCTGTGAATTAGAGGACCCCTGGAGGTGCGCAGAGTGGAGATAGAAGCTAAGGGAGTTGAGCCGGTCCAGCTAGAAGGAGTGTAATTATACGCATATTACACCTGTAGGGGTGTGAGGATCCGGTGAGTAGGGACCCTTGAGGGGGAGCACTCAAGCCACTTGGAGACATTTCAAACACAAAAGTCACTTTTTCACAGTTTTTGGACTCTTTGCACATTAAGTGGATAAAAGAATATACGGCCAATTTTTCCACGTATACAGTTTATATATTCCTATAACTCTGTTTTTTCACGTTATATTAAGGAGTCACAGATATCACTATCAACATTATTATTATTAATTTGGTTGTTCTTATTTTTATTTACTATTTTTTTTTTTTTATTCATATTTATCTTTATTTTTATTTTTTACTTCTGTGTTTGTACATTGAACATGGCTAGTCTGGTTGCACTGTATAATATTTTGTCACGTATAGCACGCCTTTGATAGAAGAATGTGTTTTTGTCACTGTTTTTTTGGTGACGATTGACTGATCCGCTGGTCAGCCGATCAGTCCACTTCAATTTTATTGGAATTTATTATTTATTATTACTTTTGATTATTAGGATATCTGGTTATCACATGCATGAATATAGATTACAGTACTTACACATGTTTGTGTGCACAGGGTTACTATAACACGTTTGATATAGTTTAGGTTCCCTTATTGTAGGTCATATTACTATTGGGTATTAGTATACTGTATCTCTGCACATATAACTATTATATATACTCCTTGATAGGGGATACTGAGGGATGTTCCCTTTTTTTAGGGAACCTACTATATAGCAGTTACTCTTCCCCCTTTTTTCACTCGCTTTAAAATAATCACATTTTGTTGCTTTGCAGCCTGAAATGAAGACATGCACAGTTTTTGTTTTATTCAGCTGTATTTGCCCGGTGCAACGTATAGCATCCAAGTGAATGCTATAACACAACATGTCAGAAAAAATATATAATAAATTCAAAAACAGAATCGCTGAGTTGGAAAAAGGATCACTCCCTTGTATCAGTATTTTGTTAAAACACCCTTTGCTTTGATTACATTTGATTTTGTCTGTTGGGATATGTCTTCGCTAACTTTGCACACGTAGACTTTGCAATATTTGCCCATTCTTGTTTGCAGAACTGTTAAATTTGATGGTGGCCATTTGTGGATTGCAGTCTTCATGCCATTCCACAGATTTTCAATGGAGTTTAAGCCTAAGTTCACACTGAGCTTCAGAACTCGCACAATTTCACTCCTGCATATTAGTCCTGTTTCTGGCGGTGATTTCACAGACATCTGTGCGGGTTTCTGCACAGCAGTCAATGGAAAGCGCACCCCCGAAATCCCAAAAAATAGTACAGAAACTACTTTGTGAAATCGGTGCGGCGCCGCTGCAAATGCAGCATTCACATTCACTGCATTAAAGTGTTACTAAACCCACAACAGTAAAATCAGTCTGTATATACAGTAAAGCATGCTTGTTGTACTCGTTGTGGAACCTGATGGGGTAATCCTCTGCAATGTGTAAAAAATCAGTTTGATCCATAAATAAAACAGTCAAATAATTCAATTTTAGTCTCATCTAAAACCACCTTAAATGCACTTTGAAGATTTTGAGGCCACATGGAAAAATGTGTTATAGTCAGATGAGACTAAAATTGAACAATTTGGCCTCAAAATCAAACGATATGTCTGCTGGAAATCCAATAAAGCTCACCATTCAAATAACACCATTGCTACAGTAAAGTATGCAGGTGGTAATATCCTGTTATGGGCGTGTTTCTCTGCAGCAGGGACTGGGGCATTTGTCAGGATAGAAGAAAGATGGATGGGGCAAAATTACCTTAAAATTATTGAGGAAAATCTGCTGCCCTCTACCAGAATGTGGTCAATGGGAAGAAGGTTTACCTTCCAACATGACATTGACCAAAAGCACACAGCAAATATGACCATGCAGTGGTTGAAGGAAGAAAAGGTTAATGTCCTTACATGGCCTAGTCAAAGCTCAGACTTAAAGCAGAGTCCCACTCAAAAGTGGAAGTTCTGCTTTACGGACTCCTCCTCACCCCCTTACATAATACATTTGGCATGTAATTTTTTTGGGGGGGAATGGGTACCTAGTTTTAAGAGGCACCCAGCTCCCACTTCCACTTAGGCTGCCTAGATGATTCGACCAGATTTAATTGACATGTCAAATAGCATGTCAGAATGCACCAATGTGAACAAGGGCTAAAGCGGAGTTCCACTAGTTTTTGTGTTCAGTAAAAGTCAGCAGCTAAAAAAAACTAGCTGCTGACTTTTAATTAACACACACTCTCACAAGTGTGGGCACCCGGCTGTGACAGTTTCCTCAATGGCTGGACAATCTTCTGGGACCTGTGAGATGTCCCAGAAGATTGCAGGGAGGGAGGTAGAGAGGAGAGCTTCTGCTTGAGTCATCTAGGCAGCCCGAGTGGAAGTGGGAGCTGGGTACCTGTCAAAACTAGGTACCCTCCCCCCAAAAAAAATTACACGCCAAATGTATCATGTAAGGGGATGAGGAGTCCTTAAAGCAGAACTTCCACTTTTGAGTGGGACTCTGCTTTAAGTCTGGGCTCTGACTAGGCCTTGCAAGCACATTAACCTTTTCTTCCTTCAGCCCCAGTGTGGTCATTTTTTCTGTGTGCTTGTCAAGCAATGTCATGTTGGAAGGTAAACCTTCTTGCCATTGACAATGTTCTGGCAGAGGGCAGCAGATTTTCCTCAATGATTTTACGGTATTTTGCCCCATCCACCTTTCTTCTATCCTGACAAATGCTTCAGTCCCTGCTACAGAGAAATATGCCCATAACAGGATATTACCACCTCCATGCTTTACTGTAGGAATGGTGTTATTTGGATGGTGAGCTGTATTGGATTTCCGCCAGACATATCGTTTGGTGTTGAGGCCAAATCAATCAATTTTAGTCTTATCCGACCATAACACATTTTTCCATGTGGCCTCAAAATCTACAGTGCATTTAAGGTGGTTTTAGATGAGACTAAAATTGAATTATTTGGCTGTTTTGTTTGCGGATCAAACAGCTTTTTTACACAATGCGGAGGATTACCCCATCAGGTTCCACAATGAGTACAACAAGCATGCTTTATTGCATATACAGACTGATTTTACTGTTGCGGGTTTAGTAACACTTCACCGCAGTAAATGCATTATGGGGAAAAACCGTTTAACTTTACAACCACTTTAAACCCTGAACTGTGTCCTGAAGGAGATCCTAGACACCCCGAAGCAGGAACCAGACCTGCTGGTCTATTTACAGAACAAAAATGTTACCTCTCTCTTCACACTGTCATGCAACTTGGTAAGATAAGACTGTGAGGCAAATGAAACTGAAAGGACATAAGCTGGAAATGCCGTGGAAGAAACCAGAAACGAAACATAAAAAAAAAGCAGAATCAACATCTTAAGGATTATCAGACTGTTATTGCCCTCAAAAAAATCAGACTACATATCATATGATATTGCAAGAGAATCAAACAGACCTACTCAACTTTTTTCCACTGTGGGCAAAAAAAAATGTACATCCCAAGTTGCCTTAAAGCAAGTATTACTTGTCTCATCAATCAGAGATGGATATTAAAACCTCTTTTTTTTTTATTTAGTTCAAGTGCTGATTGTAAGACTTGGTATTGCTCCTCAACCTATATGAAACTCTATCCTCCATCCAGTTCACTAATGTCCTCCATCTTTGCCCTACTTTCTGGATTCAGAATGGCTCATTCCTCTGGCAGTGTCCTATACAACCACCCTTGAGTGCACGCTCCTGGCTGCCTTGTTGCCAATAGACTATGTGCTTGAAACAAACAACATAACAGGCAAGCCTCGTGTAAGTGGTTGCAGAAGCAGAAAGCTCTTGGGGTGTGCGCTCCACTACTTTGAAGTTTGGGAAAGTGACAGTGATGCCACCTTGAGCCATCGGTGGTAAACAGGAAAGTTTGTGTTTGGGCAGACATTTAAAGGGGTTGTAAAGACAATTTAATTTTTTTTAAATAACAAACATATTATACTTACCTCCACTGTGTTGCACAGAGTGGCCCTGAACCTGGTCTTCTGGGGTCCCTCTGCGGCTTTCTCAGCTCCTCCCCACAAGCTCTCTCGCATAGTGGTTAGTTCTTGTGGGCGTGCTTCCATGATATGGCCGCTCACTGTATCACTCGGCCCCATCCCCGGCCCAATGGCTGCGCTGCTTTCAATCCATCCACTCTAGCCAATCAACGGCCAGGCTGAGCGGCAAAGAGGATATTGGGGATGAGCGCAGCAGGTGAACTGGCTAAGGTAAGTAAAACGGGTGGGCTGGGGGGGCCAGTATTGTCAGATGTTTTTACACCTTAATGCATTAGATGCATTGAGGTGAAAAAACGCAAACCTTTACAACCCCTTTAAAGGAAAAATGCACTGTGTTAACTTTCGCTGCAAGCTTAAAATGTATTTATTTATATAAAAAATGAAAAACAGACAGTTTGCTACAAGTTTAAGTTCGAAAAATGAGCAGGGACCAAATCGTGCAGACTCAATATTAACAACCCTTTGAAAAAGTATGATAATATTGATGTTGAAAAAACTGCACCAATTGTTAAAGGGCTCTAGCCAATTACATGGAACCTTAACCCAAGTTCAACCGGCCTGCTACTAGCATGCGTTTTCTCCATAAGTCTAGAGGCTCTTGCTACTGTCAATCACAGCCAGTGAGCCAATGAGGAGAAAGTGAGGGCGGGTCCCACCATGTTGACCCTCTGTCTGAAGTGCTTCTGCCTCCTTATGCAAAGAGGAACAAGGAAGTAACATAGCTAAGTGTCCTTCTTTGCTGATCCTTGTCAACCCTCCTCTCACCATCCCAGGCCCATATATGTGGCATCATATGGGATGGATAAGAGAGAAGGGTGAGTGGGGGAAACAGCGGAAAAGAAACTGAAAGGATTTAGCCAGGCCAGAATCTAACCCAGCCAGCCAAGCAAAAGCTCAGATAGGCCAGAACACAATCTAGCTAGCCAGGTCAGAACTTAAATCAGGCAGGCCAGAATTCAAATCATTCAGCCATACCAGAATTCAAGCCAACCAACCAAGCCATAACATATCCCAATCAACCAGGCCAAAACTCAAGCCAGACAACCAAGCCAGACCTCAAACCATTCAGCCAGGCCAGAATTTTTAAAAAGGGATCAAAGTCTTTACCAAGTAACTTTAGACCTGTTAGTTTAACTTCTATAGTAGGGAAGATACTAGAGCATTTAATAAAAGACTACATAGACGAGTTCTTGCTGGAAAAAAAAACATTTTAAGCAACAGACAGCATGGATTCATGAAAGACAGAAGTTCTCAAACAAACCTGATTTCTTTTTATGAAGAGGTAAGTAAAACTTTGGACAGAGGGGTGGCATTGGATGTGGTACACTTGGATTTTGCAAAAGCATTCGACACAGTTCCCTACACGCGGCTCATGTGTAAGGTAAAGTCTACAGGCCTGGAAATATCAGTTTGTAAATGGATAGAAAACTGTCTAAAAGACAGAATTCAGAGTGCAGTGGTTAATGATTCTTACTCTGAATGGTCTAAGGTTATCAGTGGTGTACCCCAAGGTTCAGTGCTGGGACCCTTACTTTTTTATACCTTTATAAATGATATTGGGTCTGGGTCAAAAGTAAAATTTCTGTCTTTGCAGATGACACCAAGCTATGCAGTGGAATAACGTCCTTACAGGATGTCTCCAATTTACAAGCTAACCTCAATGCACTGTCTAATTGGGCGACTATGTGGCAGATGAGGTTTAATGTTGAGAAATGTAAAGTTATGCACTTGGGGGCTAAGGATATGCATGCATCATACATTCTAGGGGGAGTACAACTGGGGGAATCCGTGGTGGAGAAGGATCTGGGGGTTTTGGTAGAGCATAAGCTCAATAATAACATGCAATGCCAAGCTGCAGTTTTCAAAGCAAGCAAAGTCCTTTTTTGTATTAGGAGAGGCATGGACTCCAGAGAGAGAGATATAATTTTGCCCCTGTTGAAATCATTAGTAAGACTTCACCTGCAATAGACAGTTCAGTTTTGGGCACTGGTTCTCAAAAAGGATATCGGGGAACTGGAGAAAGTGCAGAGAAGGGCAACCAAACTGATAAGAGGCATGGAGGAGTTCAGCTATGAGGAAAGATTAGAGGAACTGAATTTATTCTCTCTTGAGAAGAGGAGAATAAGGGGGGATATGATCAACATGTTCAAATATATAAGGGGTCCATATAGTGAACTTGGTGTTTTATTTATTTTTTGTCAATCATCATCATCCTTTTTAAAAGAACCTTGCTGGTTAATGACTTAAAAAAAAAAAAAGGGGGGGTTCCACACCCTGGTGATCTTTTTTATCTTCAATGTTGTCCAAGCAGGTCTTCACTTTTCAAAAAAAAAAAACATAACGGTATTTTTTTTACGTGTCAGTGTCCCATTGAGAAGCTTTTCCTTCACTTCCTTTTTTACAGACACAGCAAGAAGTGAAATATATTCTTTCTAAAGTGAGAGATATCCCCTCTGATACGGTTATTTCAAAACAGGTGTCCTTATTGGAAGAGTTTAGCTCACTTCTGTTGCAATGGCAACCATAAAAATTGGGATTTAACATACACAGGACAAATAGACAGCGTTCCAGAGTGAACACATACACCAATAAAAATAGATCAGAGATTCTTATACTCTACAGTTTATGCACACAAAAAAATGTTTGAGCTGGAGAGAAATCCTAACATTGTTTTATGTGCTCCTGTTTGGTCTGTTAATTATAAAATTACAAGTGTTTCATTATGCCCATCTGAAAAGTTAAAAAAATTCTTGTTGGTCTCAAAATTGTGAGCTGATAACGTCATGCGCTGTCTGCCTGTGCTGAAGATTATTACAGCTATCTCTGAAGACTACTGTACATAATTATGCCCCTCTATGTTATGAAGAAAATTAGAAAGGTGGGGTTTTGCAGTCCTATCTTGTTTCCGTTGTCCTTAAGCAGAATAGTGAGTGAATGTTGTCACCCTCACACCAAAGGATCCAAAGGATCACCAAAATAGAATAAAGGAAAAATGCAAGAACAATAACTTTTGCATCCACCACATCTAAGCCCACGTACACACGGTCGGAGATTTTGGCAACCAAATCCGTCTGATTTTGCCCGTCGGATTTAGTCCGACGGATTGTGTCCGAAACTGTTGCATACACACCGTCGGGCCAAGTTGTCTGATTTCGCAGTTGCCAAGAACGCGGTGACGTAAGCCGTGTACGGCGGGACTAGAAAAAGGAAGTTCAGCACCCTTTGGGCTCCTTCTGCTGATCTCGTGTTTTAGTAGAAGTTTGGTGAAAGACGATTCGCGCTTTTCAGATTAGTGATTCAGATCGCTACTGCTCTTCAGTTTGTGCTTGTCTTTGCGTATCTGATAATCAGTGCATGCAGTCATTAAGTATTTGCTTCTCATTGTGGACTCTATCTTGGTATAGTACGCTTTGAAAGGCATTTTTTATTGTCTGCTTGCTTCTGCTATTCAGGTCGTCCTTTCAGGCCTTGCTGTTAAGCGTTGCTTTCTGGTGTCCGTTCTGACCAGTGAACCGTTTTCGAAACATGTTTCATCTACGTACTCATCGTACAGTTTGTGCTGTGCAGGGGTTCTTACTTTGACTTTGACACAAGCCAAAGGTCTGACCAGCGTTTTCTCAGTTGGTCCTTGGATCGGCGTACCCCAAAATTCTTCAGAAGACTCTTCACAACTTTATTCATGATCTTGGCCTTTCTGATATTTGGGTTTGGGTAAGGTCCATACTTCCCATCATAGTCAGTCCTGTTCAATATGTCGACCATCTCCAACATCTCTCCAAAAGACATATTTGAGGCCTTAAATCTTGTCTTCCTGGATCAGGACGTTTCAGGCTCCGGGCTTTCCTCACCCTCCTCCTCGTTAGTGGAAATATTATTGCGCACCTGCGTTCTCTCCGCCATGTCCTCTCCCCACTGCACGGGAAGCGAAGGGGCGGGGAATAGTCTGGAAAGAACGTCAGGGGCGGGCGGAGTTTCACGCATGCACACTGTATATAAAACGCCACATATGTGTATCGTCCATATGATCTGGGAGGAGAGTGTGAGTCACGGACGCGGCGAACGTGGAAACGAAGGTAACATTTTTAACTTTGTGCTTCACTAGACTAGACTGCCTGTGGCAGTTCCACAACAAGTTTTATTATGACAGATCAAAGAGGAACGCAGCACTGGAGAAACTGCTTGCTTTGGTGCAGATCAGGGTCCCCACAGCCGACATGACATATCTGAATCGCAAAATTGTGGCCATGAAGCTTACATATTTCAGGGAGAGAAAGAAGCACCTGAGAGCAGGAGATCCAGATGCTGTTTATTACCCCAGGATGGTGCACTTTGACAGGCTGCATTTTCTGGTAGACCAGGGGGTATCCAGGCCACCACTCAGGCCACCACTCTCCAGGCTTCCTCCAAGGCATCCTTCACCCCCAGCTGAGGCTTCTGATTTACAACCTGGGCCTTCCAGGCAGCACCATGTGGTGGGGCCCAGCTTGAGACAGGTATTGCATTGTTGAACATATTTCTTGTGTTACATTTAATGATGTTAACTAGATGTTCTTATTGATCAGTAAGTTGAAATTTTTCCAAGTGGTTTACATCTCAATAGACAGTAGTGACCAAAAATGATTGGGACGGGAAAGAAAAATGCTGGTGTCAGAATGATAGTCTGTTCTATTTGGTAACAGTCAAATAGCAAAAGCCAGGAGCACAAAATGTTGTGATTGATGATCAAAAAACTAAAACTATGTCCCCTTTTCATACACAGGAAGACCTCAGTCGGGGGGAGGCTGTGGCAAGTGGCAGCCAGGAGGTCCACCAACGCCCTCCTTCTCCTCCTGCCCCAGCTACAGGAGCCGAGCCACAGCCTGGAAGGATGCCTGGTGGGAAGTCACAAAGGAAGACCAGAGAGTGATGGCCTGAGTTGAGTCTGGTGTGCCAGAAGATGCAGCCTCTTGAAGATCACCATCCTGGGGACAAAAATGGCATCTGAATTTCCTGCTCTCTAGGACTTCAGGAGCAGACTTCTCTCCCTGAGATATCTACTCCTCAGGCCACCAATTTTTTTTATATCTCATTTAGTCATGTCTGCCCTGGGGGCCAAAGGCTGCACCAAAGTTAAGAAGTTTCTCCAGTGCTGCGTTCCTAGTTTTATTTTGGAGCAAACAAAATACATTTTATTTTTGTTTGATGAAATACTTGTGTAATGTGTTTTCCTTCAAAAAGTAGAGTTTATTTGTGAGCAGGCAGGTACATTTCCAAAATATAAAGTGAACTAAAGAACAAGGGGTACCAACACTAAACAACCTCCTGTAGATTAAAAAAGAAAAAGAAAATCGAAAAAATACAATAATGTTGTTGTTGTAAGTTTACACCCAAAAATAAAAAGTAAAAAAAAAGGAGAAATGAGCAGTGTCATTAAAGGAGATTTTTAGGGAATCCTCCCCCCCCCCCAAAAAAACATCCCAAAAATAAAAAAACGAATCAAACATTGTGTAGATGTGACGCAAACTAAAATTGTATTGCTGAAATGGTTAAAAAAGAGTAATGAAATCCGTTCGGGAGAAGTGTGTGTGACTATGAGCATCAAAAGAAGTTGGTTCTTGCAGCATTGTAAAGAACAAGAGAATGCGCTTGATGAATGATTTTTTAACATTGCAGCATGACGAATGTGCTATATCGCTTACGAGCAGTAGTTTTACCTGAACGAGTGCTTCCGTGTCGGAATTTGAATGTGAGCATGCGTGGCACTTGGTCCGATGAAGATGCTCTACACATGATCGGATTAGGTCCGTCTGGCCCAGTTGGTCGGGAAATATTTCCAACATGTTGGAAAATTGGGTCGGACGGAGATTCGGACGGAATCAGTCCGATGCATACCACACACAGTCGGATTATCTGACGACACGGTCCGATAAGACGCATTCTGACAGATTCTCCGACCGTGTGTACAAGGCTTAAGAACTGGTAAGCTGCAACAGAACACGTTTGTTTTTGGGTTTAGATTCATTTTAAGACCCCTTTTGGTAATGCAGTTAACACAGGGCCACCTAGTTCACTTTCCATCTATAATGATAACCACTGAAGTTATGTGAGATGTCAGAGCAGTGTGCCTGTTTTGCTAGTTCACTCACTCCCTATTGTCAAACCTGAACAGTAAAAGCCGGGGAAGTCATTGCTGTGTTTAGTTAGATAATATTTACACAAGAAGATCAAGTTATCAGTATAAGGAACAAGGAAAATAAGCTTATCTAAGACAATGTTTAAAAGGCAACTATATCAGCCATGAGAAACAAACTTTACTTAGCGCAGTCCTGGGCTGTGTTTTGTGGAAAAGTAAATCCTGGAACTTTTTATAAGTGTCCTGTGTATGGTACTATGCAGTGACGAACATTGACAAGGTACAGCTGTTCTACGTCACTCTCATCATGCACGCTAATAACACTTTCTTACCTAATCTAAGTGTTCTTGTTTGCTTTTTGCTTAATCGCTTTAGTACAAGCCAGTGGTATGCCTTAATTACCAGGACATTTTTCAGTTTTCAGTACAATGATAGTTTACTCAGTCATGCAACACTGTACCCAAATTTGTTTGTTTTTTATAATTTTATTCTTCTGACACAGATACAGCTCTCTTTTGGTGGTACGTAATAATCACAGTTTTATTTTTTATATTTAACTATATTAAGGTAAAAAGACCAAAACAATTGTTCCCTTAATTTCTGTTATAAAAGAAAACAAATGCGGTCTCGCTGTGCCCATCAATTTCATCCTCACTGTGCCCAACATATGCAGCCTCACTGTGCCCATCACAGTAGGCCAATCACATCCACATTTCAAGTAAAAAAAAAAAACATCCTCCTATAAATCAGGTGTCCTCATCAGAGTCCTCCTTTACACCAGGTGTCCTTATCAGATTCCTCCTTTACATCAAGTGTTCCCGTCAGAGTCCCCCTTTATGACAGATGTCCCCATCAGAGTCCTCCTTTACATCAGATTTCAACATCAGAGTCCTCCTTCACATCAGATGTCCCCATCAGAGTCCCCCTTTACATTAGATGTCCCCATCAGAGTCCCCCTTTACATTAGATGTCACCATCAGAGTCCCCCTTTACATCAGATGTCCCCATCAGAGTCCCCTTTTACATCAGATTTCAACATTAGCATCCCAATTTCCATTCAATGTCCCCATCAGAGCTCCCCTTTACATTAGATGTCCCCATCAGAGTACTCCTTTACATTGGATGTCACCATCAGAGTCCCTCTTTATAATAGATGTCCCCATCAGAGTCTCCTTTTACATCAGATGTCCCCATCAGAGTCCCCTTTTACATCAGGTGTCCGCTTCAGAGTCCTCCTTTACATTAGATATCACCATCAGAGTCCTCCTTTACATTAGATGTCACATTTACAGTCCTCCTTTACATTAGTTGTCACCAACAGAGCCCCCCTTTACATTAGATGCCCCCATCAGAGTCCTCCTTTAGATTAGATGTCACCATCAGAGTCCACCTTTACATTAGATGTCACCATCAGAGTCCCCCTTTACATTAGATGTCACCATCAGATCAGAGCCTCCCTTTACATCAGATGTCCCCCCTCTCCCTCCCTTGTCCTCAAAGTTTTGAGAATGACACAAATAATAATTTTCACAGTCTGCTGCTTCAGTGTTTTTAGATCCTTTTATCAGATGTATTATGATATACTGAAGTATAATTACAAGCATTTCATAAGTCACAATGTTTTTTTGACAATTACATTAAGTTTATACAAAGAGTCAATATTTGAAGTTTGATATTAACCACTTGCTTACTGGGCACTTAAATACCATTCTGCCCAGACCAATTTTCAGCTTTCAGGGCTCTCACAATTTGAATGACAATTACTCAGTCATGCAACACTGTACCCAAATGAATTTTGTGTCCCTTTTTCCCACAAATAGAGCTTTCTTTTGGTGGTATTTGATCACCTCTGGGGTTTTTATTTTTTGCGCTATAAATGAAAAAAGACCGAAAATTTTGAAAAAAAACGCATATTTCTTTGTTTCTGTGACAGAATTATGCAAACTATTAATTTTTCTTCATAAATTTTGGCCACAATTTATACTGCTACATATCTTTGGTAAAAATAACCCAAATTAGTGGATATTATTTGGTCTTTGTGAAAGTTAGAGAGTCTACAAGGTGTGGTGCGAATCGCACAAAATTGATCACATCTGATGTACTGGTGGCCTATCTCGCTTCTTGTGACCCGAACAAGTCAGGAAAGTACAAATACCCCCCAAATGACCCCTTTTTGGAAAGTAGACATTCCAAGGTATTTAGTAAGAGGCATAGTGAGCTTTTTGATGTTGTCATTTTTTTCCCACAATTCTTTGCAAAATTAAGATTTTTCATTTTTTTTCTCCACAAAATTGTCATTGTAATAGGTTATTTCTCTCACGTGGCATGTGTATACCACAAATGACATCCCCCAAAAAATTCTGCTACTCCTCCTGAGTATTACAATACCACATGTGTGTGACTTTTTCACAGCCTGGCCACATAGAGAGGCCCAACATGCAGGTAGCGCCATCATGTGTTCTAGGAACATAAATTACACATCTAACTTGTTGACTATTTATTACACTTTTGAAGCACCAGGACAATGACACGTGACACTGATGACAGATGGCACTGATACGTGGCAATGATGACACTTATACGTGGCACTGATGACAGGTGGCACTGATGACAGATGGCACTAATATGTGGCACTGATGACAGATGGCACTAATATGTGGCACTGATGACACGTGGCACTTATACGTGGCACTGATGACACATGGCACTTATACGTGGCACTGAAGACATGTGGCACTAATACGTGGCACTGATGACAGATGGCACTAATACGTGGCACTAATACGTGCCACCGATGACAGATGCCACTAATACATGGCACCGATGACGCGTGACACTGATGACAGATGGCACTGATAAGTGGCATTGATGACACGTGACACTGACAACAGATGGCACGTGACACTGACAGGTGGCACTGATGACAAATGGCACTGATACGTGGCACTGATGACAGATGGCACTATGTGGCACTGATGACACATGGCACTGATGACACGTGGCACTGACGACAGGTGGCACTGACGACAGGTGGCACTGGGGGCAGGTAGCACTGGGGGCAGGTAGCACTGGGGTGGATGGCACTGGGGGCAGGTAGCACTGGGATGGATGGCACTGGGGGCAGGTAGCACTGGGGTGGATGGCACTGGGGGCAGGTAGCACTGGGGTGGTTGGCACTGGGGTGGATGGCACTGGGGCAGATGGCACTGGGGCAGATGGCACTGGGGCGGATGGCACTGGGGCAGATGGCACTGCTGGGGCGGATGGCACTGCTGGGGGAGGATGGCACTTTTTATTTTATTTTTTTACTTTTTTTTTTTTTTTTTTTTTTTACTACAGGCAGAACGGCTGCCGCTGCAGCCGTTCATCTCTCCCCTCTCACACTGTCTGTGCGAGGAGGGAGAGCGGCGCTGAGAGATGATCTCATATGTTTACATATGAGATCATCTCCCATTGGACACGCCGATCACGCTGTAAACGGCCGCTGTGATTGGCCGTTTACAGCGATCTGTGTTTGCCTGTCCCCGGGGGACACGGCGAACACAAAACATACGCGATGCGCGCCCGCGGCGGCGCGCATTGCGGAAGTAAACATCAGGACGTCCAGGGACGACCACCCGGACGAACGCGCCTGCTCTACGACCATCATTCGGCCATAGGGCGGGCGCGAGGTGGTTAAAGAAGAAATAAAATAAAATAAAATAAAATAAAAGAATGGAACCTGATGAATGTTAAATAAATGAGGGTGCCACCATAAATGAATGGCAGGGTGTGTACACTATGCAAAACTTCCACAAAAAATAAAAAAATAAATAATTGTATGCACACCCAGGGGTTGTCTCCTCATATCTAATTTATTGAAGTATGAAAAAGCATCACATTATTTACAGTATCTCACAAAAGTTAGTACACCCCTCCCATTTTTGCAAATATTTTATTATATCTTTTCATATGACAACACTGAAGAAATTACACTTGGTTACAGGCCTGTACTGTCCATCGGGACTACCGGGAGTTTCCCGGTGGGCCGATTGGCTCAGTGGGCCGGTTGTCAGACAATGTGTTATGTGTTTGACTCACTACACTTCTCTCCCTGGATTCTCCGTGTCAGTTGTGTGTTACAATAACGCCGGCAGTTCTGCTCCTGCATCTGGCACACAAGCACCACCCCCTCATGACGCTGCCACTCACTTCCCTAACATTACAGGCTGCCTCCTTGTCCCAGCGCCGTGACGTCACTCACGGCTGGAGGGCGGAGGCGGCCCCTGGGACATGGGAGGAGCCGGAGTGCAGCGAGTTGCTGCCCAAGCTTAGGTGCTTGTGACTGCAACCAAGAGGAGCCAGCGCCGCCAAGTCCACTTCAGACAGCAGCACACACAGGGTAGGGGGACAAAGAAAAGTCTTATCAGTGTAATTCAAGTAAGCACTAAATAATAAGCTAATCGGATGCTATATGGAATGCAGGCTGCATAGCAGCATGATTAATAATAAACTGAGAGTCTGGCTGTTACTGTCAGTGTCCGTGATTTCTGTAATATGCAGCATGGCGGGGGGAGGGGAAGGGGTAAATGTATTGCCACTGGTCATGGTAACTGATAAACAATTTAATGTCACTGGTCATGGTAACTGATTATTATTCATCAGTTACCGTGACCAGTGACATTAAATTATTCATCAGTTACCGTGACCAGTGACATTAAATTATTCATCAGTTACTGTGGCCAGTGCCATTAATTAATAATTGACCAGTGGCATTAAATTATTAATCAGTTACCGTGACCAGCGTCATTAATATTAATTGAATGCCACTGGTCAATTATTAATTTAATGTCACTGGCCACGGTAACTGATCATCAATTACCGTGACCAGTGGCATTAAATTATTGATCAGTTACTGTGGCCAGTGGCATTAAATTAATATTAATACCACTGGTCACAGTAACTGATGAATAATTTAATGCCACTGGTCATGGTAATTGATGAATAATTTAATGCCACTGGTCATGGTAATTGATGAATAATTTAATGCCACTGGTTACGGTAACTGATGAATAATTTTATCGTATTTTTTTGCGCAATTATGTATAGTTTATATACTGTTTTTGTGTGTGTTTGCAAAATTAAAGTGGGCCGGTCTTGATGAAGTCCAGGGCCAAATTTTTGTCCCAGTCCAGCCCTGCTTGGTTACAACGTAAAGTAGTGAGTATACAGCTTGTATAACAGTGTACATTTACTGTCCCCTCAAAATAACTCAACACACAGTCATTAATGTCTAAACCACTGGCAACAAAAGTGAGTACACCCCTAAGTGAAAATGTCCAAATTGGGCCCAAAGTGTCAATATTGTGTGTGGCCAGCATTATTTTCCAGCACTGCCTTAACCCTCTTGGGCATGGAGTTCACCAGAGCTTCACAGGTTGCCACTGGAGTCCTCTTCCACTCCTCCATGATGACATTGTGGAGCTGGTGTATGTTAGAGACCTTGTGCTCCTCTGCCTTCAGTTTGAGAATGGCCCCACAGATGCTCAATACGGTTTAGGTCTGGAGACATGCTTGGCCATCTTTACCCTTAGCTTCTTTAGCAAGGCAGTGGTCCTCTTAGAGGTGTGTTTGGGGTCGGTATTGTGGTGGAATACTGCTCTTCACCCAGTATGTCATGGGGATCATGCTCTGCTTCAGTATGTCACAGTACATGTTGGCATTCATGGTTCCTTCAATGATCTGTAGCTCCCCAGTGCCGGCAGCACTCATGCAGCCCCAGACCATGACACTCCCACCATGATTTTAGGCAAGACACACTTGTCTTTGTACTCCTCACCTGGTTGCCGCGACGCGCGCTTGACACCATCTGAAACAAAAAAGTTTATCTTGGTATCATCAGACCACAGGACAGGGTTCCAGTAATCCATGTCCTTAGTTTGCTTGTCTTCCGCAAACTGTTTGCAGGCTTTCTGGTGCATCATCTTTAGAAGAGGCTTCCTTCTGGGACGACAGACATGCAGACCAATTTGATGCAGTGTGCGCGGTATGGTCTGAGCACTGACAGGCTGATCCCCCACCCTTACAACCTCTGCAGCAATGCTGGCAGCACTCATACCTCTTTTTCCCAAAGACAACCTCTGGATCTGATACTGAGCACGTGCACTCAACTTCTTTGGTCGACCATGGCGAGGCCTGTTCTGAGTGGAACCTGTCCTGTTAAACCGCTGTATGGTCTTGGGCACTGTGCTGCAGCTCAATTTCAGGGTCTTGGCAATCTTCTTATAGCCTAGGCCATCTTTATGTAGAGCAACAATTGTTTTTTTCAGATCCTCAGAGTTTTTTTGCCATGAGGTGCCATGTTGAACTTCCAGTGACCAGTATGAGAGAGTGAGATGGATAACACCAAATTTAACACACCCGCTCCCCATTCCCACCTGAGACTTTGTAACACTAACGAGTCGCATGACACCAGGGAAGGAAAATGGCTAATTTGGCCGAATTTGGACACTTTCACTTAGGACTGTATTCACTTTTGTTGCCAGCAGTTTAGACATTAATGGCTTTGTGTTGAGTTATTTTGAAGGGACAGCAAATTTACACTAATATACAAGCTGTACACTCAATACTTTACATTGTAGCAAAGTGTAATTTCTTCAGTGTTATCAGATGAAAAGGTATAATAAAATATTTACAAAAATGTGATGAGGGGTGTACTCACTCTTGTGAGATACTGTATATATATCTCCCACCTACCAATCATATGCAGCCCCCAATGAGGCAGAAACCGGGAACGATTCTTGCGTCCCAAGGTGTCCAATGCATCTTATCCTATGGAATGATAGGTAAACCAATATTATTTCTGGGATTGACCTGACAGTACCCCCAAAAATTATGCCATGTGGCCCCAACAGGAGGAAAGAAACAGAGAGAGAAACCTCCCTGTCTTAGAGAGTAGTTACAGAAAAGTTGCAGGGGCGACATGTTCATAGAAAACTATGCAATAAAAAATCATTGTTCAATCCTTTAGGCAACATAGATTTCAACAGGACTATCTAGTTTGCCTCCTTTTGAAGCAATATTTTGTTTCTGTCTCCTCTCCTTTGCAGTGTTGTCCCTTCTTTTTCAAGACCTCGGCAATTCCCCTGGCATGCTGGCAGTCACCTTCTGGGACACATCCTGTCTGATGGCAATCCATTCTTGCATGCTTGGAGTTTGTCAGAATTTGTGTTTTTTTTTTTTGTTCACCTGCCTCTTGAGGATTGACCACAAGTTCTCAATGGGATTAAGGTCTGGGGCATTTCCTGGCCATGAAGCCAAAATGTTGATGTTTTGTTCCCCAAGCCACTCAGTTATTTCTTTTACAGTATGGCAAGATGCTCCATCATGCTGGAAAAGGCATTGTTCATCATTGTTCTTGGACAGTTGGGAGAAGTTTCTCTCAAAGGATGTTTTTGTACCATGAGATTGCAGGCCACACCCATCACACCACTTTCCCCAGATGCAACAATTAAATAAATAGGCAGAAAACAGAACTTGGCAAAAATATGGCAGCGGTACTTTATTGGTTTTTAAACACCTTAATAGTCTTTAATACTCTTTTATTATCAACTAAATTACATCATCAATTCAAATATACATCAGTTCATATTGCTCAGTTTTTAGAACTCGAGCAGCAGTACCAACTATTTTACATAGAAAATAACCAGTCCCCCCTAGAATACCAGGGTGACTGAACCACATAATAGTGCTTCCGACTGAGGCAGGAGGGAGGGAGCTTTCTTCTTCTTGTCTTGACCGCCGGGAAGGGGGCAAGCCCCAATCCCACTTTCCCTAAATAGCCTCTCCTGATCTTCCAGAACATTCCTGGGATTCTCATTGGTTCCTCCAGGAAAACCTATACCCATATCCTTAAATGGGTCAGCGCCCTTAAATACTCAGATAATTAACTGCAAACAATAAAATGTAATTATTAAATTGGGAAGGGGTGGCAACAATCTCAAGAAAGTGGGCTCATATTTCCCCCCCTTTTTACATTCTTTATTCATACCCGTGTTCTTAGGCAAAATTGTGAGTGAGTCCACTCTCTTGGCTGAGAAGCAACCCCACACATGAACGGTCTCAGGATGCTTTACTGTTGGTATAACACAGGACTGATGGTAGCGTTCACCTTTTCTTCTGCAGGTTTATTTCCAGATACCCCAACAATCGGAAAGGGGATTCATCAGAGAAAAGTACTTTACCCCAGCCCTCAGCAGTCCTATCCCTGTACCTTTTGGAGAATATTAGTCTGTCCCTGATGTTTTTTCTGGAGAGAAGTGGCTTCTTTTCTGCCCTTCTTGACACCAGGACATCCTCCAAAAGTCTTCGCCTCACTGTGCGTGCAGATGCACTCACATCAGCCTGCTCCCATTTCTGAGCAAGCTCCGCACTGGTGGTGCCCCAATCCTGCAGATGAATCAACTGTAGGAGATGGTACTGCCGCTTTCTGGACTTTCTTGTTCATCCTGAAGCCTTCTCTACAAATGCAGTGGAAATATTTTTTATGAGATTAAGTTCATTTTAATGGCAAAGAGGAACTTTGCAATTAATTGCAATTCATCTGATAACGCTTCATAACATTCTGCAATATATGCAAGTTGCCATACAATAAAACCGAGGCAGCAGACTCTGTGAAAATTAATATTTGTGTCATTCTCAAAACTTTGGGCCACGGATGTAGTTCAGAAGGCAGGTTCTGTGAATGTGTGACACAGTGCTGCCCACTCACAGGGCATGGTGACTACAGGGGTTATTTACGAAAGGCAAATCCACTTTGCACTATAAGTACAAACAACAAGTGCAAAGTGCGCTTAGAAGTGCCGTCACTGTAAATCTGAGGAGTACATCTGAAATGAGGGGAAGCGCTGCTGATTTTATCATCCAATCACGTGCGAGCTAAAATGCTGTTTATTTTCCTTGCATGTCCCTCTCGGACCTACAGCGACTGCACTTTCAGTTGCACTTGTAGTGCAAAGTGGATTTGACTTCCGTAAATAACCCCCTTTGTGTCACAGAATTCAAGAAAGCAAATGCGTGGATCTTCACAAAGTAAGTTTACACATTTCAAGATTGTTCAGATTAATAGGAAGAGGCTAGAAATAATTGAATTATAATGTGGAAATTAATATATAATTTTACATGTTTGACCATAGATATGATTTAACGAAAGCTGCAAATTTAAAACAATTAAAAAAGGCATTTCAAAACTATGTTAAAGAGTATATGAGATTTTAGTGATTGGGTTTACTTTAAGAATGTATTTTAGTTGTTTGTTTAAGTGTTTATACAAGTGAAATTGTTCTTTATGGGATGAATGGTGTTTTATTATGTATAGGCAAGCCTAAAATAAACAGACTGAATGACAGCAGTTTGCACATATCGTGAAGGTGTCTAACTTGTATCCCAGCTGTTGGCTAACATTATTGCAGGTGAAGAGTACAAAGTATGTACTGTATATAAATAGCATTGATGTTTGGAAAAGGATGATTCACCTGTAGGAAACTTTTTTAGGCAATATAACTTTTAAGGAACAAATTTACATATTTCATTTAAAGTTAAAGCAAAAATACAAAATACAAAAAAAGTCTTGCAATTTCTTTGACAAGCCATTAATTTAAGATTATTTTATTTTAGATTCATCCTTCTGCCTCTCCACCTCCATCAATGGAAGCCTCATATTCATTGATGAAGTACAAAGTTTCCTGTGAATGGCTGCAGCGATCAACCTGACTAAATTTTGTTGTGGGAGCACAATAAGATACACAGTATACTGTATGGAAATGCTTTTGCACTGGGGCGTCGGCAGTAAAGCGACACTTTTAGCAGCATTTTACCGTCATATTTGCAGGGGTATTCGGCCACTAGCGGGGTACTTTTAACCCCCGCTAGCAGCCAAAAGGGTTAAAACCACCTGCAAAGCACTGCTACAGCAGCGCTTTGCCGGCGGTATAGCCGCGCTGACCCATTGATTTCAATGGACAGGAGCGAGGGAGCAGCAATATACACACCGCTCCTTCACCGCTCCAAAGATGCGGTTAGCAGGGCTTTTTTTTACCGTCCTGCCAGTGCACTACTCCAGTGTGAAAGCCCTTGGGGGGCAAAGAGACAGGAGCTGCTCTTTCAGGGCACTTTACAGTTGATATTTTTAGCGCTGTAGCGCCTGCAAAGCGCCCCAGTGTGAAAGGGGTCTTAGTAAAGCAAATTGTTTATTTGGACTAATTTGGTCCAAATAAACTTTTTAAAGTCACAAGAAACTTGGAGTTAGGCAAAAAAAAAAAAAACCTGCAAGACAAAGGCATTAAGGGCTAGGATGCATAGCATCCTAGCTCATTATGAATTACTTACCCCAGATCGAAGCCCCAGCAGTGGTCCTCGTTCACTGCTCCAGCAGCCAACATCTCTCCCAGGGGGTTACTTCTGGGTATCACAACTCCAGCGATGTGATTGGCCAGAGGTGCGATGACGTCACTCCCACACATTGCGCTTGGGAGCCGCCGGTAACAGCACAGTATAACTGAAGCAACGGCACATGCATGCCGTTGCTTCAGTTTGCTTAAGTGCGCATGTGCCGCTGACATCGGCACATGCAAATACAGGAATATCTCCTAATCAATGTAAGTTTAGGAGATATCCAGTGTAGCTACAGGTGAGCCTTATTATAGGCTTGCCTGTAATATAACGTGGTTGTAAAGGGTTTACAACCACTTTAAGGCAATTCAATAGTAGCAGTAGAAAAGATAGTATATAAAATAAAAATAGTTAGACAATGGAAACTGAAAGAGGTTAATCAGAATTGTGCATTTGTGCACATATTTGCTATGAAAAATTATTGTGTCTCTAAATTTAACTTATTTTAAAACTCTTGGCTAACCCCCTTTGTGTCACAGAATTTAAGAAAGCAAATGCGTGGATCTTCACAAAGTAAGTTTACACAATTCTTGATAGTTCAGATTAATCCATCGATACGTACTATATTGCTTGATTACATCAATTGTATATTGGTACTATATTTTAAAAATAATGTGCACAGTACAACCAGTACATCTACAGTAGACTCCTGAACCACTTCAGGTCTGCCCCATAGCAGCTTTACTGCTACAGGGCGGGCCCCTGTGTGCCGGATCGTGTATATATAATTGATCTGGCTCTTCCGGGTAGGGGGCAGCAATCATGCCGCCGGCGTGGACTCAATGTCTGCCCGCACCCGCCGATTCTAGGAGAGAGATTTAATGGCGGTCTGCTTATCCAAACAAGGCAGATCGCCGTTCAGACAGTAGGAAAGACATGGATCCTGGTCAACAAAAAGTGGTCCCATAGTTTGTAGACACTATAACTTTTGCACAAACCAATCAATATCCGCTCATTAGGATTTTTTTCAATTAAAAATATGTAGCAAAATACATATAGGCCTAAATTTCTAAATAAATTTGTTTTTTTCAATTTTTATATTGTATATGTTTTATAACAGAAAGTAAAAAATATATATTTTTTTGTTTTTTTTAAATTGTCTGGCTTTTTTGTTTATAGCACAAAAAATAAAAAACGCAGATGTGATCAAATACCACCAAAAGTTCTATATGTGGGGAAAAAGGACATAAATGTAATTTGGATACAGCGTGGCATGACCGTGCAATTGTCAGTTAACGCAGTTCCATATCGCAAAAAATGGCCTGGTCATGAAGGGGGGTAAATCTTTTCCAGGGGTAAAAGCCCTTATACTCACCTGAGCCTCCCCTCAATCCAGCAATGTGCACGGGAGCCTTGGTTGTCCCAGACTTCTCTTTCCTTATTTACTAAAACACATCAGCGAGAGCCATTGGCTTCTACTGCTGTCAATCACAGCCAGTGGACCAATGAGGAGAGAGCGGCGGGCAGGGCCCAGCCGTGGCTCTGTGTGTCTTATGGATGCATAGAATGGGCCTCCGGAGTGAGCAGCTTGCTATTGGGGGCACTGGCCAATGGGGAGCCGCTAGGAGCACTGGCTGGGGACCTGAGAAGAGGAGGATTAAGGCTGTTCTGTACAAAACCATTGCACAGAGCAGGTAAGCATGAAATGTTTGTTTTGTAAAAAAGAGACAAACTCTTCCTCTTTTCAGACACACACAGAGACACACAGAACTGCTTGCTCTGTAGCCTTCCCTGAAGAGACAGCAACAGGGAAGTGTGGAATATGAAGTTTAAACACAGGGCAGCCTGATAGACTGTGTAAAGGGACAAAGCTGCATTGCTCCGAGTCAGGAGGATTGTGGGAGAGACTATAAGAGATACTGAGGGACTAGGCCAAAAAGCCTTGTTCCTGGATCCCATGAGGAGAGCAACCCCTCTGTTGCGATGTGTGAGGGGGGATTGCAGCCTACCAAGGGGCACACATTCTGCAGCCCAGCCCAGAGGAACAGAACCTGCATGCTCCAGCAGGACGCTCTGCAGCCATGCGGAACATCCACGGAAGAGGCCGTTTCAACAGCGAGGAGACAGGATGCCATCGTGACACACCTGCAGCCAGGAGAGACTGCTGATCGCTCTTAGGAGGACATCTGATTGCGTATAAGAATGGTGAGAGGGCTTTGTCCAAGAACCTTATTGCCTTCCATAAGATACCACACCTGAATACTGTGTACAGATAATTTTCTGGATCACATAGAGGAGTGCTATATCACAGCACCAGCTACGTACATTCCTCCTCATCACTCGTTATATTGAGGGATCTTTATCCACAGCGCTCCTACATGTCGGTGAAGAGAATAAAGGCAAAGCTTTGCTCATAGAACATTACTGCGGTGACTCTTAAAGGGGACATGCCCCGGGTGTTTAAATTACCGCTTTGTGTGTATTGGAAGTATTATAGGCCAGCTTGGGATTCCCCTTTAGCCATAGCATTCTACATACATCAATAGTGGGTTTGAGGAAGCCTATTTAATCTGTGTACATTGTTATTTACCCTTTATTTGTTGCATAGTGTTACTGACTGTTTTTTTTTTTTAACTGTTTCAACCAAGTCCTGGTTACTTACACAGGCCTTGGCTGACTAATGTTAATCTAAACTTTATTCTTCTCCAAGTAAACTTGAAGAAAAGAATTATGTTGTGTATTATTTCAGGTTTTTCCATTAACCATCTTGCTAGGTGTGCCAGAGGTACTGGGAAAGTTCTTTGGGGTTGAGAGGCAGAGTAACGGACTGAACCAATAAAAGCAGCTCCTTTGGGGGTGTTGATACATGTGGGGGCTCGTATCTGTGATTTTCCATTCTCTGCAATCAACTTCCCTACAAGTGCCAGGAATGGAGCTTGCCACTGCTATCCATTGATGCGAGGAAGAAGGCGCCCACTCAGAATTAAGCATGGAGGACTTTCCACAATAAAAAACAAAGAGAGGGGTGCCTCTGGGTGTAGATGTAAAGCACAGTTTTTATTAGCACATTTCTTATATAGGCAACTCACATTTTGTAGTAGATTAAAAGCATAACGTTGATATACATCAAAAAGATTCTCAGATCTGTCATGCACTCATTCCGATCACAGGGAACGCTTGGCCATGCAATGAAACCACACCGCTAGATGTAGAGGGGCCAGCCGCCGTGGAAGCAGTGTTTCTTTCAGAACGAGGCTTGGAGCGGTGGATGGGCATGAGGAGATGACATCACTGGTAAGCAACGCGTTTCCTCAGCGTACGGGCCACGATGACGTAGCGGCCGCACACCTTCATCAAGGCATGAGCTTACCGTCGCTTACCAGTGACGGCATCTCCTCGTGCCCATCCACAGCAGCGCTCCAAGCCTCTCTCTGAAAGAAACACTGCTTCCACAGCGGCTGGCCCCTCTACATCTAGCGGTGTGGTTTCATTGCATGGCCAAGCGTTCCCTGTGATCGGAATGAGTGCATGACAGATCTGAAAATCTTTTTGATGGATATCAACGTTATGCTTTTAATCTACTACAAAATGTGAGTTGCCTATATAAGAAATGTGCTAATAAAAACTGTGCTTTACATCTACACCCAGAGGCGCCCCTCTCTTCGTTTTTGTCAGAAACCATGAATCAGACTGAGACAGAAGTACAATTAAATCATACTTGTTTATTAATAAAAATAAAAAAGGTAAATAGAGAAAGCGTTGTCAAAGCATAGCCAGAGTCCAGTAACCGGATCGAGTAGTCAGCCAGTCCAGAGTTCAATAACCAGATCGGATAATCAGCCAGGCCAGAAGTCAGGGATCCAAGTGGAGCAACAGCAAGCAGGATAAGGAGCCATAAGGGATGTCAGCAATCCAGTCTTTAAACAGAACCGCAGGAGATGGTTTCTTGTGATGTGACCAAGGCGAAGGCAGATATGAAGTGAGCTGGACAGCTTTAAGCAGGCAGGTCAGACGAGCATGCTCAGGAATAGCTGGTAACTGTGGAGAGAGATGAGAGCTGGAAATTAGCCGACAGCTGAGCAGGCAGCCCAGAGAAGGAAGGGCTAAGCCAGCCCTGACATTTGGAACTCGGTTTCAGTTCCTTCTTGGGGGCAGCCCTGCTTGTGGAATCATCCATCTAAACTCATCTCTATATTGGACTTTAGCAATATAGTTGTTTCATGCCCTATTATTAATGGACTTTATTCCAAAAAATGTTTAAAACACTCAATATAGCGTGATCATTATTATGTTACTTTTGTTTGGTAAACAAAGGTTTTTTTTTTCATTTGTTTTATTGCTCTGATAGTTGCGCCTTTACTTGTATACCGAGAGGACTTTCCACCTGGTGGGGGACCGATTCTACTGACCCTGCATGTGGGCTAAAGTCGAGGGCTATTGCCACTCCTGCATCAGATGTATCCAAAAGAAAACTTTGCCTCACCGAGCCACTCCAATGGGCCATCTTCAGAGTCAGGGACATTGACTTTCTGTGCTTGGAGCCTTATCTGAGTGGACAGGCAAATATCCTGGTAGTGACTGACCATTTCACTAGGTATGCCCAGGCATTTCCCACAAAGTATCAACAAGCATCCACTGTGGCCAAGATCACTATGGCCTGCCCCAACGTATTCACTCTGATCAAGGGAGAGATTTCGAAAGCAGCCTCATCAAGAGACTTTTAGATTTGTTAGGCATTAAGAAGTCCAGAACTACCCTATAACATCCTCAGCCAGAGAGGTTCAACCAAATCCTCCTGGATATGCTTGGGACCTTAAATTCAGAGAAAAAGCAGCACTGGAGCAAGCAGGTAGCCGCTATTGTGCATGCTTATAATAGCACCGCAAACGATGCTACAGGATACTCCCCTTATCGTCTAATGAGGCCTGGTTGCCAGTAGACTTGGCCTTTGGCACGTCCTTAGATCATACTTCAGCAATCTCCCACAGAGGTTATGTAGACCTCCTGCAGAAAAGTCTGAGGACCGCCTATGACAAGGCCCAAGCTATCTCAGATGCCCAAGGACAAAGGAATAAAAGGAACTTTGACCTCAGAGTACGAGTGCTGGATTTGCAACCAGGTGACAGGGTGCTGCTAATGAATCTGGGTGTCCCTGGAAAGCATAAGTTGGCTGACCGCTGGAAGTCGCAGCCCTATGTCATTTGCAAGCAGCTGTCAGGACTCCCAGTATATTAAATCAAACCAAAAGGGAGCACAGGCCAGCTGAACTGAAGACTTGGCACCGCAACCATCTACTGCCTCTATCAGAAGCAGTTAGTTTGCCACCGCAGCTAGATTGACAGTCCACCCGATCTCTCAGAGATCCCGACCGGTAACTAGATCTCAGTCTGTAACCCTCGCTGTCGACGATGAGGACAGTGAAGATGAAGAGATGGGGATAGATTGCTTGTGGCCACCTCAAATGCCAGGGTTTACCAGCCCCCTTCATCTCCTCCTAAGGTGATGGACGCTGGGACTCTCAGACCAGAGGCTCCTGAGTTTGTGCCTCAAAGTCCACCCTTTGAAGAATTGAAAGACAATCTTCTCTGCTGACAGCAGACCCTGAAGATTTCCAATCATTCAACGAAGAGGGAGCTGAGGCTGATATACAGGAAGAAGAAGCTGTGGATGAAGTCAAATCCAGTGTGCCTGCAACGCCAGAGTCCAAAAAACACAGAGCAAAGAGCTATTCACCCACCTAAGAGACCGACTTATGATATGCTGGGTGAAAGCTCTGAAGAAGCTGTTTTCACCTCAAAAAGGACTCTTGAAGCGCCTGGTCCTTCCACCACACATTTAGTGGAGGACAACCCGAACTCACCCCCTGGCACATCTAGCCGGGCCATCCCAAACTGAACACTGTATGCTCCTCTCCCTCTTCTTCCTCTATGGTCTCTTTCACAGAATTGTCCTCTGAACCAGCAGTGCTCCCTAAACGCTCAAGGGGCTACGCAAGCAGTCAGGCTAAAAGATGTTATGCAGTGCTTGAGTTGGTCTGCCTAGGGGACAGGAGCCACACTGGGGCAAAGATTCTGTCAGCTCTGCAGGGGCAGGCTCAGAGGTGGTTGACTACCAACCTTCTCTCTGCCCTCTGACAGTGACACTTGACCCAAGTTCCATGTTTGGCACATGTCCTGAATTTGGTGGTGCAGCATTTCTTTACTAGGTATCCAGACAGCGACAATGTATGTATCAGTGACACTATTGCTCTAGTCTTCCTGCTGGAGCACACACTTTGTGGAATCATGGACAGGGCACTTGAGGCACAACAGTGGGAAGAAGAGGAGAACTTCCTTTCCTCTCAAGGCCCCCTTTATTCAGGTAGCATTCCTGGGGGTCCGCCAAGCACACAGGAAGAAGAGGAGGAGGATTGTGTCAGCATGGATGTCAAGGATAACACGCAGCAGTGTTCAAGGGATGGGTCTTCAGAAACCCGAAGAGTCCCCAGAAACCCAAGGAGTTGTTCGTGGCTCTCCTTAGTGACCCAGAGGACTCAGAATCAAATGCCTCTCCAAACTTATGCTGCATGGTTTCCCTGATTCTGCAAAGCCCTCAAATGGACCCTAGGATTTGGTATCAAGAAAAGGGATCATTACTGACTGGCAACCCTTCTTGATCCACGTGACAAGGGTAAGGTTGCAAAACTCATCCTGCCTTTGCAGAGGGAGCAGAGGATGAAATATCTTCAGGAGGCCTTGAAGAAAGGTTTGTGCAATGCATTTCCAGACCCTGGGAGGTTACAATTTCCTGGTGCTGGACAATGTGTTGCTGAGGCTTTGTTCAGTCAGAGGTAGAGTGGTGGAGAAGGTAGCCGGCTGACCGATGCCTTTAACCACTGTAAACTTTGGGGATAATAGCTCCGTGGGATCAAGTGCATAAACCGTTCAAATGTGAAACCAAAAGACTTTTACTTATAATTAAATAAAAAATAAGGCTTTCTTTAGCACACAGATCAAAACGTAAATTAAAGTCTGCTTATCTTCAGCACAAAAAACAAGAATTTAGGAAAACACCTACAGTTCTGTAGCCGGGTCTTCGCCCCAAAGTTTTCAGAGTCCTTATAGAAATCTTTTGCAGCCTCCAAAACAGCAACACAGCTCATCAGACAGGTGTTAATCGACTACTCCTCCTCACCACCACCTCTTCACAAATTCCTGTCTTATGAGCTGTCTTCTTGGAGACCTTTAACCCCCTGTGTGCAGAATCCCTGTGGTCAGGGAGGGAGGCTCTTTCCCACTCAAATGTCACTTCAGAGCCCCCCAAATTCCGGATCCTAGCTATCTCTCTGTTAATATAGAGGGGACCGCGAGTCAGTCCTCTCCTGATGACTATACCCGGAATTTCTCACCCATTTTGGGTGACCCCCTGAAGTCTACCGGGGCTCCCTTAAAGGGACCACATCCCGAATACTGGTGCTACATAGCACCCGTCCAGGACCCATGTCCTGTACATATCCCCCCCTCTACCTCAACGCGGAGGTGTTGGAGGCACCACTTGACATCATACAATGGACCCGGGAGAGGGCATCGGCGTTGTGTTGTCTCCCGGATCTGTGCTCTACCACGAAATTGAACTCCTGGAGAGAAAGGAACCACCTCGTTACCCTGGCATTAGTGTGCTTATTTTGCCTCATCCAGGTCAGTGGAGCTTGGTCAGATACCAGGTGAAACCTTCTGCCTAGGAGGAAATACCATCAAGAGTCCAAAGCCTACTTAATGGCAGACACTCCCGCTCCACCACCGCATAGTTTTTCTCCGCTGCTGTCAGCTTCCTAATTAGAAAAACTACAGGGTGCTCTTCCCCATTGATAAATTTGAGACAGGACTGCTGCTAACCCTTCATTTGAAGCATCTGTCTGTACTACAAAATCCTTAGTAAAATCCGGAGCTAAGAGCACCAGATCCTGGCACACTGCCGTCTTAAGCTTCTGAAAAGCTTTTTCGGCATTATCATTCCATTTTACCATCACACACTTTCTGCCTTTGGTCAGGTCAGTCAATGGTGCAACAATGGTGGCAAAGTTGGGGATAAACCTCCGGTAGTAGCCAACTATGCCCAAAAACGCTCTGACCTGCTTCTTGGTTAGGGGAAGGGGCCAGTCCTGTATGGCTTTTACTTTACTCATTTGGGGTTTCACCAGCCCACTACCCACAATGTACCCTAGGTACTTGGCTTCCTCCACCCCAATTGCACATTTTTCCGGATTGATGGTGAATCCTGCTCTTCTCAAGGAGGCTACGACTGCCTGAATTCGGGGAAGATGGGACTCCCAATCAGTGCTGAAGATGACTATGTCATCCAAATAAACAGAAGCGTACCGTTGATGTGGACGCAAAGTTTTGTCCATGGCCCTTTGGAACGTAGCGGGGGCAGAATGTAAACCAAATGGCATTCTTTTGTATTGGAAGTGGCCTTGCGGGGTAGAGAAGGCTGTTTTCTCCCTAGCTTCCTTGGTCAGGAGAATCTGCTAGTACCCTTTTGTGAGGTCCAGCGTGGTAATATACCTGTCAGGACTCAACCTCTCAATTAACTCATCTACCCGTGGCATGGGATAAGCTTCAAACTTTGAGATTTCATTAAGTTTTCTAAAGTCGTTGCAGAAGCGGAGAGTGCCGTTGGGTTTGGGTACCAACAAGATTGGACTCGACCACTCGCTCTGCGACTCCTCAATGACATGAAGCTCGAGTATTCTTT
This sequence comes from Lithobates pipiens, assembly GCF_037356315.1. Lineage (NCBI taxonomy): Eukaryota > Metazoa > Chordata > Amphibia > Anura > Ranidae > Lithobates > Lithobates pipiens. The sequence goes on from NW_027507686.1 coordinate 173,923,148, forward strand.
TGACCTCTTCAGACACTGCCACTCTATGAGCTTCTGGAATACGGTAAGGCTTTAAACAAATTTTTACATTGGGTTCAGTTACAATGTCATGCTCGATGACATTGGTGAGACTTGGCAACCCTGAAAACATGTCCCTATTTCTTTGAAGGAACTCTTTTGCTTGCTGGGTTTGGGGCCTAGTTAAGGTAGCAGCCACCTGCATCAGGTTGATCCCTGCATGATCTCCTGACTATACCACTACCACCGCGGATACCTGTTCTCTGTCTCTCCAGGGTTTCAACAAATTTACGTGATAGATCTGGTATGGTTTTCTTTTCCCTGGCTGGTGTACCTTGTAGTTTACCTCCCCCACTTTTTCTACTACCTCAAACGGACCTTGCCACTTGGCCAAGAACTTGCTCTCCACTGTGGGACAGCCACCCGGTCTCCTACTTGAAACTGTCTGATTTTCGCCGATCAGTTATACACCCTTCTTTGGGCATCCTGAGCCTTCTGCATGTGCTCCCTCACCAGCGGCATCATCTTAGCCACCCTCTCTTGCATTTGAGAGATATGCTCTACCATGGTTTTGTGCGGTGAGGATTCACTTTCCCACTATTCCTTTACCAGATAAAGCAACCCCCAGGGCCTTCGCCCATACACTAGGTCATATGGTGAGAAGCCCATGGACGCTTGTGGAACCTCCCGGATGGCAAACAAGAGGGCAGGGAGTAAAATATCCCAATCCTTCCCATCTTTCTGGACCACTCTTTTTAGCATGGAGTTTAGAGTTTTATTAAACCTCTCAACTAGGCCATCGGTCTGCGGGTGATAGACAGACGTCCACAACTGTTTAATCTGAAATAGTTTGCACAAGTCCACCATCAGCTTTGACATAAAAGGGGTGTCCTGGTCTGTTAGTATCTCTTTGGGAAATCCAGTTCGTGAAAACATTTGAAATAATTCCCGGGCAATGGCCTTGGAGCAGGGGTAGGGAACCTATGGCTCTCGAGCCAGATGTGGCTCTTTTGATGGCTGCATCTGGCTCTCACCTCTCAATCCGTGGATTGCGTGGTGTGCCGATCTGTGGATTGAGCCCATAGGAAAGGCCGCAGTTTTGGCCTAGCTCTGGAGCAGTGGCCATCTTGGTACACCCGGCAGCGGCCTAGGTGAACAGTGCGCTGACGTCATCATCACCGGCCTCAACTGCTCCTGGATCTGCCTGCCTGTGTAGTGGTAAGCAAGCAGACAATCGTAGGGGAGATGTGGATATTACAGTGGGGGAGATGACGTGGATATTACAGTTATAATTGAAATTAGTCGATTAATCCATAAAAATAAAAAAAATTTAAACATATTGTATGGCTCTTGTGGAATTACATTTTAAAATATGTGGCGTTCATGGCTCTCTCAGCCAAAAAGGTTCCCTACCCCTGCATTAGAGGAAGTTTTCCTCAAAGGAACTGCTTCTGGATATCTGGTTTAGGGATACACCGAAATTTCGGCGGCCGAAACATATCGGCCGAAAATGGTGTTTTCGGCAAAATGCCGAAAGGAAAATCTTGCCGATAATGGGGCCGAAAATGGGGGCGGGGCCTGTGTGGGGCTCCGCCCCTGGTGCCGCCCATTGCACGGGTGTTTTCCTGGCTCGTCCCCAGTCCTCTGTCCTCCCTCCTCCCTCCTCCTTTCCTCCCGCCCGACAGTGCGGTGATCTCCGTGTGTCACGGAGCTGTGCATTGAATTGCCCGGGCGGCTGCAGTAACAATGTCCCGCCTCCTGTGACAGACGGTACACTGATCCAATGGCGGGACATTGAATCAGCGTGACGTGATTACAGGAGGCGGGACATTGTTACTGCAGCCGCCCGGGAAATTCAATGCACAGCTCCGTGACACACGGAGATCACCGCACAGATCCGGGCATGGGTGAGGCTGCATTTAGACACTGCATAAGGGGGAAAGAGTGTGCCCAGGGCAAGCATTGCAGAGTTTTGTCCGCAGTTAAATCAAGTTTTTTGTGCCCACAGTGCTGCTGCATCCAAAAGTCATTTGTTTGCCTCTGAGACTATCTACCTCTGGCCACTTGTGTGAATGGAGCCATGCTATATAACACCAGGTCACAGGACAAAGGCTGCACTCCCTTTATTGACCATATAAAAAATAATAATAATCTTGATTTTGACCCAGCTAGGTTTTTATCGCCATGTGATAGAATGGGGAAGGGTTAAGTTATTGCTAGTAGAGGTAACAATATGAGCATTCCCAATAGAAGTCTGTTGGAACGGAACCAGGTAGCTTGCTTGGGGCCAGTTCACACCAGATGCAGTTCCGTGTGCTTTTTTTTTTTTTTTTTTTGCACAAAATGCATGCACAGTGTTTTCCATGTATTCCAATGGCTCTAGTTCGCACCATGCAGTCAGTTTCCACACCGGAAACTGACTGCATGGTGTGAACTAAAGCCATTGGAATACATGGAAAACACTGTGCATGTATTTTTATCAGGCAGGCTGCATCTGAGGGGGAACTGGTGAGGCTGCTTTGATCTCCTGTACCATGCCTGCAGTCTCTGACCAGCTCCTGTACCATATCCCCAGTCTCTGACCAGCTCCTGTACCATGCCTGCAGTCTCTGACCAGCTCCTGTACCATATCCCCAGTCTCTGACCAGCTCCTGTATCATGTCCGCAGTCTCTGACCATCTCCTGTACCATGCCTGCAGTCTCTGACCATCTCCTGTATCATGTCTGCAGTCTCTGACCAGCTCCTGTACCATGCCTGCAGTCTCTGACCAGCTCCTGTACCATGTCTGCAGTCTCTGATCATCTCCTGTTCCATGGCTGCAGTCTCTGATCATCTCCTGTACCATGCCTGCAGTCTCTGACCATCTCCTGTACCATGCCTGCAGTCTCTGACCATCTCCTGTACCATGCCTGCAGTCTCTGACCATCTCCTGTACCATGCCTGCAGTCTCTGACCATCTCCTGTAATATGTCCCCAGTCTCTGACCATCTGCTGTATGAAAATATTTTTTAAAAACAGTCATTTTCGGTATCGGTGCTGTTTCGGTATCGGTTTTGATTTTCGGCCTAGTGTATTTTTCCTTTTCGGTATCGGTTTCGGCACCAAAAAACCCATTCGGTGCACCCCTAATCTGGTTGTGTAGTCTAGGGTGACTAATATATATTGGTGCCCCCTTGCCTACTTTACCAGGGGTCCCACGAGATCCATAGCGATCTGCTTGAATGGAACCTCAATAATTGGCAAGGGTACGAGAGGGCTTCTATAGTGGGGCACTGGGGCAGTTAACTGGCAAATAGGACAAGATGCACAATATGTTTTAACCTCAGCCTTCACCCCTGGCCAGTAAAACCGGTCGGTTATCCTGGCCTCTGTTTTCTCTGCCCCCAAGTGTCCTCCCAGTGTGTCGTTGTGGGCTAGATCAAGTAGCATCCGCCTATAATATGGGGGACCAGAAACTGCTCTGTAGTTTCCCCACGGCTTTCAGCCACTCGATAAAGCAAGTCCCCCTTCAATGCAAAATGAGGAATCCTCTGATTTGACCTCATCCACAACAGAAACCTGCTCTTGAGCATTGACCAAGGTAGGATCCTGCAACTGGGCGGTGCCAAACGTACCCCTGGGTACATCCAGGTCTGGGTGCACTGGCCTTGAGGATGTTTCCCCTTCACCCTCCTCAACCGGGAACTGCAACGGGGAGAGCTCCTCGTCATCCTCCCCCAGCATAACCTGTAACGGGAAGACCCCCCCCCCCAAGAGGTTAACTGGTTTTGAAACCTGAAACAGAAACATCATCCTTCAACTTAACATTCTCTGCAATATCATTATCAGTAACTGGTATCTCCGTATCAGTGGGGTGTGTTGTGGGGGTTTCAGGCCCAGGTCCCTCAGACTCTGTCTCTTCCAGGCCCAGTGTCCCCAGTTCTCCTGGCAGCCCCATCTGTACCTGTTTCCACAGTTCGAAAAATAGTGGACAGTCCCACCCCACTATAATGTCATGTATTAAGCTTCTCACTACCCCAACCTCTTGCGTCACTGAGGTATGGCCATAGGACACAGTCACCGAAACCAAGGGGTACTCCTTGGTGTCCCCATGGATGCACACTACGCGTAGAGTTTTTCTTACAGGGCCAAGTCTCCCAATCACCCTGGCATGTACAAGTGTTACCATGCTACCGGAAGTAGCGCCCTGGCAGGAAGGTGGTTCACCCACACGTCACACTCGAACCGTCCTGCAATCGGATCCAGATGAGTGGCACAGACTCATTGCACATAGAAGGAGCTTCTCTGACCACTCCCGCAATCCATAGGCTCCTCCTGAAGTTGGCATTGCACCCGGGTATGTCCCCGGGACCGGCATCGCCAACACTGTAGGTCTCCCATTTTTGGGACAGGAACCACCCTTCGAGGTTCTGCAGCAGACGATGCAGTTTTGCGGGTTCCAACTTCTGGCAGGGCTTCTTTCCTAGGTGCTGTTGCTGGTCTGGTTGCCCTTGGTGTGGGTTCCTGACGCTTGGCAGGCCCAAGCAGGTCCTCCACCATGGTGTACCTTTCAACCAACTCAACCAGCTGGTCAGCGGTTGCAGGGTCTCCATGGCTTACCCAGCGCTGTAGGTCATCTGGCAGGGACGGCAGGTACCAGTCCATCACTACTCGTTCCACCTCGTTCCACCATCTGTGGGCCTGACAGTTTTTCTGGCTGCAGACATTTTTTAACCAGCTGTACTAGTTCATGCATTTGAGACCTGGGTGGTCTGTGGGGTTTGTACCTCCAGCGATGCACCCTCTGAGCCCGGACGGCTGTGGTCACTCCTAGACGGGCCAGGATCTCTGCCTTCAGACCCTCATAGTTGCTGTGTTCCATTGGGAGGTCAAAATAGGCCTTTTGCGGGTCACCGGTGAGGAAAGGGTAGATAATGCCGGCCCATTGGCACGGGGCCACCCCTCTCTCTCCGCTATCCTCTCAAAGGTGGTGAGAAAGGCCTCTACATCATGGCTACATCACGGCTAGCAACTGTGTGCTTTACTGCTGTGCAGTTATGGCCTGTGCCAGGGCCTGCTGCTGCTGAGCCATCGCTTCCTCGTGGCGACGGTTTGCGTCTGCTGAAGCTTGCTGCTGGGTCACGGTGGCTTATGCCAAATCCCTGATGACCTCCTCAGTGTCTTTACCTGCTGCTTGCAGCGTCTGAGCTGACTTCACCCAAGACATGCCATCTGTACACAGTCTCTTTTAAATGTCAGTTTTTGGTTTTTAAATGTTTTTTGCGGCTGCAAATGCACTTTTGCCAGCATCCAAGACACCAGTTGTAAACTTTGGAGATAATAGATCCGCGGGACCAAGTGCATAAACCGTTCAAAGGTGAAACCATAAGACTTTTATTTATAATTAAATCAAAAATAAAGCTTTCTTCAGCACACAGATCAAAATGTAAATTAAAGTCTGCTTATCTTCAGCACAAAAAACAAGAATTAAAGAAAACACCTACAGTTCTGTAGCCGGGTTTTCGCCCCAAAGTTTTCAGAGTCCTTATAGAAATCTTTTGCAGCCTCCAAAACAGCAACACAGCTCATCAGACAGGTGTTAATCGACTACTCCTCCTCACCACCACCTCTTCACAAATTCCTGTCTTATGAGCTGTCTTCTTGGAGACCTTTAACCCCCTGTGTGCAGAATCCCTGTGGTCAGGGAGGGAGGCTCTTTCCCACTCAAATGTCACTTCAGAGCCCCCCAAATTCTGGGTCCCAACTATCTCTCTCTTAATATAGAGGGGACCGCATGTCAGTCCTCTCCTGATGACTATACCTGGAATTTCTCACCCATTTTGGGTGACCCCTTGAAGTCTACCAGGACTCCCTTAAAGGGACCACATCCCGAATACTGGTGCTACATAGCACCTGTCCAGGACCCAACCTTGGCATCCTGTACACCAACTCAATACAAGGCACTTACACTCCCTTCCTGCCCAGACCAATTTTCAGCGCTCTCACACTTTGAATGACAATTCCTTTTTTTCACACAAATAGAGCTTTCTTTTGGTGCTATTTAATCACTAGTATGTTTTTTATTTTTTGTGCAATAAATAAAAAAAAACATACATTTTGTGAAAATAAATCCTTTTTCTCTGTTTCTGTCATAAAATTATGCAAATTCGTATTTTTTCTTCATAAATTTTGGCCAAAATTTATACTGCTACATAGCTTTGGTAAAAATAACCCAAATTAGTGTATATTATTTGGTCTTTGTGAAAGTTATAGAGTCTACAAACCATGGTGCCAATCACTGAATATTGATCACATCTGATCAGGCCTTCAGTGCATCAGGTGTATCTAATTTCTTGATACACTAACAAGTCAGGAAAGTACAATTACCCCTTTTTAGAAAGTAGACATTCCAAGGTATTAAGTAAGTAGCATGGTGTTTTTTTTTAAGTTGTATTTTTTTCCCACAATTCTTTGCAAAATTAAGATTTTTTTTTTTACAAAATTTTCACATTATCAAGTTATTTCCCACACACAGCATATGCATAAAAAAAATGACACCCCAAAATACATTCTGCTATTCTTCCCGAGTATGGCAATACCACATGTGTGAGACGTTTACACAGCCTGGCCACATACAAAGCCCCAACACTGAAGTAGTACCTTCAGGCATTCTACAAGCTTAAATGGCACATCTCATTTCTCTACCACCTATTACACTTTTGAATGCCCTGGAGCACCAGGACAATAGAATTACGCTCAAAATGACTCCAGTTTGGAAAGCAAACACTCCAACGTATAATCTATGAGGCATAATGAGTCTTTTGAATGGTTAATTTTTTTCCAGAAGTTTTGGGAAAATGTGTAAAAAAAAATGAAAATGCATTTTTTTTTACACAAAGATGTCAATTTATAACATATTTCTAAAACATAGCATGTATATAACAAAAATGACACCCAAAAATACATTCTGCTACTCTTCGCGAGTATGACGATACCACATGTGAAACTTTTGCACAGCTTGGCCACATACAGAGACCCAACATTGAAGTAGTACCTTCAGGCGTTCTAGGAGCATAAATCACACATCTCATTTCATTCCTTCCTATCACACTTTTGAAGGTCCTTGAGCACCAGGACAGTGGAATTACCCACAAAATTACCCCATTTTGGAAAGCAAACACCCCAACATATATTCTCTGAGGCATGGGCTACAGATAGGTACTCAGGTATTCTGATGGGCTGCGGATAGATACTCGTTTAACTTGATGAGCTGCAGACAGGTACTCGGGTACTCTGATGGGCTGGTGACAGGTCCTTGGGTACTCTGATGGCCTGGTGACAGGTACTCGGGTACTCTAATGGCCTGGTGACAGGTACTCAGGTACTCTGATGGCCTGGGGACAGATATTCGGGTACTCTGATGGGCTACAGATAGGTACTCAGGGACCCTGATGGGCTAGTGACTGATATTCGGGTACTCTGAAGGGTTGAGACAGGTACTCGGTACTCATATGAACTGTGACAGGTACTCAGGTACTCAGATGAACTGTGACAGGTACTCGGGTACTCAGATGAACTGTGACAGTTACTCAGGTACTCAGATGGACTGTGACAGGTATTCGGGTACTCAGATGAACTGTGACAAGTACTCATATGGACTGTGACAGGTATCCGGGTACTCAGATGAACTGTGACAGGTACTCGGGTACTCAGATGAACTGTAACAGGTACTCGGGTACTCAGATGGACTGGGACAGGTACTAGGGTACTCAGATGGACTGTGACAGGTACTTGGGTACTCAGATGAACTGTGACAGGTACTCGGGTACTGAGATGGACTGTGATAGGTACTCAGGTACTCAGATGGACTATGACAGGTACTTGGATGAACTGTGACAGGTACTCAGATGAACTGTGACAGGTACTCTTTATTGGGGGATCAGTGTGTGTTGGTGTACACTGTAAGCGGTAACAAGATGTGATCAGTGTGTGAGGAGGAGAACCCGGTAACATCTCGTTACCGCTCTATATTTACATTTAGTGATCGGCTGTGGAAGGATCACAGCTGATCACATGGTAAATAGCCGCTAGCCAATGGCTGTTTAGCAGCGTCGGTGATGAGCAGTGTTCCCAGGAACACGCCGCCACCGACGTGCACGCATAGTGCATGCACACAATCGCATGCGCGCAATCGCATGGGACGTGAAAAGTGGGGCGGCACCATCTGTGATCGCCCGTGACATTGTCACCGCCGATCATGTGGTAAACAGCCACGCCCAATGGCTGTTTACCTCCCTCGGTGGCGAGCGGTGTCTCCGAAGGTACAGGGCTGCGCGCACCCGATCGCGCGCATGCCCTGTTTAAATTGACGAATGTCATATGACGCCCACCCAGAACAAGAGCCGCGCCACCTGGCCGTCATATGATGGCCGGTGGTTGGCGAGCGGTTAAACTATTTTTCAGTCCTCAGCGCCAAGGTCTGATTCATTTAAGCAACCATCGCCAGCGTCTGTATTACATGGCGCAGAAATATCTAGGGGCAAGCGCAGACTTGGAGCCCTTTCCAACAGAGTATCCACTGGGTTACTGGGTCTTGAGGATGGACCACCGGCCAGAACTTGCTCAATATGCAATTGAGCTACTAGCCTGTGCTGCATCCAATGTGCTTTCTGAACGCACATTCAGTGCTGCTGGAGGGTTTGTAACGGATCAAAGAATGTCTTTGGATATGCTATCGAGCACCTGATGCTGATGTAACTGAGTGAATTTGCTATGGATGTGGGATCCCTTGAAGACTGCCTATACTGTCTATCCTATTCCTCCTCAATCTTGATGATGCTAGCTTCCAACAATATTTTTGGTTTAGGGCACCACCACCACCCGAGGCCCAATTTTTCTGCCCCCGTTGAACAGAGGCATGTAATTACAATTTTTGGTCTAATATTTCACAGCAGGGCCCAGTCCTGTGCCCACCAAGAATAACGGTGAGGGCTTACAGTGTACTGGTACCACCACCACCAAAGGCCCAATTTTTCTGCACCTGATTAACAAGGGCATGTAATTACAATTCTTGATATAATATTTCACAGCAGGGCCCAGTCCTGCGCCCATCAAGACTATCTGTGAGGGGTCACAGTGTTGTGGCACCACCACCACCACTTGAGGCCCAATTTTTCTGCCATTGTTTAACAGGGGCATGCAATTACAATTCTTGATAATATTTCACAAAAGGGCTCATTCCTGCCCCACCAAGAGTATCTGTGAGGGCTTACAGTGTTCTGGTACCACCAACACCTAAGGCTTAATTTTCTGCAGAGTATATAGGGCAGGCCATATAGTATATATACTGCTGTTCACAGTATATAGGGCCTGGGGGACCCCACAACATTTTTTTAAATTTTGATGTGGGATTTCCCTTAATATATATACCAGACCTGAAAGGCCTGGTATGGATTTTGAAAGTGACATCCACGCCATTTTTTTGGTATTTTTGATATTTTTATCTATATTGCATGGATCTGACAATACGTTACAGCAGCAGCAAACAGTTTTAAATAAAATGTTTTCCTTTTAGAAATGTAATTTTGCTGTGGCACTGTTATAAACATGTGCAAGATGCGCTACTTTACAGGCATGCTAAGGACACCCCCCCAGGCAAGATATGCCAGCCCCGAGCCAAATTTTCAGCTTTCAGCGCTGTTGCATTTTGAATGAAAATTACACGGTCATGCTACACTGTACCCAAACAAAATTTTTATTATTTTGTTCCCACAAATAGAGCTTTCTTTTGGTGGTATTTGATCACCTCTGGGATTTTTATTTTCTGCTAAACAAATAAAAAAAAGACCAAAAATTTTGTAAAAAATATGTTTTTTTTGTTTCTGTTACAAAACTTTGTAAATAAGTAATTTTTTCACTGATGGGCACTGATGGGGCTGTACTGGCAGGCACTGATAAGGTGGCACTGAAGAGGTTGCACTGATGACTGGCACTAATATGTGGCACTGATATGCACCACTGATCAGCACTGAAAGGCGGCATGGATGGGCACTGATAGGCAGCACAGATGGGCACTGATAGGTGGCATGGATGGGCATGGATGGGCACTGATAGGTGGCACTGTACATTAATAAATATTACTGATGGATGCCAATCAGTGCCAAACAATAATGCCTTCCAATCAGTGATTCCCATTGTGGGCACGGATTGGCATCCATTGTGGGCACTGATTGGCATCCCTGGTGGACTAGTGTTGGCATCCCTGGTGATCCTAGTGGCATCCCTGGTGGTCCAGTGTGGGCATCCTCGGGGGGGCTGCGCTGATAATCAATCAGCACAGACCCCCCCTGTGAGAGGAGCAGCCGATCGGCTCTTCTCTACTCGTGTCTGACAGATGCGAGTGAGGAAAAGCCGATCACCTACTCTTCCTGTTTGGATACGGCTGTTCACGTGGTAAAGAGTCTCCGTCAAAGACTCTTTACCTAGATCAGTGTTGTGGGGTGTCAGACTGACACCTCGCAACAACGGTTGCCACGATGCAGGTTATTGAAACCACTTTGCCATCATCATTTTGCTATATAGCGGGCGAAAAGAGATGAAAGGAATAGTTAATTTTTATTGTTTCACTTTAAGCATTATTAAAATCACTGCTCCCAAAAAACGTCAATTTTTGAAACTTTTTTTTGCATTGATACATGTCCCCTGGGGCAGGACCCAGGTTCCCAAACACTTTTTATGGCAATAACTTGCATACAAGCCTTTAAAATTAGCACTTTTGTTTTTTCACATTCGTCTTCCATAGATTTTAATGGTGTTCTCGTGTTCCAACACATTTTTTGCCTGTTTGCACGTTCTTCTGCGATCTGAACCGGGGAGTGTTTGGCTCATCCCTAGGTATAACCAGTGGTGGCCTGTCTATATGGGGCGCAGGGTCGTCGCTCCCCTAATCCATGCACCTGGCCCCTAATTTATATGCAGCCCACCAGCCTGAGGAAGCCCGCGACCTAGATGGGGTAAGTGCGGGGACCAATCTACTGACCGGAGGGTGGGCGTGGGGTGTTGGCACCATATGGATTGCCACCCCCCCCCCCCCCCCCAAAATATGCCATCAGCCCCCACTGTATACAATCTTCCCTTATGCTTTCCAAAATAAAATAAAAAAGATTTCCCTTTAGTTCTCCTTTCATTCAGGCTGATTAGGGTTAGTCAAGGGACCCTTAGCAGGGCCTTTGAGTTTAAAGTGGACAATTGTTTTTTTAAGTAATTACAGAAATATACTAGTTTACTACTTACAGAAGTAGTAGCTTCACTCCAATGCACTCTCTTTTTTCTTTTTTGTGGCTATGCATTATTATAGATTTGGCAGATAATTATGGCTAGTGTATTTATTTAAAGTATATAACAAGGTTTTATCCTTTTAAAGACCCTGCAAGTACAGAAAAATATCTGTTGGTTTGCCAGAAAAAAAAAACTGCTCTAAAGGCCAGTTCATACCATGTTCAAAACTCACTGGCTGTGCCTTGTGCTGTGGGTGTCAATGTAATCTCAATGACACCCCAAATGCAGATCGCAAACACAGTGCATTTGCCTTGGTACTGCAGGACCATGCAATACGGTTATAGTACATTTTTAAAAGTAAGTACAAGAAAAACAGAAATGGAAGGCACCTAGTGCATTACCAAAGATAATTTAATGATACTTTTTTTTTTATATAAAAGTGCGTACTCACAAAATTCGACTGACAAAAGGCCATAAACACAGGGTATGGACATTCACAGAACACAGGGTACAGCTAACCAGTTTCAGTGGCACACCCCCTTCCTCAGAGCCTAGTTCTGAGGAAGGAGGTGCGGCCCCGAAACGCGTTAGCTGTACCCCGTGTTCTGTGCATTTCCATGCACTGTGTTTATGGCCTTTTGTCAGTTGCATTTTGTGAGTATCCACTTTTATATAAAAATGTCTTATTATTAAATTATCTTTGGTAATGCACTAGGTGCGTGCACCTTCCATTTCTGTTTTTCTTGTACTTACTTATCCTTTCAGATTACTACATCTGAGGAAGGCAGCATCAACCCAGTTTTGGATACTATATATACCTTTAACACTACCATTTTATATGATATCTGTTACTCCACACCTTGGAAGACCTATTAGCACTGGAAGTGACTGTGTTTTTTTGTATCTCTAGTTTTTTAAAAGTAGTGCATACACTACTTTTGGTGCGATGCAGTGAAGTTTCAGCCCAATCAAATGAAAGGGTTGAATATCGCATCACACTAGTTTGCACAGGAATTCCAGTGTGAACTGACATGTAAAGCTGAACTCTACTGTAGGTACTGTATATGAAAAAAGCTACCCTTGCAGTGTGTAAGGGTAAGGTGTAGTTGGGTTGCAGTAGGCGTGTTATACCTCCTCTATATGTTCCCCTCCTCGTTGGGTGCCAGTTTGGGTCAAATAGGAGGCCTACCCTGGGGTGGGTTCATCTGTGCCATTTTCATCAATGCCCTGGGACTAGGCTGAGGCCGCTGTGAGGAATACTTGACCTTAAGGCAAGCCTCCACTTTTAGAAATGAATGTACACCGTGTACACTTGCACTCTAACTGCTCTCCAGTTACCTCTCGGGTCCCCGTGACAATGTGCACCTTCTCCGTAACTTGCATTTCGGAGGGACACAGTGAGCTTTGTCAACATCCACCTCTCCAGCGTATCACCGCCACCTCACTTCCAGTAACAGTACTGAGTCCCACCGTACTCCTAGCATGGACTCCATGCGTGCACTTAACTTCACTTAACTGTTCCGAACCTGTTTACAGACTGTGGGCCTCTATGGCACGAGTCTGCTCCTGTTGCTATGGGAGATGGACCACTCACGGAAGGAGTGCTGACAACAACTCCTTCCTGCAAAAGGCTATCCCACCTGTCCCAGGCACATGCCTAACAACAGATTGCTTGGTAAACTTCAATTACTTTAGGTAACCATTTGCTTGCACTTCACACTATATTAACTCTTGTACTGATGTCCTCATACCCCAAAGTACCTCAGTGACCTGAATTGTACAAAAGGTGCCGGTTACTTGCATTACACCCCTTTAGTAACTTCATACAAGGTTTTGAAATCTATACTTGAAAAGGTGCTTTATATTACAAAGGCCACATGCAAGAACAATATTTATTTCTACAACCCTATCTCAGGCTATGTGCTGCCCCAGCATACATGCAAAGGTAGAGTCCGTGAATAAATAGGGGTCCATTTGTGGTATTCCCCAGTAACTGTTATCTTTAATGACTTTTACATGATGGCAGCAGCATTCTCACTCCTCATAAGTGCGGCTCTATGACCTCTCTTTGGGCTCTGGGCTCGGCTTGGCTCGGCCCTCAGCTCTGGACTACTGTCCCTGTCTTTTATCACAGGATCAGTGGGTCAGACCCAAAGAAAACCCTCCAAGAACCAAAGAACCAGGAATGACATTAACCCCTAATTTCCCATCTGGGCCAGCACCTAACTAGGTTCATTTCAACCTGCTTACAAGTAGACTGTTATCGCCTGCTTCTCAAAGCTGGTTTGAGAAGCAAGAGATAACAGTTCACTTGTAAGCATGTTGAAATTAACCTGTATATGAACTAGAAGGGTTAAACAGGCTCTTTATAGTATGATTACACAAGACGTTTGCAGAAAGCACAGAACAGCTCTGAAATTCTGGTATGGTAAAAAATTATTTTTCTGCACTTATCGAACAGATTAGCAAAATGCTTCAAATGATATTTAATACACTTTATTATCAGATCATTTTGCATCAATATGTGCTGTGTATGCAAACTAAGAAGCTGCCTCTAGTGCTTTAAAGAGGAAGTAAAGACTTAATAAAAATGAAAATAAAAATAGACCCTGCAAGGCAAAAGCATAATGAGCTAGTATGCATAGCATACTAGCTCATTATGAATAACTTACCTGAGATGGAAGCCCCCTAAGCCCCTGTACACACGGTCGGAGATTTCCACAACCAAATTCGTCGGATTTTGTCCGTCAGATTTAGTCTGACGGATTGTGTCCGAAACTGTTGCATACACACGGTCGGACTAAGTTGTCGAAAAATCCGATCTTTCAGAACGTGATGACGTAATTTTGTTACGATGGGACTAGATTCAGGCTAGTAGCCAATAGCTTTGATGTAGGAATTTGATTTGAGCATGCGTGGCACTTGGTCCGATCAAAATTCTCTACACATGATCGGATTACGTCCGACCGGCCCAGTTGGTCAGAAAATATTTCCAACATGTTGGAAAATTGGGTCCGACGGAGATTCGGACGGAATCAGTCTGATGCATACCACACACAGTCGGATTATCTGACGACGCGGTCCGATAAGGAGCATTCAGATGGATTCTCCATCAATGCTGACCACTAAACTCACCTGCCTGACACACTGACACTTATCTACCTGACCTACATACACTGACCTACCTGACCTACCTACACTGACCTATATACCCTGACCTACCAGACATACATACATACACTGATCTACCTGACATACATACATACACTGATCTACCTGACCTACATACACTGACCTACCTACACTGACCTACCTGACATACATACATGCACTGATCTACCTGACCTACATACACTGACCTACCTGACATTAATACATACACTGATCTACCTGACATACATACATAAACTGATCTACCTGACCTACATACCCTGACCTACCTACACTGACCTACCTGACATACATGCATACACTGATCTACCTGACCTACCTGACATACATACACTGACCTACCTGACATACATGCATACACTGATCTACCTGACCTACCTGACATATATACACTGACCTACCTGACAGGTGCCAGAGTTCCAGCCCGGAGGTGCCAGAGTTCCAGCCCGGAGAGGCAGAGTTCCAGCCCAGAGAGACAGAGCCAGCATTCCAGCCTGGAGAGCCAGAGCCTGGAGAACCAGAGCCAGCGTTCCAGCCCGGAGAGACGGAGCCCAAAGAGCCAGCATTCCAGCCCAGAGAGCCAGAGCCAGCATTCCAGCTTGGAGAACCAGAGCCAGTGTTCCAGCCCGGAGAGCCAGAGCCAGTGTTCCAGCCCGGCGAGCCAGAGCCAGTGTTCCACTCTTAAGAGCCAGCATTCCAGCCTGAAGAACCAGAGCCAGTTTCCTGGTCTGAAGGTGCGTTGCCCATTTCCCAGCCTGAAGTGCCCATGCCTGCTGCCCAGTTTGTGCCTGCTGCCTAGCTTGATGTGCCTGCTGCCCAGCTTGAAGTGCCCGTGCCTGCTGCCCAGCTTGATGTGCCTGCTGCCCAGTTTGATGTGCCTGCTGCTCCACTTGAAGTGCCTGTGTCTGCTGCCCAGCCTGATGTGTCCGTGCCTGCTGCCCAGCTTGATGTGCCTGCTGCTCCATTTGAAGTGCCCGTGACTGCTGCCCAGCTTGATGTGTCCGTGCCTGCTGCCCAGCCTGATGTGTCCGTGCCTGCTGCCCATCTTGATGTGCCTGCTGCCCAGCCTGATGTGCCCATGCCTGCTGCCCAGCTTGAAGTGCCCGTGCCTGCTGCCCAGCTTGATGTGCCTGCTGCCCAACTTGATGTGCCTGCTGCTCTGCTTGATGTGCCCGTGCCTGCTGCCCTGCTTGATGTGCCTGCTGCCCAGCTTGAAGTGCCCATGCCTGCTGCCCAGCTTGATGTGCCTGCTGCCTGCTTGATGTGCCGCTGCCCCACTTGATGTGCCAGCTGGATATTACATTGGATATTACGATCATGTGTGGGCTTCAGCTGACTTTTTTTTTTCAAAAAGTCTAACGGACCTAGAAATAGAACACGTTTTAAATCTTTCCGACAGAATTAATTCCTATCGGGAAAACGTTCGTCTGTATGCTAGTCTGATGGACCAAATACGACGCAAGTGCAGCTATTGACTACTGGCTATTGAACTTCCTTTTCTAGTCCCGTCGTACGTCATCGTGTTAGAAACGAACGGACTTTGATGTGATCATGTGTGAAGTATGTTCGGTCGGAACTCTGTCAGAAACTCTGTCGGAAAGACCGTCAATGTTTATTCTGACGAAAAGTCTGTTTGTGTGTACGCGGCATGAGAGGTCCTGCAAAGAAAAATGGGAGAAACTGCCCAAAAAGACTTGAGGCTGTAATTGGTGCCTGAAATGGATATTTTGATGATAGGCAACTCATATCCTCATAAATAATAGCTGAGCAGCTTTTTTCATTACAAAATGACTTTTCACTGTGAAAAACAAATGATTGATAAGACATATTTACAGAGTACTGGCTGTACACTCCTGTGGCCAGAATGGCCTTCTAGCTTAATTGTTGGTATGCTGACTTATCAGCACATGTAAACACAGACAATTCTACATAAAATGGAAGAGGTACAAAAGACAAATATGACTTCAACATGGCTAAACTACTTTTCAAATATATGTATCCCTTACAATTAAAGTAATTGAATCAAAAATTACCCTAGACTGTTATCGCAAGAGGGAAACAAATCAAACACAGAGATTTCTTTAATTTAGACATTTTTGCAGTGTCTGGTGTGGATCCAGGTGACTTTTCTTTCAAGTTTTGCAAAACTGTACATGAAATAGATGCTGTATTGAGTCTCCAAACATTTCCTTATATATAAATGTCTCTTAACAATCCACATGTCACCTGGCTTTAGTTTTAGATCCTTCCAAACTTTTAGGATCTGGAATTGGGGAGAAAACACATAAATGAGTTTGTCAAAAACCTTAAAAAATCAGCAACATTCTCTGTGAGATCCGAATGGAGGACTTCAGCTGTTGAGACAAAATATAAGCAAGTGAGCAACACACTCCCAAACCAATTCCCATAGGGAGAGAGTCCAACATCACCCTATGGGCTTGATAAAATATAATAAAACATTCAGGCAAAAGTTTTCTAGTTTCTTACTCTACTTTGTCCGCTACATTGTAGACAGCGGGGGGTGTAAAAATAAAACCTCAAAACTTCTAATAAGGACTCTCCTATAAAAATGATTTCCTCTGTTACTCTCTGTAGATTCTGCACTCTGTACTTACAAACTACTTCTGATAACACTTTTTTACTGTGGCCTTTGCAGTAGCATTTGCCACTGGACATCCAGAAAACATGTCCATACAAACCAAATACATACTCGTAAGATCCTGACTTGGGCATCTGGATATATCTTTTTGTTATCTCTGGAAGGGATATTCAGCTTTTGGTAACACCTTTGGTAACAGGTAAAACAAGAAGTGGTATGTTATAAAAACAACTGTGGAAAACCCTGGCCCTATCCCACGCTCATTTACTAAGGCAGCCATAACTACTTGTGACTGATGACACGGTCCACGTGTCAAGCTGAAGGGAAAAGAGTGTCTGGCAAACATAAATGATCACCTTTTCCAAAGTCCTGTTTCATAAGAAGTTGCCCTCTTTGGACCACTTGTGCTTCTCGTTCTGGGGTCCTTAAAGTTGAATTATTAATCCCAGCTATACTGGGCCAGAACTAGGGTGGAATCTGTGAGTTGCACAGACCCAGCAAGTGTCCGGGGCTGTAAATGCAGCATCCTAAGAGTCGCCTGGTCTGCTTCCTTATGTGAGTTTTACTGTTGGCATGGCTACCTCAGCAAGAACCTGGAAGGCTGAAAACAGCCAATCTAATTAACTTGGCATGCTTGATTGGTTTACCTGCCGAAGTAAAAACAAACTTCTGGCCCTTCAAATGGAACCAAAAGCTCTCTATATCTTGACTATCTATATAAATATACACTCTTTTTATAGCTCACAGGCTTTTCTAAAACATGGAGCTCTGCTTCTTGAGATGGGGAAAAAGGATCCAATGACTCTGAATACAGGGAATCCTTCTGGGTGATAAACTTCATCCTCAGTATAAAACCGGGAATAACACTACAAAAAAGTAAATACTCGGGTCTCCAGGGAGTGTGTCCTGCACTGTGCTCACAGCAGCTGATTCCTACGTCATCAATTTAACACATGTGTTTTTTCTTTGTCCCCAGCCTCCTCCAATAGAGGCAATAAGGTGGCTGGATTCAAATGTACACATTTTTCATTGTTAGATTTGTACATAAACACACAAAACAAAATCATATTTTGAACCTTTCATTAGACAAACACTTAGCTATATATTTGCTGTGCAGAATGTCGGACTATTAAAAATTAAATATTCAACCAGAATAATATCTGTAACTTTGTCTAATAGCAACTTTCCATAAAGCTACAGCTCTGATATATCGGGGTGAACCCTTCATTACTGGGTCCAGCTTGCATAAATATAACAATGGCTTGTTTTCTATCATGCTGTTTGTGTAAGAACTCCAGTTTCATATTTCAAAAAGACAACTTTTTCCTGGCAATGTTATAATAAATGATAAGAATACCCTGCAGTCATGCAAAGATGTCCATAAATCCAAAATATTCTTCTACTTATACCCACTGCACTTAGAAGGAAAAGAGGCACACCATTTCACAATCCACACATTCTGCTTTGGATTTCAAAAATAAAAATACATAAAAACAAAAGGACCAACAATATGTATGACAGACCAGAAAGCACTTGGCCATCAAAAACTATAAACCAACTAGCTGCAGGCAGCAGCTATCCTAACAGGGTGTATGGACTTGATGTGATGGGTCTGTTATATTTAAATGTTATTATTACTCTCACATCATGGACTGCACATTAAGTTATTATCAGACTTTAAGATTTCATTTCTGTAGAAAAACTTCCTTATGTATCCCATCCATCTTGGCTTTGTTAAACATTATGGCAGCTGTATTCAAATTAACAACCTCATCTTAATCTTTTTTTTCTTTCCACTCAATAAATGTAAAATTACAAAATTGTTATCTTAATCTAAACTAATTCCTTTTTTACCAATTTCCCCATTAACCTGGATTTCATTTCCAACCAAAGGTTGTCTAAACCAGTTTCAATATATCTATATTTATTAATAAAATTGTTAAACTCATATTAGAAATTAATACTCATATGATAATTTCAATATCACACACTAATATATATGCACAGATAAATGTCCTTAAAGGGGGACATATTACTTAATTTTACTCAATTTCTCTCTCTCTTTTTTTTTTTTTAATGCACTGTTTCCACTATCACAGGATATTCAATTAGTGTAAGACATGGTTAATTTGTAACCTTCAATTTACCATGTTTGGAAAACAGATTCAAAAATAATTGTGATCACATTGTTTATCATTAGATTCGTTAACCCGGCACATTTTGTTATAAATGTTTTGTCTAAAAAACTGAAATTGGCATGGTGTCCTTGCAGCTTATCACCAATCTCTCATGTCAGCCACATTCTTTCAGGAGAGCACAAAGGAGGGGGGCACATCTGCGTACAGGACACAAGCGATAGAACTAAAGGTTCCAGCATTCACAAACATACTCAAATATATCTCTAAAATCGCTTACATTATTCCCATTTGTACACAACACATGCCTATCATTCTCTCACTTTCTTTTAACGCTTTTTAATACTTTCTTGCTTAAATTTCTGCTTTCTTTATTTTGTTCTGATATCCTTTGCATCCAATGTATTGTAATACCATACTTCACATACTGTATCTTCTATGATCAGACGGGCAGCTATAGTGCTCATCCCATCTTCCCTCTCTGACAACATATAAAGTATTCTGTTTTAATTCTCATTACTGTTTCTTGACTTTACTAGTTGTAGTGCCTGACCCCAAATTCATCCCACAACTTAACATCAAAAAGTCCCTTTCTGTCTAGTGTTAATGTCACTCTTGATCCATCCTGCTCACATAAATAGCTGTTTCTCTAGCTGTATACTCTGCATGATTCTTTGTCCCTGTGGACTTTGGTGGTAACCCAGTTACCCTTTGTGGATCCCTGTCCACTTTAACCATTAAATTAGGGGCTCAGTATAGGCGGAACCACATCTTCGGTTCATATATAGCGCTCCTCTTGCGCTGGGCATTTTTGAGGGTCTCTTACCGTTCATTCCCTTACTTAATTTAATGCTCATAATGACTGGCCAGTCTTCTCTACATGTGCCTATACCCTCTTGCCTCTAAACTACTTTATCTAGCAGATGTACTACATATACCTGTGAACAGCACTATTCTTCCCTTTCTCTATAAAACTCTGATGGACAGTAGACAGTGACAACATAACATATAACCACTAATCAATACAGTTCGATTAAGGGGAGTAAAATAGGTACCCTTTGTCCCGAAAATGCCTTACCGATCAAGGAAGTCTGATAACTCAAATGTAAGCAAAAGCTTACCTCAGCCGGCTGATTATCAGAAATTCCCGGATCGTCTTAAGCTCCTCGTTTCGGATACTCAGGGTCACCTGATAACCCCTGCTGAGCTGGCTCGCCACCTGAAATTGATATTTTGATGATAGGCAACTCCTATCCTCATATTGATTAGTGGTTCCAAATTAATAACTACTGCAGTAGGGAACAGACACAAAAGATACGCTCAGCATCTTTCCAAATAACCGTTCTCCTTTATTATGAAGCATTTGAAGGCTTTTATACACATGATTACGTAGGTATCACATTAATATTACAATTGTACGTTTATGGTAACAAGGGGTGTTACATAGGCAGGCTAATTCTAATCAGGACTTGAAAGAATGCAAAACATGTACTGAAAACATTGTTAGTGCCGTGTGCACAGTGAGGGCATTGTGCAATACATATAATACAATTATATACAGAACCTACAAATTTCCATTACAGTGCCAAAGGTGCTTCAACAAAGTATTGAGCAAAGGCTGTGAATACTTATGTATTCGATTTTTTTTGTATTTTATCTTTAATAAATTTGTAATTTTTTCAAGCAAACTTATTTCACATTGTCATTATGGGGTATTGTTTGTAGACTTTTGAGGAAAACATGAATTTAATCCATTTTGGAATAAGGCTGTAAAAATAACAAAATATGGAAAAAGTAAAGTGCTGTGAATACTTTCCGGATACACTGTATTTGACCTAGTACAGCCACCTACAGGTTGCTTCCTACTATGGTTTAACATGTGTTCAGACTGAACCCAAGCTCAAACCTAATCAACAGCACTGAGATGCAAAAATAGGAGGAAAAAGATTAAAGTGATAACAAACATATCATACTTACCTCCACTGTACAGTTCGTTTTGCATTGAATAACGCCCTAGGAGAAGGACTCTCCTGGGGGGTTACTTGTGGGCACGCTGCTGAGTCCAGCATTTGTGTCCATAGACGCAGAATGCCAGACTTGGTCCCTCCCCCCGGCGCTGCGTCATTGCATTTGATTGACAGCAGCGGAAGCCAATAGCTGTGTTGCTATTAATCTATCCAATCAAGAGCCGAGAACCCCAGGCAGAGAAAGAGCATGTCTCTTCTGTGGGAAATTCCAGGGCTCAGGTTTGTTTATGGATCATGGTGCTTTAGTAAACTAAGCCGTTTATTTATAAAAGATTTGTTTTGCGAAGGTCCCAACATTCATTCAAACATAACAAGTAACAGAAAATGTGATAGTTTTCTTGTTGCCTTTCACTGGGCAAATGTAACTATCCCTAACATTCAGTCCTAATAGGAAACAATAACTATTAGAACATTTGACCACAAGAGTTAACATCCACCAACATCCACCAATAGAGAAAATAGCCTAACACTGTATTTGGTCATTGACATCACAGTAATCCCAGTGGCGGCATTGACCAAATATAGTCATGCTCATGAATGGTCAATGACATCACCTAGCGACCCACCCTTTTACTTATATTGCAGCAGCAGGGACTGGGAGATGACATTTGGCAGGAGTCAAGTGACGTGTTGGCGGGCGGCATGTTTTTTAGTTTGCATGGTCAGTGGCTGTTGGGCATTATGATTGAAATAAATATGCATCACTGGACTAAGTGATTAATTTTCAAAGGGGGCTTCCATATTTTGGTAAGCTCCAAACCTGAAGACCCCCACAACCACCAAGCCAGGGTTGTGGGGAAGAGGCCCTTGTCCTCATTAATTTGGGAACAAGGTGCTTTGCCAGTAAACAAACATCAAACTGAAGTTTGTCATTTTGCCATAGTATCACTTACCATTCTAAATGACAAATTCCTGTGGGCTTCTGTTTGTAAGTAAATTGGTGGGGGATCCTGGGTAATGTCATTGACCAAGTATGCCTAGGAAAGGGTCTCTGTGTGGTCCTGAAACATTGCTTTTCTATGTGATCATACAAGAATAAAGAGCTTTTCAATTTGAAACAAACTTGCTGGTGACTAATTGCATCTCTATTGCAGACTGTGGCCATTTAGGAGTTGTTTCAGTACCTTTTTAATCACATGGTTAATTTCAATATGGTGTGTGAGAGAAATTTACCACAAGTATGACACAGCGACACCGTCTCATATCACAAATCCATCACTCATACAAATAACAGAATACTCAGTGTTGTGATCCACCATCTGGAGCTGTGTATGTGTATGAGCAGTTGCAGATAGACATACACAGCACTGCAGTCTGTGTGATATTTTGTGAAAGGCAACGCTGTTCTCCAAAGCAATCCCTGCTGCCAGAGAACAGAGCTATCACTAAGACTTTGTTGAGACTTGTGGTTGGCAATAATGTGTAGTTGAAGTTTATTTGGCACTCGCCAATGCCCCCCCTTTAAGCTGCAATATGCAACAGACAGGAATGATTAGATGCTGTGGCCGCGATGCTTCTCCTAGCGCCCATGGCAAAGTTGACCCGTCATGTAGCGATTGATAGGTGGCAAGCCCTCCAAATGCTATACATTCAAGTCAATAGGGAAGCACTGCAAATGCCCTACAGCCATGTGCATTGCACTTGATTGTGGAGCGTTTGTTGGCACAAATAGGGGTTAAAACAGGCGATGAGGAGGCACCTCATCGCTTCCTCACCGCCTGTCAGTAGTCTCTGGAGCATGATCAGCATGCAGATCAGCTTCGAAAAGCAAGTAAGATTTAGGCACATGTCTAAATCTACTGTTACAAATCTGTATCGTTCTTAGTAGCATTCCCAGACAACGTTCTTAGCATTGTTGAAAACTGTCCAACCAATCTGCATATCTCCCAACTGTCCCTGATTTCGAACAACGTCCCTCTGTCCCTCATTCCTTCTGATTTGTCCCTCATTTTGGTCTGATCTATATAGATGTGTATAAAATGCACTTTTTATCTATAAAAAAGTGTTTTCCAGCGCTGAAACTTTATGATTTCTAAATTGCTGCATTTGTAAATTCCAAAAGCCAATATAAAGGAATAGAAGTGGTAAAAAAAAAGCACTTGTGGGTTTAACCAATCTTATTTTTTTGTACGATTCTCTCTTAAGGAGGCGTGGCAAGGGGTGTGTCCTATGCTAAAAGGTGTCCCCCATTCCCATCTCAAAAAGTTGGGAGGTATGAATCTGCATAGCAAAAGCAGGACAGATTCCAACGGGACCAAGTGCTACATACATTTAATGCCCCAAAGGGTTACGCAAAAGTGTCTGGCACAAGCTTCAAATTTCATAAAAAATTGTCTTTTCTATGTTGTTTTGAAGTATTGTTTGGCAGCAAAAAATAATTCAAGACACTTGTGCCTATGCAGTCAATTGTTTATTAATACATACATAAAATGGGCATAATTAAACAAGAAAGCTTTAAGACCCCTTTCACACTGGGGCATTTTTCAGGTGCTTTAGCGTTAAAAAAAAAGCGCCTGTAAAGCGCTTGAAAGAAGCCACAACTGCAATCCCAATGTGAAAGCCCGAGTGCTTTCGCACTGAGATCCCTTTCACACTGGGGCGTTTTTTAGGCGCTTTAGAAAAAGCGTCTGTAAAGCGCCTGAAAGAAGCCGCAACTGCAATCCCAATGTTAAAGCCCGAGTGCTTTCACACTGAGGCGCTGCGCTGGCAGGGCGTCAAAAAAGTCCTGCAAGCAGCTTCTTTGCAGCACTTTTGGAGCGGTGAATACACCGCTCATAAATCGCCCCTTCCCATTGAAATCAAGCACCTGCAAAACGCCTGAAAAGCGCTTTTGGTGGCGGCGCTTTGTGGGCTCTTTTAACCCCTTATTTGGCCACTAGCAGGAGTTAAAAGAGCCCCAATAGCGATTGAAAAACGCTGGTAAAGCGCCGCTAATTTAAGCAGTGCTTTACGAGCATTTTTCGGGCACTGGCAGTGTGAAAGGGCACTTAAAGCACTTGGTCTTTCACATTGGGATTGCAGATGAGGCTTCTTTTTAACGCTAAAGCGCCTGAAAAATGCCCCAGCATGAAAGGGGTCTAAGTGTGGGTAAAATGACAAGGTTTTATGACTACATTTCAGCTTTTTTTTTTTTTTTTAAATACCTTATAGTGACTAACAGCTGAAAATATCAGGACATTAATAAGTAACTACAGTACCCGTATGATGAAAGGCGTGCACTACTGATTATAACATATACCACTAGACTGATTATAGAATATACGTACATTTTCACACGCCAAAGTTTTATTAAAGAAAAGGGCTTTGATATCTTGCAGTTCCGTTTCTACAGCTGTGTCACGTCCTCTTAACTTTAGCCACACCTAAACCATGCACTGCATTAAACCCAAGCACCCGGATGCAGAGGTAAATGAGTGAAAAGCAATGCAATCAACCACCGTCTCGCTAAGCAGCTGTCAGAATGTGTACCAGGAACTGAATTTGTTCCTTTAGGTATCTAGGTGGTAGCTGTATTAAAGGAACATTTAAAGAACCCTACTATTATCTGACAGAAGGTGGATTTTTGTGTGTGTACTTGCTACAAATAAAGAAAGTAACTATTGAACAAGAAATATTTGTGAGTGTAGTTACTCACTGGAGTGGTATAGTAGTGGCAGACTGGATTCTGCCTGTTCCACAGTACCCAATACACAGGACGTGCAGTCCACCTTTTTTCATAGATCTATAGTTAACTGTATCTATTGTCAAGGGTTAGCTCAATAGGAATCACCTTTCCTGGGAAAAGCGTAGTCCAAACAACAGGTTTCTTAAAATCTGACTTGTAGCCAGTTAAATCCTTGTCATCCAGGCACTAACTGAACATTTGCAAATACATGCGTGAGCTACAGAACCCCGCCAAGGCACCCTGGTATCTGTAGTAAGGATGAGCCGAACACCCCCTTCCCCCCCCCTGGTTCGGTTCGCATCAAAACTTGCAAACAGGCAAAAAATTTGGACGCACACTGTAAAAGTCTATGGGAAATTAGCATGAAAAAGTGCTAATTTTAAAGGCTTATATGCAAGTTATTGTCATAAAAAGTTTTTGGAGACCTGGGTCCTGCCCCAGGAGACATGTATCAATGCAAAAAAAAAAAACTTTTTAACCACTTAATGACCGAGCCCCTTTCTGAGGTTTGTTGTTTACAAGTTAAAAACATTTTTTTTGTCATTGCAATACTTTCTGTCACCCTGTATTTGCGCAGCAGTCTTAAAAAGCGCACATTTTTTTTGTTGAAAAAATACAGTTTTTTGCATTAAAAAATAAGACAACAGAAAAGTTAACCTGATTTTTTTTTTATATTGTGAAAGATAATGTTGCGCCGAGTAAATTGATACCCAACATGTCAGACTTCAAAATTGCGCCCACTCATGGAATGGCGACAAACTTTTACCCTTAAAAATCTCCATAGGCGACATTTAAAAATATTAACATGTTGCATGTTTTGAGTTACAAAGGAGGCTTTGGAGTAAAATTATTGCTCTAGCGATCACTGCGATACCTCACATGTGTGGTTTGAACACTGTTTACATATGCAGGCGCTACTCACGTATGTTTTCGCTTCTACGCACAAGCTAGGCAGGACAGGTGCGTTTAAAAACATTTTTTCTCTTTTCTTATTTATGGCCCTTTAAGAGCTATGGGCGGAAGTGACATTTTTACGTCGCTTCCACCCTGCAATGATATGGAGAGGAGTGGGGGCCATCTTCACCTCACTTGTCTCCATACCAAGCCAGGAGAAGGATCCGATCACCTCCGACTGCTACCGACGGCTCCAGTAAGCGGAGGAGGGCACCGAAGCAGGGCAAGAAGCCCCTTACGCTGCCGATAAAAGTGATATTGTGGTGAATCCGCCACAGAGACCACTTTTATCTGAAAGCGGACTGCCCACCGAAGAAATGGATACCGGGGTTATGGCAGCTATCTGCAAAGTACTGATGTAAAAAATGTGGCGGGCGGTCTGTAAGTGGCTAAAAACTGATGTTTTTTCCGGGAGCAGTGATTTTTAATTATGCTTAAAGTGAAACAATAAAAATGAAATATTCCTTTAAATATCGTGCCTGGGTAGTGTCTATAGTATGCCTGTAAAGTGGCGCAGTTTTCCCGTGTTTAGAACAGTACCATTTCTAAAGGAAAAAAGTAATTTAAAACTGATAGCGGCTGTAATGAATTGTCTGGTCTTGGCAATATAGATAAAACTCATTGAAATAACCATCATGGGTCCCCCCCCCCCCAGTTCATTACCAGGCCCTTGGGTCTGGTATGAATATTAAGGGGAACCTCGAACTAAAAAAAAAAAAAATACGGTGTGGGGCCCCTCAAGAATCCATACCAGGCCCTTCAGGTCTGGTATGGATTTTAAGGGTAATTCTGTGCGAAAATTAGAAAAAAAAATGGCATGGGGGTCCCCTCAAAATCCATACCAGACCCTTATCCGAGCATGCAACCTGGCAAGCTGCAAGAAAAGAGGAGGGGACGAGAGAGCACCTCCCCTGAACCGTACCAGGCCACATGCCCTCAACATGGGCAGATTAGACCCCCTCATCCCCACAACCCTTGCCTGGTGGTTGGGGGGGTCTGCGGCCGGGGGGCTTATCAGAATCTGGAAGCCCCTTTAACAAGGGGATCCCCAGATCCCGGCCTCCCCCCTATGCGAATTGGTAACAGGTACATTGTACCCTTATCATTTCATAAAAAAAGTGTCAAAAATAGTAAAAAAGACAGGGGACACTTTGGGACAAGTCCTTTGTTAAAAAATTTAAAAATAAAAATGTCCCGCGATGTAGCTCCCTCTCACACCACCCAACAGGCCAAAAAAAGAAAAAAACAAAAAGCTGTAACGGCCCCGCCTCCATGGGAGGCTCCCGTCAAGTAACGCTTCTTCTCGATGACAGCTGTTATATTGCTGAGGGCGGAGCCACCCGGTGACGTAAACAGGTGACGCTGCCTCCCCCCTGACGCCACATGCGATGCATAGTTGCCGATTATGCTTTAAGAGGAAGTGAAACCCATCCAAATGATTTGGACCACCGCACAAATCGAAATCCATAAAAACATGGATGAGCGAGTTTGGGGTGGAGGAACTTGACTGGCATTCACAGAGTCCTGGCCTTAACCCAAAAGAACACCTTTGGGATGAATTAGAGCAGAGACTGCGAGGCAGGCCTTCTCGTCCACATTAATGCCTGACCTCACAAATGCGCTTCTGGAAGAATGGTGAAACATTCCCATAGACACACTCCTAAATCCTGTGGACAGCCTTCCCAGAAGAGTTGAAGCTGTTAGCCCTTGTACCCACGGTCGGAGATTCCGTCGGAATGTTTCCTATCAGAGCGTTTTGTCGGATATTCCGACTGTGTGTGGTCTGCATCCGACTGTTTCCGTCGGACCAACTTTTCCAACTTGCCGGTAAAATTTTCCGTCAAAAAGCTCCAATCGGACATACTGCAATCATGTGTAGCCTACTCCGACAGACAAGGTGCTCACAATCCAATTCGGACACGGAAGCGCTCACTCAGGTAAAACTACTGCTCGTAATCGATATATAGCACATTCGTCACGCTGCATTGTTAAAAATTCTTTCATGAAGCACATGGGACTAGAGGACAAATTTAATTTCTTAATGACTTTAAATAAAATAAAGCTAATAACTCACATCTGTGGTATGAATGGCCGCGGCCCTTTATTTTATTGGCATGACGATATACATATTAGCCAACTTAACATTGAAAATATGCACACATTGACGATATAACCTTTATAATCATCTTTGGATTATAAAATACCAAAAAAGGTTCAGCTTTGAAAGCTCGAACCCATAAAGTAATAACAAAACACTATACCAACAATGAAAAATAAAAGATGGCTATCAAGTAAAAACGGGGGAGGGAAGGGGAGGACCGCGACATTGGGAGGGGAGGGCGGGCGCCTTTTTCTTCTGCTGCAACCGTCGTTCTGAAGAAATTCGTTGGTCGTTTTCCTTTTATAACCTTCTGTTTATTTTCATAGGTTCGTTGGGTCACCTGATGTAACTGTAGAATATTCTGGAGGATTGATCAGGTGACCAGGTAAGTAACCAATTAATTACTGTTAAAAAATCTAACTGAAATTCCCTTGTCCCTATTCCCATATGTAGGGGGCGCTAGTATGCTCCCCCTACTCTCATGGGACTAGAGGACAAATTTAATTTCTTAATGACTTTAAATAAAATAAAGCTAATAACTCACATCTGTGGTATGAATGGCCGCGGCCCTTTATTTTATTGGCATGACGATATACATATTAGCCAACTTAACATTGAAAATATGCACACATTGACGATATAACCTTTATAATCATCTTTGGATTATAAAATACCAAAAAAGGTTCAGCTTTGAAAGCTCGAACCCATAAAGTAATAACAAAACACTATACCACACGCCAGGCTCCTTAAACTCAGGGAGCCTGGCACCCCACCCGGGCCACGGCCAATTCAATACAAGTAATAAAATCCAAATTTAAAATATCA
This sequence comes from Lithobates pipiens, assembly GCF_037356315.1. Lineage (NCBI taxonomy): Eukaryota > Metazoa > Chordata > Amphibia > Anura > Ranidae > Lithobates > Lithobates pipiens. Next base: position 173,951,878 of record NW_027507686.1, read on the forward strand.
TTGCCAATATCAGATAAATGCACCTGATCTGAGCGATATAAACCAGGCAAACCACCCTCCAAATCGACATGACGGAAGGATAGTCCATTTATCAAAGGCATAAATTTCTCAAGAAATACATTTACACGTCTACGAATTTTTTCTAAAAAGAAATGCATTGGATCAACCAACCATTTTAACCGAGGGATAATTTCAGAAAAAACTAAAACAGTCGATGGCAGAATATCGTGAAGAAGAGTAAGATCTGTTTTCATTTGCGCAACCAGATCTAAAGTTTTAACAAAACCTAAATCATTACCAGCTACATGTAAAATAATAATAGAAGGGTGAGGGTGAGAAGAAAGCCGAGCACGAATTGATGACTGAAGTTCAAACCACGACATTCCTCTGCATCCAAACCAAAGTACTTTATAGGAGGAATCATCAAGACCTAGGTTGAGGCCGTAGTAGCGCAATGACGCCCTGGTTTCAGCCCAGAAAACGAACGAGTGTCCGATTATCCACACCACACAAGGAGCCCCTACAAAGCAGAAAAACATAAATTAGGTCTCACATAAGATTTGAAACAGTTAGACTGCCAACCACCCAAACTTTTAATTGCAGTGGAAGAAAAACCCAGCGCAGCTGCTTCAGTTGCCGCTCCGATGCGAAAGGAATGGGTGGTGATTTTCAAATGCTGCAATCCCAAAAATATCAGGCATTTTTTCAAAATAACCCTGAACTGGTATTGTGTAAGTGGGATGCCAGAAGCATGTACCAAAAGAAGGCTACCGTGTAGTGGACGTAACAATAAAAATTTCGACAACAAAGAAAAGACGCAAAGAGGGGAATCGCTCATTTTATGAATTACAATCCAGCGACCCTTCCCCAACTGGTCAGTTTTGCTGAAGCGTAATAAAATTTTCACGTGATCCTCCTTCATAAAAACATCGGACAACAACAAACCTCCTGAAGCAGAAGAAGATTTAGGCAACAATTCGGAAATGCGAAATGCACCGAAAAAACAAAGGCAAAAGGAAACTTGCAGAAGAATGGATTCATAATCCGAAAAACAAATGACAGAGGACGCCACCAAGAGACGTTTCAAAATGATCGAAGTAATAGGAACTCTATCATCAACTCGGAAGTGCAACTTGCGATATCCTTTAAGAGCCTGAACGACTGAAAAATAATGAGTGCAAGGAGGCCACCCTCTCATCTTATTAAAAAAGGAAACGCCTGCCAATATTTTAACGATATGAGAATATGAATAAGAATGAAGCATCATAAATTCAACAAAGGCTAAAACCAAGGCTTCAGAAAATTGATTCACATCGATGACTTTAGAATTTAAAAAGGAACACCAAAGTGACCACGCGGCGTTGTATTGCGCCCGCGTGGAAGGTGCCAAAGAATTGGAAATGGACGAAACTACGGAGGGCAAACCACTGACCACAACGCTTCCGGGCAAGGACAACCAATTGGATCCGCTTCGGGTACCAAACTGTGAAATCGATCGAGCTGAAAACGTGACAAAGAATCAGCAATTAAATTAATATTACCTGGAATATACTTGACCTTAACCCATAAATTATATTTCAAACAACAAAAAACTAACTTCCTCAAAACTGCCAACACTGGTAAAGATTTAGATGTCAAACAATTTACTGCATATTCAACGCCCTTGTTATCAGAGTGAAAGAGAATGCGACAATTCCTAAGTCGATCGCCCCAAAGATCAAGGGCCACCAAAATAGGAAAAATTTCAAGCAAAACTATATTTTTGGTAAGACCCTGCTCGACCCAAGAAGTAGGCCAAAAAGCCATAGACCAGTGACCCTGCCAAAATGCGCCGTAACCAATCGACCCAGCCGCATCAGTATATAGCGAAATAGCTGAAGAGTCACAAAACGGGGCTTGCCAAATTGAACAACCATTATAGGTAGATAAAAATTGATCCCAGACCAATAGATCCGAGATCAGCTCAGAGGAGAGACGAACAAAATGAAATGGCGACTTATAATCCGCTAAGACTTTGTAGAGCCTTTTAGAAAAAACACGACCCATAGGAATTATGCGAGTGGCGAAGGCAAGCATTCCCAACAGAGATTGCAACGTTTTTACTGTGACCTTTTGTTTAGATACAACCAAGGAAACTAACTGACGCAACTTAACAAGTTTTTCAGAAGGGAGGCGACATTCCATCAAAGAAGTATCAATAGTAATCCCCAAAAATTCCAGACAGGTAGTGGGCCACACAGTCTTTTCCATCGCCAGGGGAATACCAAAACGTGCACATAAAACACGGAATTCACTAAACAAATAAAAACAATGCAAAGAATCAGCGGGACCAAAAAACAAAAAATCGTCCAAGTAATGAATAATATTAGTGGAATTAGCTTGAAACGAAACCACCCATTCAAGGAAAGAAGCAAAAGCTTCAAAATATTTACAAGACAATGAACAACCCATTGGAAGACTTTTATCGAAATAAAACGCACCCTCAAAGCAAAAACCCAAGGAGCTGTATGCAGAGCGATGAATAGGCAGTAAACGAAAAGCTGACTTGATGTCCGCCTTTGCTAGCAAAGCGGATTGACCAAACAGACGAATCCTAGAAACCGCATCGTCAAATGAAGAATACGTAACAGAACTATCAAGAGGATCGATACTATCATTCAACGAAGCGCCCAGAGGGTACGAAAGATGATGTATCAAACGAAAACTACCCTTATCTTTTTTATGTATTAAACCAAGAGGGGACACTCTAAAATTCGTAAAAGGTGGGGAAGAAAACGGCCCTGCCACACGGCCTTCGCGGACTTCTTTACTTATTTTTTCCGCAACTACCCCATGAAAACGCTTGACAGAAGGAAGATTCTCATGACAGATGCAACCTGAGCCGTCAAAAATTGGCAATCGAAAACCGTGAGAAAAACCATTAATTATGAGATCCGCTGTCAGACGATCTGGCCAAATTTGCAGAAATGGCAACATTTCGACTAGCTTCACTGGAGTTGCCGCCAGTACGAAAATTATCCCGTACATTAGATGGGACATTACTAGCCGATTTTTTAAAACAACGAAAAGACGGGTGATTACCAGAACATATGGCACATTCGTGTTTGTAACGGCAAGAATTAGGCCATTTACATTGTCCTTCATTAAATCCGAAACAGAGACCTTTCCTGAAAGGAGCCGGTTGCAAAGATGGAGAAGGAAGCAATTGTTTCTTAGGAATCAAGAGATTGAGCCACAAACCAACATCCTTGGAACCCCATTTCAAATTTTTATGGATTGCCAACTTTTGACGGAACGATTCATCATAATAGAACCATGCAAGACCAGAAAAAATTTTAAAAGCTTCAAGAATAATCTCAACATGTTGAAACATTCCACAACACAATTCAGGGTGTTTTTCACCCATAACGCTCGCAAAAATGCAAAAGGCTTGAAGCCAGTTATTAAAAGAACGAGGAGCCGATTTGCGTCTGTCATCTTCAGATTCTTTCTTTTCTAAACGGTTCTCTTTAAAAGAAGGGAGAAGGGAAAGAATATCAACATAATCACCTTTCCAGATTTTCTCTTTAACAGTTGCTGACAAATGAAAACCAAGAGGTGACAACTCGCAAACCAATGCTTCTTTAAAGCAACTCTCGGGGATTGAAGGAAACGATAACTGAGTAACAGCCGGCGCAGAAAACGCCGAAGGCAAAACTTCTGAACGCATAACATTTGAAATAGGTGGAGCAACATCCTTCCAAGCTTGCAACAATGGAGAGTCAGAATTAACCGATAAATTGTTAATGCAACGCTTGAAATAATCCGTAAAGGAATTAAACGAAGACAACAACGAACGTAATTGTTCAGACTCACCTCTATCCCCAGGCTGTACACCAGTCTGAGAAGATGCAGTCGTCAAAGACGAAACTTGTGCAGAACTTCCTGGCTGTACATCAGCAAGCGATGCAGAATTTGCTAATAAGTTATGCGATTCTGTAACAGAAGGAGTGGAATGAGAAACAGCAGATAAAGTATCAGGTAAGGGTAAAGAAACAGAATGCAATACATTGCAAAATGAAGGAGATGGAACATCATGCACAGAAATATTCGGCAAAGGTGTAGTACCAATCAAATTAGCAGACGGCAATAAATCACCTTTATCAGCGAATGAATTATTAGTAAGCTGAACAGCTGACGAAATAACATTTTCCATCCCTTCAGCAACCTGCTCATTTACTCTCAAAGAATGCATAGAAAAGTCATTATTAAAAGATGAATTACAATGAAATTGAGAGCTATTACTATTACCCTTAAGCTTTGCTTTTTTCTTCACAGGCTGGCACCTGGATTCGATCCAGCGAACCGGCCTCTGTCTATTCCTCTGTGGACGTCCAGTGGCAACTGCGCATGCTCCAGCATCGCCTTCCGAAGTCTGCCTAGCAACAGATGACGCTGCCGTGGAGGAGGCACTCATTTGCAGAGGAACCAAGCCAACATCTGAGTTTCCGGAGGGGAGAATTATCTGATGCACAGGAGGAGGAGCCATAGGAGGAAGGGGCTGTGAAGGAAGAGAGGACAGCTGAGCCACTGTATCTTCCGCAATTGAAACAGATGGCGGCGGAACGACGGAGGGGAGAGCGGAGGAAGCAGGAGAAAGGCCCTGAATTATGGCACGAAAGGGAGGAGGCAAAGCTGGAGAAGAAGCTGGAGACTGGCCTGAGGATAAGCAGAATCGCATCCAAGCATCGCCGTCCGGAGCAGAGGCCCTCTCAATCAGCTGACGCAGCAGAGAATCCATTGCAGGTAAGAGAGCAGCGCAGGGGTGCCTTTTTCTTCTGCTGCAACCGTCGTTCTGAAGAAATTCGTTGGTCGTTTTCCTTTTATAACCTTCTGTTTATTTTCATAGGTTCGTTGGGTCACCTGATGTAACTGTAGAATATTCTGGAGGATTGATCAGGTGACCAGGTAAGTAACCAATTAATTACTGTTAAAAAATCTAACTGAAATTCCCTTGTCCCTATTCCCATATGTAGGGGGCGCTAGTATGCTCCCCCTACTCTCATTCTCTTGTTCTTTACAATGCTGCAAGAGGGAACTTCTTTTGATGCTCATAGTCACACACACTTCTCCCGAACGTATTTCCTGACTCTTTTTTACTCATTTCATCAATACAATTTTTGAATTCGTCACATCTACACAATTTTATTTTTTGTTTATTGTTTTTTGGGTGAATTTTGTGTTTGTTTTTTTCATAAACATCTCCTTTTTTGACAGTTTGCTCATCTTTCCATTTTTTGGGGTGTGTTTTGTGTGTAAACTTACCACAACAACATTATTATATTTTTTATATTTCGTTTTTCTTTTTTAATCTACAGGAGGTTGTTTAGTGTTGGTACCCCTTGTTATTCATTTCACTTTGTTTTTTTGAAATGTACCTGCCTGCTCACAAATAAACTGGCCTTTTTGAAGTAAAACACATACGCAAGTATTTCTTCAAACAAAAAAAAACTTTATTTAGGTGTCAGTAACAAATAAAGAGGGAGGCAGCGATGGAGAAACTGGGGAAATTAGCGAAGCCTTTGGCCCCCAGGGCACACATTAACTATTTAAACACAAAACTTGGTGGCCTGAGGAGTACATATCTGAGGGAGAGAAGTCTGGTCTTGAAGTCCAAGAAACCAGGAACAGCAGCAGATGACATCTATGTTCCCAGGCTGTAGTACTACAACAGGCTGCATCTTCTGTCAGACCAGACTGAACCCAGGTCATCACACTCTGGTCTTCCTTCCACGCTTCCTTCCAGGCTGTGGCTGTGGTGCTGGAGGTGTAACAGAAGGAGGAGGAGCGGCATGGGCCAAATCACACAAGTTTGTTGTTTGTGTCATTTGGCCCAACAGACCCTTGTTGAGGGTGTGTATAATTACCTCCTTACACAAAAGCTGTTGCCCCTCCTCCGTTTTCTCCAGCTTGTACGCAGCCAAGGTGGCAAAGGCCTCTTGATAGGTGGGTTTGGCTTGGAGGGCCGCTGATGCCTCCCCACTGCCTGGTTGCCGCTGACCCCCGACTCCTCCTGGCTGCCACTTTCCACAGCCACCTCCTGGCTGCTGCATTCCACACTCTCCTCCTGGCTGATGTCTTCCTGTGTATGAAAAAGGGACATAGTTTTAGTTTTTGGTTCATCAAACACACATAATTTTCACATCAAGACTGTTGCAAATTGTTAACCAATAGAAAAGACTATCATTCTGAGCCCAGCATTTTTGGTTCTTGTCCCCAAGGTTTTTGGCCACTACTGTCTATTGATATGTGAAACACTTTCTAAAATCAGCAATTAGTGAGCAAAAATCAAGTTAACATGTTTCATTTATACTCCCAAAATATGTAGAACAATACTATACCTGGCTCAAGCTGGGCTCCCCCAGTTCTTCCTGAGTGGAAGGCCCAGGTTCGGCGTCGGAAGACTCAGCGAGTGTGGAATGTAGCAGAAAGGAAGAGTAGAGAGTGATTCTCTGGCCTCAACCTGGTCTGACAGAAACTGCATCCTGTTATAATACCACAGCCTGGGCACATAAACGTCATCTGCTGAAGCACCAGATTGCATGGACTGCAGCACCTTCTTCCTCTCCTTTAGATATGTACTCCTCAAGCCATCGATTTTCATTTTGAAATAGTTGACGTCTGCCTTGGGGACCACCGGCTTTACAAACTCAACCAGTTTCTCCATTGCTGTCTGCCTCTTTAGTTTGTTACTATACTGAGGGTGTGCCGCTTGCCACAGGCAGGGCATCTCCCTGTATTTATCGATGAACAGAGGGAGGAAGCTATGATCATTGAACTCGTCCATAATGTCTGTAAGACACAACACAAGACAAACCCTAATGTCAGGCTAAACTCCACTAATGTAGGCCTCAATCTAGAAGCAGTATAGCCTAGTGATGTACCAAGTTCAAAATTTTACCTTCATTTGCACGTTCTTCGCGTCAGCTTCTCCCTCTGTTCACAGATCGTACGGACGACACACGCGTGTTGCGTTTTATATACAGTGCGCATGCGTGAAACTCCGCCCGCCCCTGATGTTCTTTCTAGACTATTCCCCGCCCCTTCGCTTTCGGCGCAGTGGGGAGAGCACATGGCGGAGAGAACGCAGGTGCGCAATCAGAGTTCCACTAACGAGGAGGAGGGAGAGGAAAGCCCGGAGCCTGAAACGTCCCGATCCAGGAAGAGAAGATTTAAGGCCTCAAATATGTCTTTTGGAGAGATGTTGGAACAGGACCGACTATGAAGGGAAGTATGGACCTTACCCAAACCCAAATATCAGAAAGGCCAAGATCCTGAATAAAGTTGTGAAGAGTCTTCAGAAGAATTTTGGGGTACGCCGATCCATGGATCAACTGAGAAAACGCTGGTCAGACCTGAAACTGAGGGAGCACGAGCAGTACATAAGGATCAAGCGCGTTCTTCAAAAAGTAAGTAGTTGTCGTGTGTTCATATGATTATTCTTGCTTGCATACATGCTCCATGTGCTTTGATTTCATGTTGTGCATTTTAAAATGGCCCCTTTCAAGTTCATGGTTTCATTTATTCGTAAGAAACATCGTTCTGCAGGTAAGTATTCCAGCTTAACAAAGTGTCCACAATAATGTTCTCACCTTGGAACTCGGCCAAAATACACAATTGTACAACACTTCCAAGCAATGTTTCATATTCATATTTCTGCCCTCTGTGTGCTAATTATTCTTTTTTTACATTCTCATAGGGGAGAGAAGACTCGGCAAGTATGAGGACACCAGGGACCCTACCCCTCCCAAAGAAGGCAAAATTCCAAAACCAGAAGCAGAGGAGCAGGAGGAGGAGGAGGAAGGAGAGATCGTTGAAGTTGGACAAATTGTCACCACAACAGGTGAGTGTTGGTAAGCTCATCAATGTATGTCACCATATTTATAATACATGGTGTGTTTTTTTGCTTTGTTTTGTAGGTGATGTGGAAGAAGAATCCCATTTTACCAGTGAAAGTGCCCAGATCCTGATTGGGGAGCTAATGGGGTGCAATCGGGATTTAGAAAATATACAGCAAAACCTCAATGATGTTAAAAATAAAATGAAGAACATCATTGATGTTTTGGGGAGAGTGTGAAACAGCCCAAACTAGCTAGGGTTTTATTTTTTGGCTTTTAAACCACAACTTTTGTATTTTTTGAAAATACAAATTTGGAAGATGCACAGAGTGTGTCAACATGCGCTATCTCCCACCATGGGGGATCAATGTACGTGTTTTGTGGAAAGTGGCTGAGATGAAGGGGTTGCAGCCCCAAAACATGATGGGAGATAGCACATGTTGACACACTGTGTGCATCTTCCAAATTTGGCTTTTCCAGGGGTGACACCCCATGTGATGAAGGCAATATCAGCCCAGTTTGTACATACTCATGTCTGATATTGTCTTCACTTTTCAAATTTGAACTTTGTAAGTGTTGTGTATGTGTGTTCTGTATGTTACGCTTTGATACATGCCTGTTTACACAAAAACAAAAAGTTAAAAAAAAATTACCTGAAAGACTGTTTTTGATACACCTGTTTGTTGGTTTGTTGTAAAACCCTTTTCTAAATGCACATGTGAATGTGCTTTGATTAAAAAGTTAAATTATCAACAATGTGTGGCTTCCTTTTTCATTGCGCAAAAGATGTATTTGGAGTAAAACTGTTGGTGTGTTATTTACTAAAGGTAACTCCACTTTGCACTCCAAGTGCAGTTTCAGGTGTACTTTTACAGTGCACTTGTAGTACATAGTGGATGTGCCTTTAGTAAATAACACCCACAGTGATGTGTTAATTTTCACAATCATGCCATTTTCCTGCCATGGTAATGAAAATGAGCAAGATTTTGGTCAGTAATGCACTACATACATTAGTTACCAAAAACAAGGTGTGTGTGTAGCAGACCCACAACATAATAAGATTATCTGAAGAAGAGACTGTCCCCTCATCTCACTCAGAACTTGGGTTTGCACTGTTGGTGAAAAAGGCACAACAAGAAAAAACATAAATTTACCTAGGAGACACCTAAAACCAAACCAAGCAGTAAATGAAAACAAATCTTGGAGTTTCAAAGAAAAATGTATTCCTAAAATGCCTCTCAGACATTGTCTGGCATATCAGTGGCCCCCATACCCACAAAGTAGTCCATGTATTGGGTTCTGACCTCACGGGAGCTTTGGGGGGGCGAGCCAGGATGAGCAGCTTCAAGGCCCGTGAGGTTCTCATTTTCCAGCAAGTCTGCTTCTTGGACAACTGAGACCGCATAGTTTGCAGAATGTCTTTTTAGGAAATTGTGAAGAACACAGCAGGCCAGCACAATGTGATTGATTTTGTATTCCGCCATGTGGATAGGCATTAAAAAAAGGCGGAACTGGCTGGCCAGTATTCCAAAGGTGTTCTCCACCACTCTTCGAACTCTGGACAGGCGGAAATTAAAAATCCTCTGGTCCGGGGTGAGGGTCCTCATCGGGAAAGGCCACATCAGATGGTTCGCCAGGGCAAACGCCTCATCCGCGACAAAGATGAACGGGAGTCCTTCCTGATTCTCCTCTAGGGGTGGCAAGCCCAGACTGCCACTCTGGAGACGCCAGTAGAACTCCATCCGTGAGAACACTCCACCATCCGACATCCGTCCATTTTGCCCCACGTCCACGTACAGGAAGTCATAGGTCGCAGACACCACCGCCAACATCACGATACTATTAAACCCCTTGTAATTAAAATAGTACGACCCCGAGTTGGGTGGTGGGACGATGCGGACGTGCTTCCCATCAATTGCACCTCCACAATTGGGAAAGTCCCAACAACTGGCAAAGTGGGAGGCCACAGTCTGCCATTCCTGTGGCGTTGAAGGACACTGTGGAGTGAAACAAGACCAAAAATTAGTAATTTTGCAAATCAACATTGCAATCAGATTAGACACCAACATTTTTGGCCAAGATCAGTATAACATTTTGGGAATGGAGTATTTAAAGCCTAAAGTATAAAGTCCCCTTATCAGAGTCATCACCCCCCCCATCCCCCCATCTGATGGGCCCTTGCTAAAAAATGAGGGGGGGATGTTTTGGACAGGTAACCCTCTCCACTTGATTGAGAGCTGAATGCCTAAATAATGTGTGATACTTTGGGAAGCCCCTCCTTACTTACACTATTGGCAGCCCACCGGACAGGTAAGAAGTGTCATAATACCAAAAAGAAAACAAAATGGAAGCACATTTTGACATTCTGCTATTACATATCAAGATAATAATAGGGGGAAAAAAAATAAAAAAAGGATAGCATTTGAAAGTATTGAGGCAGGCCCTTGCACTACATGCTTTGGTGAACTCGTTCATAAATGTGAGCATCAAAACTTACCTTCATATAGTCCTTCTGCAGGACAGGTCTCTGGAATAATGATCCCCAGAGCCTGGGGGGAGATGCCTGTAGAGAACTTGAGGTCCTGAAGGCTTCTCCCTGTCGCCAAGTAGCGCAACGCGGCGATGAGCCTCTGCTCCGGAGTGATGGCTTGCCGCATGCAGGTATCCTGCCTGCTGATATAAGGGGTCAGCAAAGCCAGCAGACGGTGAAAAACGGGGTCCGTCATCATGAGATAATTCCTGAAATCATCAGGATCATTCTTGCGGATCTCATGGTGCAAAGGCATGTGCGAGAACTGGTCACGCTGGCGCAACCAATTCTTGGTCCACAAACGCCTTCCCTCCCTGTTCATGGACCGGGCTTGTGTCAAAGTAAGAACCCCAACACGAAGCCCCTGCACAGCACAAACTCTACGATGAGTACATAGACGAGACATGGTTTGAAAACCGACGGCTGGTCAGAACGGACAACAGAAAGAACCGATAAACAGCAATGCCTGAAAGAACAACTTGAAAAGCAGAAGCAAGCAGACAATAAGCAATGCAAATCAAAGTGTACTATACCAAGATATAGTCCACAATGAGAAACAAATACTTACTGACTACACGCACTGATTATCAGATACGCAAAGACAAGCAGAAACTGAAGAGTAGTACCAAACTGAATCACTAATCTGAAAAGCGCGAATCGTCTCTCCCCAAACTTCTACTAACAGGCGATACACACGAGATCAGCAGAAGGAGCCCAAAGGGTGCCGGGCGTGGTGCTGAACTTCCCTTTTCTAGTCCCGCCGTACGCGGCTTATGTCACTGCGTTCTTGGCAACCGGAAATTCCGACAACTTGGTCCGACCGTGTGTATGCAACATCACTTCCGCACCTCGTCCGGAATTAATCCGTCGGAATAACTCCGACGGATTTGGTTGTCGGAATCTTCGACCGTGTGTACAAGGGCTTAGAGCTGCAAAGGGTGGGCCAACTCAATATTGAACCCTACAGACTAAGGCTAGGATGCCATTAAAGTTCTTGTGCGTGCAAAGGCAGCTGTACCAATACTTTTGATAATACGCATATATGTATATATATATATATATATATATATATATATATATATATAATTTATATATGTATTGCATTGTAGATGGCAATGAATAGCACTTTTTCATTTAATTAGAAGTCTAAAGCTGTTTTTATTGTTTATTAATTGTATTACCTCTGCTTTTGTTATATGCAAAAAAGTCCTCAAAGATCCAGACATTATGGGTAAATCCAGAGTTAAAAAGCAGACCAACCAAACATTACTCATGCCAATAGAGGACTAGGCTGGGGCATCTGTCCTCTTGGGCAGTAGACATGGGCGCAGTACAAAAAATTGTTGTGTTTCATTCCGTTTCGTTCCGTGCGAATAAAAAATCGTATTTCGTAATTCGTGTACAAAATTCAATTCGGATTCGTACGAAATACGAATTGTCAGATTCGTAAACTTTTCATTAAATAACTAAAGTTTGTTACGATGAATTCATCATTATGAGGGGCTCTCACCATTCCTATGCTGTGCTGACTTCCTGGGTTTTTAAACTTTAGTTACGTTGAATTTTCGTTAAAATAACGAAAGTTCGTTATGATGAATTTATCATTATGAGGGGCTCCCACCATCCCTGTGCTGTGCTGACTTCCTCTGATTGGTGAACAAAACACCAGTCATGTTTCTGTTAATTTGGATCCGAAATTCATTAACGAAATTTCGTATTTTGTATGAAATTCCTAAAGATAGAAATTCCCATAGGGTTCCCACCATCCCTGTGCTGAGTTCCCAGGTCTGTACACCCGCTGGGTGTCCATTATGAGGGGTTACCACCATCCCTGTGCTGAGTTCCCATTTCTGAGTGTACACCCGCTGTGCCCATTATGAGGGGTTCCCACCATCCCTGTGCTGTGCTGACTTCCTCTGATTGGTGAACAAAACACCAGTAATGTTTCTATTAATTTGGATCCGAAATTTTGAAATCCCGAAATTTCATATTTTGTATGAAATTCGTAAGCATAGAAATTCCCATAGGGTTCCCACTATCCCTATGCTGACTTCCCAAGGTTTTAACTTTTAGGTTCATTAACTTTTCGTAACAATTACGAATTTTCGTTATGATGAATTTATGATGAAAGCGGCCAGATTGACTTCCTTCTCTAGTTCCGTCGTACCTGGAGTCACATTCAAAATGAACAGACTTTAGTCCGTGTGTGGGCAAGTCCGTTCATTTTGAAAGTCCATTGGACCTCCGCCAAAAGTCCGACGGGAATTCCGCCTGAAAGTTCGTTCGTGTATGTGCAAGTCCGCTCGTTGGGAAAGTTCCGCGGACCTCCGCTGCAAAGTCCGGCGGATTGTCCGCTGGACCAAGTCTGCCGGAAAGTCAGATCGTGTGTACGCAGCATTAGTGTTTCATTTCTGGTCATTTATTATTTGTTCTATTGTTACTGAAACAATTACTTTTTTTTTTTTTTATTCTTTATTTTATTTTCAAAAAAGATATACAAATGTGAGTACCATAATCAGCACAGTACATTGGATAACGTTTATAAAGTCAACCAAAAACAATTGTTTCTTACAGAGCAGGAGAGTGTTTGACATGTGCAGACCGTTCAGATCCGCCTGTCAGTTTTTTCAGCGGACCTGAACGCGGTCGCTCCATACATCTCTATGGAGCGACGGATGTTAGCCTTGACATATCCGCTGACATCCGATCTGCCCCGATCCGATCCACTCCACAAAATCCAGACGGATGGAAACCCTATTTTCCATCCGTCTGGTGGATCGGATGAAAACGGACAGGTGGTCTGTAATCATCCGATCCCCCCATAGAGGAAAGCGGAGATCTGACAGATCCGTCCCTGCACAGTGTGCAGAGACGGACTTGTCATCCGCCGCCAACAGAACGATCCCTGCTGAGCAGGCTGATGTCTGAATACGAGTCCGCACATGTCAAAGGGGCCTAAAGCTATCTTTCACTCTCAATCATCTTTATTAACTTTTTCGACACAAAATTAACATGAGTATTCACATCATCACCAACTTAAAAGTTATAACAAGTTTACATTTTTACCCCCCCCCCCCCCCCCCCGAAAATCCCCACCCAACCCACCCCCTTGATGAGCACACACTGTTAGCACCGACCACTCCAGTTCCGGTGGTATTTAACTGGCTGGAAGAGAGTAGACAACACAGGGAGCGAAAGGGGGGCGGCGCGCCCGGAGGCCAGGCCAACGGGGGGGGGGGAGAACCGAGAAAACCCGCAGTCCCCCCCACCGGCAATATACCAGCCAAGCGGGAGCTAAGCCCGCCCCCGGGCGCCCCGCCCAAGGGGTAACCCATCTCACTCAGCCAAGGGTTCCATAATGCTCCAAATTTCTTTAGGTTATTCTGCTTTATATATAACACCCTTTCACACCACACCGTGGAATTGATGGCTTTGACCCATGTTTCAAATACAGGGGGGTTTCTGGCTTGCCAGTTCATTGCTATTAACCGCCTGGCCTGGTACAGGCACCTTAGTGCTGACGTCCTTGCTGCGGAGGATAGTCTACCCTCCTCCAGGATCCCTAAAAGACATGTCCTAGCTTCTGGCTTCAGCGTAGTCTTAAAGGTCCTGTTTATTCTATGTACTATTTCTATCCAGTACCTGTACAGCTTTGGGCATATCCACATCATATGGATAAGATCCCCCGGTGCTTTACATCTAGGGCATTCATCCCTAGATTTCCTACCCATTGTCCACATCTTTTGGGGGGTATAATATGCTCTATAGGTAAAGAGAGGCCTAAAGCTATCTACTCTGGTTGTCAATATGCTTAATACACTACAGTCTTTATTGTTTTAGGTAATATTATATTTACAACTTACTGATCATGTGCTGTGGCCTAGAGATGTAATAATTTAGCAGGGACTCCCTTGAGATATGAAAATATTCCAGGGGTTCCTCTGTAATAAAAATATTGAGAAATGCAGGTTTATAGGAAACATTGCTCTGGCTGGCTGTATTGCTTTACAAAAACTTCAGATTAGTTCTCTGTCTTGTCAAAGCCAGCTGATAAGAGTAACTAATAGAACCCACTTGAACTAGAAAGCATAAGTTTTGTTGTTTTCAACAACTTGAAAACTGCCTCAAATCAATAGAGGACTGGATGACCACTAACTCCCTCCAGCTGAATGAATCAAAGACAGAGCTTCTTATCTTACACCCAAATCATAAGCCCGCAACCAAAACCTCCTGGTCTCCACCAACCGTCTTTGGGCAGACTATCTCCCCAAAGACCAAAGCGAAGAGTGTCGGGGTTATTTTAGACGCACAAATGTCAATGGATGCGCAAATAGGATCTGTAGTCAGTCGATCTCACCATCTGCTACGCATGCTTCGCAGACTCATCCCTTTTATCCCAAAGAATGACAAAGCAGTGGTAGTTGGAACAATCATTAATTCACGACTGGACTACGCAAACTCGCTTTACATAGGATTACCACAATATCAACTTGCGCGATTACAACTGATCCAAAACATGGCGGCAAGGCTGATAACAGGAAAAAAAACCTGGGAATCCATCCTGAGGAGCTTACATTGGCTAACCGTAAAAAATCGAATCACGTTCAAGACCCTGTGCCTCACCCACAAATGCGTGCATAGAGAAGCTCCGCAATACCTAATGGAGAAAATAAATCATTACACACCAAACCGCAGTCTTCGATCAGCCAACAAAAACCTCCTCCTCGTGCCCAAAGCCCGGTATAAATCCAAGGGTGATCGGAGATTCGCTGTCCAAGGGCCTCGGCTATGGAATGCTTTACCAATCAACATCCGCCAGGAAGAAAATCACCTGGCTTTTAGGAAAAAACTCAAGACCTTCCTCTTTTAGCAGATGATCAAAGCTCGCTACAGCGCCTAGAGGCGATTCAGTTCGCATTGTGCGCTATACAAGTATTTCATTCATTCATTCATAAGTATGTAATACAATGTAGACATCTAAAGCCCCATACACACGATCAGATTATCTGCTGAGTTTTTCCTTCAGATTTACCAAAACCATGTAGTAGAAGGGCCTGCCTGATTGCATACACATTGAAACTCCCAAGGTTTGTCCTCATATTATATGGTTTTGGTAAATCTGAAGGAAAAACTCAGCAGATAATCTGATAGTGTGTATGGGGCTTTGAAGTACTCAGTTGCTATATCAGACATCCCAACCTGCAAAAACAATTTTCAGGGAGGTGGCGCTCCGTCCCCACCAATGATTTAACACAACTAGATGATGACACAGTCACACAGACACACAGCCAGTCACACATTCACACAGCCATACACACAGCCAGACACAGACACACAGCTAGTCACACAGACACACAGCCAGACACACAGCCAATCACACATTCACACAGCCATACACACAGCCAGTCACATAGACACACAGCCAGTTACATATTCACACAACCAGACACACAGCCAGTCACACAGCCACACAGACACACAGTCAGTCACACAGCCACACAGTCAGTCACACAGACAGACATACAGACAAACAGCCAGTCATACAGCCACGCAGACACACAGTCAGTCACACAGCCAGTCACACAGCCACACAGCCAGTCACACATTCACACAGACACACAGCCATACACACAGCCAGACACAGACACACAGCCAGTCACACAGCCACACAGCCAGTCACACATTCACACAGACACACAGCCATACACACAGCCAGACACAGACACACAGCCAGTCACACAGACACACAGCCAGACACACAGCCAATCACACATTCACACAGCCATACACACAGCCAGTTACATATTCACACAACCAGACACACAGCCAGTCACACAGCCACACAGACACACAGTCAGTCACACAGCCACACAGTCAGTCACACAGACAGACATACAGACAAACAGCCAGTCATACAGCCACGCAGACACACAGTCAGTCACACAGCCAGTCACACAGCCACACAGCCAGTCACACATTCACACAGCCATACACACAGCCAGACACATAGACACACAGCCAGTCACATAGACACACAGCCAGTCACATATTCACACAGTCAGTTACATATTCACACAATTAAAACAATAAATAGTGTAGCGCTTCTAATTAAGTGAATGTGTAATCCTGTGAGGGAAGTCCAAATGCGATCACGAAAAAACAAATTGATCAGTGATCATGTGGAAAGGTCACATAGAAAAGGTCCATAAACAATCATAGAAAGAGTTCATATGTAATCATAAACAAAATCCCCTGTGATGTGACTGGTGCAGAAAAAGTATAATAGGAAATTCTTCCAAGGGGATAGGAGTTTCAATAGTCAAATACAACCCGATATATCAGCTTGTCTGCAGAGATCACAAAGGTAGATGGAATACTCTTACCGACTGTGGTGGACTCACACGGTCTTACGACAGTTGAGTCGGAAAGGCTTGGGGTCCCAACCTGGGACTAGATGGTAAGGTGGTGGACGCCCGACTGGATGTTGAGAGAACTCCAAACAACTAAAGACCGTAGGAGGTGTCTCGCAGGGGGATCTCCAAAGTCTTCTTTGTCCAATTCAGATGTAACTCGATTGGAAGTTACAACCCCAGACGGGGGGTGGGAGATTTTAGGAAATTTAGACCAAAAAAGAAAAAGAAAAAAGAAAGCTCCATATGGTGCGGGTCAAAAAATGTTAACCATCGGGTTTTATTAAAAAGTCAAGTAATTAAGTAAAAATTATGACTAGTGATCACAAGTGAACAAAATAAAAGCAATGTGGGGTGCCAAAAAGCGAGTCCGACGCGTTTCGACATAGAGTGTCTTCAACAGGGGCATGACTGGGCCACACAGCCAGTCACGCAGCCAGCCACACAGCCAGTCACACAGCCACACAGTCAGTCATGCAGCCGGTCACACAGCCAGTCACACAGCCACACAGTCAGTCACGCAGCCAGTCACAAATCCAGTCACACAGACACACAGCCAGTCACACAGCCTGCCACACAGCCACACAGCCAGGCACACATTCACACAGCCATACACACAGCCAAGCACACAGCCAGACACATAGACACACAGCCAGACACATAGACACACAGCCAGTCACATAGACACACAGCCAGTCACATATTCACACAGTCAGTTACATATTCACACAGCCAGACACACAGCCAGTCACACATCCTGTCACACAGGCACACAGCTAGTCACACATCCTGTCACACAGGCACACAGCCAGTCACACAGCCACGAAGTCAGTCACGCAGTCAGTCACACAGCCTCACAGTCATCCACGCAGCCAGTCACAAATCCAGTCACATAGACACACAGCCAGTCACACAGCCACACAGCCTGCCACACAGCCACACAGACACACAGCCTGCCACACAGCCACACAGCCAGTCACACAGACACACAGCCAGTCACACAGTCAGTCACACATTCACACAGCCAGTCACACATTCACACAGCCAGACACACAGCCAGTCACACAGACACAAAGCCAGTCACATAGCCACGCAGCCAGACACACAGCCAGTCACACATGCACAAAGCAAGTCACACACAGTCACACAGCCACACAGAGACACAGCCAGTCACAGAGATCCACAGCCAGTCACAGACACACAGTTACATATTCACACAGCCAGTCACACAGCCAGTCACACAGACACACAGCTAGTCACACAGTCATGCAGCCAGTCACACATTCACACAGCCAGTTACACAGACAGTGAAACAACCAGCCACACAGCCAGTCACACATTCACACAGCCAGTCACACAGCCACACAGAGACACAGCCAGTCACAGAGACACAGTTACATATTCACACAGCCAGTCACACGGACACACGGCCAGACACACAGCCAGTCACACAGACACACAGACAGTCACACAGCCAGTGAAACAGCCAGCCACGCAGCCAGTCACACATTCACCCAGCCAGTCACACTGCCAGGCAGCCATACATACAGTCAGCCACACAGCCAGTCACACATGCACACAGCAAGTCACACATGCACACAGCAAGTCACACATTCACACATCCAGTCATACAGCCAGTCACACACAGACAGACAGTCACAGAGACACAGTTACATATTCACACAGCCAGTCACACGGACACACAGCCAGACACACAGCCAGTCACACAGACACACAGCCAGTCACACAGCCAGTGAAACAGCCAGCCATGCAGCCAGTCACACATTCACCCAGCCAGTCACACTGCCAGGCAGCCATACATACAGTCAGCCACACAGCCAGTCACACATGCACACAGCAAGTCACACATTCACACATCCAGTCATACAGCCAGTCACACACAGACACACAGCCAGTCACAGACACACAGTTACATATTCACACAGCCAGTCACACAGCCAGTCACACGGACACACAGCCAGACACACAGCTAGTCACACAGCCACACAGACAGTCACACAGTCACGCAGCCAGTCACACATTCACACAGCCAGTCACCCAGCCAGACACCCAGCCAGCCACCCAGCCAGCCACACAGCCAGTCACACAGCTAGTCACACAGCCGGTCACACAGCCAGCCACACAGAGACACAGCCACACAGAGACACACAGTTACATATTCACACAGCCAATCACACAGTCAGTCACACAAACACACGGCCAGACACACAGCCAGTCACACAGCCACACAGCCAGTCACACAGACAGTGACACAGCCAGCCACACAGACAGTCACATATTCACACAGCCAGTCACTCAGCCACACAGCCAGTCACACAGACACACTGCCAGTCACACAGACACACAACCAATCACATACCGACACAGCCAGTCACAAATCCAGTCACATAAAAACACAGCCAGTCACACAGACACACAGCCAGACACACATCCAGTCACACAGCCAGTCACACAGCCTGTCACACAGACACACAGCCAGACACACATCGAGTCACACAGACACACATCCAGTCACACAGAATGTCAAACAGCCAGTCACACAGCCACACAGCCAAACAGCCAGTCACATAGACACACAGCCAGTCACACATTCACACAGCCAGACACGCAGCCAGTCACACATTCACACAGCCAGTCACACGGACACACAGCCAGACACACAGCCAGTCACACAGACAGTGACACAGCCAGCCACATAGACAGTCAGACAGTCACGCAGCCAGTCACACATTCACACAGCCAGTCACACAGCCACGCAGCCGATCACACATTCACACAGCCAGTCACACAGCCACGCAGCCAATCACACATTCACACAGCCAGACACACAGTCAGCCACACAGTCAGTCACAGAGCCACACAGCCATGCACAGGGCCGGTGCTACTACTAGACAAACTAGGCGTTTGCATGCTCTGCAGGCTGACACATGTAACTAACTCAGTCCGATCGGTAGTGTAATTAGAGGCGCAACACAGCACTGGAGTCAGTGCTAGAGGAAGCAGAGCTGATACTTCCTGTATAGCGGCGCCTTCTGTCACATTGGCAGGGCAAAGGGGGTGGGGTCAGGGGTGGGGCCAATGGGGACGCAAAATTAGGTTTCTCCTAGAGTGTCAAAAATCCTCCACGCAGCCAGTCACATATTCACACAGCCAGTCACACATTCACACAGCCAGACACACAGTCAGCCACACAGCCAGTGAAACAGCCAGCCACACAGATAGTCACAGAGCCACACAGAGGGACAGCCAGTCACAGAGACACACAGTTACATATTCACACAACCAGTCACACATGCACACAGCCAGTGACACAGCCAGTCACACATGCACACAGCCAGTCACGCAGCCACACAGAGGCACACAGCCAGTCACATAGACAGTCACACAGAGGCACACCCCTGGTGACCTGGAGTGGAAATCTGAAACACTTCACATGGCACAGGCAGACTGGTGGCAGATAACAGCACCCAGCTCCATCTCCAAGCAGAAACTACAGCACTGGAGCCAGTGCTAGAGGAAGCAGAGCTGATACTTCTTGTATAGCGTGCCTTCTGTCACATTGTCAGGGCAAAGGGGGTGGGGTCAGGTGTGGGGCCATTGGGGGCGGGAAAACTAGGTTTCGCCAAGGGTGTCAAAAATCCTTGCACCAGCCCTGGCCACGCAGCCAGTCACACATTCACACAGCCAGTGACACAGCCAGCCACACAGACAGTCACGCAGCCGGTCACACATTCACATATTCACATTTCTTTTACAAACTTTTACAAACTTTTGGGGGAAAAAGGGTTAGGGCCAGGACACTCTTAAGTAGTTGCAAGTTCAAAGAGCAGACTCCGAGATTTCAATAGAAGGACAGCCGTGCAGGGAAAGGCCTCCAGCAAGACGCCACATCTGCACGTGCAGGAATGCTGTCTCTTATGGCAACAGTCTTTAACAGTTCCTAATACAACTCGTAACAGTTCTTTCACCTTCACTACAACTTCTCCTTGTAGTTTTTCAGCCCACTGAGCTCCTAGTTTCTCACTAGACCCACTGATTCACTGCCACTGAATCCCTTGAGCTCCTCCAATCCTCAGAGTGGGATCTTCCTCAAACGTCACCCCCGTCTCTCTGCTGGGTCCCTAGCTTGGCACTCACAGATACTTCTCAAGCTTCACCCCACTGGCCTGCTTGGTCCCTGGCTTGGCACACCGCCTGAAGTTTCCCCATTCTCCACTGTTGGTGAGAATACTGCTCTGGTACTTGCTTCAGTTACTCACTGTTAGGGATGAGCTTCGAGTTCGAGTCAAACTCATGTTCAACTCGAACATTGCCTGTTCACCTGTTCGGCGAACAGTGAACAATTTGGGGTGTTCGCGGCAAATTCGAAAAGCTGGGAACACCCTGTACAAGTCTATGGGAGAAATCAAAAGTGCTAATTTTAAAGGCTAATATGCAAGTTATTGTCCTAAAAAGTGTTTGGGGACCTGGGTCCTGCCCCAGGGGACATGGATCAATGCAAAAAAAAGTTTTAAAAAGGGCCGTTTTTTCGGGAGCAGTGATTTTAATAATGATAATGATTAAAGTGAAACAATAAAAGTGTGCTTAGAACTGTCCCTGCACAAAGTGTAATTTCTGCAGGAAAAAAAGTATTTTAAAATCACTCGCGGCTATAATGAATCGTGGCTATAAAAAAAAGCGTGGGGTTCCCCAAAATTCAATTACTAGGCCCTTCAGGTCTGGTATGGATATGGATATCAAGGGGAACCCCGCGTCAAATCCCCCAAAAAATTGACATGGGGTTCCCCCTAAATATCCATACCAGACCCTTCAGGTCTGGTATGGATATTAAGGGGAACCCCACGTCAAATAAAAAATTTTTTTTACGTGGGGGTCCCCCTAAAAATCCATACCAAACCCTTTATCCGAGCACGCAACCTGGCAGGCCGCAGGAAAAGAGGGGGTCTGTGACCCCTCAAAGCACCATGTCCCCATGTTGATGGGGACAAGGGCCTCATCCCCACAACCCTGGCCGGTGGTTGTGCGGGTCTGCGGACGGGGGGGCTTATTAGAATCTGGAAGCCCCCTTTAACAAGGGAACCCCCAGATCCTGCCCCCCCCTGTTTGAAATGGTAAGGGGGTACAAAAGTACCCCTACCATTTCACAAAGAAAGTGTAAAAAATAGTTAAATAAGACAAACACACTTTTGAATAATTCCTTTATTAAAAATAAAAAATATGAAAAAAAAAAGATTCCAGCGGTGGTAATCCACTCTTGCTATCCAGCGAATCCATCCATCCATCTTCTGTCTCCACGGAGGAAACACTGCGGGGATCCCGGCGGCTGACATTTCTTATATGACGCTAGTGAGGGAAGCCGGGCTTCCCCAATGACATATGGGTGACCCCGCTCCCCTCTGATGTAACGCAGGTTTCCGTTGCTGGATCACCCTTCGCTGGATCAGATCAGCCATCGCTGGACCCTGGAGAGATGATCATCCGTCGCTGGATAGCAAGAGTGGATTACCACCGCTGGAATCTTTTTTTATTTTTTTTATTTTTAATAACGGAATTTTTCAAAAGTGTGTTTGTCTTATTTAACTATTTTTTACACTTTCTTTGTGAAATGTTACCCCCTTACCATTTAAAACGGGGGCGGGATCTGGGGGTCCCCTTGTTAAAGGGGGCATCCAGATTCTGATAAGCCCCCCACCAGCAGATCCCCACAACCACTGGCCAGGGTTGTGGGAATAAGGCCCTTGTCCCTATCAACATGGGGACATGGTGCTTTGAGGGATCACAGACCCCCAAAGCATCCTCCCAATGATGTGGCCTGGTACGGTTCAGGAGGGGGGGGGCGCTCACTCGTCCCCCCTCTTTTCCTGCGGCCTGACAGGTTGCGTGCTTGGATAAAAGGTCTGGTATGGATTTCTAGGGGGACCCCCACGTCAATTTTTTAAAAAATTTGACGCAGGGTTCCCCTTAATATCCATACCAGACCTGAAGGGAACCCCACATCAATTTTTTTTTTAATTTGATGCGGGGTTCCCCTTAATATCCATACCAGACCTGAAGGGCCTGGTAATTGAATTTGGGGGAAGCCCACGCTCTTTTTTTTATCAATGACTTTCAATGAGTGTTCTCTGTGTTACGGGAGCCGACAATTCATTATAGCCACGAGTGATTTTAAAGGACTTTTTTTTCTGCAGAAATTACACTTTGTGCAGGGACAGTTCTAAGCACAGGAAACATGTGCCCCTTCACAGGCATACTATAGACACCCCCCAGGTACAAAATTTAAAGGAATATTACACTTTTATTGTTTCACTTTAACCAGTTGCCGACCGCCGCACGACGATGTACGTCGACAGAATAGCACAGGCAGGCATATTGGCGTACATGTACTCCCTGCCTTCCCGCGGGTGATCGGGCCCCCCCCCCGGTGCCATCGGCGGTCGGATTCCGTGCAGGAGCGATCCAGGATGAGGGGGCGGCCATTCATTCATGGCCACCCCCTCGCGATCGCTCCTGACGAATGAAATGGCAGCATTACATCACTTCCTCTCCTGTAATGTAAACACAGGCAGAGGAAGTGATGTAATCTCTCCTCGTGTCGGTCTTTTTCGTTCCCGCACCGAGGAGAGAGGATCGGTGAGTTGCACCTAACACTACAGTAACAGTAGAACATGCCAGGCACACTTTCACCCCCCCCTTCACCCCCCGATCACCCCCCAATCACCCCTGCACCCCCAGTCACAGTGACACCAATTGCATTTTTTTATTATTGCATTGGTGTCATTTGTGACTGCAATAACTGTTAGGGCAGTTAGGGTTAGCCCCCTTTAGCTCTAGGGTACCCCCTAACCCCCCAATAAAGGTTTAACCCCGTGATCACCCCCCGTCGCCAGTGTCACTAATAAGCAATCGTTTTTCTGATCGCTGTATTAGTGTCACAGGTGACGCTAGTTAGGCAGGTAGGTATTTAGGTTCTCCGCAGCTTTTTATAGCATCAGGGACCCCCATATACTACCGCATAAAGCCCCCTGATTGCCCCCTAGTTAACCCTTTCACCAGTGATCACCATATAACTGTTACAGGTGACGCTGGTTGGTTAGTTATTTTTTTATAGTTTCAGGGCACCCGCCATTTGTTACCTAATAAAGGTTTAACCCCCTGATCACCCGGCGGGTGATATAAGTTTGAGGGTCAGATAAGGTCTGCGTCGCCCCAGGCAGCATCAGGTTAGTGCCAGTACCGCTAACACCCATGCGCAAAGCATACACCTCCCTTAGTAATATAGTATCTGATCAGATCTATATTAGCGTCGCCAGCCGTTTAGGTTTCCCAAAACGCATTGTCAGCCCAGATACCTGCTAGCACCTGCGTTTAGCCCCTCCACCAAGCCCAGCCCAGCCCACCCAAGTGCAGTATCGATCGATCACTGTCACTTACAAAACACAACACACATAACTGCAGTGGTCGCAGAGTCAGGCCTGATCCCTGCGATCGCTAACAGTTTTTTTTGTAGCGTTTTGATACAGTCGCTGACAGCCTAGGTGCTTTTTTACCTGTGAGTCTCACTAGTGTACCCCTAAATTTAGAGCCCAAAATGGCAAAGCGAAGGTACACTAGTGAAGAGGTCTACACGTTTCTGAGCATGACAGATAGTGAAGAGGAAGTCACTCATCTGTCAGATTCAGACTCAGAATACGATCCTGTAGAGGACAGCGGCTCCATGACAGATAGCTCTCGCGACGGAGATGAGGTCCCTGTTAAGGGCAGGTGTACCCGATCCCGAATGTTTTCTGTTGTTCAGGTGCAGGAACCGCAGGTCCCTCGTATGGAGCAGAGACGTACTAGAGCCGCTCATCCTTCTGGTGAACTGGCAAGCACCAGCGGCCTAGTACACCCTGGACGTACATCCAGCACTACAGTAGCACGTGGTGACGTGGCGAGTCCCATAAGTGCAGTTCAAGCTGGCGAGGTGGCAAGCACAAGTAGTGTCCCGCTGCCACCAAGACGAAGACAAAGACAGGCCCGTCGTACCCATAGTGCCCTTCCTGCAGAATTCACCAATCCTGATTGGGTGCCCACCACTTCTGCAGAACCCGTACTTCCCTCATTCACTGGCCAACCTGGCATTAACGTGGAAACAGTTGATTTTACGACACTTGATTTTTACTCACTGTTTTTCACCGAAGATCTCTATAGATCTATTGTGGACCAAAGCAATTTGTACGCTGGTCAACACATCGCCACTGTTCCCCAGTCCGCCCTTGCCAGACAATGGAAACCAATTATGGTTTCCGAATTTAAGATCTTTCTGGGCCTCTCCCTCAACATGGGCATAACCAAAAAGAGTGAGTTGCGGTCATATTGGTCCACTGACCCAATTCACCATATGCGCGTGTTCTCTGCTTCCATGTCCAGGGCACGATACGAGCAGATTTTGCGGTTCATGCACTTCAGCGACAAGTTACTCTGTCGTCCTCGTGGAGACCCTGCATATGATTGGCTCTAAAAAATTCGGCCCCTCATAAACCACTTCAACCAACGTTTTGCAGACTTGTTTACTCCCCATCAAGTTGTCTGCGTTGATGAGTCCCTGATTAAGTTTTCTGGTCGCTTGTCATTCAAACAATACGTTCCCAACAAGCGTTCCAGATACGGGGTCAAGATGTATAAGCTCTGTGACAGGGCCACAGGCTATACACGTAGTTTTATGGTTTATGAGGGTAAAGATAGTCACGTAGAGCCGGAGAACTGCCCTGACTACATAGGAAGCGCTGGCAAGATAGTGTGGGACATGGTGTCACCCTTATTCGGAAAGGGGTACCATTTATATGTGGACAATTATTACACGAGCGTGCCACTGTTTAGTCACTTGTTTGATCAGCAGATTGGAGCATGTGGCACCGTGCGACCTAATCGGCGGGGCTTTCCCCAGTGGCATGTAGAGTCTCGTCTTAGGCTGGGGGAGAGAGCCTGCTTGCGGAGTAATAATTTGCTCGCTATGAAGTGGAGGGATAATAAGAATGTTTTCGTTCTTACTCCCTTCATGCAGACACGACGGTCCAAATTCCTACGGCGACTGGTATTGTGGAGAAACCCCTCTGTGTCCACAAATATAACCAAAATATGGTAGGGGTGGACCTCAATGACCAGTTGTTGGCGCTGTATCTAGTTGCCCGTAAGGCCAGACGGTGGTACAAAAAAGTGTCTGTTTATTTATTCCAATTGGCTATGCTGAATGCTTATGTGCTACACAAAGCTTCAGGACGGACTGGATCCTTCCTTAAATTCCAAGAGGATATCGTCAGAGCCCTTCTGTATCCAGGCGGTGCTCCACCTCATCTTCCCCAACCAGATGCAGTAAGCCGGCTGCATGAGAGGCCTTATTCTTATGTCCTCCCGAGTACCCCTACCCAATGAGCCCCCCAAAGAAAATGTCGTGTCTGCAGAAAGCGCGGATATAGGCGTGACACCCGTCATTATTGTCCCCGCTGTCCTGACAATCCTGGTCTTTGCATTGGTGAATGTTTTAAACGCTACCATACACTAGTTGAGTATTAGCGTAAGGTACAGCATTGCACAGGCTAGGCACACGTTCACAGGGTCTCCCAAGATGCCATCGCATTTTGAGAGACCCAAACCACTGGAAACGTTATAACAGAAGTGTTAAAGTTACATAAAAAAGTGTTTAAACACTTGCTTACTGGGCACTTAACCACTTTCAGACCGGACCAATTTGCTGGTCAAAGACCAGACCACTTTTTGCGATTCGGCACTGCGTCGCTTTAACTGACAATTGCGCGGTCGTGCGACGTGGCTCCCAAACAAAATTAACGTCCTTTTTTTCCCCCAAATAGAGCTTTCTTTTGGTGGTATTTGATCACCCCTGTGGTTTTTATTTTTTGCGCTATAAACAAAAATAGAGCGATCATTTTGAAAAAAACGCATTATTTTTTACTTTTTGTAATAATAAATATCCCCCAAAAATATATAAAAAAACATTTTTTTCCCTCAGTTTAGGCCGATACGTACTCTTCTACATATTTTTGGTAAAAAAAATCGCAATAAGCGATTATTGATTGGTTTGCGCAAAAGTTATAGCGTTTACAAAATAGGGATAGTTTTATAGCATTTTTATTAATAATTTTTTATTATTTTTTTTTTTACTAGTAATGGCGGCGAGCTGCGATTTTTATTGTGACTGCGACATTGTGGGGGACCCATCGGACATTTTTGACACATTTTTGGGACCATTGTCATTTATACAGTAATCACTGCTATATAAATGCAGTGATTCCTGTGTAAATTACACTGGCAGTGAAAGGGTTAACCAGTGGGTGGCAGTGTAGGGGTTAAGTGTTCCTAGGGGTGTGTTACTAACTGTGGGGGGGTTGGGCTTTCATTTAGTGTACACTGATCTCTGCTCCAATCACATGGAGCAGAGATCAGCGTCACTAGTTGCTAGGCAGAATGGAAAAATTTTGTTTATACAGCATTTCCTCCATTCGGCCGCTCCGTGAGACGATCGCGGGGATGCCCGCGGCGATCGAGTCCGCGGGTCCCGCAACCGGACTCACGGGGGTCCCGACCAGCGCGGGAGCACGCCGCCGCCCCCGATGGCACGGCGGCAACGAATATTGGACGTACATGTACGCCAATATGCCTGCCCGTGCCATTCTGTCGACGTACATCGTCGTGCGCTGGCCGGGAAGTGGTTAAACACCCTTCCTGCCCAGACCAATTTTCAGCTTTCGGTGCTCTCACATTTTGAATGACAATTACTCAGTCATGCAACACTGTACCCAAATGAATTTTTTGTCCTTTTTTTCCCACAAATAGAGCTTTCTTTTGGTGGTATTTGATCACCTCTGGGGTTTTTATTTTTTGCGCTATAAATGAAAAAAGACCGAAAATTTTGAAAAAAAGCGCATATTTCTTTGTTTCTGTGACAGAATTATGCAAATTATTAATTTTTCTTCATAAATTTTGGCCACAATTTATACTGCTACATATCTTTGGTAAAAATAACCCAAATTAGTGGATATTATTTGGTCTTTGTGAAAGTTAGAGAGTCTACAAGCTGTGGTGCGAATCGCACAAAATTGATCACATCTGATGTACTGGTGGACTATCTCGCTTCTTGTGACCCGAACAAGTCAGGAAAGTACAAATACACCCCAAATGACCCCTTTTTGGAAAGTAGACATTCCAAGGTATTTAGTAAGAGGCATAGTGAGCTTTTTGATGTTGTCATTTTTTTCCCCACAATTCTTTGCAAAATTAAGATTTTTCATTTTTTTTTCTCCACAAAATTGGCATTGTAATAGGTTATTTCTCTCACATGGCATGTGTATACCACAAATGACACCCCCCAAAAAATTCTGCTACTCCTCCTGAGTATTACAATACCACATGTGTGGGACTTTTTCACAGCCTGGCCACATAGAGAGGCCCAACATGCAGGTAGCGCCATCATGTGTTCTAGGAACATAAATTACACATCTAACTTGTTGACTATT
Source organism: Lithobates pipiens (assembly GCF_037356315.1). Taxonomy (NCBI): domain Eukaryota; kingdom Metazoa; phylum Chordata; class Amphibia; order Anura; family Ranidae; genus Lithobates; species Lithobates pipiens. The sequence continues at coordinate 173,980,226 of NW_027507686.1, forward strand.
ACACTTTTGAAGCACCAGGACAATGACACGTGACACGTGACACTGATGACAGATGGCACTGATACGTGGCAATGATGACACTTATACGTGGCACTGATGACACGTGGCACTGATGACAGATGGCACTAATATGTGGCACTGATGACACGTGGCACTTATACGTGGCACTGATGAGACATGGCACTAATACGTGGCACTGAAGACACGTGGCACTAATACATGGCACTGATGACAGATGCCACTAATACGTGGCACTAATACGTGCCACCGATGACAGATGGCACTAATACATGGCACCAATGACGCGTGACACTGATGACAGATGGCACTGATAAGTGGCATTGATGACACGTGACACTGACAACAGATGGCACGTGACACTGACAGGTGGCACTGATGACAAATGGCACTGATACGTGGCACTGATGACAGATGGCACTAATACGTGGCACTGATGACAGATGGCACTATGTGGCACTGATGACACGTGGCACTGATGACAGATGGCACTTATACGTGGCACTGATGACAGATGGCACTGGTGACAAATGGCACTGACAACAGGTGGCACTGGCAACAGGTGGCACTGGGGGCAGGTGGCACTGGGGGCAGGTAGCACTGGGGTGGATGGCACTGGGGGCAGGTAGCACTGGGGTGGATGGCACTGGGGCGGATGGCACTGGGGCAAGATGGCACTGGGGCAGGATGGCACTGCTGGGGGAGGATGGATGGCACTGCTGGGGGAGGATGGATGGCACTGCTGGGGGAGGATGGCACTTTTTTTTTACTTTTTTTTTATCAAAGCGAAGCAGAACGGCTGCCGCTGCCGCCGTTCATCTCTCCCCTCTCACACTCTGTGTGAGGAGGGAGAGCGGCGCTGAGAGATGATCTCATATGTTTACATATGAGATCATCTCCCATTGGACACGCCAATCACGCTGTAAACGGCCGCTGTGATTGGCCATTTACAGCGATCTGTGTTTGCCTGTCCCCGGGGGACACGGCGAACACAGAACTTCCGCGATGTGCGCCCGCGGCGGCGCGCATTGCGGAAGTAAACATTAGGACGTCCAGGGACGGCCTCCCGGACGAACTCGCCTGCTCTACGGCCATCATTCGGCTATAGGGCGGGCGGTGGTTAAAAATAAAAAAAAACGTAAAAAAACAAAAAAATATAAAATAAAAAACCCAAAAATAGTTGTCGTTTTATTGTTCTCTCTCTCTCTATTCTCTCTCTATTGTTCTGCTCCTTTGTACTGTATTCTATTCTGCAATGTTTTATTGTTAACCATTTTTTGTTTTCAGGTATGCCATTCAGCTGTAGTGTGGATTTATTTATCTTGACAGCAACAGCGTTTGCTCCCACGATACATAAAGCCGCGACTCCAGCACTGTCGGAGGTGATTTCACCACCACAGTTAAAAAAGAGCATATATGCCGAAGCATGGGGGCATAAGGGGTGGAGGAGCGATTTGCTCCTACCTTTTGCGGGAGGATGCCCCCATGCTTCGGCATATATATATTTTAGGCACAGATTGTGTTAAATGTGTTATTTTTTGCTATTTTTTTTTTTTTGTATTTGCTTTGCAGGTATGGTAAGTCCTACTGTTATACTGTAATGTTACTTTGTTTTATTGTTAACCATCATTTGCTTAGCAGGTACACCATTCTGCTGCAGCGCGGATTTATTTATCTTGACAGCAACAGCGTTTTGCTCCCACGATACATAAAGCCGTGACTCCAGCACTGTCGGAGGTGATTTCACCACCACAGTTAAAAAAGAGCATATATGCCGAAGCATGGGGGCATAAGGGGTGGAGGAGCGATTTGCTCCTACCTTTTGCGGGAGGATGCCCCCATGCTTCGGCATATATAAATAGTGCATGTATGCCCACCATTAGAAGTGGGTGGATGAAGGGAGGTATTCTAATGGTGGGCATACCTACCGATCAATATTTATTTTTCGTTCAGCCCACAGGCTGCATGAAAAAAAAATTACAATATATGCCCAACCAGTTCCAGCAACATACTGGTATGTTGCTGGACTTTGAGTGCTTATACCAGAATGATACCTGCAGGTTTAGGTATCATCTTGGTATCATTCTTTTCAGCCAGCGGTCGGCTTTTATGTAAAAGCAATCCTAGTGGCTAATTAGCCTCTAGACTACTTTTACAAGCAGTGGGAGGGAATGTCCCCCCCCACACCATCTTCCATGGTTTTCTCAGGCTCTCCTGTCCCAACAGGGAACCTGAGAATGCAGCCGGTGGTTCCGCCAGCTGACCATAGAGCTGATCAGAGACCAGAATGGCTCCAATCATCTCTATGGCCTAAGAAACCGGAAGCTACGAGCATTTCATGACTTAGATTTTGCGGGATGTAAACAGCGCCATTGGGAAATTGGGAAAGCATTTTATCACACCGATCTTGGTGTGGTCAGATGCTTTGAGGACAGAGGAGAGATCTAGGGTCTGATAGACCCTCATTTTTTCAAAAAAGAGTACCTGTCACTACCTATTGCAATCATAGGGGATATTTACATTCCCTGAAATAACAATAAAAATTATAAAAAAATATATAAATGAAAGGAACAGTTTAAAAATAAAATAAAAAAGCAAAATAAATAATAAAAACAAAAAACAAAAAAAAAACACCCCTGTCCCCCCTGCTAAGGCGCAACGTCGAACGCAAGCGTCAGTCTGGTGTCATATGTAAACAGCAATTGCACCATGCATGTGAGGTATCACCGCGAAGGTCAGATTGAGGTTACTAATTTTAGCAGTAGACCTCCTCCGTAAATCTAAAGTGGTCACCTGTAAAGGTATTTAAAGTCTTTTAAAAATGTATGTAGTTTGTCGCCGCTGCACGTTTCTGCGCAATTTTAAAACATGTCGTGTTTGGTATCCATGTACTCGGCCTAAGATCATATTTTTTATTTCATCAAACATTTGGGCAATATAGTGATTTTTAGTGCATTAAAATTAAAAAAAGTGTGTTTTTTCCCCAAAAAATGCGTTTGAAAAATCGCTGTGCAAATACCGTGTGAAAAAAAAAAAAATGAAACACCCACCATTTTAATCTGTAGGGCCTTTGCTTTAAAAAAAATACTTCATGTTTGGGGGTTCAAAGTAATTTTCTTGCAAAAAAAATTATTAATATTTTTTCATGTAAACAAAAAGTGTCAGAAAGGGCTTTTTCTTCAAGTGGTTAGAAGAGTGGGTGATGTGTGACATAAGCTTCTAAATGTTGTGCATAAAATGCCAGGACAGTTCAAAACCTCCCCAAATGACCCCATTTTAGAAAGTAAATAGCTTGGGGTGTCTACTTTCCAAAATGGGGTCATTGGGGGGGGGGGGGGTTGTGCCATCTTGGCATTTTATGGCCTTCAAAACTGCGATAGGTAGTGAGGAGTGAAATCAAAAATTTACACCCTTAGAAATCCTGAAGGCGGTGCTTGGTTTTCGGGGCCCCGTACACAGCTAGGCTCCCAAAAAGTCCCACACATGTGGTATCCCCGTACTCAGGAGAAGCAGCAGAATTTATTTTGGGGTGTCATTTCACATATGCCTATGGCATGTGTGAGCAATATATCATTTAGTGACAACTTTGTGAAAAAAAATAAAAATAAAATAAAAGTTTGTAATTTTCCCGCAACTTGTGGCAAAATATAAAATATTACATGGACTCAACATGCCTCTCAGAAAATAGTTTGGGGTGTCTACTTTCTAAAATAGGGTCATTTGTGGGGGTTTTGTGCCATCTTGGCATTTTATGGCCTTCAAAACTGTAATAGGTAGTGAGGAGTGAAATCAAAAATTTACGCCCTTAGAAAGCCTGAAGGCGGTGCTTGGTTTCGGGGGCCCCGTACTCGGCTAGGCTCCCAAAAAGTCCCACACATGTGGCATCCCCGTACTCAGGAGAAGCAGCAGAATTTATTTTGGGGTGTAATTTCACATATGCTCATAGCATGTGTGAGCAATATATAATTTAGTGACAACTTTGTGAAAAATAAATAAAGTTTGTAATTTTCCCGCAACTTGTGGCAAAATATAAAATATTCCATGGACTCAACATGCCTCTCAGCAAATAGCTTGGGGTGTCTACTTTCTAAAATGGGGTCATTTGTGGGGGTTTTGTGCCATCTTGGCATTTTATGGCCTTCAAAACTGTGATAGGTAGTGAGGAGTGAAGTTACAAATGTATGCCCTTAGAAATCCTGAAGGTGGTGCTTGGCTTTCGGGGCCCCGTACGCGGCTAGGCTTCCAAAAAGTTGACCACATGTGGTATCCCCATACTCAGGAGAAGCAGCAGAATGTATTTTGGGGTACAATTCCACATATAACCATGGCATGTGTGAGCAATATATCATTTAGTAACAACTTTGTGTAAAAAAAAATAAAAACATTTTTTTTGTCATTATTCAATCGCTTGAGGCAAAAAAATAAAATATTCAATGGGCTCAACATGCCCCTTATCAATTTCCTTAGGGTGTCTACTTTCCAAAATGGGGTCATTTGGGGGGGTTTTGTACTGCCCTGCCATTTTAGCACCTCAAGAAATGAGATAGGCAGTCATAAACTAAAAGCTGCATAAATTCCAGAAAATGTACCTTAGTTTGTAGATGTGACAACTTTTGCGAAAACCAATAAATATACAGTTATTGACTTATTTTTTACCAAAGACATGTGGCTGAATACATTTTGGCCTAAATGTATGACTAAAATTGAGTTTATTGGATTTTTCTAATAACAAAAAGTAGAAAATATCATTTTTTTTTCAAAATTTACATTTTTTTACGTTTATATCGCAAAAAATAAAAATCGCAGAGTCAGTCAAATACCTTTAAAAGAAAACTCTATTTGTGGGAAAAAAAGGAAAAATTTTGTTTGGGCACAACATTGCATGACCGCGCAATTACCAGTTAAAGCAGCGCAGGGCCAAATTGTAAAAAAACCTCTGGTCATTGACCAGCAAAATGGTCCGGTCTGAAAGTGGTTAATCATGATTAAAATCACTGCTCCTGAAAAAACAGCCGTTTTTAAAACTTTTTTTGCATTGATCCATGTCCCCTGGGGCAGGACCCAGGTCCCCAAACACTTTTTAGGACAGTAACTTGCATATTAGCCTTTAAAATTAGCACTTTAGATTTTGACCGTTCGAGTCCAAAAGACTTTAATATGGTTCTAAAGTTCACACGAAGTTTAGGTCTGTTCGCAGGTTCTGGTGCGAACCGAACAGGGGGTGTTCGGCTCATCCTTACTCACTGTGGTCTCTGGTAATAAGGTGGATGGCTCCTTTGTGGCGACAGCTTCCCCTCTACCTCCGAGCACTGACAGATTACACTGATAATCAGTGCCCCAATCATCAGTGCCACCTAGCGCCACCTGTGTCCTGGACACGAACTTGACAAATCAAAAGTGCTCATTTTAAAATCTTAAATGCAAGTTATTGCCATAAAAAGCATTTTGGGACCCGGGTCCCACCCCAGGGGACATGTATCAATGAAGAAAAGAGTTTGAAAAATGCCTGTTTTTTCAGGAGCAGTGATTTTAATAATGCGTAAAGTGAAACAATAAAAAATTAAATAATCCTTTAAATATCGTGCCTGGGGGTCTCATTAGTGTGCCTGTTGTAGTGCATCTTTCCCATGTTCATAACAGTATCACAGCAAATTGACATTTCTGAATGAAAAAATGTCATTTAAAATTGCTTGTGGCTGTAATGTTTTGTCGGATCCCGGCAATATAGATAAAAATCATTGAAAAAATCTAGGATTGTGCACTCTGGGTAATACCATCATCTTCACCTCTACTGCCCTGCCAAACCAGGAACAGGGCATTAAATTCCAGCTTTAAAGATCCTGTTTCAATTTATGTAGGATAGGGTGGAAGTTTTGTGTGTATAGATCTTCCAAATTAGGGGTAAGCCATATTCCTAAATATTTAAGAGAAAATGTCACTCATTTAAATGGACAATTTTTTTAACATCTTGGGTTTGAGAGATATATTGAGTGCTTCTCACTTATTGTAGTTGATTTTAAGATTGGAAATATAGCCAAAAACATCAAATTCTTTCAAAAGATTTGGGATTGAAATATGCGGTTGCGTGAGGATGAAAAGTAGATCATCTGCATAAGTGGCAATTTTGCAATGCTCTTGACCCATATTCAGCCCTTTGATGGAAAGGTTACGATTTACAGTGCATATGAAAGGTTCTATGTGAGTATATCCATCCGAAGGGGCTCTTTGTGGTGGGGCAGCAGTGGTACTTCATCGGCGGGGCAAGTCTAAAACATTGTTTTAAACACCAAGTGTGATGAGTTCACACTATATGCATATATACCTACTCATTGATACTGCATATATGACATGTACATATATCTTTGGTTTATATTCTAAAAAAAAAATTTTTCAATCAAACAGAAGCTCCTGAGGAAGCGATATCATGAAAATCGAAAAATATGTTGAGCACCAAGTGTTTTTTTTAATTGTCAGGACCAATGAACAACCCATCAACATATGCCACATCCTAGTGGAGGCTTCTTTGACTTGGTCATCAACACCCCACAGGAAGTATACGAGTGGCACTAATTATTTGGGGGTGATCAATGGGTCCTCTTCTTTCTTCTTCTTTTCTGTATTGTTTAATTAATTTGTACTGTCCAATGTGTATTTGTATATATGAACTATTAAAATTTGTTATAACTTTTTTTTTACCTGTGCCTGTAAAGTCCATTCCTTTTTCCATTTTTCTAATGTGAGTATAAACAGTATTGGTGATAAGAGACACCCTTGTTTGGTAACGTTATGTGTCCACACTGGTTCTGAAAGGGTTGCCATTTATTTTTAATCTGGCTGTAGGATTTTGGTATAATGCTGAAATCCATGTTAACATGTTGGTTTTTAGGCCAATATGTGTGCACACTGAAAGCATAAAGTCCCATGCTACACTGTTGAAGGCCTTCTCTGCATCTGTAGACAAGAGAAGGCCTTCTTCATTGTGTCCCTTAAGGTGGTGGATTTGATTTATTTATTTTGTGACGTTATCATGTGCCTCCCTGCCTGGCATAAAACCCACCTGATCTGGGCCAATAATATCCAGGAGGTATTTGCAAAGTCTCATTGCTATGATCCTCGCTAAAACCTTTACCTCTAAGTTGAGCAAGGATATTGGCCTATAACTGGAACAGTCAGCAGGGTCCTTGCTGGGTTTGGAAGCACTTTATTATGAGCCATAGTAAAGGAGTAGGGATGAGCCAAACACCCTCCTGTTCGGTTCGCAGCAGAACATGCGAACACCATTAATGCATATTGGACACGAACATGAATAATTTAAAAGTGCTAATTTGCTTATATGCAAGTTACAGTATTGTCATAAAAAAGTGTTTGGGGACCTGGGTCCTGCCCCAGGGGACTGTATCAATGTAAATTTTTTCTAAAAACTGAAACAATAAAAATGAAATATTCCTTTAAATATCATGCTTGGGGGTGTCTATAGTATGTCTGTAAAGTGGCACATTTTTCCCGTAGTTAGAACAATACCACAGCAAAATGAAATTTCTAAAGGAAAAATTGTCATTTAAAACTGATCGTGGCTGTAATGACTTGTCAGGTCCCAGTGTCTTGCCGAAAAAGGTTCCCCTAGTTATATAAGAGCTGTAAAAGCAAAGATGTGTCAGATGGTTGGAGCCTCCCATGGAGGCGGGTCAGTTGCAGCTTCTTTTTTTTTCTTTTTTGGTCCGTTGGCCGGCGTGAACATACTTCATGGGACATTTTGATTTTTTAATAAAGGACTTGTCCCAAGCTGTCTCTTGTCTTTTTTACCTTTTTGACACTTTTTTGTGAAATGGTATTGGGGAGGCCGGGATCTGGGGGTCCCCTTGTTAAAGGGGGCTTCCAGATTCCGATAAGCCCCCCGTCCGCAGACCCCCATAACCATCAGGCAAGGGTTGTGGGGATGGGGCCCTTGTCCCCATCAACATGGGGGCAAGGTGCTTTGGGGGACTACCCCAAAGCACCCTCCCCATGTTGAGGGCATGTGGCCTGGTACAGATTAGGGGGGCGCTCGACCATCCCCCCTCTTATCCTGCGGCCTTCCAGGTTGCATGCTCGGATAAGGGTCTGGTATGGATTTTGGGGGACCCCTATGCCATTTTTTTAAATTTGGTGCAAGGTTCCCCTTAATTTTGATATCAGACCCGAAGGGCCTGGTATGGATTTAAGGGGGACTCCCACGCACTTTAAACAAAAAAAAATGATTTGGGGGTTTCCCTTAATATTCATACCAGACCCAAAGTGCCTGGTAATGGAGGGGGGTCTCATGCTCTTTTTTTCAATTAACTGTATCTATATTGCCGAGACCTGACAATTCATTACAGCTACGATCAGTTTTGAAAGACAATTTTTCCTTTAGAAATGCCATTTTGCTGTGGTACTGTTCTAAACATTGGAAAAATGCGCCACTTTACAGGCATACTATAGACACCCCCCAGGCACAATATTTAAAGGAATATTTAATTTTTATTGTTTCACTTTAACCACTTGAGACCCGCGCTATAGCCGAATGACGACTACAGCGCGGATCTCCCTCTCGGCGCGCTATGCGAGTCTACTCGCCTGATCACCGATCCGTGCAAGGGGTCGATCCCAACCCCTTATCACGTGATCAGCTGTCAGCCAATGACAGCTGATCATGTGATATAACGGAGCCGGTAATCGGCTATTATTCCTCCTCGCGCTGACAGCGCGAGGAGAAAAAAAAAGACGATCACCGGCGGCCGTGATCGGGACATCAGTCCCGATCACGGCCAGCCCTGCTAGTTCCCACCTGCCCCCTGCCAGTGCCCACCTGCCCCCTGCTTTGCCTGCCTGAATAAAAAATGTGTCCCCCCTGTCAGTGCCACCCAGCAGTGCCCACAGTGCCACCCAGCAGTGCCCACAGTCTGCCTCAAGAAAGGTGCTGCACCCCAGTGCCACATATCCGTGCCCAGCAGTGCCGCCCATCAGTGCCCATCAGTGCCCAGCAGTGCCGCCCATTAGTGCCCAGCAGTGCGACCTATCAGAGCCACCTATCAGTGCCACCTATCAGTGCCCATCAGTCCCATCTATCAGTGGTACCTATCAGTGCCCCTTAGTGCCACCCATCCATGCCACCCCTCTGTGCCACCCATCCGTGCCATCTTATCTGTGCCCGTCTTTGCCCATCAGTGCCGCCTTATCTGTGCCCATCGGTGCCGCCTTATCTGTGCCTATTAGTGCCGCCTTAACTATGCCTATCAGTGCCCACCAGTGCAGCCTATCAGTGCCCACCAATGCAGCCTATCAGTGCCCACCAGTGCAGCCTATCAGTGCCCACCAGTGCAGCCTATCAGTGCCGCCTCATCAGCGCACTTCAATGAAGGAGAAAAATGACCTGTTTGCAAAATTTTAAAACGAACTATTAAACATGATTTTTATTTTTTTTGCATCTTTTTTTGTTTGTTTAGCAAAAAATAAAACTCCCAGCTGTGATTAAATACCACCAAAAGAAAGCTCTATTTGTGGGGAAAAAAATGACAAAAATTTCATTTGGGTACAGTGTTGTATGCCCGCGCAATTGTCATTCAAAATGCATCAGCGCTGAAAGCTGAAAATTGGTCTGGGACTGAGGGGGGTTTAAGTGCCCAGTAAGCAAGTGGTTAAGCATTAAAAAAAAATCACTGCTCCCGAAAAAACGTCAGTTTAAAAAAAAAATATTTAGCATTGATACATGTCCCTTGGGGCAGGACCCAGGGCCCCAAACAATTTTTATAACAAAAACTTGCATATAAGCCTTTAAAATTAGCACTTTTGATTTTTTATGTTAGTGTTCCATAGACTTTAACGGTGTTCCGGCAGCTTTCAAATTTGCCCTGAACACCGCATATTGTTTGCTGTTCGGTGAACAGGCGAGCACACAATGTTCAAGTCGAACTTACATTCGACTCAAACATCGGGCTCATCCCTATAAAGGAGGATGGCAAAACTTTTCTTTTTTTTTAAAGAGTTTAGTGCGTTAAGCAATGGTTTTGTGATTAATGAGGTAAAAGTTTTATAGTAGATGCCTAAAAAGCCACCTGGGCCAGACTTCAGTGTTTTGATTACCTGTAAAATTTCTGTCATGTCAATAGACTTGTCAATTTCATGAGCATCAGAGAAAGACAAATTTGGTAATCCACTTTGTTCTAGATATTGCTGTGTTATCTGGGGCCTAGTTCCCTCCAAGGAGGCTGGTTTGTGGGGCGATGGTAAGTTATAAAGTTTAGACTAGAAGCTGTGGAATTCTGACGCTATTTGTTCCGTGACATGTACCATTTTAGTGTCTTGGTCTCTGATCTGAGAGATATGAATCGAAGATCGGATATCTCTTAATACTTTAGCTAAGAATTTACTACTTTTATTGACATGTTCATAAAAAAATCCCCTTTTGAGGTACAATATGCGTTTAGCCTCAAGATCCAGTTTAGCTTGTAGTTCCTTACGTGCTGTCAGAAGTTCACTAACAGACTGTACTGCTACCAATCTTTTATGTTGTGTTTCTAATTTGGAAATATTGTCTATTACAAATCGTAGTTCCTTTTCAGATTCCTTTTTACGCTGAGAAGCTAAGCTAATTAATTTTCCTCGTACCACACATTTATGTGCCACCCAGATGGAAAGTAAAGAGACATCATCAGTGGTTTTTCACAGTAATACGTGCTGGTGACTTCTGAGGTGTGTGTCATAGTCTTGGGGTCAGTCAGCAAAGTGGGATTGAGTCGCCACATGCAGGGTTTCATGGGAATGGCATGCAATTGCAATAAAACTGAGGTAGGGGCGTGGTCTGAGAATGTCTGAGTCTCAATATGGGCTTCTTTTAAAATTGTCAAGTCCCTCTGAAAAAAAGAAGAATGAGATTAATCCCACCATCCAAGTGGGTTAATAGTAATGTAAGAGTATTTCAGTATTACACCTCTGGGTAGTGACACCAAGAGGTTCAATTGAAGATTCGGGACTTATTTATTCAGCAATTACACTAATTTAGAAAGGTATAAGCGAACAACAAGTGCCACAGTGCCCACTTTCAAGGTGGTGGGAGGGACTTGTGTGAATGAATCAAGAGCTAAACAAATCAGGGAGCAAATAAAAAACAAAAAGTCTACAGAAAAGGCTTCATCCCCTTGGCTCCTATCAAAAATGTAACTTGCAAATGACAACATATGCCCCATAAGGGGGTCTATCTTAATTAGATCAAAAAGACGCAGGCCAAAGCGACTGAATAAGTAATTATTTATTTGGGGTGTACCAGATATAACTAGAAACCATAACATATCAGTGGCCCTGTTTTTGCCCCCATGTAAATCGTTAGGGTTCCAGAAAAAGACAAACTTTTTATAACATTAATGCAATACTCAAGTAAGTAACATACTGCTCTGTGGTTAAATAGCTGGAACATGACCACTTTGGCAGTATAGCCAAGTGTGGCACTATAAGCAGTAATTATTGGTCAAACTTCAAATAATGTAATTATTGGTCAAACCTCAAATAATGGAATAACTGCAGTCATAGGTATAGCAGGTGAAATGTAACGAGGACAAAAGTCATCTTTGATTGATTTAAAGTATAGGTAACGTATAGGCGACTTTGCAGCCTGTGACCTTGTTGAGTCCTACCGAATGGGTTCCCCTTATGAGGCTATATAATATTCCAATGAGTCATTGATGGTTCCCTGTACATTCTGCAGTGCAGAGGGTTGTAAAGTTTAAGAAAAGGGCTCCACCACGAGGCTACCTTCAAGCAACAGGTAAATGGTGCATTAATGGGAGGTTTTATAAAAAAGAGGGTCAAAGTGCTGGGAGTAGAATTAAGTCATTTTACCAGCCGTTGCTTCCAATAATAGGAAGGTTGTAATAATGAAGAAGTTAAAGATTAACCAAAGAATTAACCAAAGAATCACCCCAGGTCAGTCATATTCAGTGTCTCATTCTAATGCTCTTGCCACCTTGGAGGGACTTGGGGTGTGATGAGAACCAGGTGGTTGTTGCTTGTGATACTTCCCCTTCTTAGTGGGCGGAATGGGGGAGTTGCGCCCATTACAAGCCTGCGGTGGGTTGCGGAACTCCCTATATGAATCTGGTAAGTCAACCAATGGGATCTGTATGTTATCACAGAAGGTCTGAAAATCGTCAGGTGTACGTAGGTAGAATTGCTTGCCCTGCAAAGTGACATTTAAAGAGAAAGGAAACTTAGGTGAAACCTAGAGTATGCTATCCAGTTCTGGGTGCCAGTCCTCAGGAAGGATGTACTGGAAACGGAGCGAGTACAAAGAAGGGCAACTAAGCTAATAAAGGGTCTGGAGCATAGGAGTTATGGGCAAAGTTTGCGAGCGCTGAACTTATTCTCTATGCAGAAGAGACGCTTGAGAGGAGATATGATTTCAATTTATAAATACCGAACTGGTGACCCCACAATAGGGATAAAACTTTTTCACGGAAGGGAGTTTAAGAAGACACGTGGCCAATATTAGAAGAAAAGAGGTTTAACCTTAAGCTACATAGAGGGTTCTTTACTGTAAGAGAAGCAAGCATGTGGAATTCCCATCCACAGGCGGTGGGCATCGATAGTTTAGGAAAGCACCTGAACGGATGCAACATACAGGGATATACAATGTAATACTGACATATAATCACACATACGTTGGACTTGATGGACTTGTGTCTTTTTTCAACCTCACTTACTATGTAAACTTCCATTTATATGGGATACTCTGTTTACGTAACACCGCCAGAAGGGGTCGCAGGGCACGTCGGTTATTCAGAGTAATTGGTGAGAGGTCCTGAAATATATTTATCGCATTTCCATTAAAAGCAATACGTTTGTTTTGCCGGACTTTTGCCATTATTTCTTCTTTCAGCTTAAAGTTAGGGAGACAACATATAATGTCGCTTGGAGGTGCTAAATCCGCCGGCTGTGCCCTCAGAGCTCTTTGTGCCCTCTATGTGTCAGCCTGGCATTCTAGCAGGTTGTTAAAGATTGAGTGCAAAGCAGAAATAATGCAGACTGGTTCCACTGTTTTCAGGTGTCAGAAACCATGAATCAGACAGAAGTACAATTAAATCACACTTGTTTATTAAAAAAATAAAAAGGTAAATAGAAAAAGCATAGTCAAGCATAGCCAGAGTCCAGTAACCAGATCGGGTAGTCAGCCAGGCCAGAAGTCAGGGATCCAAGTAGAGCAACAGCAAGAAAGGATAAGGAGCCAGAAGGGATGTCAGCAAGCCAGTCTTTAAAAAAAACGCAGGAGATGGTTTCTAGGGATGTGACCAAGGCGAAGGCAGAGCTGAAGTGAGCTGGAAGGCTTTAAGTAGGCAGGTCAGATGAGCATCATCAGGAACAGCTGGTAACTGTGGAGAGAGAAGAGAGCTGGCAATTAGCTGACAGCTGAGCGGCCAGCCCAGAGAAGGAAGGGCTAAGCCAGCCCTGACAGTACCCCCTCCTCAATAGCCCCTGTCCCTCGGAGGGCCAGCGGGCTTGAGGGGAAACCATCTATGGAACCTGCGTAGGAGGACAGGGGCATGTACGTCAGAGGATGAAACCCAGGAGAGTTCCTCCGGACCATACCCCTTCCAATGCACCAGGTACTGTATGCGCCCACGGAACCTACGGGAGTCAACAATGGATTGTACCTCATACTCCTCATGGTTCTCAACCTGAATAGGGTGAGGACGTGGCACCGAGGTGGTAAATCGGTTACAGACCAACGGTTTCAATAAGGAGACATGAAACACATTTGAGATTTGCATACTAAGAGGAAGATCTAACGCGTAAGCCACTGGGTTAATCCTGTGAAGGATATGGAAAGGCCCAATAAACCGAGGTGCAAACTTCAATGAGGGAACACGAAGCCGGAGGTTGCGAGATGACAGCCAGACTCTGTCCCCAACCTGGTAGGAAGGCGCAGGCAGGCATCTGCGGTCAACATGGAGTCCGTACCTATCATTAGCATGATGCAAAGCCTCCTGGACTTGTACCCAAGTGGAACGAAGACCACGGAGATGCTCCTCTAACGCAGGAATACTCTGTGGAACAAACGAGTCAGGCAACATGGAAGGTTGGAAACCATAATTCGCCATAAATGGAGACAATCGGGAGGCAGAATTCAAGGCACTGTTGTGAGCAAACTCTGCCCAAGGTAATAGGTCAGACCAGTTGTTATGATGGTCAGAAATATAGCAACGTAGGAATTGCTCCAAGGACTGATTGGCTCTGCAGCCCCATTAGACTGCGGGTGATACGCAGAAGAGAACGCAAGCTGGATTCCCAACTGTGCGCAAAAGGCTTGTCAGAGCCGGGAGACAAACTGACTGCCCCGGTACGAGACAATCACATTGGGTAGCCCATGTAAGCAAAAGATCTCCGTGCAAAAATGGAGCCAGTTGCTTAGAGGTGGGCAACTTCTTAAGTGGAATACAATGACACATCTTTGAGAACCGGTCAACCACCATAAGGATAACAGTGTTGCCTTGGGAGTTGGGCAACTCCACAATGAAATCCATAGACAGGTGAGTCCAGGGCCTCTCTCCATTGGGTAAGGGTTGTAGCAGGCCCACTGGAAGGTGTCGTGGAGTCTTACTCTGAGCACACACGGGACAGGCAGCTATGAAGGCAGTAACATCAGCCCATAGACTAGGCCACCAGAATTGTTGGGAAATGGCCCAAATGAGTTGATTCTTCCCAGGATGGCCAGCTGCCTCGGGTGAATGGTAAGTCTGGAGCACAGCAGTACGGAGACTCTCTGGGACAAAGCAGCGGTCACAAGGTTTATCAGGAGGAGCATGGACCTGAGCAGCAAGAATTTTGTCACCCAAAGGAGAAGTAAGACCGGTGTGAACCGTAGCCAAGGTACGATCAGGAGGAATCATAGGAACCGGAACCGACTCCGACTTGGAAGTGGAGGAAAATTGTCGTGACAAAGCATCAGCCCTTACATTCTTAGTACCGAGTAAGAATGAGACAATGTAATTGAAACTTGACAAGAAAAGAGCCCATCATGCCCTTCTGAGAGAGAGGTGATTAGCCTCAGACAATAATGAGAACTGGTACAGTGGTACCTTCGAGGAGATGTCTCCATTTCTTCAGTGCTAAAATGATCGCCAACAGCGCTCTGTCATCAATCTCGTAATTGCACTCTGCAGGTGACAATTTCTTGGAAAAGTAGCCACAAGGATGCAAAGAGCTCTCAGAGGTAGGACGTTGAGACAGAAGGGTGCCAACGCCAATCTCAGAAGCATCTACCTCTAGGATAAAAGGCAACGTAGGATCAGGATGTGCCAACACAGGAGCAGAAACAAAGGCAGCCTTGAGAGTCTCAAAGGCCTTAATGGATTCCGGAGACCAACTCTGTGGGTTACCGTCCTTTTTGGTCATATCAGTCAGGGGCTTGACCAGAGACGAGAAGTTACGAATAAACTTCCGATAGTAGTTGGCAAAGCCCAGGAAACGCTGCAGAGGACGTAAACCCACGGGTCGAGGCCACTGTAGGACTGCCGAAAGTTTCTCTGGGTCCATCGAAAAACCAGCAGTGGAAATGACATGGAATGTAAAATGTTCACGATGGAACTCGCACTTCTCCAGTTTACAATAGAGATTGTTCTCTCTTAGTTTCTGAAGCACGCGGCAGACATCTGTGTGGTGACCCTCCAGGGACTTGGAAAATATGAGGATATCATCGAGATAAACTACCACACACAACTGCAACAAATCTCGGAGGACATCGTTAATAAATTCCTGGAAAACTGCCGAGGCGTTTTCCACTCGTCGCCCTCCTTAATGCGCATGAGATTGTATGCCCCTCTCAAGTCAAGCTTCGTGAAAACCGTTGCTCCCTTGAGGCGGTCAAATAACTCTGTAATCAATGGAATTGGGTAGGCATTCTTAATCGTGACATGATTGAGACCCCTATAATCTATACAAGGTATACAATCTATACAAGGTCTCAGTTCACCGCTCTTCTTTTTCACAAAGAAGAAACCAGCACCAGCAGGAGATGAGGATTTGCGGATGAAACCTCGAGAACATGCGTCAGCAACATACTCCTCCATGGCCTTATCCTCCAAGACCGAAGGGAAAACCCGGCCATGGGGAGGTATGGCACCAGGTTGAAGGTCAATTTCACAATCATAAGACCAGTGTGGAGGCAAACTACCGGCTTGACCTTTATCAAAGACATCGCTAAAATCACGGTACTCCTCCAGCAGGGAGGGGAGTGAAGAGGTGCACAGGACACACTGGATACCTTCAGGAAGCATGTCTCACTGCATTGTGGTAACCAGGAGAGAACCTTAGCACGGAGCTAATCAACAGAGGGGTTGTGCCTCTGATGGCAAGATAACCAATAACCAGCGGAAACCTGGGTGAGGAAATAACTTGGAATTGGATTATCTCATGGTAAAGAGCCCCTACGGCCATGGACAACGGAACCGTCTCATGAGTCACATGGGCAGGCTGTAAAGGTCTCCCGTCAAGACCCTCAATGGCAAGTGGAGTGTCACGCAGCTCCAGCGGAATCGAGTGCTGCGAAACAAATGCAGCATCAATGAAGAGGCCTTCAGCCCCAGAGTCGATTAGAGCCTGTATCTCGATGGACAACTCAGCCAAAGAAAGGATAACCAAAACCAGGGGCTTATCCTCCTGGATAACTGGGGAAAAAACAACGCTACCTAAGGTCTGTCCATGACAGGACCTCAAGGTTCGGTCGTTCCCTGGACCGGTAGGATAAGACTTCAAAGAGTGAGCTGCCTGGCCACAATAAAGGCACAAACTCTCCCTCCTCCTAAAGGCTCTCTCATCCGCAGAGAGACGCGTGAAGCCCAGTTGCATGGGTTCATCTTCACTGTCCAACTCGGTACCAGGGGGCATGGGAGTTGAGGGAGGCATGGGTGGGACTACAAAGCTCGGAGGCAAACGTACAGGAGGCTTCCGCAAGCGCTCCTTAAGAGAAAGTCTTTCTCTGAGTCTGGAGTCCATGAGGATGGCAAACGAGATCAAGCTCTCTAGCTCAGTGGGTATATCTCGGGCTGCTATCTCATCCTTGATGGAATCCGAGAGACCATGAGAAAAAGCAGCCACAAGGGCCTCATTGTTCCAAGCAACCTCTGCTGCCAGAGTACGGAATTCAATGGCGTAGTCAGCAACAGTTCTCGTACTCTGTTTGATGGACATGAGGCACTTGAAGCGCAGTGTGCGGGAACGTCAAATACCCTTTTAAAGGAGGCCACAAACTGAGGGTAACTCAAGACAACAGGTTTTTGCGTCTCCCATAGAGGGTTAGCCCAGGCCAATGCTCTCTCAGAAACCCTCTGCATTGAACTGGATCACCCCCAAATCACTGGGGAAGTGGAGCAGAACCAGACATACCTCTTATCGAGGTAATACTCGAGGCGGGTGCCTGCACAGAGACTGGCACAGCAGCAGGGACAGCCTGCGACTCAGGTTGTACCGGAGTAGCCACCGTGGGGGATTCCAGGTGAGCTGTGCGATTCAGGAGCGTTTGTAACGCTATGGCAAACTGATCCATGCGTTGATCTTGCTCATCCAATCTGGAAAAAATATTACCAACAAGTGGATTGACTGTAACTTCAGAATTTATGGCCTTCGCTTACTGTCAGAAACCATGAATCAGACTGAGACAGAAGTAGAATTAAATCACACTTGTTTATTAATAAAAATAAAAAGGTAAATAGAAAAAGCGTAGTCATGCATAGCCAGAATCCAATAACCAGATCGGGTAGTTAGCCAGGCCAGAAGTCAGAGATCCAAGTAGAGCAACAGCAAGCAGTATAAGGAGCCAGAAGGGATGTCAGCAAACCAGTCTTTAAACAAACCACAGGAGATGGTTTCTAGTGATGTGACCAAGGCGAAGGCAGAGCTGAAGTGAGCTGGAAGGCTTTAAGTAGGCATGTCAGACGAGCTTTATCAGGAACAGCTGGTAACTGTGGAGAGAGAAGAGAGCTGGCAGTTAGCCGACAGCTGAGCGGCCAGCCCAGAGAAGGAAGGGCTAAGCCAGCCCTGACATTGGGTACCCCCGTACCAGTATGTTGTGTCTTCTCCCTCTGTTGTCTAAGTCTTCTAAGTGGCGATTCATCTCTATTAAGTGAGCAGAACTAGAAGCAGAGACATTTCTCTCCTACATGTAAAAATCATATTTTTTTTGCTAGAAAATTACATTATATATCTTTTTTTTTTAGGAGAGACCCTAGAGCAGTGATGGCGAACCTTGGCACCCCAGATGTTTTGGAACTACATTTCCTATGATGCTCATGTACTCTGCAGTATAGTTGAGCATCATGGGAAATGTAGTTCCAAAACATCTGGGGTGCCAAGGTTCGCCATCACTGCCCTAGAGAATAAAATGGCGGTTGTTGCAACTTTTTTTCTCGCATGGTATTGCACAGCAATTTTTCAAACCTGTTTTAAAAAAAAAAATTGGAGATTTTGAATTTCCAAAAAACAAAAAATGTGTCTGAATTTCAATTCTGACAAAACGAACTGCACATGTCTAGTTTAGCACAATGATTGGATTTGGAGAAGTACATTATAATATCTTAATTTGGTTCTGGCACTCCTTTGTGCAGAGGAGCACTGCACTGTTTTGTTGTTTATTATCCAAATACAGAACTAAGAAAGGAAGATTGTGGAACAGGTGTGGAAGAGTGGAAATGTGTTCTTCTGATGACCACTGCCACTGGGACAAGAAGTGAGAGAATTTTTTCCAATGAGAACACAATAAAAAACATGTATAATACGAATAAAGCATAATATTTTTATTGCTACTCATCTAAAACCAAATGCTACATATGGACTTTTAAAATAAACTTACTATTAAGGTATAAAAAATAAGCTCCTGGACCAACTTTTCTCAACCTTTTCAACACAGAGGAACCCTTGAAATAGTTCTTCGGTCTCTAGGATCCCCTGCTAAAAATTAGAAATCTACAACTCGTGATACAATAGTGTGATGGTCAGTGGAAAGAATGGTCCTTACACTTCTGGTCATTGTGAAAAATGACCTCCTTACAGATAGCTAAAAAGATCAATGGTGTCGGTGGGAACTTATTTGAGAGGCAGAAATTGCCCAATGCTCAACCTTTGTAGGAACCCTGGTTGAGAATCACTGTCCTGGAACATTGCAAACATAAAACAGTATGTACTAGGCCCTATTAGCACCTTGTTACAGCTTTTGTCAGACAATCTTATAATAAAATTCTATGGGGCCAAAAATGCTCAAACCTACAGTACCTCCAAGGAGCACCTGTATGGTTCATCTCAAAGTTCTAGTAATGCAAAGGACCAACCCAACAAAAACTAATTATGGACAGGTACTTTTATGTGTTTGTATACAACTGTGCAATCCAAGGTATTCCACAATTTACGTTCTTATTGAACCAAAGATACAAACAAAGTTGTTTTAATCAATTCCCAATAAAAGCCTCTTGCTTCGTGTTGTAGGAAATGCTCTAATATATACACAAAACTATTTTTGTAATCCTTGCTATTATGTAATAGTATGTAGGCAAACTCTTCAAGGTACAGTCCTTCAATGGGATACAATGCTTTATATCAGACATCTCATCACACTGAAGAATTGTACCTTGAAGAGTTTTATTTCCATGTAATACCAAGGATTACAAACATTGTTGTGTGGTGTATATATTGGAACATTTATTAAAACACCAAGCAAGAGGCTCTTGTGGGGTGTCAATGAAAGCTACTTTATTTGTATTTTCAGCTCAGTGACGATATCTGTTGAGATTTTATTGTGCTGTATATGTTTGTATCAAACCAAAACCATTAAAACCACTCCCATAGGCTGACACAGGCTCGAACAGAAGAAATTCTGGACAAGAATCCTGCTACAAAGGAATATATGTCCTTAAAGTGGTGTTGTCACCAAAAAAAAATAGCTTAAAATTCATTAAAAAATGTAAAAAAAAAATATTTGGAAAAAAAAATGTTTTTACTCACCTCTAAATGCCTGTTGCTAGGGGGTCCCTCGTAGTCTGCCTCCTTCATTACCCGGGCTGGGGACATCACTTCCCCTCAGCACTTTTTTAGGGGGTACCCCACTTTAACCACTTGCTTACTGGGCACTTATACCCCCTTCCTGACCAGGCCAATTTTAAGCTTTCAGCCCTGTCACAATTTTAATGACAATTGCGCGGTCATGCAGCGCTGTACCCGAACAATATTTTTATATTTTTTTTCACAAAAATAGAGCTTTCTTTTGATAGTATTTAATCACCACTGAGTTATTTATTTTTTGCTGAATAAGCAAAAAAGCCCAAAAACTTTGAAACAAAACAAACATTTTTCATAGTTTGTTATAAAATTTTTCAAACAGGTAATTTTTCTCCTGCACTGATGTGCACTAATGAGGCTGCACTGATGGGCACTGATAGGCATTGATGAAGTGGCACTGATGATGTGGCACTGATGGGCACTGATGAGGAGGCACTGATGGGCACTGATAGGCAGCACTGAAGGGCACGAGAGGTGGCACCGATGGACACTGATATGCAGCACTGATAGGCACTTATAGGTGGCACTGATGGGCACTGAATAGCAGCACTAGTGGGCACTGATTAACAGCACTGATTATCAGCACTGGTGGGCACTGTTGGGACCTTTGTCCCATATCAGAAGCCGATTACTGGCTTTCTTCTTTTCTCCTCACGCTGATAGAGCAAGGAGAAAAAAAAGCAGATAACCAGCTTGTGTTTACTTCCATGATCAGCTGTCATTGGCTGACAGCTGATCACATGGTAAAGGACCACTGTGATTGGCCCTTTACCCCAATCTGTGTTTAGCCGAGTCTGAAGGACTCGCCGATCACAAAGCGTTCTGCCCTTGTGCCGCAGGAGGTGGGCCAGCAGCGCGATCATGGGAGGACACCTATGGACGCCCTCCCAGCACTGGAAGCCTGCCCTGTAGCCTTCTTTTGGCTATAGCATGGGCGAAAAGTGGTTAAAGTCTATTCACTTATGTTTCAATGTGAGCGCTCCATTAAGGGTACCATTAAAATCTGGGTAAATCTCACCTTTATTCAAATGAAAACTACTTTCTCTAATGACAGTAATTATTGGCACCCCCCTTAGAGGATTGCTAGGTAACATCCTTATGTTCCCTTCAATATCCTCCCTATAATATTCATACAGGAGAGTCAAGCTGAATTCAGACTAATTCCAGTATAGGTCTTGTTATGCACCACTTACTTTCCATGGGGGACAAACCTGCTGCAAACACACCCCTCCTTCAGCTTTAAAGTGCAAAAGGACACGTATAATTCTTGTTATTAAACTATATTTATATGACCTGTTTCTGGAATAGTACAGGAGCTTATATACTTGTGGTTGGGGCTTAAGGCATCATAGTAGGGACACTGTGGAACTGTACATGGTAATGGCTGAATCACTGGCCGGAGCTGGGGTCATGTAACATCAACATTAAGGCAGGTATCCAGACTTTATAAATAAGCATCAACTTGCACAGTTAACTCCTTGGAATCCGTGGCCATACTTCTCATGCTGTTAACAATAAGCACTTTGGACATACTTTTGTTAGAGAACACCACTCCCCTGGTGGGCAGCATTTCTGAGATGGTACTGCAGAGCATGCATCAGTCTCCACCAACTCAGCAATCCCAACTGTCGTTACTGGATACAGGAAATGCATTTTCTCCATAAATCCATCCTTGTTCTCCCCCACTACATCTCTCCAGGCTAAGGTCCCTAGGTACTCTGTGTAGCGGGGACAGTCCCAGTAAGTGGGAAACAGTTGCTTGTGAAGGGGCTAAGCACACCTCCCCTCACTACCAGAGTAACTGTCTCCATTTCCTTGACACTCGTCTCCCGGCTGGCTGGGTGCATTAAGAAGTGACTCAAGCATGGCAGTCCTTTGCAATGGCAACATAGATTCATCTGGACAGCATTCTGCTCATTAGACTCACTATTGCAGGGGTGCTCAACCTGTGGCTCTCCAGCTGTTGCAAAACTACAAGTCCCATCATGCCTCTGCCTCTGGGTGTCATGCTTGTGGCTGTCGGAGTCTTGCTATGCCTCATGGGACTTGTAGTTCCGCAACAGCTGGAGAGCCACAGGTTGAGCACCCCTGCACTATTGTATCTTCTCTAACTTCAGTCGCCTTGTTGTATGCCCTGTTCTTTTAATACACCATGCATGCACCCCTTTAGAGACTTTAGACCAGGCAATTCACATGAACAAATAAAGAGCTTTTACAGAAGTAGTTGCAGGTAACAATTAACAGTTTATAAAGATAACTTCCACACAGTTTCCTATACAAAGCTCTCTAATGCCCCAATAAGTGGCTGTACCTAAGGCAAAGTCAACAAAGCAAACCTTTCAATTCAAGAGTCCATTTAGGCAGTGAATCCACAAATGGCAGCAACAGTCTCTTATGCCTCATACACACGATCAAACAATCCGGTGGAAAAGTCCGGCGGACTCAAGTCCGGCAGACAATCCGCCCGTGTGTAGGCTGCGGCTGACTTTTTTTACCCAAAAGTCCAGCGGACTAAGTCCGCCGGATAGTCTGCTTCGTGTGTACAAGGCTTTAGAGTCCATGATTTGGCAGTAATTCATAAAGGTAGTGAAGGTCATAACTGGCAGCTATAAGTCCATGAGAGCCCCTCCCCAAGGCAGTGATCCACTCCGGCAGAGTGACAGCTACATTTTATCGGTCTTTCCCCAACCAACCTTTCAGTGCACTTAGTGAGCCCTATTTATATGATATGACCTGCAGGGGGTGGTGACCTTGCTGAAAAGAGTGGGAAACATGTTAACCCTTCCTTCTGAGATACCACCAGTTCAGCAGGCCAACCTGAGGACACAGTGTAGCATTAAAGTGGAAGTAAACCCATCGATTTAAACAGTTAAAAAAAAAAATATGCCGGGAATGCTAACTGCACATTGGCTGTGCTCTCAGCCAAACTATCAAACCATCCAATGGCTGGTGTCATAACGAATCACATGTGCAGCACCATAGCAGTTGAAGATTAAACAGAGGCAAAGATGGCAGCTTCCTTGGCTGAAAATGATAGGGGAATTTACTTCCACTTTAAGACATTGTAACAATTTTTACCTGGCTGATCTAATTATTGTGAGGGCATAAAAACAGCAAGAGAAAAACAGTTTACCCTCAAGAAACCCCTTGGAAGCACCTGCTTACATACTTCATTTGTAAGTTTGGTTCCATTTACTTCATTGCCTTTAGAGGAATAGCAATAAAGATATTATGTTTTATTAGTATTTTACCTTTTTTTATTGTTTTCTAGTTTCTTGGGAAGATTTCTTTCACTTCCTGTGCCATGGCAGTGGTCATCAGAACAAGCAGTGTGAGTAAAACCAACCAGAGAACCAGAGAATCTAACCATTTCACACATTATCCTAAGATTAGAAAAAATATTTGGCTAGAGCTAGGTTTTAAAGGAAAAACTAAACTCCAATTACCCTTTAGAAATGAAAACTGATCGGCACTTGATAAAAATAGAATGTGATCTTGGACATTTTGGAACGACCAATGTATATTTAATATATCACTAGCATATTACTCAAGTATATAAACAAAGGAACTTATAAGCCTCGTGCATTCATCCAGATTTGTAGAGTAATCCAGCCAAATAAATAAGTGAAGGAGAGTAATGAGACGTGAAAAGGTATCAAGATGAAAGATAACACAAAAAAACCAGCACACAGCAACACATCCTTAAATATATTTATTACAAAGTGAACAAACAGCTCTAGATGATTGTAATGATGTAGTTCTGCCTACAGAGATGTCTTAGTTATAGCTATGGCTAGTTGCTGTGCATTGGCTTTCTTTGTTTCACAATATGGTTTATGGGTTAACAAGAGCCTAGGCTGAGCACCATTTTTTCAAATGTTCCAATTGGAAATGAAAGGTGGAGCAGTTTCATTTTACCTACTATTTCAGAATGAAATAATTCTTTGTTTGGGATTGTAGGAACTTGCATCTGTTCATTCACAGTTATGAAACGTGATGGAGTGCATGAGATCCAGACAATGAGATTATTGTGTGCGTCATTATCATTTGTATCTATAACATGACTGTTGTGAACTTTATGCATTAAATCTGAACAGCTATGGGTGGCTGCAAGGCAGATTTTCCTCTGCTGCAGTTACATAACACTTTCACGTATTGCCCCTCCCTCAACCTGTAAAAGAACATTAATGAACTTATTGCATATTTTTACTCTCCACCTATCAGCTTGTTAGAACATGGGCATTGATTGACTCCTTCCGGATTCTCCTTTTCTCAGCCTAAGCTCTGCTGTACGGGGGACTGTGACAAAAGAGCTTCACTCATATGTCACCAGTGCAAGCATGCATGTTTATGCCATGATCTCAGTAACTGCTGCATAAAATAATTGGAAGGTGGTCTAATCTTCTAACCCCCTCATCTCATTTCTTTTGTATAGCTAACCTAAACCACAGATTACTAAATAAAAAAATCCATCCGCATAACAAAACAATTAGGAACTGAATTTGTTTTTAATTTACATTTTGTCAGTTGTAAAAGTATACAATTTACAAAGGGTAACCCTCCTAGTAAAATTACAAACATTCTCTGGAGCATCATTATCAATATCAATTATCAATATCAGTTGACAATTCAACGATTCATATCGACAACAAAAATAAGATATGCTATGTTATTGTTAAGTTATGTACAAATGCATTGATTTATTGGCATACTGTAGATGTAAGTTTGGTAAAAAATGATTTATTAGGAACAAAATATGTTTTCCATACCCCAACTGTCCCTCATTTGGAGAGACTGTCCCTCTTTTGCCACGTACACACGATCAAACAATCTGGTGGAAAATTCCGGGGACTTGAGTCCATGATGACATCACAGAGCTGGTGGATGTTAGAGACGTTGCGATCCTCCACCTTACATTTGAGGATGCCCTGCAGATGCTTAATAGGGTTTAGGTCTGGAGATATGCTTGGCCAGTCCTTCCCCTTTTCCCTCAGATTCTTTAGCAAGGCAGTGGTCATCTTGGAGGTGTGTTTGGGGTCGTTATCATGTTGGAATACTGCCCTGTGGCCCAGTCCCTGAAGGGAGGGGATCATGCTCTGCTTCAGTATGTCACAGTACATGTTGGCATTCATGGTTCCCTCAATGAACTGTGGCTCCCCAGTGCTGGCAGCACTCATGCAGCTCCAAACCATGAAACTCCCACCACCATGCTTGACTGCAGACAAGACACACTTCTCTTTGTACTCCTCACCTGGTTGCCGCCACACACGCTTGACACCAAATACGTTTCTCTTGGTCTCATCAGACCAACAGGACATGGTTCCAGTAATCCATTGTGTAAAGGGGAAGAGAAGGAGGTGGAAAGGGATTATCGTGGTGCAAAAAAATACAGGGACACTATATTGGTATAAAAAATATTTAACAATATAATTTTATTGTAATGACAAAAATACAAAAACACTGAACAAATACAGACAATATGACATAAACAAAAGTTGATACAATGGGTACTAAGCAATTGATTATTCAGCTATTAAGCAACCAAAAATAATCCCACAGGCATAGATCTTGTGTTAGCTATGTTTCTATAATAATGTGTCCCTGTAGTTTTTGGCACCGCGATAACCCCTTTCCTCCTACTTCTCTCCCCCTTTACATAATAAATCCAGTAACAGGGATGAGGTGCTGTATTCACTGAGGTTCTTCCAGCCACACCCCGCCTTTTTCCAATAATCCATATCTTTAGTCTGCTTATCTTCAGCAAACTGTTTTCCGGTTTTCTTGTACATTATCTTTAGAAGAGAATTCCTTCTGTCACGACAGCCATACAGACCAATTTGATGCAGCGTGTGGTGTATGGTCTGATCACTGACAGGCTGGCCCCCCCATCCCTTCAAGCTCTGCATCAATGCTGGCAACACTCATATGTCTATTTCCCAAAGACAACCTCTTCTTTGGTCGACCATGGCGAGGCCTGTTCTGAGTGGAACCTCTCCTGTTAAACCACTGTATGGTCTTGGCCACCATGGTGCAGCTCAGTTTGAGGGTCTTGGCAATCTTCTTATAGACTAGGCAATCTTTATGTAGAGAAACATTTTTTTTCCAGATCCTCACAGAGTCCTTTGCCATGAGGTGCCATGTTGAGCTTCCAGTGACCAGTATGAGAGAGTGAGAGCGATAACACCAAATTTAACACACCTGCTCCCTATTCACACCTGAGACCTTGTAGCACTAATGAGTCACATGACACTGGGGAAGGAAAATGGCTAATTGGACCCAGTTTGGACATTTTCACTTAGAGGTGTACTTACTTTTGCTGCCAGGGGTTTAGACATTAATAGCTGTGTGCTGAATTATGTTGAAGGAACAGCAAATTTACACTGTTATACAAGCTGTACACTCACTACTTTATATTGTAGCAACGTGCCATTTGTTCAGTGTTGTCAAATGAAAAGATATAATAAACTATTTACAAAAATGTGAGGGGTATACTCACTTTTTGTGAGATACTATATATATATATATATATATATATATATATATATATATATAGCACTAACCCCCAAAGGAGCTGCTGATTATTTCTGGGCTTACCGTTACCTTCCGTTCTCCTTTGTTGCATGTCTAGGGGATGTCCCGTGGTAGATGGCACAGTAACTTGAGACTGACAATAAATCCACTTGAATGGATTTTATTTGCAAACTCAGACAATTGAACAGTCTTTCAACTTGGGATCAGAGGGTTGGAAGGGAGGTTCAGGTACTCTTATGTCAAAGTCCAAAAAAAGTTAAAGAACTTGCTTGCTTTGACTGCATCCAGAGAATAGCCATTCACAGCTGGATGAACACTCAGGTTGGACAGTCCCTCTCTCACATGGCCTAGCAGCTAACAAGGTGCTTACTCAGGAACAAAGTCTTTGTCACAGACGTTGTTGCAGAACATGTAGGGAAACTAAGCTTTAGAACACTTGTAGGATACCTGGATCTTTCAGCCTGCTTGGCGATATCCACAAAACCTGTTTGTCTCGGTTACTTCAGGCCTTCCAGGCTCTTGTTAAGAAAACCAACCCGTACATGGTGTTCTTCTAAAGAGTCCTCCCCTGGAGTGCTCAAAGTACACTGGGTCTCTCCCGAACCAGAGACGGCACCCAACCACCTCGGAATCATCCTTTAGTTTCCTTGCCTCGGGCTAGCCAGCCCTGAGACATTAGAGTCGGGTAGATCCGAACCCCAGGCCATAGTCTTCCTGGGGGCTGGTTAGGAGGACCAGGACCATGTAATCAGTACTCCATACTGGACCGGAACCCCGAACCACGTGACGTCCACATCTTAAATACCCTCCCCCAGAGGGCACAGTGAGAGGGCCACTCCCACTGACCTGGCTCTGAAAGAGAGTAATTTAAGCACCTGACCAGACCATAGTTCCACGCCTGCCAGAAGAGACCGTGCTCCCTGTGACCAGGCTGAACATCTCACAGTCCAATCAGACTGATGCAGAAGTCCAATTTAGACAAATAAACCCAAACCAAACTGCAGTTTAGGTAAAGTTTAACATTGAAAAAACGCATAGAGCGTGCTCTTCAGGAGCCCGCTGCTACATATACTGTATATATGTGAACACCTATAATGATAGGATGACTGGTGTAATGGTTGTTTAATCTAAACAATCAATAGAGGACTGGAAGAGAAACCCAAGTCTATTCCCTCAAATCACGTTTTAAACAGAAATTAAGGGAGTATAAATGCTATGGCTGCATATGCAGCATATATATTTTTACCTTAAAGTGGAAGTAAACTCCTCTACCGTTTTCAGCCAAGGAAGCTGCCATCTTTGCCTCTGTTTAATCTTCAACTGCTATGGTGCTGCACATGTGATTCGTTATGACACCAGCCATTGTGTGGTTTGATAGTTTGGCTGAGAGCACAGCCAATGTGCAGTTAGCATTCCCGGCATGCCTTTTTTTTAACTGTTTAAATCGATGGGTTTACTTCCACTTTAATAAGGAATGTCTGCGTTTGTCTCCCAAGAAAGCCCAGAACATTGCCTGGTATCATGACAGAGCTGAAGGAGTGGAGTCATGCAGCTGATCATAATCAAATCAAGTGCTTTCGATCCCTATAATCTGGGATCCATCTTCTCTGGTAAGAGGCTTTGTTTGTCATACACCATATAATAGCATGGATTTTCAAGATTCCATACTAAGGCACCTATGGACACTTGTTTTTTGAAGTTATAATTTATTTTTTAGAGGACACTTTTTGATTATTTCTGTGGATCATTTTTTCACTTTTTTCTTTGCAAGTCTTGTTATTATTCATTGCCTGTGATTGCACACTTATTTGTGTATATATTGATTGAATTTGTATTTAGATTCTCGAGTTGCAGCATTCACACATTTACACAATTTATCACATAATATTTTGGGAATACGCTGGCAGTAAAATAATAGGGATACAATTAGAGATGAAAGTAAATTTTAAGCTACGTTATCACAAAGAATTGTACAATTTGGGTCTGCAGAGCTGAGTCCTTAGGAGGTTGGATAAATAGGTCAATTGGCATTAAAACTGACTCTATCTAGTATAGAAGAATACCCTTCAAAGGTTTAAAAAAAAATTCTAAGTAAATGATATTAAGAGTTAAGCAAACAAAAGTTTCTGTAAAAAACTGTTGTTTGTTTTACCAGGTCGTAACCTAATTGAAATAAATCGAATACAGATCATTTGTCTGGCACTGGTCTGAGAAATATTTCAGAAAACCATAATGGCCATGGTCTGCCTACTTCTCTGTAAATGGGATGTTGCTTCGGATGGGCGATGGGGCATCCTGGTGACTGCTGCACTGTAATATCTCATAGGTGCTTCTGCATATAGTGACCACTGATGTTCTCTGGTCTCCTCCATATGCTGTCACTAGTAGAAATTCATCTTATTTCAAATACTAATCCTTGAAATTCACAAATAACATATATCTGACAACACAGAGCACTGAGCATCAGAAATAAAAATATAACTTGGGTCTAGTTGCTCACGATATAGATCCATATCATTTAAGAAAATTATATTTACAAAGTTAGAAGTCATCATTCTCACCACAATGAGCCACATAATTTTCCCGGATGGGCGTAAAAGATCAATAAACATGTGATAATAGGGAATGATGAATCTTCATTAATTTCATGCTTTCACTGAACAAAGAATAGATTTTGATTAGACGAATTGTAAATTTATTTTTCTGTGACTGCCTATGTACAGAATAAACAGTTATGACTTGCATACTATTGAATTAGCTTAAGGTGCACTAAGAACAATGGTTTACTAATGCTGTTTGCATATTAAAACAAATCAATTTAAATCAAGGAGACAGTGCCACAGGGCTGATAGCCAAATATCACTAGCATATTACAAGCCAACATTAAATCTGACATCTCTGTGACAGCTGAGATTCACCTTGGTTCCATCATATCACAAACACCCTTAAATTAAATATATCATAAGAATGATATGTGGGCTGCCATTGCTGACCACTTTGGTTCAAAATGTTAATTACCTGACTGTCATGCTGATGCGCTGGCTTCAATAATTTAGGTCAATGACCCAAGACAAACTAAAGATTAAAAATTCTGATTTTCCCTGGCTTTCATTTACCACATGCATATATTCTAGGTCATTGACTAGCAAATCCATTAAGACTAATGCCCTGTACACACGGTCGGAAATTCAGATGGAAAAGGTCAGATTATATTGTCGGAAAATCCAATCGTGTGTGGGCTCTATCGGACTTTTCCGACTGATTTTCCGACAACTTTGTCCGACTGTGTGTTTGCAATGCCAGTTTCGGACAAAATCCATCGGGAAAAATCTGATGGATTTTGTGGCCGGAATGTCCGTGTGTAGAAGGCATAATGCTACACTAGCAAGTGTGTCTCTGGTGTGAGCTAGCCAGTGGCAGGATCAATATTCAGGGCACGGCAGGGCAGTGAAATAATCATCTACTTGTAGCGCACCCCCGAAGGAGCTGCAAGTAAATAGGGATCCCCCACCCAGCACAGCGAGGCACACCGCATGTTAGAGAGACGGTCACAATCTCCTATCATGTGAATTGGATGCGGGGAAAGTTGTGGTTTATCCATCAATAATGTAGATCAAAATACAGTACTGGACATCATAGCAGTCACATGCTGTGCTTTAGACATAGATGTGTTCCCATTAATGAGTGTTTAGTTGTTCATTCGTATTATACCTATATATTTTTAGCTGTATTTTACTGGTTGCTATAAGTTACTTCAATCAAATGATATTATTATTAGATTGCATTAGGTCTTGCCTTCCCATCCTGTTATAGTAGATGTAGTAGGTACACAAAGTTTTTGAAAGAATGCCAGGTTCACATTAAATAATGAATGTAGAATTTTGTCTGCCATCATTTGTGGTATTATCTGTCAGCTATATACAAACAAGGTAACATGTTAGCCTGGCTAATTATGTAATTATCACACCTTAGTTTATTTACACAGTTAATACTGTCTTAGCTAAACTCACTCACTGGTCTGAATTGAAAAAAAATCAATGTCCAGCAATGACCTGGTTAAGGAAATGAATGCCATTGCTAGATCCCTCCCAAATATCTTATGAGAAATGAAAAAAAGAGAAAGAAAAAAGGAATGCTTGTTTGTAAAGATTAAACATTTTCCTCCCCTTTGATGTGATGTCATGTATACACTTCAAAATCCTATAAAGTTGTGAATGCTTCCCATACTTCTCACCATTCATTCACCCAGGGGCATTACAATGGGATACCATTCTGCTAGCCTGGGGGTACTGTGGATGGTTGTGGCTCTTTCAAATACAATTGATGTGATACCAGGTAAATGTGTTTCCTATAGCCTACAGCTTTTATTTCTTTCTCTTATGTCATTCCATTGTCTCCACTGTACCAAAGGCGACATTTAGTCATGCCAAGGAATTTCAAGCCTTTAAACATATTTTTTGAATCGAAATACAATATGCACATTCACAGATCAGTGAGTATTAAACTTGTTTTTCATAGGCAATGGGATGTAAAGCAGGGTTATTACAGAATAGACAATAGAAAATGGGCAATTAACTGTGTATTAATAAACCATCCCATGTATTTGAAGCTGCAATAAAAAAAGGCCATCTATTTTTGATGCTTATATCCCTTAAAGTGTCTTGCGGCTAATTCTGTCCTATGGCTTGACCACTGGCCTACATGTATGGGTATCTTATAGGTTTTAGCGGATTATTACATCTTAAGAGTAAAACATCACTCAAGTAAATGGACAGAAACCTATGCCAGTGCTATCACCATTTTAGCTAACCTTATTTATACTTAAATCTTATAGCACTTTTTGATTACATTTTGAATAAAAATATATGTAATATAGCCCTGATTTACTAAAGTCTGAACAGAAGTGAAGTGCAGTGAAGTGAACACAAATATGCCATTGCCTGCAGGGAAATAATTGAAAAAAAGAACATCTTTTTGATTGATATTTAAGATGAACTCATTAATTTCACTAATTACACTCACATCAAACGTTAGTCAACCTGTACTTTCCTTTAGGCCTTATGACTAAATTTATTTAAACCTGAAATAGAAGAGAAATGTCAATCTTAATAGTGTTTTTATAGGTAGTTTAAATTATTCATGTCCTGGAACAGGTATCAATTTATTGCATACTGTGAACCATTTAAATGATCTCAACTAATGACTCAATTTTTTCCTAGGTCGAAAACGTAATCATGGTCACGACGTCTGCAGTACATGGGGGAACAATCACTTTAAGACATTTGATGGGGACTATTACCAGTTTCCTGGCAAGTGCACCTACAACTTGGCTTCTGATTGCCGGGACTCTTACAAGGAATTCTCAGTCCATATCCACCGGTCA
Organism: Lithobates pipiens; assembly: GCF_037356315.1. Classification (NCBI taxonomy): domain Eukaryota; kingdom Metazoa; phylum Chordata; class Amphibia; order Anura; family Ranidae; genus Lithobates; species Lithobates pipiens. The sequence goes on from NW_027507686.1 coordinate 174,012,210, forward strand.
ACTGACAGTGATCACCCACTCATAGACAAGATCACTATCACTGTCAAAGATGTCGTCATTCAACTGAGCACAAACTTAGCAGTGGTAGATGGAGCCATGTAAGTCACTGTAGAAAAACTGTAAATATTTTGTTAATATGATTTTTTTTCTGGTTATTATATGCAATTTTTGCTTTGTAAACCATACTGTATTTGTCATGTTTCCTGTGATGCACATGTAATATTCCTAAACTACCTATTTTGACTCCCAAATTATTTGAAGTTTATACCATTTTACAATAATGCCGCGTACACACGATCAAATTGTCCGGCGTACTTAGTCCGCTGGACCGCATTTCACCAGACAATCCGATCGTGTGTGGGCTTCAGCTGACTTTTTCAGCGTAAAGTCCGCCGGACTTAGAAAGTAGTTTTGCAGCCCAATCTTTCCGCCGGACCTGGGTTCCAGCAGACAATACGCTCATGAGTATGCTAGTCCGGCGGACTAAGAATGACGCATGCTGAGACTCAAGTACGAAAAGGAAGCTATTGGCTACTGGCTATTGAACTTCCTTTTTCTAGTACCATCGTACGTGCTGTACGTCATCGCGCTAGCAATCGCTGGACTTTCCGTGTGTCCGTGTATGGCCAAGTCTGTTCGGTAAAAAGTCCGCCGGACTATCCGCCGGATTGTTTGCTGGACTAAGTACGCAGGATAATTCGATCGTGTGTACGCGGCATTATATACACTGAAAACATTTCAAGTCCAGCTTTTAAAAAAAATCTATACATCTTCAGGAATGCTAGTGGTTTAAAAGGACACATACTGTAAAAATGTAAGCTACCATTCCTGACCTACTTACGTAAATGCTAGTTGTCTGTATGGTTGCCTGGTTTTCATAGTTTCTGAGTCACTGATCCAGAAATAGCATGCAGTGATTAAAGTCACTGTGAGGTCATATCTTCGAATGCCTGGCACACATGGGCCCAATATCATCCAGTTCAACTGAAACTGGCCGACATTCAGCACATGTGTACAGCACCCTGTCCTACAGAAGCTGGCCAAACGTCCAGCTTCTGAAGAATAGGCATGCCAGAAAAACACTTGCCAAACGGAATCTGATCAGTGATGACCAGCGTGTTCTGGTAGGGTGGGGTGGGTGGGATATTTGCAGTCCCCCTGTCAGAACACAATAGCTCAGCAGGGAGATCACTGCACTAAAATCGCATCCTTAGTTAAGGGACCTCCCCCCGAGCTCTTCAGTTGGGCTGAAAAAAACTCATAGTGTGTACCAGGCATTAACTGCAGGCTTGTTCCTGGTCATTGATTAAGAAAGTAATGAAGATAGTAAATTAGCACGACAGCTATTTACATATTAGCACAATTTTTTCAATTTTGGATAGTGTAAGAAAGGTTTAAGGCCTCTTTTATGTTTATTACTGCAGGCTATGTCCCCATTGGTGAGATTCACTCTCTATTTATCCTAGTTACTATAGCCAACTGGACTGAAAATGGGGGAAAATCCAACATTTTGAATTGTCACCACACAAGAGGAACAGATCAGAAATCTTCCAACAGTGACATTTGTTCTGGTGACAAATGTCTCAAAGGGGATTTCTTTTTTTGTTCCAGCACTCTTTTCTCTGCCAAGGCAGCCCATTTGCAGTCTACAGGCCTATGCAAAATGTAGAACTGTTTCCTTTAGTACATAGGCAGTTGATAGACTGATAGACAAGTGCTAAGTAGGTTTATAAGTAGCTTATCAAAAATGCTTCTTTGAAAGGAACATTGGTATTAAAAACTCTACTTCAGGTTTTTACAAAAACCGACAAAGTCACCTTGAGAGGTGACAAAGTGATTTGTATGACCTGGACTGTGTTTTGTTCAACAATCTTTCCTGACCTTCTTTAATTTATATTATATTTTCAGAACTGTAGTAATTTGGAGATTTTTAGACATTTTAAAATGTAAAAAGAGCAGAAAAATTACAATAAAACTTTTGCAATGCAGTTGTCCAGCCAAAAAACACACTTCAGTGGGAATGATGCCTGTTACTGAACTCAGGGGCATTTATTATTAGATCTGTCGAAATATTCCCCATATTGTATTTTTGAGGATTAATCGAGCACTGTTTAGATTATGTTTCTTGATTCCATACACATTTGCCAATTGACAAAACAACCAAAGGTACAACAGAGCGTTATCTAAATTTTAATAAGACTTAATGAATTTGTTTTTAAGTCTAATCAGAGGTCTTGATCTGCATTCCTAAATGTTTTGGGTGATTACATTTCACAATATCCATTTTTCAAGAAAGGGTAGTTTAAATGGAACTGCATTAATTATTGGCTGAAAGGTTTATAATCGGTTTTAAATGTATTGTTATCTGAGGCAACCTGAGATGTTGCGTGATATGACTAACTTCTTTCCTTTGTCGTCTTGATTGTTGTTTCCCAGGGTCACTCTGAAATCCCATATTGTGTTTTTCTACTAAAATATATTAGATGTATTATGATTTAACATTTTTAGAAAACAGTACAGTGCTTTGCTCTGCAAATTTCTAATATTATTTACAGCTCTACTTTAATCATCTAAACTCTTTTGATATATTGCCCTAGTATAATAAATAAGTATTATATGGAGACATGGGAGATAATGGGAACCAATGAGCTAATTTGTGTATAGCAAGTGAGACTGTAATCCAAATGATACATTAACAAAGACTTATCAAAAAACCTAACCATATACATGAACAAAAACTATGCAATTGCCATTGGGTATTCTGTATATTATATATGTTAAAAGAAAAAAAAATAGTGATTCTGGGGAAAAAAAATGTCAATAAGTGGCAAGAAATAAAACCTTGCATAACTGCTGGTGAATCATAATTGTTTCTAACGGTAAATTAACAAGCTGATAAAGAAATGTTAAGTACTAAGGTAAAGACTTGCAATTGCTCAGTTCAGCTAACTGTAGAATAAGTAAAAAGTGTACCCCTAGAGGAATTGTTCTATCAGGGACAACAGTCGTGTCAGTGATAAGTATGAATTTATTTTATTGGTAGACATTGGTCGCACAAAAAAGCAGTGACTAGTCTTCACTAGGGACATTTGTTGAGGGATTTTGTTCAACAATACTTCAGCAACAGATGCCTTGTTTAGGGACACCCTAGGTATCTGTTTCCTGAAATATAGCCCTTTTCTAATTATTGTCATTTTTATGTATTATGTATGTTTTCTCTTTTTATATGTAATAAGTAATTTTTATATTAGTGTTTGTTATTAGTACTGAGTCCATCACACATTCTTTGAGCCTGAGAATAAACATATGGTCAGCTTCAGCAACTGCCCTATTTTTCCATCCTCGTCCCCCTTTCTATACATAAATCTAGATGATGGTACTCTGTTATTATTTTTGAATAATAACTCTTATATGAGGCTATACTCTTTATTCAATACATGTTCAAAAATACAGAAATAGTCATGGAACAGAACATTAGTGAGGTAATGTTAGTCCCATGTCAATTTAGTGTTCTATAACAGTGTTAATTGTCCTATATTTAAATTAGTTTTGATATTAACGGCAATTCCATAAAAATTCTTGTTCCAAGAATATTACTTTCCTTCCATCGCTGTAATGCATTTCTACTGTACCCCATCATCATAAGAACCCCCCCCCCCCAAACTTTGAATATCTGTGAATACCAAAATGTTTATATAGCACACGCTGTGACATTCCAAAAGATGAATGCAGTGCTATGCTCACTCCTCACTCTTATACTCTACACATGCTCCCAAAAAGTCAGTCCAAAGCATATGTTATTAAAATATCTCATAATTTACAGTTTTCCTTCTAAACGTGTAAATATTTTGTGCGCTAAAGTCTACTGTCCTTAACTTTTTTTTTTATTAAACAGAATGTTTGCATATGTTACCTAATATTAAATCCATACTTTTAAATATTGTTTTGCAGTGCCAGGACTCCTTTCTATATGTCTGGCATCCTCATTCATAAAAATGATGCATACTTTAAGGTCTACACAAAAATTGGATTGACAGTGATGTGGAATAAAGAAGATGCTGTAATGGTGAGAGACCCCCTATAGTGTTTAAGTTACAGTTTATTGTAAATAATCTGATAGCAGCTTACATTTTATGATATCAACTTTTGTTTAATGCGCCAAAACTCACTGACACCAATCTAGGGCAGTGATATTTTTATGACATGTGAAACATTCTGTAAGGGTTGTAGTAAATTGTAAGTGTAATTATGATTGTGTAATTTCTCTTACTTAGCTGGAGCTCGACCCAAAATATAAAAATCATACCTGTGGCTTGTGTGGAGATTATAATGGTGTGCCGAACCATGATGAATTCCTCTCTGGAGGTGAGTAAGATGGAATTACCATTTCATTACAATACCTCACTTTATTTTACCACTGTTAGGAAAATATAAAAAGACAGCTGACAACTATACACTAGTTTTATATAGCATTGGCTTATTTAGTGTAAGTAGACAAGAGAGAGTCTTTGAAACCATGACTTTTTGAATACCATGGAATAACTACATACTGTAGATACTAATGCAATTAAATAATGCAAGGTCAGCCTTTCCAACCAGGGTCTCTAGAACCCTAAGGTTTTTCCAAAGGTTGCTAGGGGTTCCTTGAGCATTGAGCAACAGAAGATCCATCTCTTGACCAATGGTGCCTGCACAGTTCTAGGCTTATTGTGAGACCATTTGAGCCTCTTACTTTGCTTCTTAGGCAAATACCTACTGAAACATAAGACTTTTTTAGTTGTCTGTAAAGGTTGAATCTTTTTTTACTGACCATTAATGAAATTGAACTTTCTTCCCAAAGAACCCCAGTGTAAAGGGCATTCATTTCATGACCCCAACTGAGGGATTCTCCTCACTTCCTGTTTTGGTTATGGGACAGGAAATTAGGGCAAATCAACCCATAGGACACAATGGCAAAAAAACAACCACAAACAAAAAAACAGAGAGGGGTTAAACCACTCCATTATTCTATTCAAATAAAAAAAAAAAAAAAAAAAAAAAGTTTTGCCTTTAGTTCCACTTTAACCTTCAAAAATGTTAAACAGACATTTTGCAAGAGTAAAGTGAGGAGGTTTTAGAGAAGTGTATTTTTGATACAATGGAATGGGTAACTCTGGAAGATGTGACACTGCTGCCATAATGGTGCAGCTCTTTGTTTTTAGGGAAGATGGAGGTCAGGAAAAATCTATGGTTCCTTAAGAATGTGGGTCCCATGGGCAAATGCTCTGTTTGTTCTGCCCAACACTGGCCCTTTGGACTGTACAAGACTATTCTTTCCTCTAAAAGAAAAATTAGAAATCCCATAATACATATTATCAGTGAATAGGTACTTAATTTAGTCTTTTGTTTTGTGATATGTCCAAAAATGTCTGCACGGCAGGAAATTCTACCTCGAGAAAGACCTGCTCTTGCAATTCCCAGACATCAGACTAGCCAGTGGACATGGTACAGTTCCATTTAGCAATGAAGCTAAAGTTTTGAGCAGCTTACCTTTTTGATTAATTTTTAGCATGTGGTACTCCTGTAGATAAACAAATAACAAAGTCACATAACCCAGCATCAGCTAAATTGTATTCTTAATTGAGTTCTCCTTTAAAGGAACCATTTTAGTGGGCATTTGTGACATGCTGAATTTCCTCTCTTGAACTGTTAGTTTTTTTAATACAGGCTTTCCAATTATTAATTAGTTGATTTTATATTCTTTACTGGTATTCTCTTCTGTCAAAGAAGGCTCAGGCACACACAGGTTATTCAATATTCTGTGTGAGCTCAGTTCAGATATAAAACACATGAAAAAAACTGCCATAAAAAAGCTGCTGTCAGGATTACATAAAATAAAACAATAAAAATGTAATTGACAGTTTTACCCTCTTCCTGCATCCCAGATAGATTGTCAGTTATCATGCATGCCCCTCCATAGAGGCCATACAGCTTGAGACTGGGTAACTGGGAGAGAATACAAGTAAATACCCACCCCTACACCTATCACTCAAAGGTAGACCTGCATTACTAATTCTGATTCCTACATTCCTGATTGGGCCTCTTTAGGTTTTCCAGAGTGTTTGTAGTGATGGTGCTGTTTACTTGTCTGTGTGATTGTATCATTTATAGTAGTAGCTTTTTTTATATTGAATACTATTATTACATTTTATTGCTCCTCAGATATAATTCTCAGCTCTGCCCAGTTTGGAAACCTGCAGAATATTGATGACCCAAATAATGAATGCACTGATGTAGATGAGAGCCTATTTCCAAGCACAGAACATTGTTTCCAATATGTGAGTATTTAAATTGTGACATAAAAAGTATATTTCATGGTAAGGAGTGACTGCAGTGTATTTCACTTCCAGCTGTTTTTTTAATATTTTTTGAAAACCCCCATGTGATGGTTGCACCTATACATATATACTGTATATAGCGGTATGAGTAATAAAAGTATGTCTTCTTTTTCTTTAAAAAAAAAAAGACTTTGCTCTTCCCTGCGAGCATGATCCCATCTTGAGAATGGGCATCTGAAGCCCACTCGTTGCTTCCTCTGGGATATGGAGCTTGCACATATACATATTGTTTTAAAAAAGTGTGGCACACGAATATCGCAATGCTACAAGCAGAGGATGACCATTAACTCCTGGGATATGAGTTTCATCAATCCCAGGAGTTAATGGTCATCCTCTGCTTGTGTGGCCACTGGCCTGAAATTACATATCTCACCCCGGCGAGGTAGAGAGGAAGCAGAGCACTGGCTGGCGAAATAAGGTACATATATCGCTGGAACAAAAAGCGCCCAATGATAAATTGTGCAGTAGTCACGAACGTAGGGGCGAAAAGTTTAAAATATGGGTGGAACTCCACTTTAACTAAATATTAAACTGTATGCATTTTTCCAGCCAAATTGTGAAAACACCTCTTTTATATTTGTTACATCTTCTCATTGACATAGAATAACTTGGAAACATGTTTAAAAATGGCTGCTTACCTATTTACTTGCTATTCATGTGCCTAAAAATCATACCTAGCTTTCTCCAATATGCATGCTAAAGAGGATCTTCAGTTGCTTTTGAAAAAAAATAAAAGTCATCCACTACAAATGCTTCAGCTGCTGACTTTTAATAAAAGCACACTTCCCTGTCCAGGGATCCAGTGCCGTCCTTACCTGGGCTGTTTTTTTGCCAGTCTTTGGGTCTCCAGTGCCACCATCTTGACTATGGAAAGCCAGCTGGAACTCCTTGCAGATTCACAGCTGGCTCTTCACTGCGCATGCGTTCTGTGAATGATCCCGTAGCCTCCTGGATCCTGTGACATGTCCCAGGAGTTTGTAGACAGGGAAGGGGACCTGGGTGATTCCAGCGGAAATGGGAGCCCTTACCATTTCAAAACTAGGTACCTGCTCCCCTAAAAAAGTTACAAAAGCAGAAGTGAAATTCTGTGGAATTCCCTTTTAGGCTGGGTTCACACTGCTGCGGCTACGAGAACCAGATGTGATTCGCACCACACTGCAGTGCAAATCACATCCGACCTCTGTGCGATGCGAGTTTAGCCATACAGATAGTAGGGCTGAATTCGCATCGCACCCGCCCCAAACTCGCACAGGACCCTTTTTTTGGTCCGCAGCAGAATCGGATCGCATGGGTGTTCACACCATGCGATCCGATTCCTGTCCGAGTTTGCAGATCGCACTGCAATATGCGAACTGATCTGGGGGTGTCATTAACATTTCACTGACACTCCCAGCAGTTTGCATAGGGCAGTGTGAACTGCCGCCGAGAGGCATGCGATGCGGGAACCCGCCGCGGATTCGCGGCCTTCCCGCATCGCTGCAATGTGAACCTAGCCTGAAGGTGAGAGTGGCAATATTTACCTTTGTTAACCTTGTATGTACAGTGCTGACAGATCATCATTATCAGTTGTACACTAGATTTGAACACTGTCACCCTAACAAAGGGTTAGAGATCTCAGCGCATGGGTAGTGTATGTATGTCAATTAGGGATGAGCCGAACACCCCCCGGTTCGGTTCGCACCAGAACTTGCGAACGACCCCCGCGTTCGGTACGAACGTTAGAACCCCATTGAAGTCTATGGGACTCGAACGTTCGAATTGGAAAGTGCTAATTTTAACGGCTAATATGCAAGATAGTGTCCTAAAAAGGGTTTGGCGACCTGCCTCCTGCCTCAGGGGACATGGGTCACTGCAAAAAAAAGTTTTAAAAACTACCGTTTTGGCGGGAGCACTGATTTTAATGACGATTAAAGTGAAAAAAAAAAGTGAAATATTCCTTTAAATATGGTGCCTGCGGGGTGTCTGTAGTATGCCTGTGAAGTGCCACGTGTTTCCCGTGTTTAGAACAGTCCCTGCACAAAATGACATTAAACGGAAATAACACCATTTAAAACTGCTTGCGGTTTTAATGTTATATCTGGTTCCTGCAATATGGTTGAAAATCATTGAGAAACATGGCATGGGTAGCCCTCCCTGCCCATTACCAGCCTATTTGGGTCTTGTACGCATATTAAGGGGAACCCCGTACCCATATTAAAAAAAGGAAATGCGTGTGGCCCCCAGGCCCTATATACTCAGAACAGCAGTATACAGGCGGTACAAACAAGACAGGGACTGTGTAGGTTTGTTGTGTTAAGTTGAATCTGTTTGTCATTTTCAACCGGTACATTTTTAAAGTGTAGCTCCAGTCAAAAAAACTATCTTTAAGCTTTTTGGAAAACATAGGGAAGGGTTATCACCCCTGTATAATTTGTTTTGTCGTCCATCTTTTTTCATCTCACTTGCTGCTGTCTCCTTGCGTTTGCAAGTAGGAGATGTTTGTAAGTTGGATGTTTGAAAGTAGGGGCCTGCCCTATATTATAGCGGTATGTACTGGGTACAGAGCACGCAGACAGCACGCACTATCTCCTAACACTACTGACTGCAAGCTCTATTATTAACCACTTGTTAGCCCAATGTTTGCATAAAGTGAAAGATGAAGTTATGCTGAGTAAATAGATATCAAACATGTCACTCTTCAAAATTGCACATGCCCGTGGAATGGCGCCAAACGTCGCTACTTAAAAAATCCCCATAGGCGACGCTTTAAATATTTTTTTACTGGTTACATGTTTTGAGTTGCAGAGGAGGTCTAGGACTAGAATTATTGCTCTCGCTCTAACATTCTCGGCGATACCTCACATGTGTGGCACATGCGAGCACATGGGGACATGGGCGCTTTAATTTTTATTTTATTTTTTTATTGTTCATTTTACTTTTTTAATTTTAGTTTGACATTTTTTTCCCAAAAATATATTTTTGATCACTTTTATTCCTATTACAAGAAATGTAAACATCCCTTGTAATAGGAATATGGGGTGACAGGTCCTCTTTACAGTGAAATCTGGGGGGTCAATATGACCCCACATCTCACCTCTAGGCTGGGAAGCCTGAAATAAAAAATAAAAAAAAGATTCTGGCTTTGATCGTACTGGCGAGTTGGTAGAAGCACCGGAGGGCGGTGAGGGGTGGGGGGCGTCTATGGCTGGGTATTTCAGGGTATCACCGAGTATGGCTGGGTATCTCTGAGTATGGCTGGGTATGGCAATTTATGGCAGGGTATTACAGAGTATTGGCGGGGTATTGGCGGGGTACTACAGAGTAATAGCAGGGTACTGCAGAGTATTGGGGGTACTGCAGAGTAATGGCGGGTACTGCAGAGTATTGGGGGGTACTGCAGAGTAATGGGGGTTACTGCAGAGTAATGGGGGGTACTGCAGAGTAATGGCAGGGTACTGCACTGCAGAGTAATGGCGGGGTACTGCACTGCAGAGTAATGGCGGGGTACTGCAGAGTAATGGCGGGGTACTGCAGAGTAATGGCATGGTACTGCACTGCAGAGTAATGGCGGGGTACTGCACTGCAGAGTAATGGCGGGGTACTGCAGAGTAATGGCGGGGTACTGCAGAGTAATGGCAGGGTACTGCACTGCAGAGTAATGGCAGGGTACTGCACTGCAGAGTAATGGCGGGGTACTGCACTGCAGAGTAATGGCGGGGTACTGCAGAGTAATGGCGGGGTACTGCAGAGTAATGGCAGGGTACTGCAGAGTATGCACTGGTATTGCAGAGTATTGGCAGGGAATTGAGGGGTTAAATTCGGTGAGCAGCGATGTGGGCACTGCAGATGCAGCCCACATCGCTGCTGACACCGATCTCTTTCCCCTCCGCTGTACCGATCGGTACAGAAAGGGGAGGGAGGAACAGGCGTCATAACATGACGCCGGTTTGTTTCCAAGTGATCACTCCGTCATTTGACGGAGCAATCACGTGGTAAACGGCCGCTCATACCCGGCGGTCACGGATGCTCTCGAATGCGCACACCTCGGGGCACGCGAGAGCAGAATTCTGGGAGGCCGTTAATTAACGGCCTCTCTGAGTTAAACAACCGCCCTGAAGCCGTTAATCGGCAATGGGCAGTTGTTAAGTGGTTAAAGCTAGATCACTAGCTATATAGGTGAGGTGAATATAGTGGTGTATACTGCAGTCAGGGCACAGACAACAACCACTACACAGCAGCAAGATAGGAAATCAGCCAAAAACGATTGGTGTGTACTGTGTTGAAGGTACACAGAACACCCACTGCTTCAGATGCAAAGTAACACACTACAGGAGGCCGCCTTAAAGGCGGCCTTATATAGTGTGGAGCGTACACTACACAGCCTGAGCTATGATTGGCCACAGGCGGGATGCCTGTGGCCAATCATGGCTCTCCTCGCTGCCGGCGCTGCGATTGGCCAAGCATGCGGGGTCACAGTGCATGCTTGGCCAATCATCGGGCAGCAATGCACTGCGCCAACGCAGTGCATTGTGGTCCGCGCGCGCGTCACTCGAATTTTGACGCGAACGGCCAAAACGTTCGGAATTCGCCGAACGCACGAACAGCCAATGTTTGAGTCGAACGTACGTTCGACTCGAACACGAAGCTCATCCCTAATGTCAATGCACTTTATATCAGTCTGCCCCAGTATGTCCCCAGTTTCATTTAGTTTAGAATAGCTTGCAGACCTTTATAGACCTTCTCCAAGGAAACAACTGGAAATGTTAAACGTTTTTAAAATGATTTTCCTATGCAATGTGCCATAACAAACATATAATGGGGATTTCTCAAATCTGACTGCAAATGTGTAACTATACATTAAAGCAATTGTAAAGTAAAAAACAAAAACCCCAAAAAACCAAACATGTCTATACTTACCTGCTCTGTACAGAGTGGCCATGGACCTTCTGTTCTTGGGTCCCCCGTCGGCGCTCTTGGCCCCTCCTCTCTGTCCAGTGCCCCCATGGGAGACACTCGTGCGTGCTCGCTCCTGAGCCCTGCTGCTGCGTACAATTGCACAGACAGTGGGGCGGCCCCACTCCCTCGTCACTGGCTTTGATTAACAGCACTGGGAGCCAATGACTCCCGTTACCGCAGGAAAGCCAGTAAGACCCAGAAGTGAGGGGCGAGAAGAGCTGTAGACATGTACCTTGCTGGATTGAATGAGGGCTCAGTTAAGTAAAAGGGGGTGAGGGTGGACACTGATGCCTAAAATTTTTTAACCTTCATGCAAGGAATGCATTAAAGTAAAGAAGCATTTAGGGTTTGGAACCACTTTAAAGAGACCCTGTGCATTGTTGTTTAGCCTGCATGGAGGAACCTGTGAGATGACTTCTGTTCAGCCAGAGTATGGTCAGCTTTAGTCTCCATCTGTTTTCACAATATTCCTAATCTAATTTACTCAACTGCACCCATATTTACCCAAAACCATGCTTATGTTTCCAAAGCCTTAGCCTAATATGAGTTTGACAAAATTTTTACAACATTTATGAACCTGTCTCTGCTGAAGGTAATTCTGATACCTATAACCCTATGATTTTAACATTGTTCTTTTCCCCCTATAGCACTCAGTGTGTGAAGAACACCTGAGAAATGCTGCGTTTTCTGACTGCAAAGATCTGCTCAATGTGGATGCTTTCATTAATGCCTGTATGATGGATATGTGCTCCTGTAGCCAATCCCAGGATTCCTTCTGCCTGTGTAGCACTATCAGTGAATATTCCAGGCAGTGTTCACATGCTGGAGGTCACCCAGGAAACTGGAGGACTGACAGTTTCTGTCGTAAGTATGCTTTCCATATTGAAAAGACAAAGTACAAAACCAGGAAAGGATTGGATTAGATACTTTTTACCTAGGCAAGATGACATACTATCTTCTCTTCCAATGAAGAATGTTCATTATTCTTCTGTTTTACATAATGCATATACCAGTAGAATTTTGTTTTAAAGTTTGTAGGAAATTGTGAAAAATCGCCTTTGTCAGAGCATTTCATCTTACATCATTAAGTCAACTATTTTGTTCAATAGCCCTTAAAATTGAATCCATATATTCTATTTAAATAGAATCCCAGACATAAGAAACAGGTTTAATTTCGCCAAACAAAAAACACACTCACAGTTAGAATTTTTAACTTTTTTAAGTTAAGGAATTTAATATTCCATCCTTATGTTTTGAATTTTCTAGCCACGACAACAGAAAAATTTTATCGATTTGGCCCCACTAACCAACAAAAAAATCAAACAACATTCTGGAATAAAATAAATTCTACTGGTCTACAAATATTGATGTAGCACTTGTCAGGGGCAGGGCTTAGGTACACTATTGATTATACCATTTTCTTTCCTTCCACAATGGAGCAACACCAGTGTTGATTGGGGCATTCCTCCCACAATGCTACTGTCAGGGATACTTAACTGCTGGCAAAACACAATGATCACTGTGGGTGGTTATAGCCATCCATGGTGATCAAATAAAAAAATATACAACAGGCGTTTTATACTGACGTCGATCATTGGATCGACTTCAATACAACCAGACTGCCCTTAAATGGAATGAAACTCGGGCAGTTCAGCAGGGACCGGCAGTGATTTGATCCATCTATGGCCAGCTTTAGTAGACTGTTTGGGATGTACAGTACTAAAAAGACTGACTCAGGCAGAGAAAGCAGCAGAATACTCTTTCCCTTGAAATGGGGCAAAAGGTATCATTATACACACGAGGTCATAAACCTTTATGGGGCTAAAAATAAAAGAGACATAGTATAAGACGCCTGCATGATGATTTATCTGTTGGCAAGTCTGTCTGGATATAACCAGTTCATATATTGTTCACTGAGCTTTATCAGATTACTATAAAAGCACATAGCATTCTGCATTGTTCTTAAATATTTTGGAATGGCTTGGATATCATTGGTGACATTATTTATAAAAAGAACCAGTCACAGGTGGAATTAAAACCGAATCATAATATATTTTGTTTAACCTATTATTACTCTGCAGGCTTACCTGTAAAAGATTTATTTTAGCCTTGTTATTGATATAATCTACTCCGACCATCCAACATGACTCACTCCATAAGGTACAAAATACCCTGCTTCTGAACATCAGTGAACTCAAAGAGTCCATTTAACATTCAGATTACGTAAAGCAGAACTAAACCCTCCTAGTCTATACAGCCAAGGCAGCTGCCATCTTAGCCTCTGTTGGATCTGGATTTGTTATTGTGCTGAACATGTGATCATTTATGACATTAGCCATTTGATGGCTGGACAGTTCGGTTGAGCACAAACAACTGTAATGGTTATCATTCCTGACATACTTTGAATGCATCTGTCTTGGGAAACACTTCAATCGTTAGGTTTTGTTTGACTTTATCTTCTCTCAGTAAACTGTTCCAAAGTGTTTATTTTAACTGTCAAGAGTGGAAAACCAGAAAGATAAAGAGAAACCTGTATGTCAGGGATATGCAATTAGCGGACCTCCAGCTGTTGCAAAACTACAAGTCCCATCATGCCTGTGCATCAGGGTGTCATGCGTGTGGCTGTCAGAGTCTTGCTATGCCTCATGGGAGTTGTAGTTCTGCAAAAGCTGGAGGTCCGCTAATTGCATATACCTGATGTATGTGGAATATGCTGTACCTTATGAAGCAGGTTATGATGGAGGGACTGTTGATTTTTATTTATTTTTAACATGCACTGGGGTGGTTTTACTAAAGGCTAAAATAGACTGTGCATATTGCAAGTGCAGTTGCACTAATTTTACATAGGTGCTTAGTAAATATGTCAAAATTCTGCTGATTTCTATAATCCAATCATGTACAAGCAAGAATACTGTTTTTTATTTTCCTTGAACCTAATTGGGTGTTCTTTACCAAGCAAAGCTTTAACACATTTACTAGGTTCTAGTTAAAATGAATGCAACTGCACTTTCAAAGTGCACAACCTATTTAGTAAATCCAACCCAGGGCATTTAAAAAAAATGGAATATGCACTTTTTTGTCACGTTAGGCAGCCTTTTCAAATGAGAGCTCTTTGATTGGTGGAAAGCTGGTTGGGTGACTTTGATGGGCTCTTGCTGAGAGGCCGAGACGGGTGTCAGTCCAGGCACCTGGTGGATCCAGACTTTATTATTGCAATGTTGCGAAGCCTGGACTGATATCCTTGACGTCAGCAGAGAGCGGACTTCAGACCGCTCTCTGCTGAAAACGGGTCGCAAAATAAATCATCAGAGAAGCCCAACCAAACGAGCTCAGGCTGGACTTCTCCTCTAACCTATGTGACGTGACATGAATAAAACCATGTTAATCTTAGATCTACAAGTGAGTGCTGGTGCCTCTTCTTCTTCTATTGTCTCAAAATCCATTGCAGTCACTGCAAGCCCTATCCTGTTAAATTAGTCACAACATTGTAAAGAGTACAGCCCAGAACTGTGTTATAGTAAGATGGACAGTGCATGCTACAAGCATTAGGTTTAAGCAGGATTGCATGGTTGAGGCAAAGGATTACATCACCAGCAAAGTACAATGACCTGTAGCAAACCACCCAGTATTTAAACTTCATCAATTTGATGTAGCTTGATTACTCAAAAATGAAATACAATTGGTTACGTTGGAATACAGCACATTGGTGTTTGCATTTATTAAATAAAGATCATACATTATATTAACATTATATTAACAAAAAATAACTGTAGTAACACCTTGTCTTTTACATTTTACAGCTAAGCAATGTCCTGCTAATATGATTTATCAAGAGAGTGCCTCCCCCTGTAAAAACTCATGCTCCCGCCTAGAGATACACAGCCTGTGTGAGGAACACAATATGGACGGCTGCTTCTGTCCTGAAGGTGAGTCACATTATTATTATTATACAGGATTTATATAGCGCCAACAGTTTGCGCAGAGCTTTACAACATGAGGTCAGACATTACACTTACAATACAAATCAATACCGGAGGGACTAGAGGGCCCTGCTCGTTAGAGCTTACACATGGGGGTGATATACTAATTAAAGTAATTTTTTTCAGCTTTCCATCTATTAAAACTTCTGCCCTTGTTGTTTTAACTTTGGATAGGAGAACATTTTTTTTTCTGCCAGTAAATACCGTATACAGCCCACTTCCTGTTTCTTGTCTGGTTAAAAAGCCTAGAATTATGACATCATGCACAGCTCTCTCTCTCACTCTTGTGAGAGTTTGTCAGGAAGGGAGGGGGATGAGTCATTAGAGGGCCAATGAGAGCTGGAGGTGTGCCTCTGTGTGTCTGTTTAAATCCAGTAAGCGAACATGCAGCGGCTTCAGCTGCCCACAGTTAAAAACTCGATGGAGGGAAGTTTCTGCAGCATATATGGCAAGTACAGAATCAGAGTATACATAAAATAATATGCAAAGTGGTTGGAGGGAAGCTTTATAATGGCAAATTTGTTTTTTTTTTACAAATTATGTGAGCAGACTGCAGTTCCTCTTTAAGGTAGTTTTACCATAAAAATACATACATAAAATACATATCCAGCATAGAGTGACTTTGCATGGCTATGCAGTGTTTTGTGGGATGCATGTCCACTCCATGCATGTGCTACAAGGTAAAACATATTCCAATGAGAGCAGGTAAATCCTAAAGAGCCAGTCCAAGCAAATTTTTCAGTTATATGGAGTATGTTAGGCTCGGCCACCTGCTGCTTTTTTAATATCGCTTGAGGATTCTGATGGTGAGATTTCCCAGCCATATTTCCTGGCTCTGTTCCTGTCCACCTGTCAACATTTTTTCATGCTTCAGCCTTCCATGGAGGTGTTCTTGCTACTCCTATTGCATTTTTATAATATAGAATGATTCAAAAATGTTGCAAAGATAGTGGAAACCTCTCATAATGGCTGCTGCAGGTGTGCAGACCAAGGGACTCAGTAACTCTCACCACAGAATAAAACATAAGTTTATGCTCTGTGCAATGGTATTGCACAGAGCGGCTGCTTACTTCCTCTTCTGGGATTTCCCATTGGCACTATCTGCCTCCTCTTCTGTGTGTACCCTCATAGCAAGCTGCATGCTGTGGGGCACATGTGCAGTCATGTGTGGGCTCCTCCCCTCCGCTCCCTCCTTGTTTGATTTGATTAACAGCAGCAGGAGCCATTGACTCCTGATGCTCTCAGCAAAGCCTATGAGACCAGGAAGAGAGGATAGAAGATCTGCAGTCGGGCACAGAGCTGGATATCACTGTTCGTGGACTGACACTTTAATGATCAAAGGTAGAAATAGGAAAAATAGTGGCTATAAAGAATCCAAATACCAAGTGGAAACCCATATAGAATAATTTGAAGAAGCTGTTCACTTTCAATTCAGTACAGTCAAATGTTATTGGTTTCCTACTTTAAGGCTATGTCACATCAAAAATAGTCAAGATATCAGTCCAAATTCTGGGTTTCTAACTTTGTCATCTTATTTTCAGGCACTGTGCAGGATGACTACACTGATAGAGGATGTGTTGCTGTTAGTGAATGTCACTGTAAACACAGAGGAACTCTGTACACTCCAGGAGAAACAATACAGAAAGACTGTGATGAATGGTAAGAACCGTGAGGCTGATCTATAGCAGCGGTCATCAACCCTGTCCTCAGGGCCCACTAACAGGCCAGGTTTGCAAGATAACTGAAATACATCACAGGTGATATCATTTGCTGCTCAGTGATTGCAGTATTCTAGTCTGCATCTCCCCAAGGTAATACATAAAACCTGGCCTGTTAGTGAACCCTGAGGACAGGGTTGATGATCACTGATCTATAGGAAAGGGGAATTCTTAGCTTAGCCATACACATTTAGATTTCTCTTGTTCAGCCCAATAGGCTGAATGAGATAAATCACTTGATATGCTCATCCACACTAACCAACGTTGATGGAGAAATCTTCTCTACCGCCTCTTGCATGCAGACAGCCACATTACCTGCAACTGTCTGAATACCTGAACAGTGACTGCATCTGATTGGATGTAGTCTCAATTCAACTGACAGTGCTGAACCCAGCTCCTTTGATTTCTCAGTGTTTTGCCCACCAGGTTGATACCATCAGGGTAACCCACCACTAGAATTTCAGATGGATAATGAGTCTAGCTGTGTATGGCCAGCATTGCTCATGAAAGAGATACTATAATTGCCCCACTGGACCTAAAGTGCATACAAGCCCTAAATCAGTTTTTCAGTATTTTTGGCATCATGCCTTACTATTTACACTTTTCTTAAGCAATTTGTTTTGTGAATTTGTTACAAAGTTTCCTTACCTGGAGGTCCTGCTAGTAACAGTACTTTCTGTTGCAGTCTGACAATATCAAGTCACAGCCTCATAATTAGCCACAGTGTTGCCAACCTGCCACATGTGCTCCTTCAGTTGGTCATTGGGCTGCCTAGCAGGTCTATCAGATAGAAAGCTCAATAGCCAACAGAAAGAGCTCACACAGGAGACTGACATCACTTCTGCTAATTGTAAGGCAGTAGCCTTGTCACCTGCAGCAGGAAGTGCTGTTGCTCGCAGAATCTGCAATTTAGAAACTTTGTAAAAATAAATTGCTTAAAAAATTAATAACAATAAATCATGAGGACAAACATACTATAAAAGACATTTACAGTAGGTTTAAAAACACTTTAAAGATATTAACATTACTGTATTGATGGCGTGATTACATTTGGTAATATATATTATTGTGCTATATATTATTGTATTTGGTAATGGCATGGCGGTATGGGGAGGTGTAATATGTTTCTATCTTAGCATACTAAAATAATCACAAACAGCCAAAATAAATTATTTTACCTATAGATATATTAATTTTCAGATGTATTTGTTGTCCTAACACGCTTATTGATATAGAATACCATTAATCCTAAATACATTATCACATATTATTCTTTATTACAGCCGCTGTGAATTAGGAAGATGGAACTGCACGGATCGTTCATGTCCTGGAGTGTGTTCTATTGAAGGAGGGTCCCATATCACAACATTTGATGGGAAAACATATTCATATCATGGAAACTGCTACTATGTTCTGTCTAAGGCAAGTTTTTGTTTCTTTTTTGTTTAAAGTGACAAACTATGTTTGTAGCTGATCTCCTTTCAGACAAACCCTTTATCATTTTCAAATGTTGCTTGTTACAAGGAGGAATTGGAAATATAGGCATGTCTTCAGATCACTGGAGTGTTAATAGATATTTTTGTGTTTTGAGATTATTTGTAGAACACTTAAAATTAGTGCATTCTGGGTGTAACTTTCCACCATAGCAACAACCAACATTTCAGCATTTTTCATAATAAGAATTAAGAACTTAAGTGAATGCTATAGGTATAAATATATTATTTATTGTCCTATATGATTGGCAGTGAACTTTATGGGAAAAAAAACTAAAAGGTATGTATAAGCTGCATGACCTGACATTTGACAGCAAAAGTGCTCAGTACATACCTGTAGATTTATTCCTTGGTTTGCTTTCTACTGTACACAGCATTCTTATACATTACAGTGCAATAACCACAGTTCAAATGGTTACAATGAAGTTAAAGTGTAATAACAAATAAAGTGCAATATGTGGTTTTATTAACATTCTTTGAAATACTCCTCCAAAAATTTCCTTTGTAGCAAAAAGTTCCTTGTGTACAGTAAGTGCTCCTCTCAAATGTCTCCAAGTGCCTTGTACAAATAATGTGAAAATCAATCTGCAGATGAATCTTCAGTGCATAACTCTACCAATTTGCCTCCACTGCCACTCAGGAGAACTCACCAAAAGACCACGACCTTCCAAATCTCAGTAGGTCAATTTTCACCTTATCCCCTCAGGGGATCAAGTGTCCAGGGATTACAACAATTCCTCCATACATACTCTTCAGGAACACCAAAGAAGCCAGAAAAGAAAAAAAAAAGCTCCAATAATATAAATATCTTTTAGTAAAAGATTTTTTATACCACAACAATCAAAAGCTTATGCACTTACGTTAAATGGTGCATTTCACCATGCACCCAGGTTTAATGACTATATAATATAATAATATATAATATTACAGTCTGTCTTCTGGTGGGATGAATTCATTTTCTGTAGCTCCCCCTCATTCCGCCAGGAACATCCGGATGTAGTGAGATAAACCTGGATAGATTGGGGAAGCGGCTGTTTTCTCAGTAGGAATGGTGGAGCCGGATTGTCATATTATAGATTGATTAAACCCGGGTGTATGGCGGAATTCATAGAGTTTATCTGTGGATTGAGCTGCACATTTTATGCACAAGGCACTTTTTTTTTATTAAAAAGGACATTTTGGAGGAGCACTTCAAAGAATGTTAATAATACCACACCTTGTGTAATTATACTTTGATTTAACTGTAACCAATTGAATTGTGGGTATTGCACATTAATGCTATCAGAACACACACCGTATTGTATGTAGCAGCAAGGGATTCGATTTAATCCTTCTATGATCACTAAATGCAAAAGGAGGTGAGACCCAATCACTAAAATATAGGCACGTTTCAAGGATATTAGGATATATTAGGATTAACATGTACCATAGATCAATAGCAGTGTCAAATTATCAGTCATACATGGCATGGGGATTGTAAACATGGATATTTCAGAGTCAGTTACAGAGTTTTATCCTGTGACAGGTGCATGTCAAAAATTTCACAATCCACCATTTAGACTGGCTCAAAATGTATGCCCTAGAAAACTGCAATAATTAAGACCCTATAGATCAGTTATTCTCAACCAGGGTTCCGTGGAACCCTAGGGTTCCTCCAGAGGTTGCTAGGTGTTCCTTCAGCATTGGACAATTTCTGCCTCTCAGATAAGTTCCCACTGACACCATTGATCTTTTTAGCTATCTGTAAGGAGGTAATTCTTCCCAATGACCACAAGTGCAAGGACCATTCTTCCCACTGACCGTCACACTAATGTACCATGAATTTTAAATTTCTCACTTTTAGCAGGGGTTCCCCGAGAACGGAGAACTATTTCAAGGGTTCCTCTGTGTTGAAAAGGTTGAGAAAGGCTGCTGTAGGTCATACAGCCTAACCCGATCTCTCTAAATGTACTGTTTACATTAAATCAGAATGCACTATACACAATATACTGTACATGTAAAATATTATAAGCAGTATACTGTACATGTAAAATATTATAAGCAGTGTTCTTTTCTTTTATAGGGTAGCAGAAATGAATCCCACGCTGTCCTTGGAGAATTGGCTCCTTGCAGTTCTTCTAAAAGAGAAACTTGTCTCAAGTCTGTTGTTCTACGCACAGACAACATGCAAAATGCAAGTATACTAAAAATAAGTGAAAAGTTAATTAAAAAGTATCAAATACAAAACCAACCAAAATTATTATAAATTAATTGGAACTCCTTATGTTTCCATTTATTATCATTGCATTGCTAATTCCACACAGAGAATATTTTTATTGCAATGGATTTTTATGCTTAGTTTTTAAAGTATTTTGGTACCAGAATAACTATATTATTGCTTCATTTCTGCAGGTTGTGACTTTTAAAGCAGATGGGACAGTCTTATTAAATAGCCTTGAAGTCACACTGCCTCACATTACAGGTAATAATAATCAAATGTTTACAAAATACAATGTTTTATTGCTTATTACTTTATTAGACAGTTTGGATAGAAGCCCCACTGAAGCGCTAACCTGCTAAAAAAAAAACCTACCCTAAAACATGCTGGTGAAAAAGTATTGTGCGCTGACATGTACCAATCATTATCAATAATGAAATCTGTAATGTATTCTCAATTTTGTTTAAAGGGTATCCAAACCCAAGAACAAAAATGTAATATATTTCAGTTTACCAGTAATTAAATGTGGTGGTTGCATTTGTTTACTTTTTGAGGTGTTTTTTTACCAGGTTTAAACAAAGAGAAAAAAGCTGAAAAAACGAATGCAACCAAACACATCTAGAACTTGTGAACTATAATATATTGATTTTTTTCTCCTTGAGTTCAGATATACTTTAGCAGTGATACATGTAGAGAAATGTTAAATTGGTGTAGCCAATGTTGTATCTTAGCATTCCATTACTGTAAAAAATGAAGAAATGTAAAAAAGAACATGTTTCTCTAAGATACCCAATGATCTTAATGTGAACCTGCGTTTTGCCTATACCTTTCCTTTGATCCCCTTGATCCCTGAGAGTAAAAAATGGTAGCCTTGTGTAAGCTCCAAGTCAAAACTTATGAAGGGGTAAGTACTCTCTGAACATCCTCTGGAAAAATTCTGGGTGCCTGAATGGCTGAGGCATACCTATAGGTGCCAGTATTAATTTCAGAATGGGGCAAAAGGGGAAGTAAGTATAAGCTGCAGGGCACCACCACTTTAAAGTAGGTTGGGAACAAATATAAAATTATGCTTAGATTTATTCATTTACATTTGGAGATCTATCATTAGAAATTCCATGAAAGCTGGTGTGTTTTCTTCTACAGCCAGTTTTTCCATCATGCAGCCTTCTGATGCCTACATCATTGCTCAAGCTACATTTGGACTTCGGATGCAGATTCAACTATCTCCCATCATGCAACTGTACATTACAATGGACAAATCTGCCAGGAGAAAACTGCAAGGTTAGTTCCAATGTGGGTTGGTAGTGGACTCTAAACTAAATGAAATATGTGTATTATCATCTCCCAACCTTAATAGAGAAAGTGAATGTTGTTTCATAGTGTAAGCTATAATATTGGACAGTAGTGGGCTGGTAAGAAGGGGTACCAGACCCTAACACCCCTTTCACACCAGGGCGTTTTGCAGGCTCTATAGCATTAGAAATAGCGCTTGCAATCCGCCCTAAAGAAGCTGCACCATTGTGTGTAGTGTGAAAGCCCCGAGGGCTTTCACACTACAGCGGTGCGCTGGCAGGACGTCAGAAAAAAGTTCTGCCAGCAGCTTCTTTGGAGCGGTGAAGGAGCGGTGTGTTTACCGCTCCTCCACCACTGTTCCCCATTGAAATCAATGGGGCATTGCTGTAATGGCGCTGGCAAAACGCCGCTATTGTGGCGTATTGCCGGCGGTTTTAACCCTTCCGCGGCCGCTAGCGGGGGGTAAAAGCGCCCCGCTAGCGCCCAAAATGCGTCGCAAATCCAGCGGTAAAACGCCGCTAAAAATAGCGACGTTTTACCGTCGGCGCAAAGGGCGGGGTGGTGTGAAAGGGGTCTAAGTGGTTCAGGAACCACCAAGTGTCAATTATTAAAAAAATACAAATTTCCTGTCACAATTGTATGCGATTTTATGTAAAGCTTATACAAATACAATTTAGTATTTTTTGATACTGTGGTGTAGTCCTTGAGTACCTCAAAAGTCCATATTAATAAACTGACATTTGCTGTGTCATATTGGCAACTATGTCCATCAATACGGATGTGGCTGTTCTGTGAATGAACTGATTTTTCTGATATATGGTACTTGTTTGTGGAAACCACAATTTTCAGATTTGCTTTCTGTTATGTGTCAAGCGTTAAACAGGTTTTTTTTTTAACTTTAAAGGCCTTTGTGGGAACTTCAATTCCAAAGAAATGGATGATTTTAAAACATCAGGCGGTCTTGTGGAAGCCACTGCATCAGCTTTTGCCAACACATGGAAGACCCAGCCCACATGTCAAGATATGCCAGACTTCCTGGACGATCCCTGTAGCCTTAGCATTGAGAAAGGTAACAATTTGTTTCAACGATAGGTTTATTTCACAAAGATTTTTTATATTATTATGTCATAGCCATCAACAGTATAAAATGTACTGCCATGCCACTAATTTTGTAATCAGTATTCGATAGCTCAGGCAGAGGATATTTGGGCATAGAGAATATGATTTACACTGATCCTGAGATTTTTCTACATAATTTTAACTGTTTCTTGACTGCATAACTTACATATACGTTGGCAGAGCAGCTCTTGTGTGCTGGATCAAGTACCTAGTACGTGAACAGCATGCTCACCCGACTGTACTGTACAGCACAAGCCCATTAGCAAGTCCAGGCCAATTATTGATGGCTAGGCTCAGTAATTCACGGGTAGAGCTATGTGATGGTAAACATCACAGAGATCTGTGTAGTGACAGGCAATCTTGTTTTTTGTGGTTCAATAATTTTTTATTACAAATATATGAAATAATGTACAGTGATACAAAAATGAAGCCCCTAATCTGCCCACTCAGGGGCTATGATTGGCGACATGGAAATATCAATTCACACTCACAGTATAAATGAAAGGGGGGAGGGCCTCCTTCTCAAACATTCACATTATGCTTAAACATTACATATATGTATTTTGGGGGAACACTACTTTTTCCAAAGTAGCCAGTACATGTGTCTAAGACCCCCTGTGGGTGGTCCTGGACATCAATAGACAACCAAGGAGTGTTAACAAACCCATCAAAAGAGAGGAAACAAGAGCAAAGTTAGGAAAGAAAGGTAGGAGCGAAGGGAAGAGGGGCCCGGGATCACCCGAGACACCTGTTAAAGTCGAGCCACTCTTGTGAGAGGGAGATCAGGGAAAGCATATGTCAACCATGGTTCCCAAATGTTAAAAAACTCACACGCGAGTCGTTAAGAATATTAAACATTTGTTCATTAAGCATCATGGCCATCAAAAGGACTCTCACTCCTTGGAAGGGGACCGTAGGTTTCTTCCAGGCCTGAACAATCATTCTTTTGTCTGCTATGAACAAATAAGATGCCAGTTTTTGCTGACAAATAAGCCCGAGATGGGGCAATGCAGCAAAGCAAATTTAGCCACCTTTCAGATATTTAGGCAAAACAGGGAATACAGCCGACCAAACACTCGCGACCAAAAGCCCACCAGTCAAGAGTATGTCCACCAGGTATGCAAAACATCCCCACGTGCGCACCCCCAAAAACAGCGATCACTAGAGGTCAGGTTAGCATGGGCGATATGGCCCAGGACCTAATACCACCACAACAGCATTTTATACACCGCCTCTAAGGTGGCAGTATTAAATGAACATTTAGTAACTAATGACCAGGTCTTGCTCCAATCCACCAGATTGATCTCAGTGCCCAAATCTCATTCCCACTGCACTACATAAGAAAGTGTAGTACACAATGATCAAGGACGTGTAGAGAGTAGAGGGTTATTACTAATAGGTAGTAAGGGTAGAAAGGGAGACAAGAGGGAGCTTTTTTTTTACCAAACACATGGAGCAGAATACAGGCCTAAATTTTTTCGTATATGTTTTATAACAAAAAGTAAAAAATCTTGTTTTTTTTTTTTACATTTTAAATTTATATTATGCTTGTTTTTTTTATTGCAATCACTTTTCAGAAAAATATGGAAGTTCTTGGTGCTCTGAATTGGAAAAAGATGAGTCTCCTTTTGCCAAATGCCACTCTACTATTGATCCAACTGATTATGTAAAGGTGAGTGTTGTATGTTGTAAATACAGCAAAATTGTTAGTCCTATTTTATGTTGTTAAATAGCTTTTCATTCATGTAAACTATAGATTCCCCTTTGTTCCCTTTTAAATATTTTATATGCATAGTACTGGATTTGATCACCTCTGCAGTTTCTATTTTTTGTGCTATAAACAAAAAAAAGGGAATTTTTTGCTGTAATAAATACCCCCCCAAAAATTGTCTTCAAAATCACTTTAGGCCAATATGTATTCTTCTAAATATTTTTGGTAAAAAAAATAGCAATAAGCACATATTAATTTGTTTGCACAAAAGTTATAGTGCTTTCAAAATAGGGTATATATTTATTTTTACTAGTAATGGTGGTGATTTTTAGCAGGACTGCGACATTGCGGCACACAGATCGCACACAATGTCTCTGCTGCACTGTCATCCCAAACAGTGTTGTCAGTCCTGCTCAGTTCTTTCATGCTGAATTACAGAACACCTCTCTTTTTCTTCATTCTCATGTTATAATGGGGAGGTGTTTTGTAGTTTAATAGGGGAACTTAGGCAGGACTGATAACAATACATGGAATTTATTTCAGTGGAGCATAGTTGTCAGATCAAAAAGACGTAATGAGCTTACTGGATTTCTGACAGGATCATCCAGTGTTTTCCTGTATTTGTAGTGCTTTAAAGAAAAAAAAGTGTGGAGATGTGTGTGTATTGTGGGGATGTATGAATATATATATATATATATATATATATATATATATATATATATATATATATATATATATATTATTTAATTTGCCCAGACATACACTTTAAATTAAACCTTCCAAGCAAGATTTGCTTATATTTCAGCCCCTAAAAGAATACTTATATTCCCTGCTTCCCTATTGTAAACAGAAATAAGAAAGAAAATACATCGGTGTGACTGGGACCACCTTGTAAGCCCAGGTGCTGCTCCATCCACAGATTTTTTTTTCTTTGGGGCTACTTTGGAAAAAGCTCAGAATCCCACCAAATGTAAAATAAAAGTTTTCAATGTTATTCCCCTTTACTTATTGGTAATCCTACATTACCTTATTTTCTTTAAAACATTATGTCCTTTTCTTGTCTACAGAGGTGTCGTTATGACTCTTGTAACTGTAAAGACAGTGAGAAGTGTATGTGTGCTGCACTCTCCTCCTATGTCAGGGCCTGCGCTGCTAAAGGGATCATCTTGTGGGGATGGAGGAAGGGCATTTGTGGTAAGTCCTACACGATCAACCACCATTACAAATATTATCAATACCCTGGATCTGATAATATCTGAATTATGTTGGGGTCCCAGGGTAAGTTATCAAATTCAAAACAGCACTGCAAGTAAAGAATACATATCATTAGAAAAGTGTGTTTGTGTCTCACAATATTTCCATAAGTAAAGTCACATCAACTTTCAGAAAGTGCTGAGTTTACCCCATATCATGTCTTTATTGATGTCATAAAATGAGTGTAAATATGAAAATGTATAATAATACGTATGTGGGAATAGTTTAATATTGTTACAAGTTCTCATAAAAGCTAATAAAGACAGTTGTGTGTGTAGGGTTGGACTATTCACTTCTGTTGCATATCTTTAGAGTAAAATATATATTTTTGTTTTACATACATACACTATTTTACTATATATGTGAAAGGGGACTTAGGATTCACTGGCTGCATGACTGATACATATGCATATCGGGAAAGTCAGAATGAAGTCAGACATTCTTATTTGCAGATCTGTTCTAGGTTAATTACTCAAGCTTGGGAGCCAGGACTGTGGCATTTGCAGAATGAGAAGTCAGCAATACCAGCTTCATGTTTCCTTCAGGATACCATTTGTATTGAACTGTACTGTAATTGTGTTGTCCCCCTCTATACATTGTAAAGTGCTGTGTAAACTGTTGGCCCTATATTTAAATCATGTATACTAATAATAATAATAACAGTGAATAAAGAAAGCTAGCCAATCTGTTAATCCTTCTTCTCTTTCTGTGGTTTGTGTACAGCCAAGAAAATGAGTTATATGATACTTGTATATCGTAATATGAAAGAAGCTGCATTCTCCCCTTAATGCATTGCAGATCAGAACATTACTTCATGCCCATCATCTCAAGTCTTCCTGTATAACCTGACCACATGCCAGCCGACATGTCGTTCCTTGGCAGATGGAGAGAAAGCTTGCACTAATGTGTTTGCCCCAGTAGAGGGCTGTGGCTGTCCAAATGGAGAGTTCCTGAATGAAAAGGATCTGTGTGTACCCATCTCAGAGTGTTCATGCAACCACCGTGGTGAATATTTTAGACCATTACAGATGATCCATATACAAGATGAACTATGGTAAGTTTGAAAACTGTACACTACTGTATACATAGCCAGCTATGGCAGCTAAAGCTAATCTCTACGCTGATGGAAAAAAAATTACGAAGTAATGCAGATAATTCCATTTTATTTTTTTAGCACAGCAATGTATGCACTTGAATTTGACCTGGTATCAGTCTATAGCAATCCCTGCACTTTATAGCTTAGACTGGGAATGGAGCCAGATAGTTGTGCTGCAGTGCTCTTGTGCTCACAAACCACACACTAACAGGAGGAGAGAGCAGATTGATGAGTTTGTGAGTGTGTTGATCCTCCTTTTCTTGTCAGGCCACAGTATGGGAGAAAGACTAGTAGGTGTAGCAGCAGAGAAAAAGAAGATCCCCTGCCCTTCCAGACAGATCTGTGCAGGGTGTGTAAGCTATGTAAATCTCAAAACTCTTGAAACTGAAAAAGTCCGCTCTAGTGGATAAATACCAATAGATACCAATAAAAGCTACAAGCACACTGAGAAGTTTTCCATGCAGAAGAACTAACTAAACCAAAGTGCTGTACTACTATAAATGTCATAAGCAGTCATTACCCCATCAAACTAAATTTTGCAAAATCAAGTGAATAAATAAACATATGGTGCAATAAAGTTCAAGCCATATAAGTGAATCCAAAATCCCATACCAAAGATGTCTGCATCAACAGATAAACACTCCAAGTGGCTTACCAGATGTTAATGAACTTCAAAGTATAGAGTAGTCATAAAATGTACAGTATAGATATGTCAGTGGTAATGCCAGATCTCTTGCTCACCACCGGCATCTGGACATCCGACTGGGATAGAACTTCACAAATGCCCACCAGACCTCGCTCAATGCATGTATGTATGTCAAGAAAAAAGGGAGACCAAGTGCTTCAGAGAGTGCAACATTCCAAATAATATGTATTACAAAAAATGAATGCACTTACAGATAGTATAGAAATGATCAGCGCTGTCATAAATTTAATACCTGTGTAAATTACCTGGTGATGGAGCCTGACGTGGAGAGGAAGGCGTTCTCTTACACTTCCAACTCGGTACTCCTGGTAAAGCAACGGAAGGTACAAGAGCCTGGCCTGGCATGAGTGTCTGGTGGTTCTTGTGATGACAGCTGTAGATAAGGAGTCTGTGTGCACTTGGATGCAGGCTGGACTGTAACACAGAGCAGCAGGAACAGCAGGCCAACAGGTTACTGGTAGACAGTCAGCAGGCACTTAGCGGGTCACAGGTAAGACATAGAGCAGGTTCAGGCAAGCTGGGTTGGCAACTAGCAGGTACTTCAGGAACGGAGCAGCAGGCAAGAGAGTAGTCAGGTTCAGGCTGGAGTTGGCAACCGTAAGCAGACAGGCAGAAGGGTCAGATAGAGATGAGGTAAGCCAGGGGTTGGTTCAGGCAGAGTTCAAGCGTGCTCAGATTGATCAGGATGCCAACAGAAGATCGGGCACAGGTAGCAGGTTAGCAGAACGCTTTAGACCAGAAGGCAAAGTTCTAGTGCAACAGTGATTTTTAAATGGCCCACAAAGAACCAATCTAGTAGCGGGCAGGCGTGCGCAAGCACCGGTGTGTGCACGCGCATTAGCATGAGTTTGGCTTATAGATATTTTTGTCTGCGCATAACTAAGCACCTGGGCACATTTTGCCTCTCCTAAGAACCTGAGCCAAAAGCCATACTTCCTGGGACGCATCTGTAGCAATTACCTTTCCGCTTCACAGCTTGTTTCCTACTGCGTATCTGCGTGTCACGCTGGACTTTCTGAATGGTCCCACTATCTTCTGGGACCTCTGTGTGTCCCAGAGGGCAGCGGGGGGAAGGAGGATGGGCCCGGAAATGTCGTAGATCGCCCTGCAGTGATCTTACCCAGAAGTGGGAGAGGGTATCTGTCAAAACCAGGTAACCGCTTCCCCCAAAAAAGTGGCAAATGTGGTAGTGGAAAAGGGGAGAGTGGAGCTCCACTTTAAGTTGTTTGTCTGGAGCTCATCTTCAAACCCATGTGGTAATGCAATGAAATAAACCATTGATAATTGTATGGCATATGTGCCAATGTTAAAGCTTTTCTAATGGAAGCCAATAAAGCCAATTAAGCTTTGAAAAAAACATGGAATTTGATTGGTTTTTATGCATCATATTTTGCATGCTCCAGTTTTAGTAGATCCCCCCACACTGTCCATGTCTATATAATGCCCCGACAATAAATGTTGGATGTGAGCTTGTTGGTGGAAAGTCCGGCCGTGTGTATGCTCCATCGAACATTTGTTGTTGGACTTTCCGCCAACAAATGTTGGATAGCAGGTTCTCAGATTTTCCGTCAATAAATGTTTGTTATCAGACTTTCTGATCGTGTGTACACAAGACCGTTGGATATAAGTCCATGCATGCTTGGAATCAAGTACAAACCGGAGATATAACTAAAGTTCATAATGGAGATATCACATACATCACTACGTTCATAATTGTTGTCCAACATTTATATGACCGTGTGTATGCAAGACAAGTTGGAGCCAACATCCTTCGAACAAAAATCCATGGTTTTGCTGTCGGAAAGTCAGATTGTGTGTACCGGGCATTACAATATGACATGAACCCAGAACCTGCTGGCCTTACAAATAGAATAAATTAACTCCTAATTCCCAGGGGCCCTTGTGCCCTGCATGGGCTGCACAAATGGCATGTCTGCCCCCGAGCCCACATATGGGTGCTTTTATTCTTGATGACACTTTTAGGATAGAACATTCTGCATTATCCTAGTTACTTTATAAAATAAAGTCACTATGAAACAAATATAGTATAAAGTGAGGGCTGCTCAGAATTTCTTACATGTGAAGCTTTATACAGTTGCTCAGGCATTTCAGCTGTCAGTTTACCTCTGTTTTACACGATACCTAATCATTACTAATTTCTGCTGTTGGATCTTGATTTTACGATACAGCCTTCAGAGAACCAATCCCTTGTGGCATCACACATGTGACCCTTATGAAAGAATGATATTTCCCAGCATATTGTGTCACATTCAGAGATCTGCAAGGTCTGACTAGCTTTTTTTGCAACGGGGGGGGGGGGGGGGGAGTACTGTGGGCTATGGCTATATATATATATATAAAGTATTAATAGGCAATATCTTTATTGATGCAGAAGACAGATTATCCATTCATATACTCCTATCTGAACTCAGGCTTTAACAATACATATATTTATTTTTTCTCTGCCAGCACTTGCCGTAATGGGAAACTTATCTGCACAGTCCATGTGAATCAAAGTAAGTAATTGCATACAGTACCTGTATTATCTGCCTTAGTCATTCCTGATTTTCAAATATTGATTATCCCTGGCTGATAATAGCCTATTGGACCAACTATACTTGTGTCTTCTTCTTAAATTAATACCTAAGTTTAGCTAAAACAACAAAAAAACATAAAAAATAAATAAAAAATAAAAGAGCAATGGACAAAACTTATAGTCAGTAGAGTGTGATGCCTCTTCTTTTAGGTGAAATTATTCTCCATCCATTACCCCCCACCCCAGCCATTTACATTTTCTGGTGTGGCAGGGGCTATTACAACTATGGGGCTGTCATGAGCTCTCATCAAAAGAGCCAACTATGTCAACCCTTTCTACCCAACTGCTCCATTCATCTCTTGAGGAGCATCTGTCACAGCCCCTTGTGCTGATTTTCCTGTTTCTTATTCTAGCTACACTTAGGTCTTAATAGTCAATCTCTAAGCTATAGTAAATATGCTAAGCAAAGATGCCTTTAGGTTTTTCAACCCATCCTATTAACACTACCTAAGCATTTTTCTCCTAATTTTTGTGTACTTTTACACCTTACAGCTTGCCCTGCAGGAAAAGTCTACTATGACTGTAACAAAGACCAGAAAACTCTTTCAAAAACTCCCATGCAGAGAAGCTGCAAGACTCTTGGAGTGGAACATGTAGGTCCATTGTGTTTATATTTCATCATAATCTTTCAAAAATGAAACTGTATATTTCTCCATTGACCAGAACTAAACCTTTAGTCCTCAGGGATGTTTAAAGATGTTATTCTACCTTCAAATAAGATGTTAAAATCCTCTTTAATTAGTAGGCAGTACAATAATGTGTAGGTTCTAGCTTTAGATACATGCTGATCAGCTGTGTTCTCCAAAGCATTTGTTGTTATTTGGCAATGAAGAGAGGAAGCACCACTTCTGCTTTTTTTTCAACCTGTTGATATAGCTGAGTTTGGAAAAAATAGCTACACTATGTGACTTTTATACCAAACAAGTACCTTCTTGCACTTTGTTTCTAACAACCAATTAAAGAGGTTTCCTGTTTTTAAGTGGGAGAACCTTTCATTTTCTAAAGTGTTGATTGTCTAAATGTGTCTGTCTGGTAATCTAGTTTCAGACAGAGTGTTTGCCAGGATGTATCTGTCCCAATGGACTTTATGATGATGGCTTTGGTGGCTGTGTTCCTGAAGAAAAGTGTCCTTGTTTCCATAATGAAGATATCTACCCACATGGGACCAACATCAAGGTGGACTGCAATACATGGTAATTCATAGATGTTCGAAAATTCCTAAAGTTTACACATCCCTTTGACCTCTTTCTGGACAGAGGTTTTAGAAGCCTAAATGCCAATACCTAATTTTGCAATGGCAGGATGTAATGGAGAATAATTATATTACTAGTTTGCCTACCTAAATTATTATCATTGTTTTGTATAGGCATATATTACTTTCATATGGTACTCTGTTTAATAAAAACCCTGTCTATGTTTTGCATTGAAGTGACACTGACTACCACCCCACAATGTATATAATGCTCAAAATAATTTTTTCAAAAGCCCTCAGTTGATTGTACTGTGCTTCAGTACACATAGTTTAACGCCTCTGTGATTTATTCTCCACCTCCAACACCACAAAACACTTACCAGATTCAAAGAGCCCAGAGTTAGAGGGGTCAAAGCATGCTTTTGTCTGGAATTATCCCCATACAGGATTCCCGAAGGTACTAGCTGCAAACCTGAACTCAGAAATCAATGTAGGGTTTTTTGTGTTGGTGGTGGAAAGTGAATCCTGAAGGAGTTATAATTCATGTATTAACCACTTCAGCCCCGGACCATTTGACTGGCTAAAGACCAGAGCACTTTTTGCGATTCGACACCGCGTTGCTTTAACTGACAATTGAGCGGTCATGCGATGTGGTTCTCAAACAAAAATGATGTGCTTTTTTTCCCACAAATAGAGCTTTTTTTTGGTGGTATTTTATCACCTCTGTGGTTTTTATTTTTTGCGCTATAAACAAAAAAATTGTGACAATTTTGAAAAAAAAACGCATACTTTTTTACTTTTTGCTATAATAAATATCCCCTAAAAATATCTAAAAAAAAATTTTTCCTCAGTTTAGACCGATATGTATTCTTCTACATATTTTTGGTAAAAAAAATTGCAATAAGCGTTCATTGATTGGTTTGCACAAAAGTTATAGCGCCTACGAAATAGGGGATAGTTTTATGGCATTTTTATTAATATTTTTCTTTTTTACTAGTAATGGCTGCGATCAGTGATTTTTTTTCATGACTGCGACATTATGGTGGACAGATCGGACACTTTTGGCGCTGTTTTGGGATCATTCACATTTACACAGCGATCAATGCGATTGAAAAAGCGCTGATTACTGTGTAAATGTGACCAGCAGTGAAGGGGTTAACTAGGAGGGGGCACTGCGGGAGTTAAGTGTGTCCTAGGGAGTGATTATAAATGTGGGGGGAGGGGCTACTTGTGACACATCAATGATTACCGCTCCCGATTACAGGGAGCTGTGATCAGTGACAGTATCACTAGGCAGAACGGGGAAATGCTTGTTTACAATAGCATTTCCCCATTCTTCCTCTCCGTGAGACGATTGCGGGTATCCCTGCAGACATAGAGTCCGCAGGACCTGCAATCCTACTGATGTAGCTTGCAGCGTGCACACGCGATGGCATGGCGGAAAATTCAAAAGGATGTACAGGTATGCCGATATGTGCAGCCATGCCATTCTGTTGACATATATCTACATGCAGTGGTCGGCAAGCGGTTAAAGCACGGCACAACAGATTCCTGGATTTTGGAAAGTTTTATACATATACTGTATATTGGAACATAGTATATACAAAGTGTGGGGTGGTAGCCCCTTAACAAAAGTGCTACAGTATTTATTTGGATTTTTTTGATGGACTTTATTTCAGAATCGTGCGTATGCAGCTATTGTCGATTTTATTGTTGTTATTTTTTGTTTAAGTTGTTGCATCACTAAGCACAGATTTTTCATTTTCACTGTCTTGTATTATTACCTAGCATATGGGTAAAATGTTAAAAAATGTACTTTTTATTAACTTCAAGCTTATGTCAGCGTGGACGATGGACCTGCACTGATATCATGTGTTATGGAACATGCACAATCTATGGAAGTGGCCATTATGTAACATTTGATGACAAACTTTATGACTTTGATGGGGAATGTGAATTTGTGGCTGCACAGGTAAGTCACCTAAACTGTTTATATTTGACATAGATAACTACTTTATGTTGATCTATCTTATTTGCTGGTCTCCAGACATATATTGTTTTTGTATGGGATTGTAAAGCCTCTTTAGAATCTGCTGTAAATTAATCTGTATGTATGTAATGTAAGATAAATGTGAATACTGCTACCAATGCAGTCTTTTAATGCTGGATCCTCTTGGATTATTTAGTGGCCATCTAATTAGTCCCACTGATGGTCATTAGGTCACTTGTAGGTTTTAAAGAACTATAAGGTTTTAAAGAACTATAAGGTTCTATATGGGTAGCTTATATAACAGTTATATGAGGGTTATATGCCACATTTGACAATAAATTTACTTTTTAGTACAAAGTATGTAGGAAAAGGACATATTCCAACCATTCCCCCAAAGACACAGACCAAGAAGAAAATGAATAAAAAAATGTAAAACAAAAAAAAACGACTGAACATAACACATTCAGGTGAACAATTTATGTGCATGCCCAGGACCAATAAACATACAAAACCATAATGCAAGTCATTGGGTGATATTCACAAACTGAAGCTTCACCTCATTTACTAAGCTCTGGAATAACTGCCCTGGCAAAGTGCAGAGTTCATTTTCATTTTGTAAATCAACCCATTATGTTTATTTGCCTGGCTACTGTTTTATATGAATGCCACTTGGTTTCTTTCGGTCACTGCAGCCAATACATTGGTAATATGAAAGTATCTTATTTTCCTAAACTATTTGATTTCCTTTATTCAACTGTTAAACAATACACTCAGCTATTGAATGTTACTTGATATTATAATAGCATTTGATATATTCTGCATTCCATTCATTCAGGTAATTCAACTAGTGTAGTTCACAGAAAATAAACAATTAAATGTTAGATATATTTAACAAATTTTCCCTATGTGTGCCATGCTAAAACCATAAAAACATTTGTTTCACATAATTCCAGGATTATTGTGGTCATAATCAGTCTGATGGGAGCTTCAGTATCATCACAGAAAATGTCCGATGTGGCACTACAGGAGTCACATGCTCAAAATCTATCAAGGTCTTTCTAGGGGTATGTATATTATTTGGGAAAAACTTGAAAAAACAATCTTATATATAGCCATATCTATGCAGAGAAGTTAATTAAATTGTGTTCTGTAAAAACTTTTCAAATACAGCAACACTCATAGAGTTCCATTATATTTGGATATCTATAGCTGCGTTATGGTTCTAATATTCATATGGTCAAATCAAAATTTGTAATTATTGCTTATAGCCCTAGCTGAAATGAAAAACTGTCTTCCTTTAAAGAGAACCAGTCAGGCCTTTGTAAAAATCTGAATCTCAAATTTTTTTAAAAATGTTTTTTTATAAGCCCTAATGCCGCTTACACACGATCGGAGTTCCGGCCAGAAAAAGACCGATGAGGGCTTTTCATCGGAAAATGCGACCGTGTGTATGCTCCGTCGGAATTTAGCTGTCCAAATTTCCGCCAGCCAAAAATTTATAGCATGTTCTCAATTTTCCCGACGGAAAAAAACTTTCTATCGGTAATTCTGATCGTGTGTATGCAATTCCGACACGCCAAAAATCATGCATGCTCAGATTCAACTACGAGACAGAAGCTATTGGCTACTGACTATTGAACTTCCTTTTTCTAGTCTCGTCGTACTTGTTGTACGTCACCGTGTTATAAATGATCGGAATTGGATGTGACCGTGTGTAGGCAAGACAGCTTGAGCCGAATTCCATCGGAATTTCGTTGGGAAAACCATCAGAGATTTTTCCGATGAGAATTCTGATTGTGTGTACATGGCATAACTGTTTAGGGATTGCTTATGTGCAATGTTTATTCTCTTCCAGCCAGAGCTAAAAATGTCAGCGTGGAATTGGGATGTACGGTTCCAATAGAAGCTGAGCTCAAAATTAATAAATTACATGCAGTTCAGGCTACTGGGTCTGTCCTGGTTTGGCAATGCTGCAGAAAAGTTAAGCACTATGGAAAGTGTATATTAGTATACAACCATGGACAACTTGTGTAATCAGTGATGTATCGTACATGTATAAAAACCAATATGCACTTCTTGCATTTTGTTTCATATGCATTGTACATAAAGCTAGGTAATATTTTCTATGACAAAAAGTGTGTAAGGGTCATGTATTGCCTTTAAAGTCCCATGGAAGAAAACATTTATGTCTATTTTACAGGCTACTGGAAGAGGGTCAACTGTCCATTAGCCTTTAGTTATCTTTCATGCATTGTTGATATCCTCTTTATTTCATAATTGTTTTTTAGTGACTGTTATCAGCAGTGAGCTCTGGTGGGAGATAGGATAAAGGACAGCCTTACAGCCTGACACTTGGGTACACACGGGCTGAAAATCACCCAAAAATGGTCAGTTCAGCAGAAACTGACTGGCTTTTGGCCCATGCGTACAGCTCCCTGTCCAATGGCTGGGTT
Organism: Lithobates pipiens; assembly: GCF_037356315.1. Lineage (NCBI taxonomy): Eukaryota > Metazoa > Chordata > Amphibia > Anura > Ranidae > Lithobates > Lithobates pipiens. The sequence goes on from NW_027507686.1 coordinate 174,048,320, forward strand.
GAATGAAAAAACAAAACAAAAAAAAACACGCTGGGTTGAACGAAAGCAAGCTTGATGTGTGTACCCAGCATTGGGCTGATTATTTGCTCTGACAGGGAGGGAATATCAGTAATAATTAGTACTGAAGATACTCCATTCATAACAATTCAAGAGTGCTGAACTAAATAATTACAGTTGGCTTACTGATTCTTTTTAAACACTCTCTCAGATCTTCCATTAGTATTTGGAAACCCTACCTGCTTCTGTTCTGGTGATAGTAAAAATGTCCCTTTACTTGGCTTCTTTGGACTTTGATCCAACACACCATTGTGTTGTACTCAGTACATTCTGAATCGCTTTCACAGATTTATTTAATTTCATTACTGTGTGTTGATATTTTTTATGTGTATATTTTCACAAGCACTAAAAATTTGTTATCCTCCTTAGTTTTTGATATTTTTTATTATTACATGTATATATGTTTCCTTTATTAGGTCACAATATTTAGCGCTACACATTATCTTTGCACATCCTTTTATAGTAGACACATTACAGTAGAATTGTTTATAATTGGCAAAAAGACAAAACAAAGACTGGAGTTTCATATACACATTTTTCTCAATTCAGAATGAGATACTGAAATTAGCAGAGAAAACCATACAGAAGATGGAAGGACAAGGTGGGAAACATGTGGCTTATCTAACCCGTGAAGTTGGTATTTATCTCGTCATTGAAATAAGCAATGGTATCATCCTGATCTGGGACAGAAAAACCACCATGTTCATTAAAGTTTCACCTGCCTATAAGGTAAGCAAATTATACCCAACTTGGATCTGAGTATGAGTTGGTTTACCCAACATTGGCAGTAGTCTGTAGTGTAATAAGTGACATCAGAAACTATCAACTGCTATCCAAGTGACTTCAGCAATAGCTATTTTACTAGTATTGCATAAAGTCTACAAAATCTTCAATATCTTAGGTTGCAGTAAACACTAAGAACTAGTTTGAGGTAAAGTTAATTAATCCAAATATTGTATGTTTAACTCCAGTAAGTTTTTCATTTTCATAAATTTTTAATGAAGTTTTAGGTTAAATGAACCCTAGGAATCGGGTACACATGTACAAAATGTAGTAAGCTTTTGACATGTCCACCGTGTTGCATGTTTATATACATTACATCTACCAAAGCACTTAACAGAATATGTTAAGATTCACTAAGAGAAGGAACATGGGAAAGTATCAGCATTTGAGGGCTAAAATGCAGACTTTACCATAGTGTAGTCAGTGCAACATCCAAGACTTCTTGGATTTTGGTAGAAGGTCAAAAAAATTTTGATTTGATCACATTTTTGAAGGCAAACAATTTACAAAGAAGATTCCAAAGCTGACATAGGAAAGTTGCATACATTGGTTTAAAGAGACCCTGTTGCTAATTTCAAAACCTGCACATTTTAAATGCTTACTCATAGTGTTTTCCTTTCCATAAATTCTTTTTTATTCACTTGCAATGTGCCCTTGAACTTGCTAGAAAATGTGATTACTCCAGAAAGAGTGAATTCTTTAGCACAGCCCCTCCCTCCTTGCATATTATAGCCCTCCTCTTTTGAGAGTGAATAATTAATCCCTGTGCTGATCCAACTCATCCATCTTTCCTTTACCTCTCTGTATAATCTTTTATGTAGCTGTCAGGGGAGGAGCGAAGGGAAATACTATAAAGCATAGCCCTATGCTTTGGGTGTGCCGTGTGCCTGGGCACACCCTAGTCACCCCTCACGCTAGGGTTTTTCCTTCAGTGGAACCCAATTTCATCATTGTGCAGCAGCAGCGATGCTGGGTCCCAGATCCTAGTGGTTAGTGCACCAGATCCATGGCACAGTCCCCAGGCACACTCGTAACACATGGCACCTGATGCAGGCACAACGCCACACACCACATCTTCCCACTGACATCGTCGACACTGCTTGCCTTCCCCCAAAATCTGGGTGGCTCGATCTATGGAAGGACACAAAGACATCCTCAGCCCCCCCTACTCCTCCCTTCCACTGACAACTGTCAGCCGAGATAGGAGCAGGAGCAGCCCAGGGAGAGGACTGTGATAAGTACTGACAGGAATGGGGGCAATTCTCTTCTAGGAATGTGCTTGGACTGACAGGGGGATCCACTGTTAGGAATGTACCAGTACTAATAGAGGGGGGATCCTCTGCTAGGAATGTGCTGGCACTGATGGGGGTCCTCTGCTGGGAATGTGCTTGGACTAACAGGGGGGATCCTTAGCTAGGAATGTGCCGGGAGTGACGGGGGGTGTTGGGGGGGGATCCTCCTCTGGGAATGTACTGGGACTAACATATGGGGTATCCTCTGCTATTAATGTGCTGGAAATGATGGGGGGGGGGCTGTGCTAGTACTGACAGAGGGGATCCTGTTCTGGGACTGACAAAGGGAGGATCCTGTGCTGGGACTGACAGAGAGGGGATCCTGTGCTGTGACTGATAATGGCGATCCTGTCCTGGGACTAACAGAGGGGGGATCCTGTGCTGGGACTGATAATGGAGATTCTATCTTGGGACTGACAGAGGGGGGATCCTGTGCTAGGAATGACAGAGGTGGGATCTTGTCCTGGATAGATAATAGAGGGGGGTATCCTGTGGGAAATGTTGTGATTTAGCATATTAACATAATGGAATGTAGATACAAATCTGTTTATAGGATAGGTGTGTGGGCTTGCTAAGTGCTTTTGGTAGGACAATCCACAGATATCTGCATGGGTAGAAGGATCAGTAGACACCCCTATTCCTCTACAGCAATAACCAACATCTTGGCATTTCCCACTGGGAACAAAGAATACTTTAAGCCCTTGTACACACGGTCGGAGATTCCGACAACCAAATCCGTTGGATTTTGTCCGTCGGATCTTGTCCGAAACTGTTGCATACACACGGTCGGACAAAGTTGTTGAAAAATTCCATCTTTCAGAACGTGATGATGTCATTTTGTTACGATGGGACTACGTTCAGGCTAGTAGCCAATAGCTTTGATGTAGGAATTTGATCTGAGCATGCGTGGCACTTTGTCCGATCGGAATTCTCTACACATGATCAGAGTATGTCCTATTGGACCAGTTTGTCGGAAAATATTTCCAGCATGTTTGAAAATTTGGTCCGACGGATATTCAGACGGAAACAGTCCGATGCATACCACACACAGTCGGATTATCCGACAACAAGGTCCGATAGGACACATTCCGACGGATTCTCCGACCGTGTGTACAAGGGCTGAGAGTGCACACAAACAAAAGGAATACGACTGGCCATACAGTCTTGTGCTGGAAATGACAGAGGTGGGATCATGCGCTAGGACTGACAGAGGTGGGATCTTGTCCTGGGAATGACAGATTGGGGGGTCCTGTACTGGGACTGATACAGGAGATCCTGTGCTGGGACTCACAGAGGGGAACTCGTGCTGGGATGGAGAGGGGGGGCATCCTGTGCTGGGACTCATTCACATGTGCTTTGATTTCTGAAGAGCGACCTGTATTCAGATCGCATTTCAGGGAACATTTGAGAGGCAGTGTGGAGGTGTTGTATCCCCTCCACACTGCCTGCTTTAACCCCTTGAACTCCGCACTGCACGTGATTGTGGGGTTCATGCAGATTGCCACATGAATGGGTCATATACAGTACATACAGTGTATACAGTATATATTATATATATATATATATATATATATATATATATATATATATATATATATACACATACTGTATATATGCAACATAAACATGCATGTGTGTTTGAGTTATGGGGTGCACACCCTAATGTAATAGGCTGTGCACACCTATGCTGTAGAGTGTCACATCAGTAAAAATACTAATAATGCAAAATGATAACACATTAAAAGCTCCTATAAGATTATTGGAAGATTTTCCCATGAATGTTCTACAGCAGTGGTCCCCAACCTTTTTGGTACCGGGGACCGGCGTTGTTGAAGAAATGTGTGCCAAGGTCCGGGGGTGGGGGTGTATGCGGCTTTTCGCTGGCAATTTTTTTCGGGGCAGTGGCTGGCATTGACGCTTCAATCATCCTGGCACCATCACTGATATGATGTCAGGATGATCGAAGCACATTATTTCTATTAATACATTGTAATATATAATGAAATAGTTCAACTCACCATAATGCAGAATGCGCCAGAGTGTCACTTGCCATGTCGCCTGTCACAAGATGCAGATTGTCACTTTCCACATCGTCTGCCTTCAAATGCAGCTTGTCACTTGCCACGTCCCTTGTCACCAGATGCAATTTGTCCCTTGCCTTATCACCTGCCACCAGATGTGGATTGTCACTTGCCACCTCACCTGCCACCAGATGTGGATTGTCACTTGCCACCTCACCTGCCATCAGATGCAGCTTGTCATTTGCCATGTTGCCTGCCACCAGATGTGGATTGTCACCTGCCACCACATGAAGGTTGTCCTTGCAGTGGTAGTGGCACAGGTGTGCATATTAGTTCAGAGGCGAGCCTCGAGTAGTGGGTAGTAAGGGAGAACAGCGGTAATGGGGGGGGGCGCCGGTAGTGAGAGATGATCTCATCTCTCTGCTCCCCTGCCTCACCTCCTGCAGTGTATCAGTGTTCTGTCGCGCTGTGTCAAATTTGATGTATTGAAAGCAGAAAAAATGGGCATCGCAATATGTTGTATTTGAGGCTGCATAGTCACAGACCTATCAGGCTGCCCATGCTGACTCATGTCCACAGCTAAAAATGCCTACAATGGGCACATGAGCATCAGAACTGGACAACAGAGCAATGGTAGGAGGTGGCCTGGTCTGATGAATCATGTTTTCCATACATTGTGGGGATGGCCGATTGTGTGTACATTGCTTACAAGGGCAAAAGTTGGTACCAGGCGCACTATGGGAAGAAAGTAAGCTGGCAGAGGCAGTGTGATGCTTTGGGCAATGCTTCTGCTGAGAAAACATGGGACCTGACATTCATGTAGAGGTTACTTTGACACGTACCTCTAAACATTGTTGCTGACCAAGTGCATCCCTTCATGAAAACTGTATTGCCTGACAGCAGTGGCCTTTTTCAGCAGGATAATGCACTCCGCTAGACATGTGCGGTTCGTTTCATTCCGAATTGACGTAGGGATATCGCTGAATACCCAATTTACAATATAAACGAATTTTACTGAATGCTCCTAACAATGTAATGAAATTCGTCTGAATTTTGGAAATTCAGACTGAAATTCGAATCGAATTTTACATTTCCAGTCTAATTCTCACTACACATATTGCTGAAATCAAAGACTCTGTATGTTATTACCATATTTCCCCAAACATAAGACACCGTTTTATATTTATTTTTCCTCCAGAAGACGCACTACAGCTTATTTTCAGGGGATGTCTTGTTTTTATTAAGCTACAGCTTTACTGGTGTTTGTGGGGCGTGAGAGAGGCCCACAGACTGTTGCTGGTTGGTGCTGGGGGAGAGAGACCCACAGTGCTGAGTACAACGGCAGCTACAGCTTTACTTCTTCCCCTGTGAACACACAATACCTAAAGCAGAGCATCCTGCTCCTCCCTTCACTGAGGAGACTTTTACTTTCACTTTCTATGTCTCCATCTATGCCTCAGCTTGCAGCACATAGCCACACCTATCACTATGTCTTATTTTCAGGGTATGGCTTATATTGTGAAAATGCTTAGAAATCCTGCTACTGCTTATTTTATGGGTATGTCTTTTCAGGGAAACACGGTAGGGTACCATTTCGAAATAATGCTGTTTTTGTTAAGCCAAAGGTGATTTAAAGTGGAAGTAAACCCATTAAATTAACAGTTTCAAAAAACAGTTACATTCCCGGCATGCCAGAAATGTAACTGTCACATTGGTTGTGCTCTCAACCAAACTGTTAAACCATCCAATGGCTGGTGTCATAACTGATCACATGTGCAACAACATGGCAGTTGGAGATTAAACAGAGGTCAAGATGGCAGCTTCCTTGGCTGAAAATGATAGGAGGGTTTACTTCCACTTTAAAGAGTCATTGTAATCATTTGATGAAGATTTTTCTTTTGTTTGTTTACTTTGTTGCATTCAAATCGAAAACAATATAACATTTTCGTTTCGACTGATTCTAACATGTATTGATTATATAGTTTCGAATCGAAAAAAAATTATTAAATTCTAAGAAAATTTGAAAATTCCGAGTATGAATTCCAAATACGAATTCCAAAAATGAATTGAAGGAATCAACTGAATTTAACTAAACAAAATAACTAGATTAACAAATCAAAACAAAACAAAATAAATTGCTTCATTAAGCACATGTCTACACCCTGCCACTTTGCAGAAAAGGTTCAAGAATGAATTGAGGAACACAACAACAAGTTAGGTGTTCACTTGGCCTCAAAATTCTTCAGATCTCAATCCAATTGAGCATCAGTGGGATGTGCTGGAAAAACAAGCCTGATCTATAGAGGCCCCACCTCGCAATGTATAGGACTTAAAGGATCTGTGGCTTGGTACTAGATACCTGATCATACCTTTAATAGTATCCATGCCTTAATGGATCAGGGCTGTTTTGGTTGTAAAAGGGGTTGTTTTAATTGTAAAAGGGAACCTAACCAATATTACGTGGGTGGTCATATGATTGATGCACTGTGCACACATTATAAGATTATAAAATATAATAGTTCTAAACATGGAATGCAGTTGAAGTTTTAATATATGACAATCCACATGCTCTTATACAATATCTCATAGCTATACATTCTAATTATTATTCATGGGGATTTCATCTAAATGATCTTATTTTTTCTCCAGGGCAAACTATGTGGCTTGTGTGGCAACTTCGATGACAATTCACAAAATGATTTTAAAACCAGTCACATGTTGCCAGTCACTGATGTGCTAGAGTTTGGGAACAGCTGGAAGTATGACCCAACCTGTCCAGAATATGCCGCAGTAATTAACCCTTGCAATCAGAACCCACACCGACGCTCCTGGGCTGAGAAACAATGCAGCCTCATTAAAGGCCAAATGTTTCAAGCCTGCCACAGCAAGGTAAGGAGATAAGCAAAGAGTGGTCAGTTCTTACCTAGGGATTATCAAAGTGTAGGAACATAATCTCATTAAACTCTTGGACTACCTGCCGAATGTAATGAGAAATTTGATTGTTGTGTTCATATATAGAAAACAAGATGGATTGTTTAATACTCGTATCTTCTAAAAATTATGGTGAAAGATAAATGATGTTTCAACACACAGGATTGTAGGAAAAATTTTTATTTGTAATTAAATGGGTTCTTCAAAAGGTAACAGGTAATATCTGACAATCTAGAAAAACAGACCACATATTAAGTATCCAGGCTTGGGGATTTTTTTAATAAATCTGTAGATCATAAAGAGCGGTATAACATGAAGTGCCTCGACATATTTTGCTAATATAGTTTATTCATAAATCAAGTTTTGAAGCTTTAAGTTTATGATCTAGCAACGGCACAAGGAAATCTTTATCCCTATGTTAGGCAGCTGACAATATTTTGGAGTTTTATATCACCAGTTACTGGAAGAGTCAAACTTCATTGAAGGCAGAAAAGCTTATATGTTAGTTTTAATGAATATCTAAACAAGTCAATACATTCATCTTTTACAAGGTGGATCCAATACCTTTTTATGAGGCCTGTGTGAGTGACGCTTGCTCCTGTGACAGTGGTGGAGACTGCGATTGCTTCTGCACAGCAGTAGCTGCCTATGGTCAGGAATGCACCAAAGCTGGAATCTGTGTCTACTGGAGAACACCAGACATATGTCGTGAGTAAAAATTTACTAAAATCATTGAAACCTAGTCATTATTTGAGTACAAAAATAGGTGACAAACAATGTATTATATACAGTTTGAAGTAGTTGCTACAAATAAGTCTGAGAGCAATAAAGATTTTTGAAGTATATCTACTTTATATCTATATGTATTTGCTGTACATGCCCCAGTTGGGAGTTTTTCCTTCACTTCCCATCATTAAACAACTCTAAATAAGAGCAGATCTCATTAAAGCAAGGGAAATCTTACTATAGACAGTTATCCCCTGAACCAGTCTCCCCACTGAAAGACCCCCTTCCATTCTTGCTCCAGTGACAACTCAACATTTTTGACAATGGTGACTAGGACACATACAGAGGGTTAATCTCCCCAGTGGGCATACAGACAGCAATAAAATCTGACAAAGGTTCTACTCCTTCCCTTCTCTATTTCAAAAGGAAACAATGGCTTTAAGTACCCTTTAGGTATGCATTTACCTTCTGATAATATTCACAATGCAGTCAGATATTGACCTTAACAAATAGTATTCATTGCCTGTCTAAAGCTGGCCATACATTATACAATTTTCTTATACAATTTACCTTCAACTAAGTAGTGAAAAGGCCTGCCTGATACAATTTCAATACAAATTAAAAGTATTTAGGTTTGACCTCATATTATATGGTTTTGGTAAATCTAAAGAAAAAATGTATAACGTTTCGCCAGTCTTATTCCTTTTGTCTGTGTGCACTCTTGAAGTATTCTTTGTTCCCAGTGGGAAATGCCAAGATGTTGGTTATTGCTGTAAATGAATAGGGATGTCTACTGATCCTTCTACCCATGCAGGTATCTGTGGATTGTTCTACCAAAAGCACTTAGCAAGCCCACAAATAGTATTCTATAAACAGAGTTGTATCTACATCCCATTATATTAACCTACTAAATCACAACATTTACTAATGGGCACAAAAGTTACAAACATTAGGTCAATAGCAGATGATCCGTTATAATGGGTCTTAATGGAATATGCCTACGAAGGTGCTTACATGCAGTATTGCTGATGTTTCCTCTTCTTAGTCTCAAACTCCAATTCTAAAAGGCGGGGATTGTAACCCTTAAATACATAAGTTAACAAGTACAGAGACCAATCACTCCTAATAAGAAAGATATAAAACAGACAAAACAACAACATTCCATGAACTGTATTTTACTGTATTTTTAGGACATCTATAACAGTATATTATGCAGATTTAGGTTTAAAGCTTATAGTTTATAGCTGTTATACATTCTACTAACAGTCAGATTAGTTACACAATTTTTAGAATCTGTAATTATCAAGTTGTACTTATTACCCCTGTATGTTCAAAGTATATATTAAAAAGCATTGGTTAAATGTTTCCCAACAGCCATATTTTGTGACTACTATAACCCTAAAGATGAATGTGAGTGGCATTATCACCCTTGCGGCAACCACAACATAGAAACGTGTCGCTCCATTAACAACGTCTACACTAATGTTACCATCACTTACCTGGAAGGTGAGTATTGCAGAAGAATCTAATGTCAGAGTATTATGCGTGTGTTATCTAATGTATGCCATAGCATTAAGGATCAATTCACCCAAAACTGATATTTAGGTTTTAGTATATGCTGGAGAATTAAATCATATGACAATTTCTTATATCACTTGGTATTTGAATCAAGATTTGGTGAGATCTCTGAGTTTGAGTTATAGGGTCTGCATATCTCCTAGGTCATTATAAGAAGTTTCTACTTTCTACTCTCCACTCTACTAATAAAACAATTTAGGACTTTGCAATAGGCAGCATTACATACTTAAAACTTAGAACTAATCTATAGTTTTGTTTTTCTGTATTTTTCACTGTTTGTACATTTCTGGTTTTAAGGCTGTTACCCATCCTGCCCTCCAGAGAAGCCTATTTTTGATGAAGAGACCAAGATATGTGTGACAAAGGAGAATTGTGGCTGCTATCTTAATAATACTCACTATGAGATTGGCGAGGAAGTGCCTGATTACCGGGTTTGTTATAAATGGTAAGAAGCTGTAACTGAAAATATTCACCAGCATGGTGGGATGAGGTCGTTGGTATACAGTATGCAGTGGAAGTTGTTACGTCATAGATGGTCCACCATGGACCCAGAAGGCTACCAACTAGCACTTTGTTGATTTGTTCAGCAGCACCAGGAAGACTAATAAATCTTACAGGCTGGTTAGGCATGATTAAATGATCTGATTGGCAAATATTATTTAGATATTCAAAATATATGTAGACATATAAAAAGACGTACACTTGTACATGTACAGAAGAGGTATACATGCAATGTATATGTCTTTTATGCCCCATAGTTTGCTAATTGAAGCAGAAGACCTGAAATATTATAAATTTACATAATTATTCCAAAGTGTTTTATTTCAGTTGGCTGTTGTTTTTTTTTTTTTTTTTGGGCTTTGTAACTTATCAATTTTTAAAGAAACATCATTATGACAAGTTATAAAACATATACTGGTATGCCAAAATAAAAGTGTAAACCCACTTTCTAGACTTTAAGTAGTTAAACAGAGTTGCGCTTGAATATAAAATAGATTTGTTGGAACTCTCTTCATTGCATAGCCAGGAGAATGTTCCATTTGTCCACGCAGTCCTGTAAAGATGGTAATATGCTTAAAAAAAGGCATGGCCATTTAAAAGCAAAGCTGCCTCTTAGCCATACAAGCATGCCCCTTGGTAGAGCAGACAGCATGCCCCTTGGTAGAGCAGACAGACTGAAGGAAGATGAAATCATTGCACTGGGCATGAAGGCCTACCACTGCCAGCACGGGTAGCATTGACTTGTGTAAGCTCTGCAATAAGCCTATTCTCCTTTTAAATCAAGCCATGCTTAAATGGTAAACATGCCTTTTATTTTAATGAACCTGAATTGTAATTGCACTTATTAAAGAAAGAAAGACATGAATAATGCAAATGTTGTAGCATGATGCATAAAATATATTGTTAGTGGTCATACATACTCAAGTGCTGGTGCCTTTAATTTTATTATACTTATGTGATAAGCGAATAATAGCTCTATAACTGATAATCTACTAATGCTTTCAGCTTTTTGCTTTGCTAAACTTTGTAAGTATAAGCCTAGCACTGGTAAATATTCAGAATGAACAATTGTTATTTACTTTGGAATTTGCTCACATTAATCTTTGATCATCATCTGTCTGTGTTGGCTAAAGTTAATATACATATGTGGTGTACATGAGCAGGGGAGTATTGTTTAGCTGGAAAAGCAGAGCAAACATTGCTCACATATAGTATGCTGCTGGCGTGAGCTGGAATAATAAGGCTCCTTATACATTACCTGCCTAAAACGACACCTGTCATGAGAGAAATGTGGATACCACCATTGCTGATCTCCTTCAGAAAATGTTACATGCCTGGCTATATCTTAATTAAGTACAATAAGTCATCTCCCTGGAACAAACATTCAGATCAGTAAAGTCAGAGTGAAAACACCTGATCTATCTACTTGTTTTGTGTCAGGAAATAAGAAGTCATTGAAGCCATTAGAGTAGCAAGACAGCCAGACTACTAGCATTTGCAGGTAGGGTCAAACATGGCATCCTACATATCTCAGTACAGGTGTCCTTTAAAGGTAAACCCAGCTCGAGGTATATAATCTGGCTGTCAGTTATTTTACATAAAAATATATAGTTTCTTTATCTCTTTTTAGTGTATGCCACTCAGGAAAAATCGACTGCACTGTAGAAGGTAATTTTTGTATCAACTTGTTATTGACAAAGTATAGTATACATGCAATGTTATAATGTAGTATTTTTAGAGTAATGAATATAATGCAGCAAATACGCTTCACATCTTCACAAGAGATGTAAGTTTGAGGACTAGAAAAGGGAATCTAATTCAGAAAATGAAAGGGAATCTAGAACAGCCTTTTTCAACCAAGGTACCCAGGCACCCTGGGTTGCCTTCAGGTTTCTTCAGGGGTACCTTGGCAAAAAAAATTGTAAACAAGCCAGCAGGTGAATCAAGTCTCCCTTCAAAGTGGTTGTTAAACCACTTAATCAACTGTATACCATCCTGTCTGTTTAATAATTCTATGTGCCCCTGTGTCTGTGTTTTATAAAAATAAGACGTTCTTTACCAGTCTTCGCCCTCTCTCCCTGTCTGACAGTTGCAGAGGGTGGGATCAAGGATTCCCTGCTGACATCAGTCAGGAGGGGAATAGAGAGGCAGCAGGTCAAGTGAGTGGCGATCAGCATTCTGAAAATTGGTAAAGAACGGCTTATTCTTATAAAATACAGACACAGGGGCACATAGGATTATTATTAAAAAGACAGGATGGTATAAAATTTAAATGCAGCAGCATAGCGGTGGAAGGGGGAGGGGTGGGCACTGACACAGCAGCAGACAGGCAGGGAGGAAGGGAAGAGGGAAAGAGGACAAAGGAGGACAGGAGAGCTGCGTATGATGGAGGCAAGTAAACTGACCATGGTGTCAGGGCTCAGCAGCCATGATAAACAGTGGTCACTTTACAGAGAGGGAGGTATAGCCAGGCAGGATCAGCCAGGTATTTTAGGTATTATGGAGGGCCAAATTATACAGCACAAGCACTGTGCTGTATAACATGCTTTAAGGGAATCGGATCAAAAAAAAAAATTACCAATTGCTTTAAGTTACACAAAGCCACATTGTGCATCATTAAAATCTTCTAGGCACCAGTGTTCTGACAGTCAATGACGTCATCAGTTAATAAGGAGGACAATGGATGTCTGCACAACATCCTTGTTTGCCCCTCCCCTGCCCCTCTCCATCAGCACTGGGGTCACATTCAGGGCTGCTGTTAGAAATCACATGGCTCCATACAGCCTACCTGTCAGGGCCCCCTTCTACCTCGAAAATATCAAATAGTTTGCTAAAAATACACTAAAATCATTATTAGTGGACACAAACACAACAAAATTCCTGCTTTGTGTGTGAATGAGGTCTTGGGGCTCATTCACATGGACGTTGTGGCCTTTATTGTTTGAATCAGTGGTTTGTTTATGTGACTAGAACCTCTAAACTGTGTGCAGGAAGCTTATGTTATGCTATTGGAACACAGCCACAGCTCCTAATTTGACAGGCGTGTGGGTGCAGGTATATGGCTCTAAACACAGACAGTGTGCATTCAGGGCCACTCATCCACACCTGCCAAATTAGGATCAGTGGCTGTGTCTGTGTCAGCGCTGGGCTCAGCCCTTCCTTCTCTGAGCTGGCCTCTCAGCTGTCGGTTAATTTCCAGCTCCTATTTCTCCACAGGTACCCAGTTGTTTATGATATCCTGCTCGTCAGTCCTGTCTACTTAAGCCATTCAGCCCAGAGGATCTCTTCATTCGCCATAGTCAACATCACAGAGACGCTCTCCTGCATTCCTGTTAAAAGACTTGCTTGGCTGACATCCCTTCTGGCTCCAGATCCTGCTTACTGTTTTACTACGCTCATCTCCGGCTCCCTGACGTTTGGATTGTCTGACTATCCATTCCGATTCCTGAACTATGGCTATGTTTTGACTACGTTTGTCCTATTTACTTTATTTATGAAACAAGTGTGATTTAACTGTACTTCTGTCTCGGTCTGATTTCATGGTTTCTGACAGTAGGCGAAGGCCATGAATTCAGAAGATACAGTCAATCCACTTGGTAATATTTGTTCTAGATTGAATGAGCAAGATCACCGCATGGATCAGTTTGCCACGGCATTAAAAAGGTACCTGAGTCGCACTGCTCACCTGGAATCTCCCACTGTGGCTGCTTCGGTTTATTCTGAGTTGCAAGCCATCCCTGCTGCTCTGCCAGTCTCTGTGCAGGCACCCACACCTCTATAAGAGGTCTATGTGGTTCCCCTCTGCTTCCCCAGCGATTTGGGGGCAATACAGTTCAATGCAGAGGGTTTCTCAACCAGGTTGAGATATACTTTGAGATGCTGCCCCAGGCATTCCCCAATGAACAGAAGCAAAGTAGGTTTTGTGATATCTTTGCTTTCTGAGAGAGCCTTGGCCTGGGCAAACCCTCTATGAGAGACGCAAAAACCAGTTGTCTTGAGTTACCCTGAGTTTGTGGCCTCCTTTAAAAGTGTGTTTGATGTTCCCGCACGCTCTGCTTCTGCTGCCAAGTGCCTCATGTTCATCAAACAAAGTACGAGTACTGTTGCCAACTACGCCATTGAAATCCGTACTCTGGCAGCAGAGGTTGCGTGCAACAATGAGGCCCTTGTGGCTGCTTTTTTTCATGGTCTCTCGGATTCCATCAAGGATGAGATAGCAGCCTGAGATATAGCCACGAAGCTGGAGAAGCTGATCACGTTTGCCATCCTCATTGACTCCAGACTCAGAGAAAGACTCTCTTTAGGGGAACACTTGCGGAAGCCTTCTGTTTGCCGTCGTGCTTTGCAGTCCCATCCGTGCCTCCCTCACCTCCCATGCCTCCTGATACCGAGTCTGTGAAGATGAACCCATGCACTTGGGCTTCATGCGTCTCTCTGCAGGTGAGAGAACCTTTAGGAGGAGGGAGAGATTGTGCCTTTATTGTGGCCGGGCAGGTCATTTTTTTGAAGTCTTGTCCTACCCGTCCAGAGAACACCCCGAACCTTGAGGTCCTGTCAGGGACAGACCTTAGGTGGCGTTGTTTCATCCCCCGTTATCCAGAAGGATAAGCCCCTGGTTTTGATCACCCTTTCTTGGGCTAAGTTGTCCGTCAAGATACAGGCTCTAATTGACGGGAGACCAATAGAGCCTGCCCATGTGACTCAGTTCCATTTTCCATGGCCGTAGGGGCTCTTCACCATGAGATAATCCAAATGATTTTCTCACCTAAGTTTCAGTTGGTTATTGTTTTCCTTGGTTACAGAGGCACAACCCCTCTTTTGATTGACTCCATGCTGAGGTTCTCTCCTGGTCCCCACAATGCAGTAAGACATGCTTCTAGAAGGTAGCCAATGTCCTGTGCACCTCTTCACTCTCCTCCCTGACGGAGGAGTACCGCGATTTTAGTAATGGCCATACCCCCTCATGGCCGGGTTTACCCTTTGTTGGTCTTGGAGGATAACGCTATGGAGGAGTATGTTGCAGACGCACTCTCTCAAGGTTTCATCCACAAATCCCCGTCTCCTGTTGATGCTGATTTCTTCTTTGTGAAGAAGAAGAGTGGTGAACTGAGACCCTGTATTGATTATAGGGGTCTCAATCATTTCACAATTAAGAATGCCTATCCAATTTCATTGCTTATGGAGTTATTTGATGACCTCAAGGGAGCAACAGTTTCACAAGGCTTGATTTGAGAGGGGCATATCTCATGAGGATTAAGGAGGGCGACGAGTGGAAAACTGCGTTTAAAACCAGAACAGGCCATCGTGAGTACCTTGTAATGCTTTTTGGCCTTTGTAACGCCCCAGCAGTTTTCCAAGAATTCATTAACGATGTCCTCCATGATTTGTTTCAGTTATGTGTGGTGGTTTATCTCAATGATATCCTCATATTTTCCAAGTCCCTGGATAGCCACCACACAGATGTCTGTCATGTGCTTCAGAAACTAAGAGAGAACAATCTCTATTGTAAATTGGAGAAGTGCGAGTTCCATTGTGAACAGGTTAAATTCGGGGGCTATTTAATTTCCACTGCTGGTTTTTCGATGGACCCAGAGAAACTTTCTGCAGTCCTACAGTGGCACCAACCTGTGGGTTAACACCCTCTGCAGCGTTTCCTGGGCTTTGCCAACTATTATCCGAAGTTTATTCGTAACGTCTCATCTCTGGTCAATCTCCTGACTGATATGACCAGAAAGGACGTTAATCTACAGAGTTGGTTACCTACAGAGTCCGTTAAGGCTTTTGAGAGTCTCAAGGCTGCCTTTGTTTCATCTCCTGTGTTGGCACATCCTGATTCTACATTACCTTTTATCCTTGAGGTTGATGCTTCTGAGACTGGAGTTGGCACCCTTCTGTCTCAACGTCCTACCTCTGAGAGCTCTTTACATCCTTGTGGCTATTTTTCCAAGAAATTGTCACCTGTAGAGTGCAATTACGAGATTGGTGACAGAGAGCTGTTGGCAGGGGCGGACTGACAACTCATGGGGCCCCCGGGCAATCAGAGATTATGGGGCCACACAGTATACACAAACACACACACACAGTATACACAGACATGTTTCTATTGGCTGAAAAGGTACTGGAGAGGTGGGGCAGCTATAATCTCGGGATTTTTAGACCAAAAGGATGTCGGTAAGGGACATTTCAGAGACAGATGTAAAAAAACTCACAAATCTTTACATACTGTCCCTAGTTTTACTGAGGCTGGCAACCCTGATGGGGCCCCCTAGTGGCATGGGGCCCTCGGGCAGTGCCCGAGTGGCCCAATGGTCAGTCCGCCCCTGGCTGTTGGCAATCATTTTAGCCCTGAAAGAATGGAGACATCTCCTCGAAGGTACCACTGTGCCAGTTCTCATTCTTGTCTGAGGCTAATCGCCTCTCTCTCAGAAGGGCATGATGGGCTTTTTTCTTGTCAAGTTTCAATTACATTGTCTCATTCTTACTCGGTACTAAGAATGTAAGGGCTGACGCTTTATCACAACAATTTTTCTCCACTTCCAAGTTTGAGTTTGTTCTGGTTCCTTTGATTCCTCCTGATCGTATTCTGGCTACGGTTTGCACAAGTCTCACTTCTCCTTTGGGTGACAAAATTCTTGATGCTCAGGTCCATGCTCCTCCTGAGAAACCTTGTGACTGCTGCTTTGTCCCAGAGAATTTCCGTACTGCCGTGCTTCAGACTTACCATTCTCCAAGGCTGCTGGCCACCCTGGGAAGAATCAACTCTTTTGGTCCATTTCCCAACAATTCTGATGGCCTAGTCTACGTACTGATGTAACCACCTTCGTAGCTGCCTGTTCCGTGTGTGCTCAGAGACTCCACAACATCTTCCAGTGGGCCTCCTACAACTCATACCCAATGGAGAGAGGTCCTGTACCCACCTGTCTATGGATTTCATTGTGGAGTTACCCAACTCCCAGGGCAACACAGTTATCCTTATGGTGGTTGACCGTTTTTCAAAAATGTCTCATTGTATTCCACTTAAGAAGTTGCCCACTTCTAGGGACTGGCTTCCATTTTTGCTTGGGAGATCTTTTGCTTACATGGGCTACCCAAGGTTATTGTCTCGGACAGGAGTAGTCAGTTTGTGTCCCGGTTCTGGCGAGTCTTTTGTGCACAGTTGGGAATTCAGCTTGCTTTTTTCTCTGTGTATCACCCACAGTCTAATGGGGCCGCAGAACAAGCCAATCAGTCCTTGGAGCAATTCCTTTGTTGCTATATTTCTGACCATCATAACAACTGGTCAGAACTATTATCATGGGCAGAGTTTGCTCACAATAGTGCCTTGAATCTTGCTTCCCAATTGTCCCTGTTTATGGCGAACTATGGTTTCCAACCTTTCGTGTTGCCTGACTCATTTGTTCCGCAGAGTATTCCTGCATTAGAGGAGCATCTCCGCTGTCTTAATTTCACTTGGGCACAAGTCCAGGAGGCTTTACGACATGCTAATGATAGGTACAGACTCCATTCTGACCGCAGATGCCTGCCTGTGCCTTCCTACCAGGTTGGGGACAGGGTCTGGCTGTAATCTCACAACCTCCGACTTTGTGTTCCCTCACTGAAGTTCGCACCTCAGTTTATTGGGCCTTTCCGTATTCTTTGCAGGATTGGCCCAGTGGCTTAGGCCTTCCTTCTAACATGCGTATTTTGAATGTATTTCATGCCTCCTTATTTAAACCTTTGGTCTGCAACCACTTTACCACCTTGGTGCCGCGTCCTCACCCTGTACAGGTTGAGAACCATGAGGAGTATGAAGTACAGTCCATTGTTGACTCCCATAGGTTCCATGGGCGCATACAGTACCTGGTGCATCAGAAGGGATACAGTCTGGAGGAACGCTCTTGGGTCTCATCCTCGGACGTACATGCCCCTGTCCTCCTCCATGATTTCCATAGACGTTTTCCCCTAAAGCCTGGTGGTCCTCCTAGGGAGAGGGGTCATTGAGGAGGGGGTACTGTCAGCCTGGGCTCAGCCCTTCCTTCGTTGAGCTGGCCGCTCAGCTGTCGGCTAATTTCCAGCTCCTATGTCTCCACAGGTACCCAGCTGTTGATGATATCCTGCTCGTCAATCCTTCCTACTTAAGCTGTCCAGCCCAGAGGATCTCGACCTTCGCCTTAGTCAACATCACAGAGACAATCTCCTGCATTCCTGTTAAAAGACTTGCTTGGTGACATCCCTTCTGGCTCCAGGTCCTGCTTGCTGTTTTACTAAGCTCATCTCTGGCTCCCTGACGTTTGGCTTGTCTGACTATTCATTCTGGTTCCTGAACTCTGGCTATGTTTTGACTACCTTTGTTCTATTTACTTTTATTATTAAACAAGCGTGATTTAACTGTACTTCTGTCTCGGTCTGATTTCATGGTTTCTGACAGTCTGTACAGCTGCTGCGTCCCCTTAGAGTAACAGGTGGCTCCAGCTGCATGAACAATCCACTCATTCATGGCCATAAATAGGACTGCAGGTGGCAAATTTTAATATCCAAATGTATTATTTAAAATTTGATGAACCTCCGCCCCAGTCTGAAATCTTTTGCAGACTCTAACAGATTTTCTTCCCTGTATTTGGTGTGGATGGTGGGGATGGTGTGTTCAGGGTGATGTGCAGTGTTAGTTTTCCGCCACACACAGCATTTTGCTTTTAGACCAAATAGTTACATTTTTGTCCTATCTGACCAGAGCACCTTCTTCCACGCATTTGCTGTGTCCCGCACATGGCTTCTCGCAAACTGCAAATGGGACTTCTTATAGCTTTCTTTCAACAATGGCTTTCTGCTTGCCACTCTTCCGAAAAGGAAGGAGTTGGTGGAGTACACAACTCCTGTGGACAGATTCTCCCATCTGAGCTGTGGATCTCTGCAACTTCTCCAGAGTTACCATGGGCCTCTTAGCTGCTTCTCTGATGAATGCTCTCCCTGCCTGGACTGTCAGTTTAGATAGACGGTCATGTCTTGGTAGGTTTGCAGTTGTGCCATACTCTTTCCATTTTTGGATGACAGATTTAACAGTGCTCCATGAGATATTCAAAGCTTGGGATATTTTTTTATAACCTAAGCCTCTGCTTTTAACTTCTACACAACTTGCTCCTTGACCTGTCTGGTGTGTTCCTTGCCCTTCATGAGGCTGTTTGTTCACTAATGTTCTCTAACAAACCTCTGAGGGCTTCACAGAACAGGTATATTGAGATTAAATTACATGCAGGTGGACCCTATTTACTAATTAGGTGACTTCTAAAGGCAATTGGTTCCACTAAATTTTAGTTAGTCAGATTAAAGGGGGTTGAATACAAATGCATGCCACACTTTTCACAGATTTATTTGAAACAAATGTTGAAAACAATTTATAATTTTCCTTCCACGTAATAAATATGTGCCACTTTGTGTTGGTCTATCAAATAAAATCTCAATAAAATACATTTAAGTTTTTGGTTGTAACATGAAAAAATTTGGAAAATTCCAAGGGGTATGAATACTTTTTCAAGGCACTGTAGAAGAAAAAAAGTTACAATGTAAAAATAATGATTAGAATGTAGAATGCAATGTTTATGGCAATGGAGTTCCTCAAAAGGTTTAGTGTTAAGACGTGTTAAGCTAGGATCTTTCTTGGACATTTAGGATCACTCTTGGACATTTGTCATGTACAATCTCCTAAAACATCTTACATGTTAATACTTAACTCTTTAATTCATGTTAAGAATTTGCCCAAACTATATACCAACTGTTAGAAGAAACATTACATTTTGTGATGGTACAACTGATCAGTGACCCATAGCCTGAAATGTATCACTATACCATACCAGGAGACTGGCTGTCTGCACAACAAGATCTTCCAAGGACATTGTACTAACACATCTTCTACAATGATCTAAGTCATTGAAGCAAGTGGACTTTTTATTATGCTAACATTAGCATATAAGCATTTAATATTGTCATATAACCATTAGTAAAACCTATACTAATTATTTTTCTTTATAATTAATCAAGCCTGTCAAGAACAAAGGTGAATGCAGGTTTTTATGGTCTTAGCCTAATAAAAATTACAAAACATTTAATGGTCACGTTAAAGTAGTTTAAATTGTAACCAAACAGTCTTTAAAACTTACATCATGTTTTTGTACAGATTATAATCATACTACATCAACAAACAATGGACTCTGCAAAGTGACAATATGTGAGAATGGAACTAAAGCAATTCATCTTGAAGTATGTGCTAGTACAACACCCAGGACCACATCTACCACTCCTGTAACTATCACAACAGGTAAGGGCCCCGCAACCTGCTTATTTGTCATGTTCTTATAAATCACTACAGTAAACCGTCAATGCAATCCACAAAAATCTGTTAAAGCCAGAAGGCAAACTGAACGTATGTTAATCTGAGTTGTATGATCTACTGTAACCATATTACAAACAGATCCCAACATGTGAAGCCTGAGCTGTGAAAGCCAATCATGCTCTCCTACATAATCTTATTATTATTTAGGCAGTGTGGGCAGGAAGAGGATATGTTCCCCAATGTAATGCAAAAAGCCGGTTGAATATGGTCAGGTGACATACAAAGCTGCTGGCTCTCAGTCATAGTCACCCTTTGGTCATGTAACAAGTGGCTAAACGTAAATAAAAGGAGTGACTGTACACTTACTGCAGCTAGATGTTTGGTGGTACTCAACTGGTAAAAAACAGAACCTCCATCCCTCCTAGCACTGCATGCTAGAATTACTGATTTTGAATTGATGGAGAAACGCATGCACTGCTTGCAGGAGACTCTTGAACAGCACAACAAAGTGCTGTATGAGAATTATGGCATCTTGGGGGGACCCACCTTTGTGTTGACTGTCTAGACCTATCTTGTTAGGATATCTGTGCCATAATCGGAGAGGGGAGAGACAGGTGATTTTTTTCCTCATTTGGCTCTTCTCTCTAATTACCACCTTTTTTCTTTTCATAGTTTTATGGTAGTTTATTTATTTATTTTTTTAGCTTGAAGCTAATGGAATAGTATAGGTTTGTTGTAAAGACTTATTTACCATACATGTTTCAGGCTAAGCGGTTGTGATTGTTCTGTCAACCAGCCTGACTCCCTACTGATAATATCCTATTTCTGCAGTACAACAGTTGCATGATGGCACTAGAAACTACATTGTATAAAGTTGTACAACAAAATACTTTACTCTATTTTTATTTTTTATCGTATTGCCTAAACACTAGTTTATGTACTGCCTGTAGATTAATGGAGATTTACTTGCTGTCTTGTAGGTATTGTCTGCTCTTTCTGCCCCTTTTACATTGGTGTTTTGTCTGCCTGTTTTCCATCTGTCTATTCATTGGTGAAAAACGTTCTGCAGTTCATATATATGGACAAACTGCCATCCCCATCCCCATCCGTTCAGTTCTGTTTTTTTTTTTTAAAGAGAACAGCCAACATTCAGATCCATTGAAATGTACCAGAACAGATTTAAACAGCTGATGTCTGTTTATATCCATTCTGTTTATGTCCTATTTTAAGCAAGAAACATTTTTATTGTTTATACAATTGTCACCTCTGATTGATTTCTATAACAACAACAAAAAAAAAAATGGATGCAAAAATGGATGGAAAGTGATGTAAATTGAACTGAACTGAAGACATGTTCAAATTGATGTTAAAGCAGAGCTATACTCACCTCATCCGGCCGCTGACATCTTTGTGTGGCTGGCTTCCGGGTCTCTCTCATTGGCCATGAGGGATGATGTTATTTTCTCGCATGTGCGGGAGTTCAGTCAGATTCAGCATTGCCAAATTTGAATAGTGAGCTGCGCATGTAACAATTTTCTTAGTTTGTTTATTTACAGTATGCTGTTGACTTGAAATATGGATTTGGTTGGATAATTATATTTCTTTCCTGTTTCATTTTTAGTGGTTACAACACCTCTGACCACAACAACGCCATACTCTTCAACAAGTAGGTTACCTAAAAAGCATGTTTAGTATATGGTAACAACAGCCAAATAAAATCATCATAAATTATAAATTTTATACATTTTGCAGAGAATACCCCTCACAAATCATGTACCATGTGATGCACCAAGCATGTGAAGAAAACATATATAATCCATTCATTTTGACATATATTTTTCATAAACAAACATGCCAAAATGGTCGATACACCCTAAAGTTATGTGCAGATCTCTCCCTGTAAAGGGATAGTTGGGTTCCAAGCCCCCTTAAAAGGAAGCATTCCATTAATAGGCCTCAAATATACAGTATTTTCTGACTTGCACTTATAGCTGCAAACATGCTTCATGTGCACACTTTTGTGAAGCCCTAACATTCTGAAAATATATTTTGTTCTCCACGTATTTTTTTTTTCTTTTTTTACAGCTTGCATCTTTGAAAAAGTATGCCAATGGAGTCAGTGGTTTGATATCAGCAAGCCAGAAGATAGCTTGGACAGTGGTGATTATGAAACCTATGATGAAATAAGAAAACATTACAAACTCTGCAGTGTGCCTGAGCAAATTCAGTGCAGGGCAGTTAATGCCCCTGATGTCTCCTTGGAGGATTTGAAACAGACTGTTCACTGCAATGTATCTAATGGTCTTATCTGCCAGAACAGTGAGCAAAAGCCAGATGACAACCTTTGGCAGAAGTGCTACAACTTTGAAATCCGAGTGGATTGCTGTGACTATGAATGTGTCAAAACAACGGCTCCAACTACTACAAAGCCTACTACCACAACTCCAGCTACAACTATTACTACAGTAACTTCAACCATCACAACTCCTACTACACCTAGAGCTACAACTCCAGTCACCACCGCTCATACTGTTACAACTCCTACTACCACAACTTCAGCCATCACAACTCCTGCTACACCTACAACTTCAGTCACCACCCCTCATACTCTTACAACTCCTACTACCACCACACCTTCAACCATTACAACTCCTGCTACACATACAACTAAACCTCCAGTCACCACCCCTCATACTGATACTACTCCTATTACCGCAACTTCCACAGCTACAACAACTACTTCTGCCTCAACTCATAGCTCGACAATTCCTGCTACCACACCTACCACTACCACAATTTCTACTATCATCTCTTCGACTGCCACAACTCAAATAAACACAACTCCTTCTCCTACAACTTCTCCCACTACAAGTCATACCACAACAGCAGGCACTGCAGGTTCTGTCACTACACATTCTATAAGAACATCTCCACACACCTCTGTTTCTATTACTTCTCCTTCTTCATCTCCTATCATCACTTCTACTGCTACCACAACTCTCACATCTTCAACTCCAACTACATCCTCTCCTACAACAGTAACTCCAAAGACTACAACTCCAACAATGGCTGTCAGTACATCTACCACTAAAACGACTACATTTATTTCTTCTACACCTCATACACCCACGCCTCCAATTTCTACATCTCCACCTGCCTCAACTGAAACAAAAACTACAGGTAAGGGAATGTTGAGTTTCATAAAATATCACCCATAGATTAACTACATTTATATACTGTATAGCAGGGATATGCAATTAGCAGACCTCCAGCTGTTGCAAAACTACAAGTCCCATCATGCCTCTGCCTCTGGGGATGTCATGCTTGTGGCTGTCAGAGTCTTGCTATGCCTCATAAGACTAGTAGTTCTGCAAAAGCTGCAGGTCCGCTAATGGCATATCCCTGCTGTATAGTATTGGGTATAAGAACTGGATGTGGGACCTCAAAGGCACATACCTCAAAAAATGTAATGCAGACATAAACCTTAGTATCATGTTTGACTCCACCTATTCTCTGATTTAGGAATGAAAAAAGCCTTGCTAATATATTTAGTTTACTCAGCTCCAGGCTCACTCCAGGTTCTACTGCCAGGCCTGAGCAGTGGAGTTGAGCAAGATCTGTGTTTGGGGAGAAGTACTGATTTGCTGCTTAGACAGAGATCTCTTATGCCACATACACACGATCGGAATTATGGTCAGAGAAAAAGCTCTGATGCACTGCGGAATTGCAACAGACGATCGGAATTTCTGATAGAAACTTTTTAGAAAATTAGGAACATGCTCTCAAATTTTTGCTGGTGGGAATGAGGCCTGCTAAATTCCGATAGAGCCTACACACAGTCACATTTTCCAATGAAAAGCTCTCATCTGTCTTTTGCTGGCTGAAATTTTGATCGCGTGTTAGGGGCATCAGAGTCAATGCTAGTACACAGAGCCTCTTACTGGTAGTGGGACCCAGAGGGAAAACATGAAAGGGACCCATAGTTGGGAAAAGATAAAGTATTCAAGGTAGTAGAGATCAGGAAAGCTTGATTATGAACATATTGGAATAACCTTTAAAATTAAGAACTTCACCGATACTCAAGGCAGTCAAACAATAATCTTAATCAAAAACTGCTTTTGCATGGAAATTTTGGTTACATATAACTTGATGTGATTGTAGCCATTACATATAAACATATTCTTTACATTGCACAGCAGAAGTTACCAGCACAACAGAAACATCAACAACAGGAAAGATAACTACTATAGAAAAATCAACTACAAGTAAGTATTTTGCAAAAAAGAGACAACCTAGTGAGACCTAGTCGTTTTTAAAGTGCATTGCATGGATTATGCTTCTCAGAATGTAACAGAAGGTACGAACGTTCAGCAAAAATTAAGCTCAGTACACTGATTTACATATAATGAATGAGAAAAATCCATTACATGCAGATGAAAAACAACAAAATGTTGAAATATGTTATAATAATTATGTGTTTTATGTCAAAGGGTCATGAAAATATTACAAGTTGCCAACCCTTTGCACTAGTATATTTGGCCATTTCCCAGTGCTGATGATATGATCCAATCCAAGTTGTACAGTAAATGTGCTTTTGTTTATGATGTGGTTGAAAAGAGATATAATTCAGTAAACGAGAAAGTTAGTTGACATGTTATTACCAAGACACAAGCTTTTCAGCATTGTATCACCTTGTGTTCAAGACGACCCCCAACCAAAACAGTTTATAAGCTAGTTTTAGGTGTTTGCAAAAATAATCATTAAAAGCAAGTGATGTATTATGCAATATAAAATCATATCTTTTACTTCTGTAATATCTATGGGCAAAGCTGTGTTTTCAGATTTGGAAGCTGGCTA
Source organism: Lithobates pipiens (assembly GCF_037356315.1). Classification (NCBI taxonomy): domain Eukaryota; kingdom Metazoa; phylum Chordata; class Amphibia; order Anura; family Ranidae; genus Lithobates; species Lithobates pipiens. The sequence goes on from NW_027507686.1 coordinate 174,073,372, forward strand.
GATAGCTGGTTGGAGCTGTGCAGAGTTCAGTATTTTTTCAGATAAGTGTCTGAGCTGAAACTAAATGACTTGAGCAGAGCTGAAATTAGAATAAGACCGCTTGCTATGGGGGCACTTGGCAGAGGGGAGAAGCCAGGAGCGCCGGCGGGGGACCCGAGAAGAGGAGGACTGGAGCTGCTCTGTGCAAAACCATTGCACTGAGCAGGTACATATAACATTTTTGTTATTTTAAAGGGAAAAAAAATGAGACTTTAAGTCTTTTTTATACCTGTTTAGTCTTGTATGTACAGTACAAAAGAAGGGTTGAAGATCTGCCCTTCAGCCCCAGGTAACTTCCGGTCTGGGTGATGTCTACCATCACACAGCCCCTTCCTCAGTGGTCTGGCTGTCAAGGGCACACCCCCTCTAATCTAGAATGTTGTTATCATGACCACAGTGATGTGCCAGGTGGGCATTACAAGAACTGATCTGCACGCTAATGCACCCTTGCCCCATAATATGTACCTACTCCCCTTGAATTCTCCCTGAACCTTGATGCTGTGTAGATGATAGTGGAATTCTGCACTCTCTTATCATCACCTGACAATCCTGCCCACATCCCCACTACAGCCTTCCCATGATATTTCCCATGAAATACCCAAAATAACCTTTAAAATAAAAGTCTATGCTGAAGATTAAAAAAAAGTAAAAGCTTGTTTAGAATATTATAAAGAAAAAAATTACGTAAAATAAAATATATACTAATAATTAATAAATTGAAATTGCATTTGCATGCAATATATGGTTAGAAATAAACATTTGATTAACTTTACATTGCAGAAGTTACCAGCACACCAGAAACATCAACCACAGGAAAGACAACTACTATAGAAGAATCAACTACAAGTAAGTGTTTTGCAAAGCTATCATAACTACATGCCCTGGTTATTGCTAATGGAAGCTTTTGTGACACCATCAACATATTTAGTCATTATTATCATTTTCACATCACTCTGTCATCTGGTCACTTATTTTTACCAATATACCACTCTTTTGTTCAGGTTGATGATGGATTTTAGGGGCATTTGCATGGATTAAGCTTCTCGCCAGTACCCTGCAGCTGAGCCAAAAGACTGTTGGCATGACAAAAATTAGCCTAGGCACATTAATTTACATATAATGAAAATACCGCTAATGAAATGGAAATATCATGTGTTACAGAATTGGGGCTTGTACATGATTTTAGTCAATGGGCTGTAAAAATGTTAAAAATCACCAACCAGTTGCACGTTTATCTTTTCTTCGTGCTAGTAATATGATCCAATCCACGCTGGAAGGACGGTTTTGGGAATGGTACAGTTGGAAAAAAATGATAATTCAGTAAACAACAAAGCATTTTAACATTTTTAATGCAAAGCCATAAAGAAGGTTTTTAACTGTGTATCAGCTTGTGTTCAAAACAACCTCCATTTTAAGGTCTTGATCACATGGCAGCCAGGGGATGGTTTTACATAAATAAATAACAGCTGGTAATTGTAAGCACCCTGTCAGTGGTAAATGGATTTTCTCAATCCTCTAACTGCTACATCTAGAGCAGATGTACTGGCCAGATTACCAGATTAAATTGAAGGAAAGGAAGCCTAAAAATGAAAATGAATGTAACCACCACATCTAAGAACTGTTTATCTGCATATAATAAATGTATGCTTTTGGATTTAAGACCGCTTTAAGCTGGCCATAGAGTTCCTCTATCTACGCAGATGGACAGATCTGCAGGGCCTGTTGTTTTATTCCAACAGCCAGCTCTGTTGGCTGACAGAATAGGGATCAATCAGATGCATGTATTGTTCATCCAACAATTTTCCACCAGGCACCTTCAATTTTTCAATCGAAGGATGTCAGGAGGGAGGGAGCTGACAGGACCAACCATGATTCAAAACTAGAATTCATTACGATGGTTTTGGGATGATCGTTTTTGGGGTCTTGGGAATAGATTGTGAATGCATTTGACTGTGAAGACTCATACTTTGGTAGGAGACTGCTTTGGGTCAAACCTCTGTTGCTGTTGATTAAAGGTTTGATACAGTGAATCTTTACATGATTCGAGAGACTACTTTTTAATGTTGTGTGAATCTTTTGATTCAGTTTTGGACAGTGCCATTTCTGTATGATTCACAGAACTTAAAGCTGAAATCCAGGCTAAACAGATAAATACACAGATGAAATAAATATAGTTGGGAGCTGATTCCCCTGCTAAAGGATTTTCATTTCTGTCCATACAGTCCTGAGATTTACATAGCTCTTTAACACAGCACAGCCCTATCTGGCAGGGCAAGAGACCTTATTCTTTTTCTGCTGCTGTTATGTAACACATACAAGCCCTGTTCATACCTCAGCCTTTCATTGGTAAATTAAAGGAGAAGCTGAAAACTAATAAGCACATCTCACTTACATTTTGCTGTATTCTCCTACTAGCATGCACTACTGATTGGCTGCTTGTGCTGCTCCCCTCTCCCCCAGTCTTAGCTTTGCAGTACAGGAACTGCAAGACTGATGCGAGTAGGTAAACTGCTTGAATTAATAAGGAATACATTTAAGGGTCTATTAATAGATAGAGAGCTATATTAATGTGTGTCTTTTATATTTGCCTGCAGTTCGGCTGTAATATAGACCTTTCAGTAAGCTTTTCTGTATGAATATCAAGTACAGCAACAGTATCTTTTTCAAACTGCTGTACTCTTTTTAGTTCAAATCTGTCCGTGAGCTTAAAGGGGTTGTAAACCTTTGTGTTTTTTCACCTTAATGCATCCTATGCATTAAGGTGAAAAACACCTGTCAGTGACCGGCCCCCCAGCCTCCCCATTTTATTTGTCTGAGCCCTGGAACTTGACCCAATGGGGACACGCTGTCTCTCTGCCTGGGGTTATCAGCTCTAGATTGGATACATTGATAGCAGTGCAGCCGTTGGCTCCCGCTGCTGTCAATCAAATCTAATGACGTAGGCATTTGGGGGCAGGGTCGAGTCATACATTCAGTGGCTATGGACGCCGAATGCTGGACTCGGGAGTGTGCTTCTCCTAGGGGGTTATCTGATGTGGGGAGGAGCCGTGAGAGCCGTCGGGGGAACCCAGAAGATGAGGTTCGGAGCCACTCTGTGCAAAACGAGCTACACAGTGGAGGTAAGTATGACATGTTTGTTATTAAAAAAAAAACACACCCTTACAATCACTTTATGGCAAGTGACTTTGCTTAGGCTGTGATAATGTTACCATCTACTGCAAAGAGGAGAATGCATTTCCTCAGTCTCCTATGCCCAGTGATCAAACTGTGACATTGTAACTTTTTAACAAGCACAGAAAATAATTGCACAGGCGCCAGGATGTATATGACTGTCCTCATTGAGTTAGCACCTCAGTCAAGGAAGTGGATGCTAACCCTGAATAGTACCTGGAGAAAAATCATGATATCCTTCTGGAAAAAAAGCAGATTGTGGCACTGCCAGGTGGTATACTATGATCTCAGTAAGATATTGCAAATACATTACAACATAATGCTGGGTCATCTTTAATGAAAGTTGCAGAAATTTGCATCTTCCATGTTACGGTGCCTGCTTAAAGCGAACAAATAATAACTTAATGCTATGTCAAGAGTCTTACTGAGAGAGACTGAAGCTCCTTCCACTTGATCACATGGTGTAGGTTGAAGAAAAGATCAGTGCTTAATTTGGCTGTACTGCAGAAAATATCATGTGGCCAAATGCCAAGCCAATGGTGGAAATTTTTTCTTTTCTTTTATATATTAACAAATCACGTTCCCAGCAGATAAAATTAAGGACTTGTGTTTGAAATGCATTGCAGCTATGTCTGCTTTTTATTTACATCTTCATCTGCATGACTTTCAGAAATGATTCAATTACAAGGGCAATTGATTGTATGTGAAATGCATTTCTTTCCCTTTTCCCACGAAGCAGTTCCAAGCAACTAAGAAGCAGTTTGAAAACATCAACTGCAACATCTACTTATGCATCTCAGAAGCAATACATTGCTACTTAGAAGCAGGCCAAAATGGAAAGAACATTAAAACTTTGCTTCAAAGCAGTTTTGCAGCTAATAAAAAATTCCTGGAGCAGCTCTTTATTCAGACTTAGGGCTTCTGGAACCGAGTCCTGATGAAGGTAAGAGTGTCTTCCAGCTCCAGAACAAACACAGAGCTATTGCTGGAGAAGTTCTGAAGCTGAAGATGGCAGACATAGATATCTGTCATCCACAGTACCTGTTATGTCACGTACACATGATCGGACTATCCGGTGGTCTTAGATCAGAGTCCGCCTGACAATTCGCCCGTGTGTGGACTCCGGCGGACTTTTTCTTCCCAAAAGTCCGGCGGACTTAGAAAGAAGTCTTGACTTAAAATTGTCCGCCGGACTCGGCAGTCCGGCAGGCAATCCGCCCGTCTGTGTGCTAGTCCGCCACACTTTTCAAATGAACGGACTTGCCCACACACGGAATAAAGTCTGTTCATTTTGAATGTGACTCCAGCTAGACGGGCCTAGCAAAGAAAGTCAATGTCGCCACTTCCATCGGTGAGATTAACACCTCGCTAGCCCCGCCACCTGGTATGGATTTAAAAGGGAACCCCTATCCTGAAAAAACGGCATGGGGTCCCCCCAAAGTCCATACCAGACCCTTCTCCGAGCACACAGCCTGGCCGCTGAGGAAAGGGGGTGGGGATGAGCGAGCGCCCCCCTTCTGAGCCATACCAGGCCACGTGCCCTCAACATGGGGGTGAGGGTGCTTTGGGGAAGGGCCCCCCGCCCCAAAGCACCTTGTCCCCATGTTGAGGAGGACCAGGGCCTCTTCCTGACAACCCTGGCAGTTGGTTGTTGGGGTCTGCCGGCCGGGGGATGCTGGGACTGTGACATAATAAGGGGCGGGTCACCATGTGAAATCACCCAGTGACCCCGCCCTTTATGCCTATATAAGTCGCTGCGCAACGCGTCCCTGGCAATACGGCCTGAGAGATAGTTGTGTCAACATCGGAAGGAAGAAGAAGAGAAGAAGAAGAAGAAGGCGGCGGTGACAGCAACAGCGACAAACTTGAAGACCAGGCCGGCGCTAGTAAAAGAGCTGGAAGAAGATAGTGGAGGCCCGGCAGAAGAACCGAAGAGTGGAACAAGACCCTTGAAGTCGGAAGAAGACCCCCAAAGTCAGAAGAAGACCCTCAAGTTGACTAATAAACTACTTTAAAAACCTGTGTTGTGTGTTTTTTATTTACACTTTTTCCCCCCAGGTGAATGGGTAGGGGTACATCATACCCCATACTCATTCACATAGGGTGGAGGGTCGGGATCTGGGGGACCCCTTATTAAAGGGGGCTCCTGGATCACGATAAGCCCCCCGCCCGCAGACCCCAACAACCAATGACCAGGGTTGTCGGGAAGAGGCCTTTGTCCTTATCAACATGGGACAAGGTGCTTTGGGGTGGGGGAGACGCAGGGCCCTCCTTCCCCAAAGCACCCATGCCCCCATGTTGAGGGCACGCAGCCTGGTACGGCTTAGGAGGGGGGGCCACTTGCTTGTCCCCATCCCCTTTCCTGACCGGCCGGGCTGTGTGCTCGGATAAGGGTCTGGTATGGACTCCGGGGAGACTCCCACGTCGTTCTTTCGGCGTAGGGGTTCCCCTTTAAATCCATACCAGGTGATGGGGCTAGCAAGGGGTCAATCTTGCCAATGAAAGCAGCGACATTGACGTTCTTCGCTAGTAGTCCCGTCTACCTGGAGTCACGTTCAAAATGAACAGACTTTACTCCGTGTGCGGGCAAGTCCATTCATTTGAAAAGTCCGGCGGACCTCTGCCAAATGTCCGGCGGATTGTCCGTCTGAAAAGTCCGGTCGTGTGTGGGAGTGTGTGAGCAAATCCGCTCACTCAGAAAGTCTGGCGGACCTCCGCTGCAAAGTCCGGCAGATTGTCCGCCGGACTAAGTTCTCCTGATAGTCTGATCATGTGCACTAATCTTCTGGGAGAAATCAAGGTGGATTTTCCACTGCAATAATCCATTTTGTGTCATTACATAACACACATATTTCTAATGCATTTTCTTCCTTTCTATGGGACTTGGCTGTGCACTTATCTGTTCATGGTCACAGTGGTTTAATGCAAGTTATCTTTCATTTGAACCTGGTGAGGATGAAGAGAAAGATTGCAGGCATCAGGAAACATGGACACAGTCTATGTGAGAATTCAGAAGACATTTTCTGCAGGGAAAAATCACATCCAAATGCCTGACTTGCTAATGTGAAGCAGAAAGTGACATGCAATGTCTCCTATGAGCTCATCTGTGTCAACTATGAGATTCAATTGTACTGCTGTGAAGTGCCTGTTTCATGCTGAATTACATCTACTCCAGACACTACAAAAACTATAAAAACTACAACCCATAAAACCTACATTCCATGAGATACTATTAGTGAAACCATGACTACAACCAGGAAGACCTATATTCCAAAGTTCACTAACTAGCAAGACCTCAGCAAGCACCACTGAGGCCACTGCAACCAAAATTCAGATGTCAGCAAGTCTGAAGTAACTTCTAATTCTGCAGTTACTGTTCTTACAACCCGGTTAGTTTCTTCTATAACAACCGTTAACCAATAAAAAATAAGTGGGTATAAGAACACTGCTTAGAACATGCTTACCAGAAGTGTCTGGTAATAAATTGCAGATGGATCAGGATTAAAAAAGGTGATCAAATGCTTACTAAGGTCTGTATGTTTGCTTAAGCATCACAGACTCTTAGCCCTTGTACACACTGTCGGAGAATCCGTCGGAATGTGTCCAATCGGACCGTGTTGTCGGATAATCCGACTGTGTGTGGTATGCATTGGACTGATTCCGTTGGAATATCCGCCGGACCCAATTTTCCAACTTGTTGGAAATATTTCCTGACAAACTGGTCCGATCGGACATACTTTGTTCATGTGTAGAGAATTTTGATCGGACCAAGTGCCACGCATGCTCAGATCAAATTCCTACATCAAAGCTATTGGCTACTAGCCTGAATGTAGTCCCATCGTAACTAAATTACGTCATCACGTTCTGAAAGATCGGATTTTTCGTCAACTTTTTCCGACCATGTGTATGCAACAGTTTCAGACAAGATCCGACGGACAAAATCCGACACATTTGGTTGTGGAAATCTCCGACCCTGTGTACAGGGGCTTAAACAGACATGAATGCTTGCATTCTGTGAGCATGCATTTGTATACTCATAGCATAAAACTCAGTTGGCTGAACTCAAATCACAGTCTTTTTTTTTTGTGATCACTCAGCCATTGGTTGTTGCTGAGTTACCCACAATGCTGAGTACACAGTCCTAGTTTAAACTGAATATGCAATCAATCATTTGACATCACTGTCTACCCTTTGGATACAATGTTTTCTCTAAGATAGACACATTTAAGAAGGTGTAGATCACAATTTACCTGTGGTCTACACAAATATGTGAATCAAACTTCAACACGATTTAGTATAATACAGAATTTACATTGGGTACCACGTCTATTCAAATCAAATAAATGGATATCAGAATTTTTTTTTTTTAAATGCCTTTGTCCATAAACAATAAAAAAAAATTGAAAAGGTTATTAAAATGCCATATTAAAAGTGGCATTGTATTGGGCTTAATTTATAAACATTGGAATGAAGTAAAAACTGATTTACAGTACTCAAACTCTTGCTTGCCGTAAAATTCCATTTTTACTCCTGGTTTAATTTATTTTTTTATCAATAGAACTTATTTCCAAAACAGGAATTTATTAAATCTAAGCTAAACCAAAGGCACTGATATCTGTGCACTATTCTTTTGATTTTGGTGAATCAATATATAGACAGGTGTAGTGCTGTAGTACACTGCCAAGCTTGAAGAGGGCACAAGGTCACTTCTTTCAGGCTGGCAGGAGCTCATTGGGGACTAAGTTGTCCCTGATAATGGGCTCTTGGCAGCCAAATTGGGGAGGCCAGCATCTCCTTTTGTCCTTTTGGGCACTGAAATCTCGCAAGATTTGGGTGGCCATCAATGACACATAAGTGCTTAAAAAAAGCACTTACTTTCCCCTTACAGTGCATCTCTTTCTGTCAGGTTCCTGGATATTCCTCTCATCTCCAACGGGACATCCTCCAGACATTTTTTGGAACGCAGAGCAACGTATTGATACCACCTCTAAAGGAAGTGTTCCTCGTGCTTTCAGTGGTCTGTAACCCTACAATATATTGCTTGTCTGAAAAATGCCTCACTGGCAGCCATTATTACTCTACCTGAGCAAGCTGTGTAAACTATTATTAATACTGTGCCACTTCTGCAATCTGTCATAGTCCAGTTGTTTTTCAGTTTCAATATCATAAACCAACATATAAGTCTTAAGGTGGTGTGGACATCACCCAATTCTTGGGTACACTTGGTCAGCCCCGTCTACATCTTGGCATAGTTGGGGGGATATGGAAAACTCATCCTCAATGGCAGGTCCAGCCTGAGGTGTAACAATGGTATTTTTGGGACTGACTGTGGCACTGATACCCAATTATAATGGCTTAAATATTTCCGTGGCAGCCTGAGTAGAGAGGCTGGAGAGTGTGGCTCATCTGTTTCAGGTGCCGATAACACAATTGCCTTACCTGGTGATTATGTCCCTAAAATATGTGGCTGGAGAGCTGTGCTCATCTTACTAGATGCTAAACAAGCCACTCTGACACAAATCATGGTCTGATTAGAGAGCATGTATGTTGAGGTCACCCCATAGCTGAGCTAACCGCAAATTCTAATTCTGTACCCCAGTATGTTGTGGCCATTCAGTAATTATGGGAAAGAATGAAAAAAAAAACTCAGGAAGGCTGTGCTACTATTGACACCCCATATCAAGTTAGTCAAGAGCAGTTTATCTCAGGAATTAAAGATGGTTCCATAAAAAGAGCTCTGAAAGATCACGTGAGAGCCACTGCTATGGTAAAGCTTTTTCAAGAAGCAGATAAACAAGAAAAGGAGGAGGCAGTGGCCCAAGTTTCAGATATCAATGGAGACGTAAGACCATTGGTAACGTAGGAAGCAACCGTCCCCTCCCCTATATCCACTTCAGAGAGGGCAGTTAGAGATTTAAATGAGTCAATCATTTCCATCCAGCAGGAAATAACTGCTACCTCTAGGATGCTATTGATATCCATGGTTTGGAATGGCCATCAAGCAAGCTGCTTGGTTGATAATGGTCCGGAAGTGACCATCATTGACTATACTTTCTACCAGCAGCAGTTTGGTCAAGCCTCGACATTAGACTTATCTTCACTCACTTTAAAGGCCACTAACAATCTTCCCATTTCCCTTGAAGGGGGGACCTGTATGTCCATTCGAGAGTTTGATCAGACAGTAGATTGCATTGAGATAGTTTTGACCTCTCTGGGCTATGAACTATGATCAAACTGCAAGAACTGGCTTTGGAGATACTTTTGAAGGAAGCTACAGTACATTCAGCAACACATCCAAGAGCCCAGAAAAAAACTGACCCAGCTCCAGAATCTGGTCAATGCTTATCAAATCCATCAGATGCAGAATACACAGAGAAGGTGGGGTTGGTGTGGTTGCCACCTTGCCGTAGGCTGAATTTATTATCTCGGCAGGAGACAGTCTGCCCAATCTGCATAGGGACTGAGAAAAAGCTGCAAGGGTCTACTGTCATATTCAAACCTTGATGATATCTGGAGGTATAGGGAGAATGGTGACAAGCCAGGACTGTCATGCATCACGGAAAGGTGCTTGTTCAGATAGTGAATCTGGGGACTATTCCTGTTTTTCCGCCTGCTCATCTGGTTATTGCTAATGTGTACACAGTCCCAAAAAAGTGTATTGCAACATTTTGTCCTGGTATTGGAAGCCTCTCAGTACCTACAGATGGTGGAAAATGTGTCTTTGTTAGTGAACGAGTTATTGCCTAATCAATAGAAACTGTTAATCAGTTACTGATAAAACGCACACTAGTTTGTTGGGGTCCAGAAGAGCATGGCTATACTACTGCCTTGGACCATTCTATAAAAACTTTGAACATTTCTCACAATAAAGATTAGTGATGGCCGAACGGTTCGCCCGGCGGTCGTTTCGCGGCGAATTTCCGACATTCGCGGTCCGCACGTTCGAACGCCTTTTTCCGTCGTTCGCCGCGGCGGACTTACGTGTTTAATGTATACAAGAACTTTAACCTTTGGTGACACGTTTATCATGTGATACAGGACAGCCAATTGAGACATGACAGCACATGGACACTTGTACATTCCCCCTAACCTATAAATACACCCGATCCGGTGGCCATTTTACATTCTTTCTTCTGTTAAGATAGGGACAGGTTCCTGTGTGGAGTAGGGAGAGATAAACCACTAGCTATTTGGTACACAAAAGTTCTTTTCAGGACTGGTATAGGTGTTAGGTGTTGATAGGTTTGCTGTGCTGCTGATTCTTGCAGCAGCCTGAGTGTCTTTTGTTAGTTTAGAGAAAGGGAAAGGACGGTGTATGCTACAGGGACAGCCAGATTAGTCTTTCATCATCATCATCATCATCATCATCATTAGCTGTTACTATCAAGGTCCACAAAAGAGCTGTTCCAGTAACCACTAATCGTTCTCTTTTTTTGCCAATTTGTATAGGGACAGGAAGGAAGCAGTGTTGTCAGGCAGTGAGGGTAATTTTAAAGACTTGCTGTTATTATTAGTTCCACAAAGGTTCTTTTCAGGACTGGTATCAGTGGTACAGTAATAGGCTTGTACATGTATAATATTCTTTCTTCCAAATATAGAAAGGATATTATACTTGACTGCTGCCCTTCTGCTGCAGTCTGCTAAACATTCACAACTCACTTGTTCCACAAAAGTTCTTATAAGGACTGGTAACTTGGTATAGGGTGCTACGGTACATAGGCTTGAGTGCGGTACAGTCTGCTGTTCTGTAAGGACCGCTATCGGTCCACAATAGATAGGGTTGACGTGCACCACTGCTGACCGCTGCCCTATACTGCAGCAGTCCTTCAGCGGTATAGGGACTGACGTACAGTCTGCTAATCACTAACACACAACCTGCTTGTTCCACAAAAGTTCTTATAAGGACTGGTAACTTGGTATAGGGTGCTACGGTACATAGGCTTGAGTGCGGTACAGTCTGCTGTTCTGTAAGGACCGCTATCGGTCCACAATAGATAGGGTTGACGTGCACCACTGCTGACCGCTGCCCTATACTGCAGCAGTCCTTCAGCGGTATAGGGACTGACGTACAGTCTGCTAAACACTAATACACAACCTGCTTGGTCCACAAAAGTTCTTATAAGGACTGGTAACTTGGTATAGGGTGCTACGGTACATAGGCTTGAGTGCGGTACAGTCTGCTGTTCTGTAAGGACCGCTATCGGTCCACAATAGATAGGGTTGACGTGCACCACTGCTGACCGCTGCCCTATACTGCAGCAGTCCTTCAGCGGTATAGGGACTGACGTACAGTCTGCTAAACACTAATACACAACCTGCTTGGTCCACAAAAGTTCTTATAAGGACTGGTAACTTGGTATAGGGTGCTACGGTACATAGGCTTGAGTGCGGTACAGTCTGCTGTTCTGTAAGGACCGCTATCGGTCCACAATAGATAGGGTTGACGTGCACCACTGCTGACCGCTCACCTATACTGCAGCAGTCCTTCAGCGGTATAGGGACTGACGTACAGTCTGCTAATCACTAACACACAACCTGCTTGTTCCACAAAAGTTCTTATAAGGACTGGTAACTTGGTATAGGGTGCTACGGTACATAGGCTTGAGTGCGGTACAGTCTGCTGTTCTGTAAGGACCGCTATCGGTCCACAATAGATAGGGTTGACGTGCACCACTGCTGACCGCTGCCCTATACTGCAGCAGTCCTTCAGCGGTATAGGGACTGACGTACAGTCTGCTAAACACTAACACACAACCTGCTTGGTCCACAAAAGTTCTTATAAGGACTGGTAACTTGGTATAGGGTGCTACGGTACATAGGCTTGAGTGCGGTACAGTCTGCTGTTCTGTAAGGACCGCTATCGGTCCACAATAGATAGGGTTGACGTGCACCACTGCTGACCGCTGCCCTATACTGCAGCAGTCCTTCAGCGGTATAGGGACTGACGTACAGTCTGCTAAACACTAATACACAACCTGCTTGGTCCACAAAAGTTCTTATAAGGACTGGTAACTTGGTATAGGGTGCTACGGTACATAGGCTTGAGTGCGGTACAGTCTGCTGTTCTGTAAGGACCGCTATCGGTCCACAATAGATAGGGTTGACGTGCACCACTGCTGACCGCTCACCTATACTGCAGCAGTCCTTCAGCGGTATAGGGACTGACGTACAGTCTGCTAATCACTAACACACAACCTGCTTGTTCCACAAAAGTTCTTATAAGGACTGGTAACTTGGTATAGGGTGCTACGGTACATAGGCTTGAGTGCGGTACAGTCTGCTGTTCTGTAAGGACCGCTATCGGTCCACAATAGATAGGGTTGACGTGCACCACTGCTGACCGCTGCCCTATACTGCAGCAGTCCTTCAGCGGTATAGGGACTGACGTACAGTCTGCTAAACACTAATACACAACCTGCTTGGTCCACAAAAGTTCTTATAAGGACTGGTAACTTGGTATAGGGTGCTACGGTACATAGGCTTGAGTGCGGTACAGTCTGCTGTTCTGTAAGGACCGCTATCGGTCCACAATAGATAGGGTTGACGTGCACCACTGCTGACCGCTGCCCTATACTGCAGCAGTCCTTCAGCGGTATAGGGACTGACGTACAGTCTGCTAAACACTAATACACAACCTGCTTGGTCCACAAAAGTTCTTATAAGGACTGGTAACTTGGTATAGGGTGCTACGGTACATAGGCTTGAGTGCGGTACAGTCTGCTGTTCTGTAAGGACCGCTATCGGTCCACAATAGATAGGGTTGACGTGCACCACTGCTGACCGCTGCCCTATACTGCAGCAGTCCTTCAGCGGTATAGGGACTGACGTACAGTCTGCTAAACACTAATACACAACCTGCTTGGTCCACAAAAGTTCTTATAAGGACTGGTAACTTGGTATAGGGTGCTACGGTACATAGGCTTGAGTGCGGTACAGTCTGCTGTTCTGTAAGGACCGCTATCGGTCCACAATAGATAGGGTTGACGTGCACCACTGCTGACCGCTCACCTATACTGCAGCAGTCCTTCAGCGGTATAGGGACTGACGTACAGTCTGCTAATCACTAACACACAACCTGCTTGTTCCACAAAAGTTCTTATAAGGACTGGTAACTTGGTATAGGGTGCTACGGTACATAGGCTTGAGTGCGGTACAGTCTGCTGTTCTGTAAGGACCGCTATCGGTCCACAATAGATAGGGTTGACGTGCACCACTGCTGACCGCTGCCCTATACTGCAGCAGTCCTTCAGCGGTATAGGGACTGACGTACAGTCTGCTAATCACTAACACACAACCTGCTTGTTCCACAAAAGTTCTTATAAGGACTGGTAACTTGGTATAGGGTGCTACGGTACATAGGCTTGAGTGCGGTACAGTCTGCTGTTCTGTAAGGACCGCTATCGGTCCACAATAGATAGGGTTGACGTGCACCACTGCTGACCGCTGCCCTATACTGCAGCAGTCCTTCAGCGGTATAGGGACTGACGTACAGTCTGCTAAACACTAATACACAACCTGCTTGGTCCACAAAAGTTCTTATAAGGACTGGTAACTTGGTATAGGGTGCTACGGTACATAGGCTTGAGTGCGGTACAGTCTGCTGTTCTGTAAGGACCGCTATCGGTCCACAATAGATAGGGTTGACGTGCACCACTGCTGACCGCTGCCCTATACTGCAGCAGTCCTTCAGCGGTATAGGGACTGACGTACAGTCTGCTAAACACTAATACACAACCTGCTTGGTCCACAAAAGTTCTTATAAGGACTGGTAACTTGGTATAGGGTGCTACGGTACATAGGCTTGAGTGCGGTACAGTCTGCTGTTCTGTAAGGACCGCTATCGGTCCACAATAGATAGGGTTGACGTGCACCACTGCTGACCGCTCACCTATACTGCAGCAGTCCTTCAGCGGTATAGGGACTGACGTACAGTCTGCTAATCACTAACACACAACCTGCTTGTTCCACAAAAGTTCTTATAAGGACTGGTAACTTGGTATAGGGTGCTACGGTACATAGGCTTGAGTGCGGTACAGTCTGCTGTTCTGTAAGGACCGCTATCGGTCCACAATAGATAGGGTTGACGTGCACCACTGCTGACCGCTGCCCTATACTGCAGCAGTCCTTCAGCGGTATAGGGACTGACGTACAGTCTGCTAAACACTAACACACAACCTGCTTGGTCCACAAAAGTTCTTATAAGGACTGGTAACTTGGTATAGGGTGCTACGGTACATAGGCTTGAGTGCGGTACAGTCTGCTGTTCTGTAAGGACCGCTATCGGTCCACAATAGATAGGGTTGACGTGCACCACTGCTGACCGCTGCCCTATACTGCAGCAGTCCTTCAGCGGTATAGGGACTGACGTACAGTCTGCTAAACACTAATACACAACCTGCTTGGTCCACAAAAGTTCTTATAAGGACTGGTAACTTGGTATAGGGTGCTACGGTACATAGGCTTGAGTGCGGTACAGTCTGCTGTTCTGTAAGGACCGCTATCGGTCCACAATAGATAGGGTTGACGTGCACCACTGCTGACCGCTCACCTATACTGCAGCAGTCCTTCAGCGGTATAGGGACTGACGTACAGTCTGCTAATCACTAACACACAACCTGCTTGTTCCACAAAAGTTCTTATAAGGACTGGTAACTTGGTATAGGGTGCTACGGTACATAGGCTTGAGTGCGGTACAGTCTGCTGTTCTGTAAGGACCGCTATCGGTCCACAATAGATAGGGTTGACGTGCACCACTGCTGACCGCTGCCCTATACTGCAGCAGTCCTTCAGCGGTATAGGGACTGACGTACAGTCTGCTAAACACTAATACACAACCTGCTTGGTCCACAAAAGTTCTTATAAGGACTGGTAACTTGGTATAGGGTGCTACGGTACATAGGCTTGAGTGCGGTACAGTCTGCTGTTCTGTAAGGACCGCTATCGGTCCACAATAGATAGGGTTGACGTGCACCACTGCTGACCGCTGCCCTATACTGCAGCAGTCCTTCAGCGGTATAGGGACTGACGTACAGTCTGCTAAACACTAATACACAACCTGCTTGGTCCACAAAAGTTCTTATAAGGACTGGTAACTTGGTATAGGGTGCTACGGTACATAGGCTTGAGTGCGGTACAGTCTGCTGTTCTGTAAGGACCGCTATAGGTCCACAATAGATAGGGTTGACGTGCACCACTGCTGACCGCTCACCTATACTGCAGCAGTCCTTCAGCGGTATAGGGACTAAGAGTTTTGTCACAGGGTCATTTAAAAAATGACATGCAGAGGAAGAGGCAGGCCCTTCCGCAGGGGTGGTAGGGGTAGGGCAGGAGCAACAGGCTTGAGCCAAAGTGGGAAGTTGCAGAAGGTGCGTTCAATTACTTTAAAGGATGCACCAGACTTGGTTGAGTGGCTCGCTCAGCCTTACTCTTCTGCACCCTCCTCATCCTCTCGATCTGCACCCTCTTCTTCACTCTCTGCTATGTGCACCCCCAAAGACACTACCACCAACAACACGACCACCACCACCACCACCACATACCTTCCGCTTGAGTCACTGGAATTATTTTCCGATCCATATCAAGAGGACATTTCTGATGCGCAGCCACTCTTGGTATTGGATCAGGAAGAGGAGGTAGCAACAAGCGCTACTCAGCAGTCTGACGCCAGTACCCAGATCAGCCCAAGGAGGAGGTTGGTCCCCGGTGTTGCTGCCTACTCTACTTATAGCGGTGGGGAAGGTGACGTTGATGATGACGTGTCTAGTGATGTCACGTGGGTGCCCACAAGAGAGGAAGAGGAGGGGAGTTCAGAGGGAGATATGGACCAGCAGATAGGGAGGAGAAGCAGCAATGACTTACATTGCACAGCAGGGACAAAGCAGACTGCAAATGTATCAGGAGCGAGTCATCGACCATGTACGGTCACATCTGGCGCTCCCAGGACACCGGCACATGGCTCCGCAGTGTGGGCTTTTTTTAACGTGTCCGCTGCTGACAATAGCGTTGCCATCTGCAATCTTTGCAGTCAACGCGTTAGTCGCGGTAAGCCCAATACTCACCTAGGGACGACCGCCTTAAGAAGGCACATGAGCAGCCATCACCGAGCCCAGTGGGAGCAACGGAACACACAAAGCCACACTGCAGGCTCTCACCGTCCAGCCTCGTCTTCTACTTCTCCTTCTCCTCTCTCCTCACAATTGTCCTCCACTCCACCTTCCATCACGCCAAGCTCACATTTTTCTGCAAAAAGGCAGGCTTCCGTGGGCCTAATGTTTGAGCGTAAAAAAATGATGACGCCGGATAACCCTCTTGCCCAACGGTTGGCGGCTGGCTTGTCAGAACTCATAGCCCGCCAACTACTGCCATATAAACTGGTGGACTCGGAGGCCTTTCGCAAATTTGTGGCCATTGGAACACCACAATGGAAGGTCCCAGGAAGGAAGTATTTCTCAGAGAAGGGCATCCCAGAGCTATATGGCCATGTTCAGCGGCAAGTGAATGTATCTCTGGCACACAGTGTCGGTGCCAAGATACATCTGACCACAGACACGTGGTCTAGCAAACACGGGCAGGGAAGGTATATCAGTTTTACTGCCCACTGGGTGAACCTTCTGACGGCCGTCAAGCATGTAACCCGTGGCACCCGTGTAGATTTGGTTTTACCGCCACGGATTGCATGCAGGCCTGACTCTTCTTCTCCTCCTCCTACTCCATCCTCCTCCCTCTCCTCCTCAGCTGCCTCCTCCTTTTCCGCTGCTAGCGTCTCTTCCACTGCACCGCCCAAGCTCCCCAGAACCTATTCCACATGCCAGGTGAGACGTTGCCATGCCGTGCTGCGTCTGTTGTGCCTGGAAGCAAAGAGCCACACTGGCCCGGCACTCCTTTCAGCTTTGCGTTCACAGGCAGATGAGTGGCTAACACCGCTCAATTTGACAGTTGGTAAAGTGGTGTGTGACAACGGTGCCAATCTGCTTAGCGCATTGAAACAGGGCAAAATCACGCACGTGCCGTGCATGGCACACGTCTTAAACTTGGTCGTGCAGCGATTCCTTGTCAAATACCCTGGGGTCCAGGACATCTTGCGGCAGGCAAGGAAAATCTCGGCCCATTTCAGAAGATCTTACACGGCCATGGCTCGCCTTGCTGACATTCAGCGGCGACACCATCTGCCGGTCAGACGTCTTATTTGCGATTGCCCGACGCGATGGAACTCAACCTTCTATATGCTTGATAGGCTGCTCCAGCAGAAACGTGCAGTTAACGTCTACCTGTATGAACTCTGCGAAAGAAACGGTTCTGGGGAGCTGGGTTTTTTTTCACCGCGCCAGTGGCTGCTCATGCGCGACACATGCAGACTTCTGCGGCCATTTGAGGAGATCACCAAACTGGTCAGTCGCAGCCATGGCGCCATCAGTGACATGGTACCTTATGCCTTCTTTCTGGAGCGTGCATTGCGTCGTGTCATTGATCAGGCTGTGGAGGAGCAGGAGCGGGAAGATGAGGAAGTCGCAATGCTGGATGAATTCCCAGGGGGGGCTACTCTATCTGAGACAAGTCAACAACAGGAGTCTGATGAGGAGTCAGAGGAGGATGGTGCCGGGGCGGATGAGCAGGAGCAAGAAGAGCATGCTTTAAACCTTTCTGGGATCCCTGTTGTGCGAGGATGGGGAGAGGAGAATGAAGAGGACGACATTATCCTGGATGATGAGCAGGAGCCAGGCCACCACACCGCTTCCACTTTAGTGCAAATGGGGGCCTTCATGCTCCAGTGTTTTAATAGGGACCCCCGTATAAAAAGCATGAGGGTCAAGGACCAGTACTGGGTGGCAACGTACTTAGACCCCCGGTACAAACACAAAATGGCGGAAATGTTACCGCCGTCGCAGAGGGCTGTCAGAATGCAGCACTTCCAGGCCTTGCTTCGAGAAATGCTGCATTCTGCTTTTGCGTGCGCTGGCAGAGGAGCAATTCCCACTCCCAGAGAAGGATTTGCGGGTACCAATCCAACAGCGCCTGCAAGAAGAGGCCGGTTTGAAGATGTGTTGGTGACTTCGGATATGAGGTCATTCTTTCAGCCGACCCATCGACAGGTGTCATCCGGATCCAGCATCAGGGAACGCCTAGACCGTCAGGTGTCCGACTACATTGGGTTAACGGCCGATGTGGACGCTCTGAGGAGTGATGAACCCCTAGACTACTGGGTGGGCAGGCTTGACCTCTGGCCAGAGCTTGCCCAATTTGCAATCGAACTGTTGGCTTGCCCCTCATCCAGTGTCCTGTCCGAAAGGACGTTCAGCGCAGCAGGGGGGATTGTGACCGATAAGCGTACTCGCCTAGCTCACCACAGTGTTAACTACCTCACATTTCTAAAAATGAATGAGGCATGGATCTCGGAGGAATTCAACACATGTGATCAGTAGACCATGTATATGTCTATAAACAATTTTTGGAATCAAGCACACAGACCTTCTTAATTCATTTGGCTCACTTCCCTGACCCAAAAAAGCACACCGTACTATATGCCCCTACCCTCCTCTTTGAAGAGGTTGAGCGGTGTCATATTTCTACTGGGGCTGCTTATTATGAGGGGTTCCCACCATCCCTGTGCTGTGCTGACTTCCTCCTGGGTGTTCTTATTATGAGGGGCTCCCACCATCCCTGTGCTGTGCTGACTTCCTCCTGGGGGTTCTTATTATGAGGGGATCACACCATCCCTGTGCTGTGCTGACTTCCTCCTGGGGCTGCTTACGGTGCTGCTGTCAGCGCTGTATGTCACGGAGCTGCTGTCAGCGCTGTATGTCACGGAGCTGCTGTCAGCGCTGTATGTCACGGAGCTGCTGTCAGCGCTGTATGTCACGGAGCTGCTGTCAGCGCTGTATGTCACGGAGCTGCTGTCAGCGCTGTATGTCACGGAGCTGCTGTCAGCGCTGTATGTCACGGAGCTGCTGTCAGCGCTGTATGTCACGGAGCTGCTGTCAGCGCTGTATGTCACGGAGCTGCTGTCAGCGCTGTATGTCACGGAGCTGCTGTCAGCGCTGTATGTCACGGAGCTGCTGTCAGCGCTGTATGTCACGGTGCTGCTGTCAGCGCTGTATGTCACGGAGCTGCTGTCAGCGCTGTATGTCACGGAGCTGCTGTCAGTGCTGTATGTCACGGAGCTGCTGTCAGCGCTGTATGTCACGGAGCTGCTGTCAGCGCTGTATGTCACGGAGCTGCTGTCAGCGCTGTATGTCACGGTGCTGCTGTCAGCGCTGTATGTCACGGAGCTGCTGTCAGCGCTGTATGTCACGGAGCTGCTGTCAGCGCTGTATGTCACGGAGCTGCTGTCAGCGCTGTATGTCACGGAGCTGCTGTCAGCGCTGTATGTCACGGAGCTGCTGTCAGCGCTGTATGTCACGGTGCTGATGTCAGTGCTCTGTATTACGGTGCTGCTGTCAGTGCTCTGTATCTCCTGCACCCTCTTGTTTGCCTACCCTGGTCCCTGACCTTCCCTCTCCTCCATTGCCTTCATTAGCTCCATAGTCCTGAATTGTCAGAACAATTTCCCAAATAAAAAAAAAATGCTTGTAGTTATCGATCCCAAATTCACCTCATACATGTATTATGCTATTGTCCAGGTGGTGGGACTACGTGCTACCCCCTAATAATTACCCCGTGGCCGCAAATTCGACCTAAAGGTTTGCGAAATTCGCCTCCCATTGAAGTCAATGGAGCCCGCGGCGAACGGTCGTTTTCGCGAACGTTTGTGTCCGTTCGCGTTTCGCGTTCGCGAAACGTCCCGTCGGAAGTTCGTCCATCACTAATAAAGATACCAAAACTTGTTGAGTAATATGTTGTACAGTGAGGTCATTTGAGAAAGCTGTGCCCATAGTCCACGTGAAAAAAAAGTTGGCACTGTATGCTTTTGTGTGGACTACAGAAAGGTAAATTCCGGAAAAGCTTCCCTTGTCACCAATAGAGAAGCCTTTAGGTCCCATTCTCACACATACTGACAGGAAGCCCAATACAGATCATTGGGAAGCTGACAGCATCTGCAGCTATTCTTGGATGTTCACATGTAATTGGGCATATAGCGATAGCTAGCACAAATGGGCAAATGCCCATTAAAGAAGAAGATTCAGAAATAACATTTACCACTTGATAGTGTTGTACAAATTCAGGCTAATGGCTTTTGGGTTAACCGGTTCACCCAGCATTTTTCAGAATCTTATGGAACAATGCTTGGAGGACCTTAACTTTGACACTATATTGATCTATTTGGAGGATATCACCTCTTCTAAGACTTTTAAAGGTTATCTCAAACATCTTGATCAGATTTTCACACGATTAGTCCATTATGGACTCAAACTAAAGCCCACCAGACAGTAATTGAACTTCATTCTTTCTGGGGTTGGTCAGGTACTACTGACACTTCATCCCCAGTTTTGCCCAGTTGTTGCTTCACTCACACACTTATTGTGTAGATACCCAACTCACTTTAAGGGCAAAACATTACCTTTAATTCTGGCTAGCTGTCAGTCAGCTCAAACAGAAGTCTCAGAGTATCTAAAAAGAATAAACCCTTTCTGGGATAAGATGACTAGAATAAACCCATCCACGTGTAGACTGATGTCAGTTCTCAGTGACTTGGGACTGTACTAGCTCAAAAGTAAGATAGGGGTAAATGAGTCATTTCCTATTCCAGTTAAAGCTTATGACCAAGCAAATGCAATCTCCATAATTACAGATCATTCTAGCTTGAGCTAAAGGCTCTGGTATGAGTCATGAACAGAAAGTTTGTGTGGTATTTGTTGGGTGGCTGGGTAAACATTTAAATCAATAAAAATCCAGTAGCATACCTAGAGATTACCAAACTTGATGCCGTGAAACAACACTGGGTGCCTTGTCTGGCTCGGTTCAAATACATGATTTGCTACAAGATGGGACTTTTACACAGTAATATTGACGCATGAATGGCCACAGGGTGACATGGAGCAACTTTTAGTGGAGTATGAGGTTGTTTCCTCCCACTTAGGGATTCTGGAGACACCTGCAGTTTCAGCTGTCCACAACAGACAACATCAAATTGTACCTGAAATATTCACTACAGCAGAATGGGCTGAAAAGCAAAAGCAGGATCCCAACTTCTCTTGGAGATTCCTCTCTACCTTCTGATTATTACAATAGCTGAACCAAACTGTTATCCATGGCTATCCAGACATCCTCTGGGTATTATAATGCTTTGGGGTTTGTGGACAACTTTTTCCAAATTTGCCATTGTGACGCCAACTCAAAATCAAACTGCTGTCACTGGCAGTCAAACTCTTTTGGGCGCATGTAGCACGGCCATATGACTGTCCAAAACGGATTCTGTCAGATCAAGGCCCCAATTTTGTGTCATAGGTTTTTTTTTATGCTGATTCAGTGGTATTCATGAATTTCATGCCTCCCTTTAAGCATGGTAATGCATCAATCAGACTCTGCTAGGTAAAATTTATACCCCCGAGGAAAAAAATACTACCTCTTGGCCCAAGCATGTAGGTAAAGGGATTTGGGCCTACAGCCAAACAGTTCACAAGGCCATGGAATGTATGCCCTTCTTTTTAATGTTCTGGTGATGTATCAGGTTAACAGTGGACCTGCTTTTAGACATGCCAGAGCCCCTGTCTGAATGTTGGTTCAAGAATATTGGCACCATCTTACTAAAGTGGTTGGCACTGGAACATTATATTTCAGCAGGTGAATGCGTAGTTGATCTATTACTACTATAGCCTGGGGATAGGGTCCTTGTTCGTAATCCCGATTAAAATTGAGGCAGTAAATTGGAGACCAAATGGGAGTCTCATCCATGCAGCATGAAAAACCATCTCTTTTTAGATTGTCATGTGTGTGATGTTGTATTGGAGGGACAAGAAGGAATTTGCTGCATCATTGTGTCTACACTGTGGACTCCCTTCCATTGCTCTCCATGACCCTCGTGAGTACAGGAGTGGGACACTTGCCTCCAATTCTGAAATTTCTAGTGAAGTGGTGCCACCCAACAATAGAGGCTCAACTTTTGGATCAGGGATCTTGTGAAAAACAGCCTCACCCTGCTTCAGAAGTCTCAGATCCTCCTGTCCAATATGAATGGGACCCATCTCCCTGGGAGAGCTACTAGAGCACTTTTGCCTGCTAAATATTCTGACTATGTATTGAAAAACACAGTTGTCATTCTGTAATACTGGTTTAGGACCATTTCTTATACTTTGTCATGGTTGTTTGTTAGGCTGTGGACTGCATTTCCAAAGAGGCTGAGAGTTTAGGCAGGTGCAGTGCCGTGGTATGCCCAAAGAGAAGCTTCTGACCTAATGCCCTGGCCTAAAGGGAAGCTCAATAGAAACTAAGTTGTCTCCTATGATGGGCTCCAGGCAGCCATCTTGAGTCTACTGTTGCATTAAGAAATCCAGCAAGACCTGGATGGCCAGATAGCAATTTCTGCATTCAGCATGCCCACAGTGTGGCATTAGGTGAGGTACAAGTCACTGGATACGTAATGTACAGCAGTATGGATCACACATCCAATTTGTATTCATAGAACATTAAAGATAAAATCTCCCACAGGAAGAGTACAAGTAAGGATGTTAAAGGAATGTTAAAATAGTATCCCTATTTTACACAATTACAGTCAACACAATTCAAACTTGGAAAACAAGCATAACAGAAGTAAAGTAGTCATAAAAAATATGGTTGGGGTTGGTGGAGGAGAGGAGAATGTAGGAAAGTAGATGCCCTTTAGTGGTCATTATAAAGTCAAATAACTCAAAAATTAGAGCGCTACATATGTGAAAGGCGCTCAGAATATCCATTCAGGGGAGGGGAGGGCTCTCCTGTATTCTGTAGGTGATAAACTGTTTCTCAGAAAAATGTTTATTACATTCTGTTTAGTCAAGTAAATATGAAAGACCGCATACGACTGAATATGAATATTCCATATTTGCCTCTTGCAGTAAGTAGGTGACGTCTTGACTCTGGCACTCCCAGATTCAGGCTGGGTTCACACTTATGCAAATTGGATGCGGCTTACACCAGTGTTAATTTTAGTCTTAGGATTAAAATGGCATTTTAGTTTAAGTCCCATTTTAGTCTTCTGCAATTGATTTAGTTTTAGTTGTATTTAGTTGACTAAATCTCCAGTACATTTTAGTTGGCTAAAATCTCAAGTACATTTCAGTAATTGCAATTTAATTGTAGTCATAGTCTTCTGACTAAAATGGCATTTTAGTTTTAGCCTCATTTTAGTCTTTTGACTAAAATGGCTTTTAGTTTTAGTCGTATTTTAGTTGACTAAAATAGTATTAATTTAGTCGACTAAAATGTTTTAGTCGACTAAATTAACACTGGCTTACACTGCATCCAATTGGCAGAACATTTAAAAATCTATTACTTTCAATCAGACTGGTTCGCATATGTGCATTCGCACTCCGCATTATCCAAAAACCATGTGCGTTTTCTAGGCAGTGCGGTGTGAATTGCAGGCACATATTCTTTTATGGGAATGAATCTGATTCGCAGATGTGTTCTGTTGTAAACAGGAATTCTCTCCTCCCCCTCACTACACCTCCCCCTCTCCCTGCTCAGCTGATCTGCAGCTACAATGAAGAGGAAGCGGTGAGCGGCTGCTTTTTCTCTTCGCATAGAGAAGGGATTTGTACCGGACTGGTGTGAATCCAGTCATCTGTACACAACAATAGGGCAGAGCTGGGCAGCATTAGTAGCAGCATTTCACAAGGGAATTTAAACCAGGATAGTTGGCAAGTATGAGGTAGCTGCTTTGGGCCCCACAACAATGACAGGGCCCAGGGCAGCTGCCCCTTTTGCCCTGCCTTAAAAATGGCCCTGGGGCCATACAACAGGAGGGAGGAGCCAGGTGCACAGAAGAGGGGCCCGAAAAAAGGAGGATCTGGGCTGCTCTGTGCAAAACCATTGTACAGAGCAGGTAAGTATAACATGTTTGTTATTTTTATAGAAAAAAACAAGACTTTACAATCAATTTAATTTTAAATGTTTTTTTTCCTACAGCACCTGAGGTAAATATTGGTACACCTACAACAGGTTCTACAGTTCCAAAACCACCTACTGCACCACAAGGTAATTATAAAGAGAATGTCAGATCAAAAACTAAATATGGGTGAAGGTGATAGATGTTGGGAAAAGCTCCACTCCAGTCTTACCCCTTATTTTATTCTGAGGTTTGTTAAAATCTCTCTACTGCAATGCCTTTTCCTTTTTATCCTTCTGTGCTGCACATAAGAGTGAAGATCTTAAGCTTCAGGCTGCTGGATAACCACTGGACCGGGTGTTGCCCACCGCCATGCAACTCCTTTTCCAGTTATCTGGCTGCCAAGGTCTCACTTCCTCTAGTTGGGTTTAAAGCCTGTGACGAAGAATATTATTGTGAAAGCCCTTGATATATAATTTTCTAAAGAGAAAAGTGCAATTATTGTTCACATACATAATATTATTCCTAAGTAAAACGATATAAGAAAAGAAAATAACAAACACAAAAAAATGTAGTTTTATACGGTACATGACTGAGGCTTAAAGTGGAACTTTAGTCAGAAAATTCGGTCCTGCTAGATCACTTCAGGTTGGCCTCTTTTCCAGGTATAGCTATGTAAAACATTGAAAATAAGTGCTTATACTATTTAACCATTTAAAGTGGTAGTATACCCACTGAAGTTTTTTTTTTCCTGACCTGCAAAGGAACCTGCACCGCATACTAGCTCATTATGAAATACTTACCTTAGAACGAGGCCCCCGACATCTGGCCCGATCCATGCTGAGGGAGCTGACATGTTTATTTCCAGCAGGGTCCGGTGTCTCCTGGACTTTCAGCTGAGAATCCCCTGTGCGCATGTGCATTGCGAGGGGAATATCTCCTAAACCATACAGGTTTAGGAGATATTTTTTTACCTACAGGTAAGCCTTATTATAGGCTTTCCTGTAGGTAAAAGTTATAAAAATGACTATACAACCACTTCAAGCCCTGGACCAAAATTGCCGTCCTTTTTTTCCCACAAATAGAGCTTTCTTTTGGTGGTGGTTGATCACCGCTGCGGTTTTTATTTTAGGCGCTATAAACAAAAATAGAGCGACAATTTTGAAAAAAA
The DNA here is from genome assembly GCF_037356315.1 of Lithobates pipiens. Taxonomy (NCBI): domain Eukaryota; kingdom Metazoa; phylum Chordata; class Amphibia; order Anura; family Ranidae; genus Lithobates; species Lithobates pipiens. The sequence continues at coordinate 174,098,712 of NW_027507686.1, forward strand.
TTCAATATTTTTTACTTTTTGCTATAATAAATATCCCCCAAAAATATATAAAAAAACATTTTTTTTCCTCAGTTTAGGCCGATACGTATTCTTCTACATATTTTTGGTAAAAAAATTGCAATAAGCTTTTATTGATTGGTTTGCGCAAAAGTTATAGCGGTTACAAAATAGGGGATAGTTTTATGGCATTTTTATTAATAATTTCTTTTTTTTTTACTAGTAATGGCAGCAGATTTTTATTGTGACTTCGACATTATGGCGGACACGTTGGACAATTTTGACACATTTTTGAGACCATTGGCTTTAATACAGCGATCAGTGCGATTAAAAATGCACTGATTACTGTAAAAATGTCACTGGCAGTGAAGGGGTTAACCCCTAAGGGGCAGTGTAGGGGTTAAGTGTGTTTTTTTTTCTGTAGGGGGTGTGGCTTGGCGTGTGACGTCACTGATTGTCTTTCCCTATGACAGGGAGCAGATGATCAGTGACAGGCTCACTAGGAAGCACAAGGAGAGGTTTGTTTACACTTACCTCTCCCCGTTCTTCAGTTCTGTGAACCGATCGTGGGACACCGGCGGCGATTGGGTCCACGGGTCCCGCGGCCACGGTCACGGAGCTCAGGACCGGGTCGCGAGTGCACCGCCGGCAGCGTGCGCGTGACCCATGTTAAAGGGCAACGTACCTGTACATGCTTGTGCCCAGCCGTGCCATTCTGCCAATGTATATTGGTGTGAGGCAGTCCTTAAGTGGTTAAAATAAAGTAATACCCTGTGTCACCCTTCTCTGCACGTGCTCAGTTGCTCTCTCTTTTTAGTATACGCTTTTCATAAGCAGATACTTTTTTGGGAATCTTCTTTGGTTGGCCATTGGTTGGGCAGTCTGATAGACCTGATAGTTAGATCAGCAGTACCCCAAGTAATAAAAAAAGAAACAATAGACAGTGAGACACGATGCCAAACATCATAAAAACAGACTTTGGGTTTACATACACTTCAACATGAAAAAACATACTGAAGTTATGTCCACTTTAAATGATAACAGGTTGTGCATGACCCCCAACTTTCTGAGATAGGAAGAAGGGACACACTCTTGCCCTACTCCCGATCATGCGTATCAGGAATATATAATGAGCAATAATGTTCAGTTATGCCGTGTACACACGATCAAACTATCCGCCGGAAAAGTCCACCGTGTGGGCAGGTCCGCTCATTCGGAAATTTGGGGGACTTTCCGGCGGTTTGTCCGCCAGACTAAGTCCACCGGATAGTCCAATCGTGTGTACACGGCATTAAACACATTTCAATAATCTGAATGCTAGGTGAATAGTTTAGTGCGGTGGTTTCCAAACTGTGGCCACGGGGGCCGGATGTGGCTCTTTATTTGCCTTTATCCAGCACTTGGGGCACTTTTCCTCCCACCGATGCAAGGCACTATTCCTCTCCCTGACACCTACAAAGTGGCATAATTCCTGTTCCTTACATCAACAACAGGGCACTATTTCTCCCACTGACATCAACAACAGGGCACTATTTCTCCCACTGACACCAACGATGGGGCATTATGTCTCCCACTGACACCAATGATGTTGGTCAATGACTATTCCTCTCCCTAATGCCAAAGATGCATTGTTTACTCCCACTGATGCCACTACAACTTCAACTCCCACTGGCCGCAGTCCGGCCCCCCTAAAGTGTGAAGGACAGTAACCTGGCCATGCACTTAGAAAGTTTGGAGACCCCTGGCTTAGTGCAATTGATACACTTTTTGACGTTACATAGTATATTTGAATGACTGTATACATCTGATCTGAAAGAAATAATACAAAAGTAAGGACAGAGGAATTTGGTTTTCCAAAATCCTGAATGAGGGGTAATTGGGATGTGCATGAGGAAGAGGTGTACTGGGAGAAAAGAAAGATCTTATGATAATTGGGAAGATCTATGAACAGTTCACCTCTATGTGGTGTGATGGAGTGATTACCTGTGACTGATTGACCCTGGACACAGACAGTCTGCTTCCAGGGCTGACCATCTGCAAGTAATCGCTCAATAAGTGATTACATTTGAGCGCCCGTGATTAGCTGCTGGAGCTGTCAGCTTCCCATTGATTTCAATAGGGCTGCCTCCTGTGTCTAATCACTGGGAACCCCTGCTGAGGTTCTTGCATGTAATCGGTGATGGTCCCATTCACAAGTGTGAATCTGGATTTAGCCTTTTCCCAAAATCACTAGTTCTCTGGTTAGGCTACCCCCTAATCACTAGTACTAACTTTTGCTATGCTCCCCTGCTGCTTCCTTCATGTATGGGAGTACTGAGATATTCTTGGGTATGGGGAAGTATATTACATTCTCCATCGAGGAGAAGCAGCTTGGGCTGAGCAGCCAGATGCTATGTCTGAATTTGCGTGGATGGGTGGAACATGTAACGTATTCCCAAAGGTGAACTTATCCTTTAAATAATATGTAAATACAACATTTCATATTCCTGATATGTGCCTGTTGTACCATGTACTTGTATGAAAAAAGTATCCTGTTCACTTTGAATTGCTTCCTTTGTGTGAAATTCCTGACGATCCTTCAAGTCCTTCTGATTTTCTATTAAAAACTGAACACACTAGGCATGAGAGCACAGCGTGGTCATTTTTCTGGTTGTGTTGAGAACTCCAATGATCAGACTTTTGCTGAAACACCCTTTTTGCACGGGCGTGTCAGCAACAAGGGAACTGGGAAAATCAGTGTGTTGCTGCTTCTCCTCCCCCCAGCTCTCTGAGCTCCTTATACAGAGGGTATGTGATCACTTATAAAAAGTGAAAAGAATATAATAATATTATATTATATATAATAGGATTATATAAACATATTATTTAACTGAACATTATTAACTGTAAATCATTACGTTTTTCATTATATGTCCAAATGATTGTTTTTATTCTGTCTTGCAGTTAATCCTACTTCATCAACAAATGGTAAGTGGACTTTACATTATTAGAATAGATGGAATCTACTTTATAGCACTAAAACTAAATTAGTGCTAAAGTATGGACCCATTGCACAAGTACCCCTGTTATCAAAACACTACCTATGGATTTTCAGTATTTAACTATTTTTTGCAAGATAGTTTACAGTACATGTCAATTTACAGCATACAATGCGAGACACTGTTTTTTAGGGCTGGGATCACAATAGTACATATGTAGTGATAAGCACAGTACTGCATTATGTTTACATTAGAGAGTTGTGGTGCCATTCATTTTAAATCACGCCCATACCTACCAACATTTTGAAGTGGGAATGAGGGACACCTACTAACAAATGTATGTAGGCATAGGACACACCCCCTATCACACCCCATTAAAGGAGAATTAACCCCAAAAAGGTTAAACAAATCCACAAGGGCTTTTTTTTTACCACTACTATTCCTTTATGTTGGCTTTTAAAATTTACAAATGCAGCAATTTAGAATTAAGATGAAAGGTTTAGCTCTGGGAAACACTTTTTGAAAGATAAAAAGTGCATATTATATACAACTATATGGATCAGACCAAAATGAGGGACAAAGGAAGAGGAAGGAGGGACAGAGGGATTGCGCCAAATCAGGGACAGTCCCTTGAAATCAGGGACAGTTGGGAGCTATGCACACCCAAAACAAGACAACACCTGCACTGCGGTGTGCATTGTTGTGTGTTGTAAAACGGAAGTGAGGTTCCGTTTTAGCTTCACTAGGCTGGGGTGGAAACCCATTCAAAATAAAATGACACTAAACAATATCCTTATTATTCAAAAATGATCAGTACTAATCCAGTACTCAATGACCCAGTAATTTATTTTTTATTAATGGTTTCCTATTGTGTTTCTGCCCCCTTCTAATGCCCTCAATGAGCTCCTGAACCCCCCCCCCCCCCCCTTACTTCACTTTGTTTGGAACAAGAAGTACTCTATGCACACTACAAATCCCATAGTCCTTTGTCCATAGTCCATCTTGAAGTGAGCAAGAGAAGATGACTACGTTCCTACATACAGTAGGACCATGGGCGTCCGCAGGTAAGGGGGAAGGGGGGTCAAGTGCCCCTCCCGGAATCATATCTTAAATTCAGCTCATTTGGGTCGCTATCGGGGTGCGGGCGGCCTGCAGCCAGGTGCCACCCACCAGTGGGGTGACACCGTTAAGTTGCTGTCAAGCTCCCCCATCAGTGTAGTGTGACTTCGGGCTCTTTCCCCTGCTCAGTCCAGCAGAGAACTCGGTGGCGCTGTGACAGGAGAAAGGCAAGCTGTGGGCTATCAGAGGTTTCCCCCACTCACCCCCCCCTTTCTCCTGTCAGGGAAAAGAGATGGCGGCTCTTACCAGGTTCCCCGCCCAGCATCCTGCCCGCTCCGTTCCTTCCCTAATGGCCATAACTGAGGGCCAATCAAAGGAGACTAGGAGAGGAGAGCACCATGGGACAGGTAGTCCCAAAGATTGGTGGCCCCATTTTCCACAGGGAGGAGGCTACAGCTCGATCAAGAGAAAGATTGAGAGACTGCAGCCTGGAAAAAAGCTGAGGGAGAGAGTGCTGCAGGAAAAAGAATGAGGAGTGTGCTGGACAGAAGCCAGAGAGAGAGCCATGCTGCCCAGCACCACCAGAGAGTGAAAGACGGAGCCTCTGCCAGGGAACAGACATGCTACACTACTGACCAGAGTCGCCTCCGGGGAACCCAGAGTGACCGATCGTCCAGCGAGAGGAATCACTGCTGTAGTTTTGCTGGGTCTGGTAAGAGGGCCTGTTGGCCATTTTCCATTACTTATCCTAGGGACTGTACTACGTCTGCAGTCTCTGACCGTGATAATGTGATAATGACATTGTCGTAAAGGGGCGGTGCATGGGTGACCCTAAAATGATGCCCCCCCCCTGAAAAAAGTTCTACGGACGCCCATGAGTAGGACCATGGAGAACCAATGTAGCCACCCACTAACAGGAAGTTGGATCATAGTAGAAAAAAAGGTATTTGGATTTGGAGGAGGCTGAGAGCAATAGAAGGTTATTTTTTTATTAGGAATACATGCTTGAAAGAATTATTTTTTAAACCATAATTTAGTGACACTTTATGGAAGGGCACGTTGACACATGATATAACTTGCATTAATGTGCATTGGTTAAAGCCCTGAAAAACTGTGAACTCTGCCTAACAATTTAATGCGATATTAGAACACTAAACTCCCCTTACTCAGTACCTGATAAAGAAACACCTCTCCTCTGTAATGTACATCATGTTTTGTAGCTTTTTCATTTTTTGAACATGTTATAACTGCATATGTATCTACAGTATATATTTACACTCCTCTTACTCCTTTCCTAAGAATGCCACACCTCCCTTCTATTTCATTTTATGAGCATGTTATAGCTGCATATTCAATATTATATTCACTTTTTTATTTTTATTTTTTTTCTAATGTAACAGCTATCCAGAGCACCACATCAAAAGGCACTGAACCCTCAACGGTTACCACTTCTACTTCCACAACTTCCACACTTTCTATCCCTACTAGTGAAACAGTTTTCTCATCCAGTACTACAAAAGAAACCTCACCCACCGTAGTTACAACAGGCAGCGTTACTACCATATTATCACCTTCTACAACAACAGCCTACACTTCGGAAACTATACCAACAATAACCACTAAAGAAACACTGGCTACTACTACAGTCCTCACTTCACATCCTACCACTGCTAGTGAAACTGCAACAGTTTACACACCTACAGTATCAGTACTAACCACCACAGCAGGTGTTACACCTACTATTAAAACAGGTTCAACTACTAGAAGTGAAACAACCGAAATACAAACATCCACTGAATCTACACCATCCTCTACCACTAAAGGTATTGTTACCAGCACAACTGCAGTGCCTACTTCCAGCACAGAAACAACACATAAAACTACAACTATCGCTACCACATCTGCTGCTACTGAAAAAACATCACCTATAACTGAACTTACAGCTACAACAGTCTACATTTCCTCTGAATCTAAACCAACAGCAACCACTGGAGAAGCGCCACCTACTACAGCACACACTACACTTAGTACCACTGGTGAAACTGTAACAACAGTCACACCTACAACATCTCTACTAAGCACAACAGGTGTTTTAGCTACTACTGCTGAAAGTACCACACATTCTGATACTACAAGAAAAACAACAGAAATACAAACACCTACTGAATCTACACCAGGCTCAACCACCAAAGGAGCTGCCCCCACCACAACTGCATCTCTTACTACAAGCAGTGCTACAACACCTCATACATCAATTGCATCAACAACAACCCCAGCCACTGAAACTACAACAACTACTGAATCTCAACCATCAGCATCCACTAAAGAAACACCAACTGCTACTACAGCACACACTACACTTCTCCCTACTACTGGTGAAACAACAACAATTTACACACCTACAACATCTGCACTAAGCACAACTGCAGGTGTAACAACTACCACAATTTCTACTGCTACACATAAAACAACAGAAGTACAAACACCTACTGAATCTATACCAGGCTCAACCACCAAAGGAGCTGTCCCCACCACAACTGCATCTCTTATTACCAGCAGTGCTACAACACCTCATACATCAATTGCATCAACACCAACCCCAGCCACTGAAGTTACAACAACCTCTGCTACTATTACTGCTACATCATCTGCTTCTACTGGCGAAGCTATAGTTTCTACTACAAGTGCAAAAACAACACCTTTAACTGAATTTACAACCACACAAATCTACACTTCTTCTGAATCTCAACCAACAGCAACCACTAAAGAAACACCGACTGCTACTACAGCACACACTACACTTCTCCCTACTACTGGTGAAACAACAACAATTTACACACCTACAACATCTGCACTAAGCACAACTGCAGGTGTAACAACTACCACAAGTTCTACTGCTACACATAAAACAACAGAAATACAAACATCTACTGAATCTGTACCAGGCTCAACCACCAAAGGAGCTGCCCCCACCACAACTGCATCTCTTATTACCAGCAGTGCTACAACACCTCATACATCAATTGCATCAACACCAACCCCAGCCACTGAAGTTACAACAACCTCTGCTACTATTACTGCTACATCATCTGCTTCTACTGGCGAAGCTATAGTTTCTACTACAAGCGCAAAAACAACACCTTTAACTGAATTTACAACCACACAAATCTACACTTCTTCTGAATCTCAACCAACAGCAACCACTAAAGAAACACCGACTGCTACTACAGCACACACTACACTTCTCCCTACTACTGGTGAAACAACAACAATTTACACACCTACATCATCTGCACTAAGCACAACTGCAGGTGTAACAACTACCACAAGTTCTACTGCTACACATAAAACAACAGAAATACAAACACCTACTGAATCTATACCAGGCTCAACCACCAAAGGAGCTGTCCCCACCACAACTGCATCTCTTACTACAAGCAGTGCTACAACACCTCATACATCAATTACATCAACACCAACCCCAGCCACTGAAGTTACAACAACCTCTGCTACTATTACTGCTACATCATCTGCTTCTACTGGCGAAGCTATAGTTTCTACTACAAGTGCAAAAACAACACCTTTAACTGAACTTACAACCAAACAAATCTACACATCTTCTGAATCTCAACCAACAGCAACCACTAAAGAAACACTGACTGCTACTACAGCACACACTACACTTCTCCCTACTACTGGTGAAACAACAACAATTTACACACCTACATCATCTGCACTAAGCACAACTGCAGGTGTAACAACTACCACAAGTTCTACTGCTACACATAAAACAACAGAAATACAAACATCTACTGAATCTGTACCAGGCTCAACCACCAAAGGAGCTGCCCCCACCACAACTGCATCTCTTACTACCAGCAGTGCTACAACACCTCATACCTCAATTGCATCAACACCAACCCCAGCCACTGAAACTACAACAACTACTGAATCTCAACCAACAGCATCCACTAAAGAAACACCAACTGCTACTACAGCACACACTACACTTCTCCCTACTACTGGTGAAACAACAACAATTTACACACCTACAACATCTGCACTAAGCACAACTGCAGGTGTAACAACTACCACAAGTTCTACTGCTACACATAAAACAACAGAAATACAAACACCTACTGAATCTATACCAGGCTCAACCACCAAAGGAGCTGTCCCCACCACAACTGCATCTCTTACTACCAGCAGTGCTACAACACCTCATACCTCAATTGCTTCAACACCAACCCCAGCCACTGAAACTACAACAACTACTGAATCTCAACCAACAGCATCCACTAAAGAAACACCAACTGCTACTACAGCACACACTACACTTCTCCCTACTACTGGTGAAACAACAACAATTTACATACCTACAACATCTGCACTAAGCACAACTGCAGGTGTAACAACTACCACAAGTTCTACTGATACACATAAAACAACAGAAATACAAACACCTACTGAATCTATACCAGGCTCAACCACCAAAGGAGCTGTCCCCACCACAACTGCATCTCTTACTACAAGCAGTGCTACAACACCTCATACATCAATTACATCAACACCAACCCCAGCCACTGAAGTTACAACAACCTCTGCTACTATTACTGCTACATCATCTGCTTCTACTGGCGAAGCTATAGTTTCTACTACAAGTGCAAAAACAACACCTTTAACTGAACTTACAACCAAACAAATCTACACTTCTTCTGAATCTCAACCAACAGCAACCACTAAAGAAACACTGACTGCTACTACAGCACACACTACACTTCTCCCTACTACTGGTGAAACAACAACAATTTACACACCTACATCATCTGCACTAAGCACAACTGCAGGTGTAACAACTACCACAAGTTCTACTGCTACACATAAAACAACAGAAATACAAACATCTACTGAATCTGTACCAGGCTCAACCACCAAAGGAGCTGCCCCCACCACAACTGCATCTCTTACTACCAGCAGTGCTACAACACCTCATACCTCAATTGCATCAACACCAACCCCAGCCACTGAAACTACAACAACTACTGAATCTCAACCAACAGCATCCACTAAAGAAACACCAACTGCTACTACAGCACACACTACACTTCTCCCTACTACTGGTGAAACAACAACAATTTACATACCTACAACATCTGCACTAAGCACAACTGCAGGTGTAACAACTACCACAAGTTCTACTGCTACACATAAAACAACAGAAATACAAACACCTACTGAATCTATACCAGGCTCAACCACCAAAGGAGCTGTCCCCACCACAACTGCATCTCTTACTACAAGCAGTGCTACAACACCTCATACATCAATTACATCAACACCAACCCCAGCCACTGAAGTTACAACAACCTCTGCTACTATTACTGCTACATCATCTGCTTCAACTGGCGAAGCTATAGTTTCTACTACAAGTGCAAAAACAACACCTTTAACTGAACTTACAACCACACAAATCTACACTTCTTCTGAATCTCAACCAACAGCAACCACTAAAGAAACACCAACTGCTACTACAGCACACACTACACTTCTCCCTACTACTGGTGAAACAACAACAATTTACACACCTACAACATCTGCACTAAGCACAACTGCAGGTGTAACAACTACCACAAGTTCTACTGCTACACATAAAACAACAGAAATACAAACACCTACTGAATCTGTACCAGGCTCAACCACCAAAGGAGCTGCCCCCACCACAACTGCATCTCTTACTACCAGCAGTGCTACAACACCTCATACCTCAATTGCATCAACACCAACCCCAGCCACTGAAACTACAACAACTACTGAATCTCAACCAACAGCATCCACTAAAGAAACACCAACTGCTACTACAGCACACACTACACTTCTCCCTACTACTGGTGAAACAACAACAATTTACACACCTACAACATCTGCACTAAGCACAACTGCAGGTGTAACAACTACCACAAGTTCTACTGCTACACATAAAACAACAGAAATACAAACACCTACTGAATCTATACCAGGCTCAACCACCAGAGGAGTTGTCCCCACCACAACTGCATCTCTTACTACCAGCAGTGCTACAACACCTCATATATCAATTGCATCAACACCAACCCCAGCCACTGAAGTTACAACAACTACTGAATCTCAGCCAACAGCATCCACTAAAGAAACACCATCTGCTACTACAGCACACACTACACTTCTCCCTACTACTGGTGAAACAACAACAATTTACATACCTACAACATCTGCACTAAGCACAACTGCAGGTGTAACAACTACCACAAGTTCTACTGCTACACATAAAACAACAGAAATACAAACACCTACTGAATCTATACCAGGCTCAACCACAAAAGGAGTTGTCCCCACCACAACTGCATCTCTTACTACAAGCAGTGCTACAACACCTCATACATCAATTGCATCAACACCAACCCCAGCCACTGAAACTACAACAACTACTGAATCTCAACCAACAGCATCCACTAAAGAAACACCAACTGCTACTACAGCACACACTACACTTCTCCCTACTACTGGTGAAACAACAACAATTTACACACCTACAACATCTGCACTAAGCACAACTGCAGGTGTAACAACTACCACAAGTTCTACTGCTACACATAAAACAACAGAAGTACAAACACCTACTGAATCTATACCAGGCTCAACCACCAAAGGAGCTGTCCCCACCACAACTGCATCTCTTACTACCAGCAGTGCTACAACACCTCATACATCAATTGCCTCAACACCAACCCCAGCCACTGAAGCTACAACAACCTCTGCTACTATTACTGCTACTTCACCTGCTTCTACTGGCAAAACACCAGGTATTACTACACCACACACAACACCTATTAGAACTACTGGTGAAACAACAACAATTGTCACACCTACAACATCTGCACTAAGCAAAACAACAGGTTTAACAGCTACAGCAAGTTCTACTGCTACACATAAAACAACCGAAATACAAACACCTACTGAATCTATACCAGGCTCAACCACCAAAGGAGCTGTCCCCACCACAACTGCATCTCTTACTACAAGCAGTGCTGCAACACCTCATACATCAATTGCATCAACACCAACCCCAGCCACAGAAACTACAGCAACCTCTGCTACTATTACTGCTACAGCAGCTGTTACTACTAGCAAAGCTATAGTTTCTACTACAAGTGCAAAAACAACACCTTTAACTGAACTTACAACCACACAAATCTACACTTCTTCTGAATCTCAACCAACAGCAACCACTAAAGAAACACCAACCACTACTACAGCACACACTACACTTCTCCCTACTACTGGTGAAACAACAACAATTTACACACCTACAACATCTGCACTAAGCACAACTGCAGGTGTAACAACTACCACAAGCTCTACTGCTACACATACAACAACAGAAATACAAACACCTACTGAATCTGTACCAGGCTCAACCACCAAAGGAACTGCCCCCACCACAACTGCATCTCTTACTACCAGCAGTGCTACAACACCTCATACATCAATTGCATCAACACCAACTCCAGCCACTGAAACTACAACAACTACTGAATCTCAACCAACAGCATCCACTAAAGAAACACCAACTGTTACTACAGCACACACTACACTTCTCACTACTACTGGTGAAACAACAACAATTTACACACCTACAACATCTGCACTAAGCACAACTGCAGGTGTAACAACTACCACAAGTTCTACTGCTACACATAAAACAACAGAAATACAAACACCTACTGAATCTATACCAGTCTCAACCACCAAAGGAGTTGTCCCCACCACAACTGCATCTCTTACTACCAGCAGTGCTACAACACCTCATACATCAATTGCCTCAACACCAACCCCAGCCACTGAAGCTACAACAACCTCTGCTACTATTACTGCTACATCACCTGCTTCTACTGGCAAAACACCAGGTATTACTACACCACACACAACACCTATTAGAACTACTGGTGAAACAACAACAATTGTCACACCTACAACATCTGCACTAAGCAAAACAACAGGTTTAACAGCTACCACAAGTTCTACTGCTACACATAAAACAACAGAAATACAAACACCTACTGAATCTATACCAGGCTCAACCACAAAAGGAGTTGTCCCCACCACAACTGCATCTCTTACTACAAGCAGTGCTACAACACCTCATACATCAATTGCATCAACACCAACCCCAGCCACTGAAACTACAACAACTACTGAATCTCAACCAACAGCATCCACTAAAGAAACACCAACTGCTACTACAGCACACACTACACTTCTCCCTACTACTGGTGAAACAACAACAATTTACACACCTACAACATCTGCACTAAGCACAACTGCAGGTGTAACAACTACCACAAGTTCTACTGCTACACATAAAACAACAGAAGTACAAACACCTACTGAATCTATACCAGGCTCAACCACCAAAGGAGCTGTCCCCACCACAACTGCATCTCTTACTACCAGCAGTGCTACAACACCTCATACATCAATTGCCTCAACACCAACCCCAGCCACTGAAGCTACAACAACCTCTGCTACTATTACTGCTACTTCACCTGCTTCTACTGGCAAAACACCAGGTATTACTACACCACACACAACACCTATTAGAACTACTGGTGAAACAACAACAATTGTCACACCTACAACATCTGCACTAAGCAAAACAACAGGTTTAACAGCTACAGCAAGTTCTACTGCTACACATAAAACAACCGAAATACAAACACCTACTGAATCTATACCAGGCTCAACCACCAAAGGAGCTGTCCCCACCACAACTGCATCTCTTACTACAAGCAGTGCTGCAACACCTCATACATCAATTGCATCAACACCAACCCCAGCCACAGAAACTACAGCAACCTCTGCTACTATTACTGCTACAGCAGCTGTTACTACTAGCAAAGCTATAGTTTCTACTACAAGTGCAAAAACAACACCTTTAACTGAACTTACAACCACACAAATCTACACTTCTTCTGAATCTCAACCAACAGCAACCACTAAAGAAACACCAACCACTACTACAGCACACACTACACTTCTCCCTACTACTGGTGAAACAACAACAATTTACACACCTACAACATCTGCACTAAGCACAACTGCAGGTGTAACAACTACCACAAGCTCTACTGCTACACATACAACAACAGAAATACAAACACCTACTGAATCTGTACCAGGCTCAACCACCAAAGGAACTGCCCCCACCACAACTGCATCTCTTACTACCAGCAGTGCTACAACACCTCATACATCAATTGCATCAACACCAACTCCAGCCACTGAAACTACAACAACTACTGAATCTCAACCAACAGCATCCACTAAAGAAACACCAACTGTTACTACAGCACACACTACACTTCTCACTACTACTGGTGAAACAACAACAATTTACACACCTACAACATCTGCACTAAGCACAACTGCAGGTGTAACAACTACCACAAGTTCTACTGCTACACATAAAACAACAGAAATACAAACACCTACTGAATCTATACCAGTCTCAACCACCAAAGGAGTTGTCCCCACCACAACTGCATCTCTTACTACCAGCAGTGCTACAACACCTCATACATCAATTGCCTCAACACCAACCCCAGCCACTGAAGCTACAACAACCTCTGCTACTATTACTGCTACATCACCTGCTTCTACTGGCAAAACACCAGGTATTACTACACCACACACAACACCTATTAGAACTACTGGTGAAACAACAACAATTGTCACACCTACAACATCTGCACTAAGCAAAACAACAGGTTTAACAGCTACCACAAGTTCTACTGCTACACATAAAACAACAGAAATACAAACACCTACTGAATCTGTACCAGGCTCAACCACCAAAGGAGCTGTCCCCACCACAACTGCACCTCTTACTACAATCAGTGCTACAACACCTCATACATCAATTGCATCAACACCAACCCCAGCCACTGAAGTTACAACAACCTCTGCTACTATTACTGCTACATCATCTGCTTCTACTGGCAAAACACCAGGTATTACTACACCACACACAGAACCTATTAGAACTACTGGTGAAAGTACAACAATTGTCACACCTACAACATCTGCACTAAGCAAAACAACAGGTGTACCAGCTACCACAAGTTCTCCTGCTACCCATAAAACAACAGAAATAAAAACACCTACTGAATCTACAACAGCCTCAACCACCAAAGTAACTCTTGCCAGTACAACTGTATCTGCAACCTCTGGAGAAACTTCAGCTACTGCTGCAGCACATACTACACCTTCTGCTTCTAATGAGGAAACTACAACAATTTCCACACATACAACATCTGTAGTAATCACAACAACAGGCAATACAGCTAATACAAGTCCCACCATGGAAAGTAAAACTACAGAAACATACACGTCTACTGAATCTATACCAACTCCAACCACAAAAGTCACTGCTACAAGCACATTCACATCTAAACCATTCATATCCACTGAAGCTGCTACTCCCACCACATCCCATTATACTACATCCACACATTCCTCTGCTATAACTGTCACTCAGATTACTACATCTGGAGCAACTACACATACATCTCCGGAATTTTCGACAGGTGAAGTTACTACTCCAGTAAAGGCAACAACAGCTGAAACTACTACAAAGAACACTGCCCCTTCAACTATATCAGAAGGTACTTTAATAGGTATTACATATGTTGTAATTTTTTACTCTGTAGATAGGAGTTAAAAAATGATATGGTGTGCTATAGATAAAAAGTAATCCATTGCCATGCCTTGTTCTTTGCTTCTCCTTCTGGCCCCACTTTTAAAACAATTGCACATTCAGAATGTGATAATATAGTTTAAGTTACCATTGTTGTTGACTTGGTACTCTTGCATGAACAGTTGTTAAGGCTTTGGGGGTTACCATTGACCGCAGTTTACTTTGAATGCATTAATGAATCAAGGGTACCAGACATAGTTTGGACTGTGATGATTTAATTTCCTTTTTTCTTTTTAATAAATTGAAAGAATAAAATGTCAGTCCCTTTATTTTTTTTATATTTCTTTTAACAGCATTTACCACAATTGTTACAACTGGCCCTACAGTGACACATGAGGCACCATCTACCACAAGGAGTGAGACATCACCAGTTACAACTTCTATTACCACAATTCCTGTCTCACATAATACTCAGGACATCACTATCACTTCCTCTACAATGTGTGTATGTGTATACAATGGGGCATCTCATACACCAGGTAATGTAATCAACAGGAAAGTGATAATTATTTAGTTATGGAAACAGATGGGTTAGTTTACTAAAGGCAAATAGACTGTACAATCTGCAAGTGTAGTTGCTCCAGAATTTAGTAAATAAGGGGGAGCTCTGCTGGCTTCTATCACCCAATCACATGCAAGCAAAAAAAAGATTATTTTTTTCCTGCATGTGATTTGGTATTCTTTGCAACTCTGAAAATCTCTGATTGCAAGCACATCTATAGGTTTTCATTGATTTATTATTGGCAGATATGTTAATGGTAAATTAATTTTTACATGTACAGCCAGAAGACTCAGATAAATGACTAAAGCAGGCCATACGTTATGTCATTTTCTTCCTTCCACCTCAGGTGAAAGGAAAGAAAATAGCCTTATTCCCCCATCCACACTGAATCCCTCCCATATCGTAATTGTGTTCTGTTGGCAGAGAGCGCAGGGAGCCTTTCTCGCCGGCAGAATACAAAGATCACTGCTGGCAGCTATAGCATGCAGAAAATACGAAAGGCTGGTTTTACTGAAGTCAATCTATAAATTGGCTCCAGTAAAACCAGCCTGCCCATAGTTGGATTGAATTTCTGCCGGTCTTCGCTGAACTCGCCGAGATTCGATCCATCTATGGCTGGCTTAAGGGAGTCGGAAGGTATTGTTGAGAAGAGGAAGCACAACTAATATGACTTGTTCAAGCTTTGAATAAAGTAGTAAAGGGATATAACCTCTTCAAGGTTGTTTTTTTGCCATATGTTTATCATTAGAGGAATACCCCTTCACTAATGCCGGACTTTTCCACAGCAAAGGTCCAACGGAAAGAATCCGTTGGACAATTCAATCGTTTGTGGGCTTCATCAGACCTTTGCTGTCCAAAACTTTAGAAATAGAACATGTTTCAAATTTTTTCTGCCGGAACTCTGCCGGAACCCAGTTCCTATGGAGAAATCCGATCATCTGTATGCTAGTCCAATGGATGAAAACCGATGCTAGGGCAGCTATTGGCTACTGGCTATGAACTTCCTTATTCTAGTCCGGTCGTACATCATCACGTTCAAATCCATCGGACTTTGGTGTGCTTGTGTGTGGCCAAGCCCGTTCCTTCGGAAAGTCCGTTGTAACTCCGCTGAAAGTCCACCAAAAAGTCTAGTCATGTGTACGCGGCATTACTGTCCCAGGAACAGGTCTTTAATGAAAATATTCTCCCTTACCTCTTGTTCTGAGGACAACGCTAAAATTGTGGATTTTCCCTCACTTTCTTGGTAACAGTTGTCACCAGTACAAATAGATAGCATGTAACTCCCAATTGGGACACAAATAGCAATAACAATTTCAGGGGTCTAACCTTCTCCATCTATCCAAAATTAAATGAAATCTTTTTTTTCTATAGAGATACATTTATTGATAACAGTTACTATAAAAGTGTATAGTGAAAGTGAAGTAAAGTTACTGCATTCACACATCTAAAATATATTAATCTGATATATAAAATAAAATGGTATTGTATGGATTTTAGAATACATAATGTACTGTTGTTGTAATATCCAAAAAGCTTAATGCCGCAATTATTATGATAATATTTGTTTTAAATGTCAGGTGAGATAACCAGCGGTGTAACTGATGACACTTGCTACAAAGTCATCTGTGATCCAGAATGTCAGACTCAAGTGCAGCATTGGCCTTGCTCAACAACACCTCCGACAATTAGTCCAAAAACATCATTTACTAGTATTCCAACTCCACCTTCAACGCAGTCAACAGCCACTACAACACCATCAACTACTCCAAGACAAAGCTCAACCACCATTACTAAAACCACAACTTTAACAACTGAAGTTAAGACAACACCTACTACCGGATGCATACTTGATAAACATTATAAAGTTAGTATATTTTTTCTTATGATTATTCTATTATGGGAACATACCACCTAAGTTAGAACATCCTGCTCTGGTTATTTTATTTGCTAGCCACAAATTTATAATCTATATAATGACCTATTAATGTAAGTTATAAATGTTGCTGATTTAGAGGCCACATCTCTTATATTCTTTCAGGATACATTATTTGTCCTTTTTCTGTTTAATTTGATTACTTCTCAGTAACCAAATGTCTTAATTCAGCCATTTAAGTCCTGGTCCTTATCTATTCAAGGCTTATATTACATTTACACAAATATATGTAAATTGATCTCTAAACTACATTATGGGTCTGAAATGAGAACTTCGCCTAAGTTAAGGGGCAAGTCACACTGTCTCATGTAACCCTCTGAAATTCTGTATTTCTCCAGGAAGATGAAGTCTGGTCATTGTGTAACTGCACCAAGGCTCGGTGTTTACAAAACAACACAATTGAGATTACGCAGATCAAGTGTGAACCACCTCCTAAGATCACGTGTGCCAACGGACGCCCACCAGTACCTGTTCCAGATGAAGACTTATGCTGCTGGCACTGGGAGTGTGAATGTAAGCTCTTCTAGTCATATTAAGCCCCGGTTCACACTGGTGTGACTTAGGATGCAACTTGAGACACTATGGGGGTGATTTATTAAAACGGGAGCATGACACAGCTGTGCATGGTAGCCAATCAGTTTATAACTTCAGCTTGTTCAATTAAACTTTAACAAAAAACCTGGAAGCTGATTGATTTCTATGCAGACCTGCAGATTTTGCACTCTCCAGTTTTAGTAAATTAACCCCGCAGTGTCGCATGACAAGTGAAATCACATTATGTGCAATGGTGACCATTCGAATTAGTGTGACTCAAGATGCTGTGACTTTACATTTACTTTACATTTACATAAAGTGTGAACCACCTCCTATGATCACGTGTGCCAATGGACGCCAACCAGTACCTGTTCCAGATGAAAACTTATGCTGCTGTTACTGGGAGTTGCAGATTTTGAACTCTCCAGTTTTAGTAAATCAACCCCACAGAGTCAAATGACAAGTGAAATTACATTATTTTCACTGGTGATCATTCCAATCAGTTGATTTAAAAAAAAAAGGTTCCTCCACTACTTTGGTGCAACTCCTGTGCAATTTCAGCCCCATAGACTTTTTTATGTTTAAATATACACTTTTTATTTATTTCATTGTATAGATATAAATAAACACAGTCACATATTAAAGTGGAGGGCCACCCTGAAAAAAAAAATACATAAAAAATTTGAAAAAAATCTGAAAAAAAAAAAGATTTTTTTTTTAACTTACCAGAAATGCCTGTTGCTAGGCACATCATCCTAATCTGCCTCTTCCTCCTCCGCGGAGATCTTCTGTCTTCTCTCCTCCGTGCAGCGTCTTCTGGGTAATGGGTCGTGCTGTGTTCTGGGAACTGTGTGTCCCAGAACACAGCGCGCCCCATTCACAAAGTGCTGTGCGACTCACGCATGCGCAGTAGGAAACGGGCAGTGAAGCCGCAAGGCTCCACTGCCTGTTTCCCTTAGCCAAAATGGCGGCGCCGGGACCCGAGACCGAGGGACGGGTCAGCCTCGGGCGGCCGACATCGCGGGCGCCCTGGTCAGGTAAGTGTGCTTATTAAAAGTCAGCAGCTACAGTGTTTGCAGCTGCTAACTTAAAAAAAAATAATAATAATTGAAACCGGCCCTCCTCTTTAAAAAGAAAAAACATGCTGTTCCTTTATCTATGCTCTATCCACTTATTTCCCCTACCCCTAAAAACCTTCCCACCGGAAAAAAAAAAAAACCCATTCCATACCCCCCTCCCTCCTTCCCTCCTCAATTCTCTACATCTTTTTCAATTCCTCCAGGTTCCCAACTCCCTGAACTCCCGCCATTTTCCCCCATAAATTCCAAAATCTCTCCAATGAATTTTCTTCTATATGGATAGTTTCATCTATAATTCTTATTGTTTCAACCCCTGCAACCAAGTCCTTCATACTTGGAACTTCCTAGGACCTCCAGAGACTCGGGATTATGCTTTTGGCTGCATTTAAAAGAAATGGAACTAGGGTATTCTTATAGTGAGGGGCCATTTTCCTTGTATCATTAAATAGACAATCCCAAGGATTCTTCTGTATCTGTTCTCCTGTGATTTGGTAGGTTGCTGCCAATTTTTCAAAAAAAGCTGCGCTGTGATAATCAAATTCAAAATCATTACAATTACAATTTTTTTTATTTTTTTTATTAGGTTGCTGCCAACATTCCCTCCCAGTAGGGTTGGATCTTTGTGCATTCCCACCAGAGGTGCGCAAAGGTCCCCGGGTCCCTTTGCCCCGATCCTGTGTGCTCTCGGGGGGGGGGGGGTCACATACCATCTAGAGGCGATTCAGTTTGCATTGTGCGCTATACAAGTATTTCATTCATTCATTCATCTTGCCAGGAGTCTATAGCACATTTCAACTTTGTATCTCCTGAGGAGTAGCAAGGAATTCTCAGGATTTTCCTTCTATGTTCCTGAGCGGGCCTATCTCCTCTTCCCATTTCCCCAGATATGGAGGGAATTCTGGTTCTATTTCTTGAATTAGTATCCTATAAATTTTGGATATACTTTGATTTAAGTTAAGGGGAGAGAAAAAAAATGTCTCTATTGTCCTCATCTGTCCTTTTCCCCGTAGCGGTTGTGGTATCAGCCCCATAGACTTAGTATCAATAAAAGCCCCTTAGCCCTGTATTTATTGTAAAATTGCTAAGTAAACAAAATGTCATTATCATGCGAGAATTTATTTTTTTCATTCAGGGCTATTTGATGTTTTAATCAAAGACAATCAGGGAAGCAGTATCTGCTATAGATTACAAACAATATTAATTGTTTAGTTGTAAAACAAATTTTTATATAAATCGTAACATAAAGGCCCCTTTCACAATGGGACGGGAGCGACATCGGCGGTAAAAAGGCGCTATTTTTAGCGCCACGTTACCTTAGTTTTAGCGGCACTATTCGGCTAGTGGGATGGTTTTAACCCCCGCTAGCGCCCGAAAAAGGGTTAAAACTGCCTGCAAAGTGCCACTGCAGCAGCGCTATTCCAGCAGTATAGCCATGCTGCCCCACTGATTTCAATGGGCAGGAGAGTTGTATACACCACTCCAAAGATGCTGCTAGCAGGACTTTTTTTGGCGTCCTGCCAGCGCACTGCTCCAGTGTGAAAGCCCTCGGGGCTTTCACACTGGAGAGACAGCAGCGGCTGTTTCAGGGCGCTTTGCAGGTGCTGTTTTTAGCGCTGTAGCACCTGCAAAGCGCCTCAGTGTGAAAGGGGCCTAAGATATACAACATCAGTTTAAACTATAAATACAAAAAATAACTTAAACAATTATAGTTTTGTTTAATTTATGGTGTAAAAAAGTGCCTGAAGTTTGAAAGGATTGCTTAATTCTTTGGCATATTAAAATGTAACTATAGGCAAAGCCTTTGTTTTGTCTTATAAAGTATAGAATAAGATAGAGAAGGGTTAAAACCTTTTCTTTTTTCTTTCTGTTATTGTCCCATTGGGGAGATTTGCTACCACTTCTTGTTCCAATGACGCAATTGGAATTACGTGGGAATCTTTTGAAATTGCTGAGAAATTAAATTTTAGACACGTGCACCCAATGGAAGAATCCTCTTCAACTCCTGTTCCAGTTCCATCTGTAAAACTTGGACTTCCCTTGATGTTTTGTATGGTGACAATAGTCTCCAGGACAAACGAAATGGTACATCTACCCGATAGGGACCCAGACTGCAACAAAAGCCCAACAGAGGTTTTAACCATTCCCTACTCTATCCAAAATTACAAAAAAGAGTAGTTTTATGTTTTTAGACATATTTTTATTTTAAAACACAGGTAGTCCGTCAACCACACACAGTTAAAAAGAACCTCCATATCATGTTTGCAATCTGCACATCCCGTTTGCAAATTACTTTGGCACGGATAAAACATTTTACTGCAGAAGAATTAGGTGTGTCCAGCATAAGTTAAATAAAAAAAAGACTGTGATATGAGATGTGAGATATCCCTCCTGGCTCTGTGGGCTGTCTTTGAGAGTTTATTTTATCTGTATCTTTATCTTCTTCTTCTTCCAGCCATTTTCTTAATGCCATTTTAAATCACATGTTCCAACCCACATTTGTCAAAACAAGAATGGCAAAAACAAGGCAATTTACAATAAGATTCAATGACAGTTTGGCAAATTGAGGGATAGTCAAAGCTTTCCACCTAACAAAACAGGCCTTGGTAGCAAATATTCATTTCAGACAATGCTTATCAAAGCATGTGATGGGGTGGTAGACAAAAATAGACAGTGATCTGACATGACTAATAAATTATATCTTACTATTTATTGTTTGTTATCTCTGTGATGTGAAGTTACTGAAAAAATTGCCCCATGCATATCTAGACTTACTTTAATTGTAGTAAAATATAGCGAGTATCAAAATAAGATGTAATTTGTCTTGTTTTTTTTTTTTCTTATAAAATCTGTTTTTCATTTTTTTAATCCCTTTTCCATCACAGTGCTGCTAATGGCCTTCAGCCACTACTTGTCTGTAGGCCCTCACTCTAATGTTGGCTGCTCATTAATGATCTGGTCTGGCATCCTAAAGTGAAAACAGTAGACCAAGTCTGTACAATTTGTTTCACAATGGGTGCTTGCAGTCTCCACGGGGACACATGTCAGGGTGACGGTGCAGGAGCACACTTGGAAGATAATTGTTATCTCATAGCAGGAAGTGTCCAAATAAGGCCCCTCTAAATATTTAAACCCTAAAAACTTAAGGCTGAATTTTAGGATGATTCGATTTTTTTTTATATACTTCTTTCCTATGCACAAAAAGTATGAGCAGAAAATATTCCCTGTACCTTACGCCTATTCTGAGATGTCACACTACTGTTAGTGCTCAATAAAGACTTAGGAAGAAACAATCAAGTTGCTGGCATTTCTTGCTATTCTGAGAAAATGATGTCTGTGACATCATCAATTTTCTTCTCATGCTACGGCTATGTTCTGCTGGTGAGGGGAGGGATCAGTTTAATACCCAATGCCACATCCAATGAGCGCTAAGCAATACATGAGGCTGTGACACAACTGGTGGCCCTGCTCAAGGAGAGAGCATAATGGTGACCAGTTATATGATCTAGAAGGCCAGGGTTCAGCTTTAAAAATAATAACATAATGCTCACTTTTCCATTCCCTTGAATATAGAAACGGTATACATATAAACTAGCATTCCTATCCCCTGTGGGTCAAAAAATTAGTTCAATGTGCCTCTCTCATATAAAGCATCAAAGGACAGACATTTGCACTTGCCACAACACATAAGACTCAGTTCACTATGCTATAATGACCTTTATTTACCATAACAACCTTTATTTTCAGCTGAAAATAATAACTGTAATGAAGGTATAGTTTAGTGCATTGGGCCCATTGAAGGAAAAGGGTACGAACTTTGAGTTTTGAAAATGTCTTCACAATAACATGTTGCTTAGCAAGAACAGCCCTTGGCTACCATTGTGGATCTTTAAGATAATTGTTGTGGACACTCTATTCATATCTATTTGGTGAAGAGTGGTTTGAGATGAATGAACTATCTAACTATTTCAACCAAGATTCACACAACTTTCTTCTAATATTCACACATTCTTTTCTAACTGACTTAAGCCGGGGGGGGGGGGGGGGGTGGCATCCCCCTGTCAGAACACAACAGCTCAGTGGGGAAGATCGCTGTACTAATGTTGGATGGATAGTACAGTGGCTCCAACCAGAACTGACCGTTTCTTTGTTCAACCTGCTGGGTTGTGCAAAAAAAAAAAAAGTGTAGTGTGTACCAGGCTTTAGGTGAAAATGTGTGACTCAGGGGTGAAAGTTGTGTGAATCTTGGTTAGAAACAGTGATGTGTAGACCCCTAAGCATTGCATGTTATGAATGCACAAGTTAAATCTATTTCTTAAATCGGGCTAATTGCATAGACAACAAAATAAGTTGGTTGTGCTAAGCAGCTTTAATGAAAAATATTAATTTTTTATCTAGGTGTTTGTTCAGGATGGGGTGATCATTATAGCACCTTTGATGGGACATATTACAGTTTCCAAGGCAACTGCACATATGCTTTGGTGGAGGAGATAGAAAAGAAGACAGATAATTTCGGAATTTATGTTGATAACTTTGACTGTGGATCAAACGATCGTGTCTCCTGTAGTCGTAATATTATTATCCGATATGAAGCTCAGGAAATCCAAATGAAAAAGAAGAGTTTGCCTCATACCAATGTCCAGGTAAGATCATGTACAAATATACTACGAGGGAGATTTATTAAAACTAGTATACACAGAATCTCATGCAGCTGTGCTTAGTAACCAATCAGTTTGTAACTTCAGCTTGTTCAATTAAGCTTTAGCATTCAAACCTGGAAGTTCAGGTTTTTCTATGCACAGTTGCACCACATTCGATTGCACCAGTTTTAGTAAATCCCCCTCTCTGTGTTGCCCCTTAAACTAGAAGTGGATTGAAGGGGGTAATGATGTGTGTGCATAACCTTTTGCATAATGTATTATATATACAACAATAAACAATAGCCACCTTGCTGTTGCTGTTTCTTAGTGTAGACAGTCCCAATAAAATTCTTTTTTATGTAGTTTTCACAGAGCTGTTCAGGTTTTAACCTTGCGCCAACCAGCTTTATTATTTTTGTATCATGAAACAGACATAGGCATTATTTGCAAAGAAAACTGAACAGTTTCCAAGATTTAGATGGAGTGTTCATATACTTTTGGCCATATAATATATACACCTCCATTTTGTACAATTCAACAGAATCCATTGGGGCTATTTATTATAATTTAGTGAAATTTGAAAAAGGTCTCTTTTTTGCAGGTTTTCATAAATGGTGAAGTTGTTGGTGTGCCTTATAAGAAATACGGAGTAAAAATTTATAAAGTTGGTATTAATCATATTGTGGAAATTCCCGAGTTGAAGACTAATGTCACTTTCAATGGAGAGGATTTTTCTGTCAAAGTACCATCTAATGTTTTCGCAAAAAACACACAGGGACAGTGCGGTAAGCTTTGTGACCTGATTATTCAATATGTGATTTTTATGCTATTTCATATAACAATTACTGTGTAAAATGTAAAACAAATTAAATATGGGGAGATTTTTTTGCTTTTGGGAATTAGTTGAATACATTTTTATTTGCAATTGTCCTTTTCACTTTTTGTTAGGACCAATCAAAGGTATACAAAAGAAAATAAAAGTTGCATGTGATCTTGTGGTTCTCAGTCTTTTTATCATCATGCTCCTAACAGGTTCTCCTGGCAGAATGGAAAATCATGGTAGTCACACGATCGGGAACCACACATACAGTAGTGGTTCTCTGTCCTGTTTCTATGACCTTAGGCTGGTATAAACCCAGTTCATGTGGTAAGAACTGGACTTAGCCTGCAGCTGAGCACTCCAGGTAGAGTTCTTACCACATCAACTGGGTTTCTACCCAGTATCTATGTGTGGTTCCTGATCATGTGATCACCATGATTTGTCACCCCTTTTTTTACATATGCTTTGTCTTCTGCGTGAGTGCTTAGCTTTTCTAAGCGTTTGGGAAGGCTGTAGTTTATAGACTTGTGTCCTTAAGACAAGGTCAGTATCCAATCTGTGTGGGTACCAGACATGTGATCATTAAGATTAGCCAATGTGGGACAAACTTTAGCTTTGCCTGAAGTTTTGTGTTCCTTTGTGAGGTGGAGCTCTGAATGCCCATCCAGCTCTTCACAAAATGGACTTATGACCACTAAGTGGGATAACAGTTTTACCTACAAATTTTGACAAAATTTATTTGCGTAATTGGGTATCCTGGGTTCTGGTGAAGACAGATGCCTGCTAATGTACTCAAATAGAAGTATACTTATTTACCCATATTAAGGTAGCTGAATGATTACTTTAGGGCCCCTTGGCATCTGTCTGGTGATTTGTGTTACCGAACACTTGTTAACATGCCTTGAGGTAAGGCAGCCCAGTAATTTCATTTTGATTAGTTGATTATTGATTATCTAGTGCTCTGTTGTATAGTTTAGTAGATTTTTATACTTTATAAAAGGACTGGATGACAGAATACACATAATTACAGAAAATAAAGGGTGGACTTACAGATACAGTTATGAATGCTTAATTCCTGCACCCAGCTTTATTTGTTATTTCATTCATATGCAGGTACTTGTAGTAATGACCAAACGGATGACTGCAGAACAAGCAGTGGAGAGATTGTTTCAAGCTGCGCAGCTATGGCTGACACCTGGATTGTGCATGACTCAAATAAACCCACATGTGATCAGCATAAGCCTACACAACCCCCTCCAACCACTGGGCCCTCTGTTGTTTGTCCTCCATCACCAATGTGTGACCTCATGATGGGACCGTAAGCATTTACAGTCTTCAATTCTGTTTGTAGAGGTGTCAGAAGAAATGTCTGTTTTTCCTCCAAGTATATTCCTAATATACCTTAATTAATCGAGGTTATCTAACCAAATTGTTGTAGATCTTTCTTCGACTTACTCTACAGATGCCATATGAAAATATTAGATTTTGTATCACTTTCTGTTCCGAGGACAGTGGTCTCCTGACAAATTGAAAGAGATAATCTACCCAAGGGACTCTTAGAAATTGGATTTGTTTTTCTTTTTTTTTTAAGTTTACTGCACTACTAAAGTGGCCCTTTGCACTTTCTATCAATTCAGTATAAGCCCCCTCAGCATGTCTGTATAAGGATGCTCAGTGTTTCTTTGGAATAAGTTGATTTTAAAATAAGTTTTATTTATTTGTTAAAAATAATAATAATCTAATCCTTTAGGAAGCAAACTAGTATGAAGGTAGGAGAGTCCTAAGCAACTCAGCAATAAAGACTGTTTCTTAATTAAAAACAGCTGAAAACTCAAAGCAGCTGCAGACTTTGTACTTCTCAGCCTTCTAAGCTTTATGAATAGAGCCTAGCACTAGAGTCCCTGCCTCCCCCCCCCCCCCATACCCATTAACAAATTGCTGTTTTAATATTGTGTCCCAGTCCTTTATCTGATAAGGATCCATGCTCCATGCATACATTTCAAATTTTGATCCTAGAGAGTCCAAAAATACAATGCTATAGTCTGGATTTACCTTTAGGTATTTATTGCCTGTACGCAAACAAAAACAAGAAATACATTTTCCTTGCATAGTTATACAATAATGATTTACTGGTCAATTAGAATGTAATTGTATTTCTTTTTCTTGTGTTCCTTCTCCCTTAAAAGAGTTTTTCAGAAATGCCATGAGATAGTCCCACCAAATGATTACTACCAGGCATGTGTTTCTGATAGCTGCCATGGCGCCAGCTCTAACATGCCATGCAACAGTTTGCAGCACTATGCTCTACTCTGCGGAGATCATGGAATTTGTATTGACTGGAGAAGTCAAGCTTCTGAATGTCGTAAGTTTCATATTGAATACTTTATTTGAATGATTTTTTATACTCAGATATGGCCTTAAAACACTGAACATAATTGTGATGCTCAAAAATAAGGTAGATGCTGGTGCCTCAAGTATTACATAAAAAAAAGCATTTAACTTCCTTTTATATCACAATATTAACAACAAAGATTTAATTGCAGCATGTTTTGGGTGAAATGCTATAATGTTTTTTAACACAGTGTAGGAAATTTAGAAATACACAACAGGTAGTAGAGGTAGGGGTACATAAATCAGATGCCTCTCTGATGTACTTTTATCTCTTCCATCTATAATAATGAGTTTGTGATAAATGGGTTTGCAAAATACATGAAGTAATGCTGTCCCCTTTATGCTTAGATCCCTCCTGCAACATTTTGCATGCATTCTTTGTTATTAAGTTGTTGTTTACTTTTGTTATTTGTCTTTACATCATTTAGGCCCACTTGCTAAATTAAGCACAGTGCTACTCCCAAACTATTTGAAGTGTAATGGGGGCATATTAAAATAAAGATGCTAATTGTTCACACATAGCAGTAATAATAACAGTCCAATACTGGTCCAACATTCAAACATTTGACTTGATCAACCACAGACATCTTCAATATGTTATTGCTTTTCATTTAGCCATGGAGTGTCCATCTCACCAAGTCTACAATGCCTGTGGTTCAGCTGCTCCAAGAACTTGCCAGACCACGTAAGTGTCTATATACTACACTGCATGCTTAGTAAACCTACAATCATTGTGCAACAAAGATGAGCTTGGATTTTATAAGACTATTGTCATTAAATTGCAATATTGATGATTGTGGCTAACAGAATTGAAATGTGCTAGACTGGTGCTAGCATGACAGAGGAAACACTAGGTTAAACAACGTTCTAAGCCAGATATTACTGAATCGATAAAAATAGCTCCAGGACTAAAGTACACATAGAATAGACAATCAAGAATGATCAGTGTTGTCAACTGATGGTGGATGATGACCGTTGAGCTTCAGGGGACTGAAAAAATCTGGTCTTTTTGAGAGTTGCTAAAGGGGTAGATCAGGCATTATTAATTGGTGGACCGCAGATCTTGGCTGAGTCAATGTCTTATCTGGACCACTAAAGTCCAGCCATTTAAGTGCTGTTCTGCCCATAGACATCACTGCCGCCGCTGTCATTCTCACAGAAATGAAGATGTGAGGCGGGACATGTTCCCCAGCCACAGAGATGTGAACCTAGTCTAAGAGGACAGGGGGCTGTGATATGAAGGATCTGACTCGTAGCACAAACATGAAATTCGGACCTCTACTGGATGAAAATTTTACTTAATGGACCTCCGTGAATTTTACTTCAATACCTCTGGGGTAGATTTTGCAGTGCAAGCAACTTCCATTCAATAGATTTTGCAATTGCTACAGTAAGCTGACAGTTACTACAAACAGGTAGCAAGGGCAACAAGGTGCAGTAAAGAATGGGGATGAGGACACAAGTGATACTCAAGCAAGACCAGACAGAGTTAGCTAAATGAAAAGCAGAGGATACTAACAGGGGCTAGATGGCTACCACACAGAGAATGTGAGACAATAAAAAACACTGACCAAATAAAAGCCAGAGGGAGACATGAGACACAAATGTAATGATCTAGATCACAGGGTCCTGGGGAACTAAAGAAAAGGATGAGAACAACGTGAAAGATGACAGGAAAAAAAACAAGGTAAACATATCTGACAGAGAAAATACAGATGTCTCCTGAATGAATAGCAAAGGAATAGATACCCAGGAGGTTTTTGGGAGATCAGAAAAATGGGAATACCAGACAGCACAATGTGGTGATATAATGTAATTGTACAGACAAGTGAAGATACTTAAACACGGTTGTAGTAAGAACACAATTTAACAGATTCTGGGTTAAAAACTCCTAAGGCCGCGTACACACGGGCGGATTGTCTGCCCAACTAAGTTCGTCAGACAATCCGACAGACAGTCCGTTCAACTTTTGAATGAACGGACTTGACCACACACGATGAACAGACAGTCCGCTGAAAACTTGCGCGATGATGTGTACAGCACGTACGACGGGACTAGAAAAACGACGTCCAATACACTGCAATGCAATCTTCGACCGTGTAAATCCTTTCTGAGCATGCGCCATACTTAGTCCGTCCAACTTGCCTACACACGAGCGGACTGTCCGCTGAAACCAAGTTTGGACGGACAAAACCAAGTTTGGACGGACAAAATTACGGAAATTCCGAAAGACAAAGTCTGTCAGACTGTCCGCTGAAAAAGTCCGCTGAAGCCCACACACGAGCGGATTGTCCGCTGAAACACGGTTCAGCGGACTAAGTTGGGCAGACAATCCGCCCGTGTGTACGTGGCCTAAGAACCCACAACCACCAATAGCCACCCTGAAATATGTTAAAAACAATGACTTATTGATGTACTTAGCAAAGTTGAAAGAGTTTAAACAATCTTCAGCTAAAGAATGTTCTTCAAGTATTTGCAAACATATAGAAAATTGGGTTTGAGTTGAAGTTATGAGCTATGCCGTCCATTTTGTTGCAGTGCAAGTTTTCTATATGTTTATGACACTATAGCATTACTGACAAAAAAGTATTTTTCTGCTATTTATATGAAATCATTATGTTAATTTAAATAAACACAATGTATATGTACTTATTGTGTTATGGTGCCATTCTTTTGAATGGAACCTTAATGTACTAAAGTGCGATGCAGTGGATCACTGCACAGAACTATTAATTGAATCCTAATACATGTTATCTTCTAGTCCAGAGGAACAATCAACAATGAAGAGTGATAAACGTGTGACTGAAGGGTGTTTCTGCCCTGTGGGTACAATGCCATTCAGCCCTGCATTGGATGTTTGTGTATCTACCTGTGGTAAGTAGTCATGTTCTGTCAAAGGGCAACTAAATTACTAACAACAATGCTGTATATATACCAAATGAGGGTGAAATATTCTCTTAGATACCAGAAACTTTCTATAATATTATGAATATCTTAGCCCTTGTACACATGGTCGGAGATTCCGACGGAATGTGTCCGATCGGACCGTTTTGTCAGATAATCTGACTTTGTGTGGTCTTCATCGAACTGTTTCCGACGGACCAAGTTTTTCAACTTGTCGGTAAAATTTTCCCGACAACATGATCCGATCGGACCTTGTCCGATCATGTGTAGAGAATTCTGATCGGACAAAGTGCCACGCATGCTCAGATCAAATTCCTACACCAAAGCTATTGCCTACTAGCCTGAATGTAGTCCCGTCGTAACGAAATAATGTCATCACGTTCTGAACGATCGGATTTTCCGACAACTTTGTCCGACCGTGTGTATGCAACAGTTTCGGACAAAATCCGTCGGACAAAATCTGACGGATTTGGTTGTCGGAATGTCCCACCGTGTGTACAAGGGCTAAGACTACCTTGCCAACAGTGTAACAACAATGCAGTGTAGTTTCACTGCAGAAGAAACAGTGTTGTCTTCTTGTTAAAAGGAAAATAATAGAGCTTATGGCATGATCAACAGATAAAAAAAATGATGCCACAGGGAGGACTCAGAAAAACAAAAACTGCTGTGCTAAGTATAGTGACAGACTTCCTCATATATGTCATATCTAATATTGCCCAAAGTTACAATTTGGGTATTATCCCCACACCCGTTCTTCTAATATTCACCTTCCCTTCACTCTCTTTAAGCCCCAAATTGTACTTGTAGGAGCTACACTGGGCTAAGGACTCCTGCCCCACATGACAACTCTTGGGCTTGGCAATCAGGTTAGGAGGCAACCATTGATGCATTATGGTACAAAGGGAATGAGTCATCTGCTCCCCTATACCAAGAAGTGCCAGGTATTTTTGTTAGCTCTAAAGGATGGACATAGCAGTGGGAGAGCAGCGGTGAGTATAAGCAGTAGGGGCTCAATTAACAAAAGCCATTGCTTTGCCTAGCTTGCCACCCCTCACAAAACATACAGTATATATATATATGTTATACTTAGTTTTTTTACACAGAAATAAACATTGGGAAATCCTTTTCCCCGGCCATCTTTTATTACCTAATAGACACTTTGACATAAGGCATGATCGTAGATCTAACACTGTCTTTCTTTCAGGATGTGTTGGACCTGACAGGATACCACGGGAGGTATGTCCTAGTATGGATTACAATTTCTGTCTTCTGATTTTCTGATATCAGCACTAACGCCTACACTGCTTTTATAGCACAGTGCCAAAGCTGCCTGTACCAGTCTCACTTTTTTTTTGTTCATTTTGGTTAGAGTAAGAGAGGGTTATATAATCCCTGTAAGTTTTTTGTCATATATGCCACATTGGGGAGATTTACCTTCACTTCCTGTCCCATAGCCAAACAGGAAATCCCTGAAAATTAAGGGAATCTCTTGGGCCCCTAGGAAACCATAACTAGTGTGCCCATTGGAAAATGTATCTTCTATTACTTCTTTGGGAACAACCCAAAATTAAGATTTTTTTTTCTTCTAATTTTCTTTTACCTTCACTTTCAATGAAAATCATAAACAGGACAAATCAAGAGGGTGAATCTCCCTAATGAGAGCACAGATAGCAATAAAAATCTAATAGGTGTTCTGATCCATCTCTACTCTGTACAAAACTAAAAAAAAATGTTTGCCTTTAGTTATACTTTAATACAGTTTTAATGACTCTTTCAATTCACAGTTTCTATCTAAATCATTGATCTGTTTTTAAAGGAGTTGTAAAGTCATACTTTTTTTTTACTTAATGCTTTCTATGCAAAAGCCTTCTGTGTGTAGCAGCCACCCTAATATTTACCTGAGGTCACTCTCTGTCCAGCGATGTCCACGAGTGTCTCGGCTGTCCAAAAATCTCTCTTCTCAATTGGCTGAAACACAGCAGTGGCATCATTGGCGCCTGCTGCTGTCAATCAAAGTCAGTCAGCCAATCAGGAGACAGAGAGGGTGGGGCCGGGCCGCAGCTCCATGTCTGAATGGACACAGGGAGCTGTGACTTGGCTCGAGTGCACCCATAGGAAGCAATTTGTTGTGGAGGCCTTAACAAGAGGGAGGGGCCAGGAGAGCCGAAGAGGGACCTGAGAAGATGAGGGTCTGGGCTGCTCTGTGTAAATCCACTGCAACAGAGCAGGTAAGTATACCAGGTTTGTTATTTTTATTGAAAAGAAAACAAGACTTTACAATCATTTTAACCCTGGGTGATTGAGGGAATGGACATATCCTCAAATCCCTAGTGGTATCCAATCTAAATTAATTAACAAGAGTTTTCCTGCACAGTTTGGAGAAGAGTTCCAGTCTGCCTGCCAGCAATGTGTTTGCAGAGAAGGTGGTAGCGGCATCACTTGCCAGAAACGCCAATGTTCCAAAGTGAAACCCATCAAGTGTGATCTGGAAGGTTTCTATGCTGATGTTCAGACCAATCATCTAGACCCCTGCTGCAATGAATCCGTGTGCAGTAAGTGTTGTATGCATCGTGTTTCATTGTTGTTATAAGGTGATGTTCACACAGGCACAGAAAAAGGTCTCTTTGATATAAAATTCCAGTTCCACTATGTGATTTGGTCACCTTACCTGACACTACATCTGAAAGGGAGCAGTCAGTTATTTGACTTAGTGTACAATCTGTAGTGCTTCACATCACATTGATTTGAATGTTGCATTCAACATTTGGCATAAACCTCCTGATGGTTGATTGCCACATTTCCACCTACAGACTCTCCACTGGGACAGAATTTGAAAATCAGGTGGAACGGCAAGCAAAGCGATAACACTATACATTGTTTTTCTATCCATCTATGCAGCACTGCTTTCCTCAAATAAACGGCTTAATATTTTCATCTATCTGAAAACATGTAGAGGAGTTACATGTTTTGTTCCTATGTATGTGCCCATTCCAACACCTCAGCATGTCTATACTAAGTATGCTGAAGGTTGGAAAAAGGCTCTTCTGATAGGGTACATTGCAAACTTTTTGTGCTTTGCAGTGTGTTAGATACACTGTTATTCAGCCCAATGTTGTATACTGTGTGGACAGAAACACATAACTGTTCAGAACCAAGTTCAAGTATGCAAACTAGACACTCTCTAGATGCCATGATTAAAGCTGGCTATTATTAGGGATATTAGCAACTGCTCATTTAAACATATTTTTTTTTTGTTTGTTTGTTTTATGCATAACTCTGTGTGATGGGCATCATCTTGCTGACTGTAACAGATCCAATACTTGGCATAGGGAGATTGGCTACCAGTAGTCTTTCCAAATCATAGCTTTAAAGAAGCAGGTCTCTGGGTTGGGGCATGGTGGTGACTGTGCTTTAGCAGCTATATTCAACTTTCAATCAGACTCTATTTAACTACAACTCAATAGCTAATGTATAACAATGTAAATCCTGGCTCCCCTTTACTGGCTGTTTAGATACTGTAAAAAGAATAAAAAAAGAATTGCGTTTGTAACATATCTTTTTGCTCCTTTTAGGGACTGATCACACATAGTTTGTTTTCATGCAGAAATTGTAGACACATAGAATGATTTATGTAGTCATTCTGTAGATAACTGCAGAGCTGTGTCTTCAGCATAAATTATTAATTAACCTTTTAAGTCTAAGCAAACCATATTGAACATGACAGAGTACCATTACGAAATAGACTTCCATTGACAATTGTTAACCCTCTGTCCAGTCTTATTGTGTAAAAGCTGGGAGAAAAGTTGACATACACAATTAGGTGGATATATAGAAGTTTTATTGACCACATTTTTACTAGGTGAGGGCTGACTAAAAGTCGACAATCAATAAATAAACAATTTAAAAATCCATACATGAAAAGGAAACTTGGGCCATTTCTCTATGAACTATTTTTTCTTTTTTTTTTTACATTAACAGAATGTGATCCCAAAAAATGCTCAACAAATCCTCCTATCTGTGACCTTGGCTATGAAGCTATTGGTGACATACCAGAGGGACACTGCTGTACTGTATATACTTGTGGTAAGTTCAGAGTACAAGTTATGTTGTAAACTGAAGATGTAGAAAAAGAATGTTGAAAATAGGAATTATATAAAACTGGAGAGAGATAAGAAGGATTGTAAAGCTAATAGGGTTTATGAAAGGTTGAACTTCAGAGATACCAATTGATTATCTTCAGGAGTAACTGTCAGGTTATAAGTGATAAATCTGCAACTTCCTCCATGGCGTCTTTTGATTAAACACTGAAGGCTTCCACTGCTTCTTATTCTTTTTAACATGGAGTAGACAGTGTAGGGGAGGCTGCCAGTATTGGAGACATAGGAACAACTGGCACAGTGACCCAGGTGAAAACCAGGTTACAGACATCATGTTGGAAGTGCGTATTGTACATACAATAACATCTCATCTGTAAGTTTGAATACTGCCAAACTTTCTATTTTGAACAAAAGATTATTTATTTTTTGTCCTAAAGCAAGGGTGGACATATATGTTCTTAAACAAGATCTATAAGACTTTATAGAAAATCAGATCTTAAAGCAATTTTATTTGGGATGTCCTTTATCATCAATGGTCTATGATTATTGGGTGTACAAAATAGAAGCAATGTGGTATCACTAGCATTGTTTCATGGCAGTTGAATTGTTTATAAGAAGGATAGAGACAAATGAACACATATCTAGGAATTGTACTAGAGAACAAATAGAAGATTTACACTCCTTATCTGCTCTGTGAGATATTATTATTATATTATTATCAAACCAGCAGTTAAGGGAGGTTCTGTTATTGTGATAAATATGATTGCTTATGAGAAGGAAGTTATAAGACAATTATATGATAGTTCTGTGTATTCTCCTGTACAAGGTAATCCCGCTGTTAAGGTACAAAATAAGTTAAAGTGGTAGTGAAGTGTTTTTTTTTTAACTTGTACCTACAGGTAAGCCTATAATAAGGCTTATCTGCAGGTACAGGGAATATATCCCAAACGTGCACTGTTTAGGAGATATTCACATTGTATGCAGTCGGTGACATTACCTGGGTATGCGCTCTGAAGGGACAGCATACCGGGGCCGCCCCTTTAGAGCTCCGTGCCGCGGCCCAAAATCCTGCACGCATGCATATGAGTGATGTCATCGCAGCTTGGCCAATCAGACTGGAGCACTCAAACCCAGAAGGAAGCCTTGTCAGCGGTAACTGTTGGAGGGCTTCGTTCTAAAGTATTTCATAAAGTGCTAGTATGCAATGCATACTAGCACATTATGCCATTGTCTTGCTGAGTTTTCTTTTTTTTCTTAAAGGAGCAGTTTACTACTGCATATAACAACTAAAGTTTTGAATCAGGATATTATTAGTAATGAAATTATAACATATTTTATTCCAAAGTATCCTGCTACACTGATTTTTTTAGATTGTTTCCAAAAACATAACAATCCTTTACATCTACCTGGGAGACACATAGTGGCATGCATGAATTTTATCAATGTGTGTTCCTACAGCAAAATATCTAGTTAGGTATTTTTCTCCTGTGATACAGGGTAAAAAAAAAACAAATATACAGGATACAGGTGTTTTTTTTTTTTTTTACACCAAAAATATCTTAGTATACGTTGACGGCATGCTAGTCATTTGAGATATATCTAATTGGTATACTAACATCCAAAATGATTTGGGTATACATGCATGTCCATGGCTTCTTGAGGCATCTAAATTGTATAGTTGTGCCCAGATTGAGGACATAAGGTTGTTTTTGCAAATAATTATTTTCTTTTGAAGCATCAGCAGGTATGAGGTGCATCAATAGGCTCACATGAAGCCCCCCCCCCATGCTAACTTATTTATGAATATGATTGAGGTTTATTATTTTTTATCAAAAGTTTTATTTCAAGATTACTGCTTATGTTGATAACACTTTATTGACGATATTTTTCCTGTATTGGGTGGTGACAGTGAGTACTTATTTGATAAATATCTAATGTGTTTGGTTCTGTATTTAGAGTTTAACATGATGTATGATAGGGCTTCTATTTCTTTTCTTAAAACATGGATATCAATAAGAAGAGAGAAACTTATAAGTGATTTGTTTACTAAACCAACTGACCGTAATCAACTGCTTAATTTCACTAGTTTTCACCCTTTGGGTGTGTTTAAATTGATAGCACGCAGGCCATTTCTGCTAGTTTTAGAAAGTTCTTACAGAGGAAGACCTACTAGATAAAAGCTTAAACGATATGGAGCGTAAATAGAATACTAGGGTGTTTCCACTTACTATGCTTAGAAGAAAATGATCTCAGGTGGATAGGAAGGTTAATAATATTAAATACAACAGAATGGCATTTGTTACACAGTATCATCTGTTTTTTTTTTTGCTTAACTTCTGGGTTTCACCATCCCCCAAACTTCACATGTGAGCTAGCCCTTAGATCTATTGACTGCCTTACTCATGAGTCAGTTCAGGATGCTCTTCCAATAAGTGTTCCTAATTGACTATATGATGGTGTTTAATTACTTTATATCTGGCTCCTGTGTATGTATAAATGTTGTTAAGCTCTGTAATCTTATTTGTGTAGTGTTCCTACCTTGAGGAAGGACATCAGGTCCAAAAGCTTGCACTGTAATGCAACACTGATATTAATTTTGTGCACGTTGTATTACTTTGTATTGAATAAAGAAAAGGAGTGCTCCAACCCTGGACTTAATCTATATATACTGTATCTATATGTTTTATGTATTTGCTCTGTTCTTTTACAGTGAGGAAGAAGGTCTGTGTGCGTGAACAGGCAGAATACTTGGTAAGAACTAAAGGAAAACACTTCTAAATAATTAAGTAGAAGATTGATGTGGTGTTTCTTACTGTAAATACATGTCACAAAAACTGATTAGGATGCAATTAAAATCAGACAACATAATCCCTGATTCCCTTCCATTTCAATTGGAAAGGGAATTGGAATTCAAATTGTTGTTTTGCGCCCAATTGATGAACTGAAATGGTATATTTTATTATTCATATTCTCACAACTATCTGAGGTTCTTGCATATTGATTATCTACTCAGTGTTACTTCACATTCATTTTTATACATCCAATACTATTGGCTATTGAGTACTTTGTTTTACCTATGACCCTGAGGAGGGGATATTGTATTGGTATTGATATAAGATATTGATATGGAGATGTCCTTATGTTTTTTATAACCCTGCAAATGGGGGTATTTTTGAAACTTTTGGATCCCCCCCCCCTCTTTTATTGGAATATAGTTGTATCTGGACCTCTTATCAGTGGTGAGGACTGAGGAGCTTCAATTTCCCTTTTTGTTACAAGACAGTGGCCTAAAGGCATATACTGATATATGTAAATGTTGATATCAGAGTTTCTTAACCATTTTAAGACCAGGCCTCTTTTTTAGACTCTGTGTTTACAAGTTAAAAACATGTTTTTTTGCTAGAAAATTACTTAGAACCCCCAAACATTACAAATTTTTTCTAACACTATAGAGAATAAAATGGCAGTCATTGCAATACTTTTTGTCACACCTTATTTGCGCAGCGGTCTTACAAGTGCACTTTTTGGGGAAAAAAAATCACTTTTTTGAATAAAAAAAATAAGGCAACAGTAAAGTTAGCCCAATTTTTTTTGTATTGTGAAATATAATGTTACACCGAGTAAATTGATACCCAACATGTCACACTTCAAAATTGCGCCCGCTTGTGGAATGGCGTCAAACTTTTACCCTTAAAAATCTCCATAGGCTACGTTTAAAAAAATTCTACAGCTTGCATGTTTTGAGTTACAGAGGAATTCTAGGGCTAGAATGATTGCTCTCACTCTAACCATCGTGGCGATACCTTACATGTGTGACCACCGGTTTGACAAAGGTTTGACCACCATTTTCATATGCAGGCGCTACTCATGTATGCGTTCGCTTCTGCACGCGAGCTCGTCGGGACGGGCCCTTTAAAAAAAATAAAAAATTTTCTTATTTATTTTATTTATTTTTACACTGTTTAAAAAAAAAAATTGTCACTTTTATTCCTATTACAAGGAATGTCCTCTTAAACGTGAGCTCTGGGGTCAAAAAGTCCTCAGATCTCATATTTGAGCTTAAATGCAATAAAAGAAAAAAAAAAATTGTTATTTGAAAAAAATGACAACAAAAAAATGTGCCTTTAAGACATCACTTCCGCCCTGCTATGGTATGGAGACAGGTGGGTGCTATCTCCACACCCAGCCATGGACAGGTCCTGATCGCCTCCACGGCAGAGGGCAAGGGAGAGCGGCTGGAAGGGGGGTGGCCCCTCTCCCGCCACCGATAACGGTGTTCTCACGGTGAATCCCCCACAGAGAACACCATTATCGTAAACAGGACCGCTGGCTCAAAAGATGGATACCTCGGTTGTGGCAGCAGCTGCTGCCGTTACCGGGATATCCATCTTTAAAGTGCTGACGTATATGTACAAGAGCTGGTATGCAAAATTGATCTCTTTAGTAAGCAGGCATGGTGTTGGGTTTACAAATATTGCACATGTTTCAAGTTGGGACTGTTTTCCAAACAATACAGTGTAGGAGATACAATGATATCTACATCCTAGACTACATTATAATATATAATATAATCTCATCTGGAAGCTTCTGATTACCTTTACATATCCCCAGTGAATGAAAACCCTCAGTGAACACAGAAGCTGTAGGTCTAGTCTAGTTGGCATCTGTATATGTGCATTATGTGCAATGCTGTCTTGATGATTCTATTACACTAGCGGGGAAAGTGAAGGAAGTTATACTAGTGATTTTATGCCAATAAAACCTGTGCTTTCTAGAAATAAAGATATATACTATGTGATTGTATACATAGTTAAGTAATTCTGTATTATATATATCTGCAGCCTGGATCTCCAGTGTACTCTGATAAGTGCCAGAACTGTGTGTGCTCAGAAAATGCCAGCACCCCTACAGGGATAGAGATACAATGTACACCTGTGCAGTGCAATATACAGTGTTCGGTGGTAAGTACTGGCTAACTGCAAATTAGTCTAACATGTCTATTATGAGATCACAATCTGCAATAAACTGGTTGCATTACATTTCATTGTATTTAAAGGTGCTCATTGTCATGACAGTCTTTAACCACTAGAGATCCACGTTATAGCCGAATGATGGCTACAGTGCGGATCTGCATTGCCGGGACTACGTCTACTGATGTTGTCTTGTGCACGAGTGGTCTGTGCACGAGCAGTCAGGGCACGTGACGTGCTCTGTGGTCAGCAACTCTGTGGTGAGACTAGCTAGATCACAGATCGGAGTAAGAGGTTGATCCCGACCCCTTACCACGTGATCAGCTGTCAGCCAATGACAGCTGATCATGTGATGTCAACACATCTGGTAATCGGCTATTTTTTCTCCTCGCACTGTCAGTGCTCCTCAGTGCCCACCTGTGCCTCCTACAAGTCCCACCTAGCAGTAGGCAACAGTGCCGCCTACCAGTGCCCCCCAGTGCCACCTGCCAGTGCCCACAGTGCCATCTGTCAGTGCCCATAATCAGTGCCTGAACAGTGCTGCACATCAGTGCCACTTACCAGTGCCCATCAGTTCCCATCAGTGGCACCTATCAGTGCCCATCAGTGCCATCTATCAGTGGTACCTATCAGTTCCCATCCATACCACCCATCTGTGTCACTCATCCATGCCACCCATCCGGGCCCATCAGTGCCATCTTATCATTGGCCATCAGTGCCACCTTATCTGTGCCCATCAGTACAGACTTATCTGTCCCCATCAGTGCCACCTTATCTGTGCCCATCAGTACCGACTTATCTGTCCCCATCAGTGCCACCTTATTTGTGCCACCTTAACTGTGCCTATTAGTGCCCATCAGTGCAGCCTATCAGTGCCCACCAGTGCCGCCTCATCAGTGCATATCAATGAAGCAGAAAAATTACCTGTGTGCAAAATTTTATAACAAACTATTAAACATTATTTATTTTTTTCAAAATTATTTTCCATCTTTTTTTGTCTGTTTAGCAAACAATAAAAGCCCCAGCTGTGATTAAATACCACCAAAAGAAAGCTCTATTTGTGGGAAAAAAATGATAAAAATTTAATTTGGGTACAATGTTGTATGACCACGCAATTGTCATTCAAAGTGCGTCAGCGCTAAAAGCTGAAAATTGGTCTGGGCAGGAGGGGGGTTTAAGTGCCCAATAAGCAAGTGGTTAATTGATAAACCAATGACTGTGGAGCAGTGCACAACAAAACTGCCAAAATGATTGGGCAGGTCAGGACGCTATTATTTTTTTCTGGTGCTGGGGTAATAAGTGCACAGGTCTACCCCTCATCTGCTTTTCCCTGATGGGCAGCTAAATATTTTTGTTAAAAAAATCAATCGGCCCAGAATACCTTGTGAGACAATAGGACCATCCATGTACACCTTAACCATCATCTACTGTCTAAGACCAACTAAGGCCAGCCATGCATGGTTCAAATTTTAGCCGGTTCAGCAGGAAACCATAAGAAATTCGAACTGTTAATGGGCAAGCTGAATGCGCCAAGTTGATCGATCGTTCAACTTGGGTATAACCAGCCTGCTGAATTCTCTTGCAATTATTGCTAGTTGCTGTTATAGCTGCTAGCAATAATTACTGTCTTCCACCACCCACCCCCACCCTCCCGCTGGGAGAAGACAACTGATGACTCTCCTATCAGCACTGTCTGTGTTGATAGGGGAATTTCTTTCCTGCTTTAAAGGGCATCGTGAGAGTGTCTTTACAAGGGACCCTTCAACACACTGATACTCAGCTTGCCTGTCCTCTGCTCCTTCTTCAGACTCATCCATTGGTAATACCCAGTGCTCCCAGGAATGTGACAGTGCTAGAGTCTTTCTGCCAATAGCTAGGTCTGTCAAATGATAGCGAGAGTGACATCGCCAATACCCCACAGTGGATAAATTAGCAACCACTGGACAATTTATTGGGTCATTTAATCTAGCTCATAAAATATCAATCTTGTATGATAAGTTTGCAGCTCCTCTCACTACTATAGTACCAGTTCTACTACCCTCTTAATGCTTAGCTACTCATAGCCCCTGTACACACGGTCGGAGATTTCCACAACCAAATCCGTCGGATTTTGCCCGTCGGATTTTGTCTGTCGGATCTTGTCCGAAACTGTTGCATACACACGGTCGGACAAAGTTGGCGAAAAAATCCGATCTTTCAGAACGTGATGACGTAATTTCATTACGATGGGACTACATTCAGGCTAGTAGCCAATAGCTTTGATGTAGGAATTTGATCTGAGCATGCGTGGCACTTGGTCCAATCAAAATTCTCTACACATGATCGGAGTATGTCCGATCAGCCCAGTTGGTCGGGAAATATTTCCAACATGTTGGAAAATTGGGTCCGACGGATATTCAGACGGAATCAGTCCGATGCATACCACACACAGTCGGATTATCCGACGACACAAGGGCATAGAGTTTTTCAGACTAGCAGGAGAATACTGTTTTGATGGCAACCAGCTTTTTTGCAATATATTAATCTCAAGGTATTCCTTAATGGAGCGCTTGGCAACATGAAGGTAATATGCTACCAAGCCATCAAAAATATCTTTTGTAGTAGACCCTTTTGTACACCGCTGCAATAGTAAGTGTATAAGCATAATATACCATAAGGCAAGTCTGGAGTAGCTCAAATGACATATTTCTCCATTTGCAATTTTGGCTGTCATGGGCCTGTTTAATATTTGTGCTCCATGTGGCTTTTCATCTTTGTGTAAATTTCAGCTTGAACTATTGAGCTTTGTAAACAATAGCTTCTTCTTAAATAAACCAACTAATCATACCCTAAGAAACAAGTAAACAGGAGCTAGGCTGGATGTGTAAATGCAAAATGATTGTATGCAGTATATCAGATATAATTGACTAAAAAGGTAAAGCCATTTTATTTTTCCTCTTCTGAACATAACTACTGAATGAAAATTTAATAATTTTAATAGTAAATTTTCAGGTCAGAATCTTACTTTAATGGCCATTACCTTATACATTCATGTATGGGAGAAGGATGGTTATGGTGAATCTTCGATAGTGCAAGAAAAACATCATATTTACTCCAGCCCTATATAACCAGCACAAGTTATTTACTAAGGGTTGTTTCTGTAAGAATTTACATGTTTGTAGTCATAAGGGGTTATTTACTAAAGGAAAATCCACTTTGCACTGCAAGTGCACTTAGAAGTAAAGTCGCTGTAGATCCGAGGGGGACATGCAAGGAAAATAAAAAACAGCATTTTATCTTGCACATGATTGGATGATAAAATCGGAAGAGCTTCCACTTATTTCAGATCTACCCCTTAGATTTAGAGCGACTGCATTTCCACGTCTACTTTCTGTGCAATTTCAAGTGCACTTGCAGTGCAAAGTGGATTTGCCTTTTCTAAATCACCTCCATAATATCTAGCATTGATAATGTATTGAGTGTAGAACTGTGGGAGTACAGAAACAATTAAAATGAACCTCAGCTTTGGCCACTATTTCACTACAGTCACATGGTCACGTGAATGTTTTTACATTTTTGGGGTTGTATTCGATATGTGCAAAGAGTGATCACACAAATACGTATAAGTATAGCATTTAATAAAATTAATGACGACTATATATAATATTAGAAAATATAACATGAATGCTAAGGGCACTTTCACACTGAGGCGCGGGGCCTCGGAGGTAAAGTGCTGCTAGTTTTAGTGGCGCTTTACCGTCTTTTAAGAGGCGCTTTTGCTCGCTAGCAGGGCACTTTTAACCCCCTCTAGTGGCCAAATTGGCAGGGTGCTTTAGGAATGATGTATACACCGGTCCTAGAATGCCTCCAAGATGCTGCTTGCAGGACGTTTTTAATGTCCTGCAAGTCTTTAACACTGGAGTGACTGGAAAGGCACTTTACAGGCGCTTTGCAGGTGCTATTTTTAGCGCTATAGCGCCCGTAAAGCGCCTTGGTGTAAAAGTAGCATAGTTCCACCCATATAAAAGCCAACAGCTACAAAAAGTGTAGCTGCTGACTTTTAATAATTGGACACTCACCTGTCCCACGGTCCAGCGATGCGGGCGAATGAAGCCCCACTTCTCTCCCCCTCCTCTCTGCGACGCTGGCATTGCCACTGGGGGTGCCTGGCTGTGGCTTCACAGCCAGGCAAGCACTGTGCATGTGCGAACCGCGCTGTGCACTGTGACTGGCCGGGCAATCATCTGAGACCTGTGATGGGTTCCAGATGATTGCCAAGAGGGGAGGCGTGAATTTGCTTCTGGCGGTGCGGTGACCCAGGAGGAAGTGGGAGTTGGAACCCTCTAAAAAGAGCGTATCCGCTCCCCCCCAAAAAAAATATGACATGCCAAATATCACATGTCAGGGGGTCACCATCACTTAAAGCGGTAGTTACATTTTTGTGTGGAACTCCGCTTTAACTAAAGATGCTGTTTCCGTCGTGGGTCCCTCCTATTATATGGCATGGCGCAGAGAATCAGGAACAGACACATGCCTACCCCACTTTTAAGTACACAATGGGATTTATTTACTAAAGCTAGAAAGTGCAAAATCAGGAAATTTCTGTATAGAAACCAATGAGCTTCTAACCCCAGCTTGTTCAATTAAGCTTTGGTAATAAAACCTGGAAGCTCATTGGTTTCTATGCAGAAGTGAGCCTGATTTTGAACTTTCTAGCTTTAGTAAATAAACCCCATTGTGTACGTAAAAAAGTGGGGTATGCCTGTAGTGGGCTGGCTTGTCCATATAGTCAGTTTACAATGAAGTCAGCTAAAGTGACTATCATTATATGTTTTGTATGGCCCCTTAACCAAGCTTTGGAGGCTTAGAATTTGTTAGTGAGCCACAATATTAATATGGAAATATGTAATATGCAAATTCCCTATCAGTCCCCAGGCAGCATATACTCACCTTCACTCGGCTTCCATTCCCCCACCACTCTATTCAGTCACCAGGAGCAATGAAAATACTTATTAGTACAGAAGGGCACTAGTACAGGCACATATGGACAGGAAAACAGTCCATGCTATGTAAGCTCAGACTTAAACTTAGGCACAGCTGAATGGAGCAGTGGGGGAGTGAAAGGAAGATAAATATGGACATAGGGGGACGAAGGGAACATGTTGCCTTTCTCTGCATAGGCAGATCAGAAGAATGCGTCCTAGCTTTAGAATTCTATGTTGTGTGTAGTGAACAGATGCAAACAATTCAAATACTGCTTCATTTTCTTTGCAGGGCTTTGAGCTGAAGAAACGGACCGATGACTGCTGTGGAGTGTGTGAACAGACGCACTGTGTCTTCAGTCGGGATGGACATGACCAGCTGATTAAAGTATGTATGTCCAGAGGATACACAGTGCATGGTCAGGGTATAATAAATTAGCTGATTGTAGATAATAACATGACTGCTAAAACATTTGTCCTAGCTAATGGATATGAATGTATAGTACTGGATTATATAATGCTTCATCATGTAAGTGCCTGCTTTGAATAAAGCATCATTGGCTTATAACCATTGAAGACATGTATGTATAGTAATAGCACTATCAAGGTTAAAACTTCCCCAAGCTTTACATTTAGGCATCATTTACATGGGCCTTCTGCATTTGATGTATTTAAACACAGGATAAATTGATCTGGAAAGTATAATATTTGCTATGCATTTCTATGAAAAACGTATACGCCTTTAGATTACTTTATAGATAGACCCGTTGTACCATGTACTTGTATCTGTTCTCTTTGTATTGC
The DNA here is from genome assembly GCF_037356315.1 of Lithobates pipiens. NCBI lineage: Eukaryota > Metazoa > Chordata > Amphibia > Anura > Ranidae > Lithobates > Lithobates pipiens. The sequence goes on from NW_027507686.1 coordinate 174,143,170, forward strand.
TTCCTATGTGTGAAATCCCTGGTGTTCCTGCCAGTCCCTCTGATTTTCTATTAAAAGCTGACCACACTAGGCACAATAGCCCATCATGGTCAGTTCCCTAGCTGTGCTAAAAAAAACTCACCTTGCTCTCCTCCATGATCAGACGTATCCTGATATGACCCCCCCTCCCCCCCAAACCATTCACTGTGAAGACCAGTGTACTTCTGTTTCTCCTTCCGTAGCTCTTATGCAGCTGAGAACAGAGGGAATTTGATCACTTATAAAAAAGGGGAGAAAGGTATTCATAATGTTTTTTATACCTATACACAAATTTTTCATTTTTATTTTAACCTCCCTGGCAGTATGATTAGTTCTGATTTTAGGTCCTGAAAGCGGTATAATTATTTTGCATGGAAATTTGGCGTTTTATATTGTAGGCCTGTAATTCTTAGGAATAACTCTCTTAAATCTGTTCAAACCAGAGTCTAGCAGACATCCCGGGTATGATAAAATGTATAATATAATAAATAATAATAAAAATTATTCAATAATGTAATCAAATCCAAAAACACTGAAATTTGCTAATTTGCAGAATTGTCGCTGTCATTAGATTTAGTGTTTGATGACGATTTTCCCCACAAATCACTATCACTCAATTCTGCAAGTGATTATAATTTATTATCGCTGTTTTCTAGTTGGTCTAAAATCACTTTTGACATAAAGGGACAGTTCTTGGTTGCTATGGGCAATCTCCAAATTCCAGGCAGAAAAAAACAGTATTTATAATATAAAAGTGCATGCAGGGCACTGCACAGACCACTAGGGACAAAGGGGGGGGGGGGTGTATTTTTTTATACAGTACTATAATCTGTAAGATTACAGTACTGTGTGTGTTTTTACTTTTTTGAATTTGGCGTCGATCTCCGCTCCCGTGCACCGTAACGTCGCAGGGAACGGAGCTCGGCGGCACTCGGGCACTGTGTGAATCGAGCGGAGGACAGCTCGATCACACAGCGCGGAGGACATTGCTGGATCCAGGGGACAAGGTAAGTAAGTCTCCCTGTATCCAGCAATGCGATCCCGAGTCTGGCTCGGGGTTACCGCTTATGGTACTGAAATCCCAGCCCGAGCTAGACTCGGGATCACCGCCAGGGAGGTTAAACTGAATGGCTTGTTTTACAAGGTGGGAGTTTACATATACTTTAATCGTTCAAAAACACAAAGATTTCCATTTTTTTCTCCGTGAATTTAAAGCGGGAGTCCACCGGGACTCCGCGTTTTTTTTTTTTTTTTTTAAAGCCAGCAGCTACAAATACTGCAGCTGCTGACTTTTAAAATAGTGACACTTACCTGTCCAGCGCGCCCGTGATGTCGGCACCCGAAGCCGATCTCTAGGTCGTCTGTCGGGTCCTGCCGCCGCCATCTTGGGTATGGGAATCAGGAAATGGAGCCTTTCGGCTTCATTTCCCGGTTCCCTACTGCGCATGCGCGAATCGCGCTGCGCAATAAGGATGCTCCCCGCTGCCTCTGGGATCTGTGTGTTTCCCAGCAGGCAGCGGGGCACTTGCGGGAAGGGGTGGGCACTTGCAGAAAGGGGCGTAAGTTACGCCCCTTTCCGCAGAGAGCTATCCCGGAAGTGGGTGCAGTTACCTGGATTATCCAGGTAACTGCACCCCCTCCCCCCTGAAAGGTGCCGATTGTGGCACCGGAGGGGGGGAGGGTTCCGATGAGCGGAAGGTCCACTTTAGGGTGGACCTCCGCTTTAAACTGAATGCACAGTGTGCAATATACCATTTACAATCATTACATGTTCTATGCCCTATAAATGTAAAAAACTGTATGTGTGAATAAGGCCTTAGGTCCATTATAATCAATAGGGAGGCGGCATGGACTTTGGATAAGGGAAGGAAAGTCACATTTATTATTGTTGTCTGGATCCCTGTTGAAGGGATTTCTCCTAACTTCCTATTCTCTCTGAAAATGATCACTTGGGCAGGAAGAAAGGGGAAATCTCCCCATTGTAGACACAAAAAGCAATAAAACGGGACAGAGTTTTTAGCCATTATCCATGCAACAACGCATTGTTTTTGTTGCTCTTTGCATTCAAGTTGAATAAATATTTCTATACTTCCTGTTGTGTCTGACACCCATAACATTGAAAGTGAATAAAGGAAAATCCCCACAAAGAGAAAAACAGCAATAAAATTGACAGGGATACTAATGCTTTCCTGCTTTATCTATATTTCAAAAAAAATTCTGTTTAGAGTCAAGCTTTCAAGAAAATCTTTGCTGGGGAAAAGCATTTCCATAGCTATTCCTAAAGTGAAAGTGCATGTACATTAATTTTGTACCAATGGGACAATAAAAATGAATGTAAATAGACTATATGTTATGCTGTTCAATTGTAAATCACTGATTTTGCATGGAAAATATTGCATCTGGCCACTAGATGGAGTTAAGTATCATAGAAATGCCCTGTAATACTTAGCCTCATCTAGTGGTCAAGTGTAGCATTTTCCATTTAAAATCAACAATTTACATTTGAACAGCACATGACTTATGCCTATACTATGAACCTTACTCATGCCTATTTACCTTTGTTTTTTGTCCAATTCACATAGAACAAATGCACATATACTTTCAATGGCTATGCAACATCCCCTCTCTCACAAAAAAATATATAAATATATAGATAAAGGAAGGCCCATAGACTATCTGGATTATGCAAAAGCATTTGACACAGTTCCCCATAAACGTTTACTGTAAGTTCAGTTGGCATGGACCATAGGATGAGTACATGGATTGAAAACTGGCTACAAGGGCGAGTTCAGAGGGGGTTTATAAATGGGGAGTACTCGGAATGGTCAGGGGTGGGTAGTCGGGTCCCCCAGGGTTCTGTGCTGGGACCAATCCTGTTTAATTTGTTCATAAACGACCTGGAAGATGGGGTCTTTATTTTATTTTCAGACTATACTAAGCTAAGCAGGGCAATAACTTCTCCGCAGGATGTGGAGACCTTGCAAAAAGATCTGAACAAATTAATGGGGTGGGCAACAACATGGCAAATTAGGTTCAATGTAGAAAAATTTAAAATAATGCATTTGGGTGGCAAAAATATGAATACAATCTATACACTGGGGGGAGAACCTCTGGGGGAATCTAGGATGGAAAAGGACCTGGGGGTCCCAGTAGATGATAGGCTCAGCTGCTGCTAACAAAGCAAACAGAATATTGGCATGCATTAAAAAGGGGATTAATTCCAGCGATAAAACGATAATTCTCCCGCTCTACAAGACTCTGGTCCAGCCACACCTAGAGTATTCTGTCCAGTTCTGGGCACCAGTCCTCAGGACGGATGTACTGGAAATGGAGCGAGTACAAAGAAGAGCAACAAAGCTAATAAAGGGTCTGGAGGATATTAGTTATGAGAAAAGGTTGCGAGCACTGAACTTATTCTCTCTGGTGAAGAGACGCTTGAGAGGGGATATCATTTAAATATACAAATACTGTACTGGTGAAGCCACAATAGGGATAAAACTTTTTTGTGGAAAGTGGTTAACAAGACACGTGGCCACTCATTAAAATTAGAAGAAAAGCGGTTTGACCTTAAACTACGTAGAGGGTTCTTTACTGTAAGAGCTGCAAGGATGAGGAATTCCCTTTCACAGGTGGTGGTCTCAGCGGGGAGAATCAATAGTTTCAAGAAAGTATTAGATAAGCACCTAAACGACCGCAACATACAAGGATATACAATATAATACTGACACACATAGGTTGGACTTGATGGACTTGTGTCTTTTTTTCAACCTTACCTACTATGTAATATATATATATATATATATTTATATATATATTTATATATATATATATATATATATATATATATACTGTAAATATACAATATATATCGTATAGGCTGCTAATTCTAACCACTTTTTCTGAACATTCATGTCCCCTTGGTTGACTTGCGTTTTGGGACCACTGACTTTATAAGTCTGCATACTTGTAGCATAGTGACTAAAAAACAAACAAAAAAAAACTGTTGAAACCAGAGACATCAATGTAGTATATGTTTTTTTTTTTTACTATAATTTCTTGTTTTTTTTAGCCTGGGGAAAACAAATATTCAGAGGATAACTGTACAATTCACAGCTGCACAATGATAAAGGACCAGTTCATCACATCCATCTCAAGCATTTCCTGTCCAGCTTTCAATGAAGAAAACTGTGAACCTGTAAGTAGAAATTATCTGGTTGGTGAAGTGAACTTTAACCTTTTCCTAGTAATTATGTAGATTTTTGCAAAGGAGAGGTCTGGTCTAAGCGAAAAACGTTTCTGTAGCTTCTGACGTTACTGCAGTCACACTGATGCATTTAAAAATGCACATTTCTAAAGCTGAGCTATGTGCATTACATACTTGTTTGGCTGTGGGACACTGTGACATACTGCAGGCTCCACAATGCGGGCCACATTTTATAAACATGGAGGCAATAGAGTGGAACAACATTGTGGTATGTAGCAAGAGCGAGCAGATGGCGACATCAGCTCTCTATTTTAAATGGAGGCCCCCTACAGTAAGTTACAGTGATGTGCTTTTTTTCTATATGTTACAGCAATTCACAAGTAAAATACTGCATGGCCTATGGTAATTCATAGGGAGACTGTCTGCACTGGAGTATGATTGGAAGTGTAAAAAAAGTGATCCTGGGTTTCTGATTTGTTTGAAAGACCCAATCATATCAGTTTATTGCCAAATTATATATTTGCTTATCCCTTCTTCCTCATTTCATCATAACTATTTTTTATTCAAATATTGCAGGGAACTATTGAAGTTTTACCCAATGGCTGCTGTAAAATATGTGAGTATTTTATTCTTCATAACTGAAGGGCCATGCTGCATGTTCCATTCACCTGTACCATGCCATTTTATCTAGAAAACTCCTGGTGCAAAGAATCACACCAGTATCCTCTGCACCAACATGTCATAGGCCTGCGTGGTAATTAACCACGCTGAGATCCCCGTAGCAAAATATATACACCAAGTTGCCTGCAACTCTTATGGTTAGGCTAATACTTGCAATCTTTGCAATGTAGCACCCAGGGGAGAAGAAAAGGGAGAATACTAAAGAGTGTTAATTGAGGGACAGCTTTGCGTTTGCTGGGGCTAATGACATCATATCCAAAATGGCTTGGCAAAAGCAGCAGTCTCAGGGCTTTTGGATGTCTACAGAAGGGCGGATTATACAGGAATAAAGCATATTTAAAATACAATAACTGCACATATAAACATAGTCGTGCACATGGGGTTTGCCGGATGTGCCTGGGCACACTCTAATCATCCTGTGGGTGGCAGATTCCTCCTGCTGCCACACTGCTGCATTTAAAAATGCACATTTATAAAGTTCAGCTATGTGCTTTACATATCCTGTCCCCCCGCAGCTCTGCCTGATTCCCTTCTCTCCTCTACTTCCGGCTGCTGCTGCACACATGGTGGTGTTTCAGTATGGAGAGCAGAGGAAGGGGTCTATAAATATGTCCTTTACCAGCTGCTTTCTTTTCTGAATGAACACAGTGAGTGATCTCTATCAAGTGTATACTATGTTTTTGTTTCTGAATGAACAGGAAGCCACTCAGCACAGAGCACTTCCAATTAATTCACTGTCCAGTGCTGAGGCTGTAAAGAAGGGGACTGGGGAATCTCTGTCCCCAGTCCCTTTCTCTGTCTCAAAAGTGAGGCATCAGGGGTCTGCTTAGACCCATGACCTAGTATTTGAACAAAGTCCCTCAATGGGGCTCCTAAAAAATTGTAAAAATAATAATAATAATGATATTGTAAAAAATAAAATAATAAAAATAAGTAACCACTGTTACTATATACACTGTGTTTGAGTGTTTTGGGTTGCACATCCTAATGCAATAGGCTGCACACATCTATACATATAGTCTTATGGAAAGATCGTTGTTGAAATGAATGGCCTGGCAAAAGGGTCTCTTTAAGGTAGTTGGTTAAATAGAGCAGACACGGGTTATTTAGCCTGCAGTAGATCTTATATCTTTTGGCAAACCATTACACTCAGCCAGAGAACAGTTTACCTTACCTGAAATATTAGGGCTTAGGCCCTGCTTGGCAGATTGGTAATGTTTTTGAGAAACACTGGCTTGCTAAATTTTAAGTTAAGTATATGCTAAATACTGATTTTAAGATACTGGATATAAATCTTGGAACTAAAATGATAACTGTGGTCAAATAGTTATTGACATTGTAGAATGGTTTTAAATCTTATGCAATATTATTAACCATACAGGTATTGAGAAGAGTACAGGATGCAAGGCTTATCAAGACTATGACTATTTGTATGACAATAATTGTCAGTCCAAAGAAAAGGTGAAGATAGCTCGGTGTGATGGATTATGTGAAACTTTGTCTATGTAAGTAACATATTATTTAAATTTTTTTTAAAGAAAGTTCCTAAAAATCATAGTTTATCATTATTATTTTTTAAATGCAATCCTAGTTTTGCAAATACAAATTCAGTACACGCTGCAGTCTTGACATTCACAGAGCATAATACATTTTATAAAGATAGAGAACATCAGAAGTTGTTTAGTTATACAAACACTGATTAGAAATCTTTAGGGCCTTCAGGAGGGTGCAGGTTTCTCTCATGTGACTTATTCAGTTGTGTATGTGCATTTCAGCTTGAGCCATTGAGCTCTGTAGCCTGCATTTATATTCAGGCATAACAGGTAAAAATTGCTTGTGAAAATGCATGAAAAGGGACCTAGGACTCCACCTGCTTGTCGGAAATGAAAATAAGAACATTTATTCATAGGCATTATTTTCTGTATGTCTGAAAAAAAGTATACATAAACACAAAATGAAACAGTAAGCAAAACCACGATAACTCCCTCTTAAGTATCTGGCTTCCATCTACTGTCCGGATTTACAAAACTCATTTTGAAATTCTTATTTATATCTTTAGATATTCTGCGGCTGCTAGATCAATGTCACACAAATGTTCCTGCTGTCAGGAGGTGAGGAGCAGCAAGAAGAAAGTGATGATGCAGTGTGCTGATGGAAGTGAAGTGGAACATGAGTACATCGATGTGGAGGAATGTAAATGTGTCAGCACTGACTGCATGGCAACTCAGTCACCTACCAAAGTCTGACGTTCCCTAAAGTAAAAAAAACGAAGTTTACGTTTGCATTAGGACAGACCCTCCTACAGGGATTTAGGAAATTTACTGCAAACTAATTTTAAAATGCAACTGTTATACATGTTTTGATTCTTTACCTTTTTCCACCTGAAAAAAAAAATAAAAGCAATTTTTATCAAATAATTTAGTACCATGTCTTTCTGCATATATATAAAACACAATTCATAACACAATTCATATTTACATGAATAAAAAAGGAAACAAAATGAACTGATGCTTGAATTTTCATGTATCAAGTCAGTGCAAAATAGTAGAAATATGCATAATGTAAGTGTGGCATTGAAGTCTTTGCAATAGTACCTGAACCAGCAATGGCAGGAGTAGATACTGTATGTGTTTATAACACTAACCCCACAGGAGCATATGATTGGTACTCTGTTTTTTGCTCTTTTACCCTGACCTTCTCAATTACTTCAACCCCTCTGACACACTAGATTGAGTGAACAAAGCTTGTCATATCACATAAATCATTGAAAGGAATACCAGGTACACAATAATGATGCTGTGTCAGGAAACAGACACCTAACAATTTAGTAAGTCTCAATACATTGTCACACAATATGATTGGTAACGATAGTGAATTAGCAATAGTAGTAGTACAACTCAACATACAGTATGATCAGTAGCCAGCAGTAGCTACAGGATAATACTATGCACTAGGATCAACATAAACAGTAGCAAGATCACAGTGAGTGCAAATATCAACAGTAATGTGGCTAAATCTACTGTATTCAGACTATACTGCCAAAGTACATTACAGGTGACTATGCTAGGCCTTAACTAACAGGATGGAGGTACCCTTTAAATGAATAGTAAATAGGAGAGATAGGCGAGGGCTTGTAGAATGGCTTTATAGGAAGCAGTGCTTTATAGTGTTCTTCTACTGGCTGTAGTTGGGACCCATAAGCAGCATTGATGTATTTAACAACAGGCTTGGTGAACCAGCATACTGTGAAGATGCTCTTTACTAAGTATCCTGCTTCCAATGACTAGGTCTCTGCTATCAATGTGTGAATCGTGGGCAGTGGCCTTGTCACCAGTCTCTGTGCTGCTGCTGTATACTCTCACTGTAGAAAAGGGGCCCCTTGGCTCTGTGCAGATGGCTCCAGTGATCGGAAGTAAAGGAGGAGAGAGTGAGAGATCACTCTGTTCCCCTGCAACAAGGGATGGATTGATGGAAGTCCGTGCAGGGCTGCCCCTGTGTCACTGCTGTCAGGTTCTGATCCTTGCTGATCTGGACCTGCAGAGATGTGTGCTCATGTGCTCACATGGACTCCAACACTGCCAAGAGGAAGAAGTTTACAGAGCAGTCCAGTAAAAGCTATCCCCCCCCCCCCCCCCCTGCCTCAGTATGCTCTGTTGTAAAAAGATCCATGAGTCCCATTATATGGTTGATGCTCCAGACTTCAATTCCCATGATCCTCAGTGTTCTGCATAAAAGTCGATGGGCTTTCCTGGTTATAGCACTCCCTGTGCTGACTGGAGGAGTGCAATACATTACCCAGCATAGAAATAGAAATTGAAAGTAAAATTGACTTCAAAGAGGATAATGTCTTCGCAAAGTTTCTGTAGTCCAACACTTGGCTACATGTTTATACACCATATATGCTTTTCTCTACACTTGCTTTGGACTTGAAAATATTTCTTACAAGGGCTAGTAGCTTTTTAATACACTTACACATAGTTGTCTACTTTCGAAAATAATTATGAGGGAAACCCGGAAGGAAACAGGAAAATGTAGTGTGTAACCCACAGAAACACCTTTGGGCTTGGTCAGTAAAGTGAATGGTGCTTCATGTCATATGGCTTGTAGTGTGGCACCTTTACTTGTTTTGGTTTGCTATGCTTAGACAAAATAGGTTATGGGGTATGCGGAAGGGAAAGTTGGTATAAAATAATCCTCATCATTAGTGTCTGTAACCACAATATCATTGTTAGTTGCTGTAAAAATAACCCTCAGAATTGGTGTCAGTGGGGACAATAGTAACCACCTTTCATTGACGGAGAATGACAGCAATGTTAACCCCTTCTTTTTCATTGGTGGTCAGTGGCATTAATGTTAGTCCTTCCTCTTTCATTGCTACTCGGTAAAAATAACATTAACTCACTCCCCCATTCATTGGTGTTCAAGGGTAGTAATCATAGTCCACCACTGGCCCCTTTATTGGTGCTCAGTTTCATCAATGTTAAAACTTCCTTCATTGGTGTTCAATGTTTACTTACCTTGTACACTTCCATGCTGCCTGAAATCACTCCACCTGACAGTATTGCAGTACAGCAATAAGGATGTGGAACTCCCTTCCACAGTTGATGGTGTCTGCAGGGAGTATAGATACATTTAAAAAACTTTTAGATGGGCATTTTAGTAAAGGCAATATACAAGAATGTGGGAAATTATAGTAACATTAACACTGTCATATGGAGTGCCTGAGATCATCAGCATGCTGCTTGTAAAAGTAAATAGGCGTTTTTGGATTCTCAAAACAGGCAAACACAAATGGATTTCCTCAGCAAAAGTAATGTAAACAGTTCCTGCTATAAAGGATAATACATGGAAACCATAAAACACAGCTCACCTTCAGCCATTTGGTCCCACACTGGGGTTTAGGATTCCCATTTGTTTTGGGATACAAGACAAGCCACAGAAGTTCAGCAAAATCCAGTCTAAGCCTCCAGAGAGTCTACCCTTTTTCACGGCTGTGAATTGCTCCACACTACCTTACAGACTGCTTCCTTCCTGCTGTTTTTTAAGGCTCCCTTCACATGGCCTAGGATTTGGAGGTTCTTCTTTACCAAAACTCTTCGAACCTCTGAACTTGTGGGACTCTAATAAGGACCTACCAATACAGAAAGTACTGAAAATCAGCCCTCTCCTCTCCAGCCAGACTGACTTCAATCTTAATATGCAAAGGTGTCATGTATCCATAAATGGATATAAATATATGTAAGAGACCCAGAAAGATAGCCCGACACATATAACAATTAAGGAAAATAACTTTATTAAACGCATAAAACCTAGATCATACAAAAACCTAGTATCTAACCAATAAAATCTGCTTCTCTAAATTCTGCCCAGAGATTGTTTTATTATTCCATCAATGCTCCCCACTTCTCCCCACTGCCACTTTGCACTGTTTCCAATTTGCAGGAAATGACAGAAATTGGTGAAAAATCTGCAACAGGGACATATACAACAAAAAAAGCTGTTCTAGCCTTCTCATATTCTTTTATTTCTGTCTGTGTTGTTCTATGAGATCTACCTCATTTCCTGTCTGATGAAACAGTTTCCTTTGAAGGGGGTGTGGCCGGTGGTGGAGGTAAATGGGCGCAAGCTAGCTAAGCTCTGGGACACTCATGCTCCCTGTGCAGCTAGCAGTGACCCAAAGTGTGCCCGAAGACACAGCACAAACCTGGAAGGTGAAGGGAACAAATCTCTCTCCATGGGGAAGCGCAAATCGTGGCAGAAACCCTGCAAATTAGGGGCTTTTCTCAGTCCGGCCAGATCTCCCAGGACAGAAAATTGCGCTCGCTCCTCCTCCCTCCCACACACAGGCAAGAAGGCAGTTCACTCTGAGGTAATGGGAGAGAGGAGAGACTATGCAGCAGCAGCATGATAATGAAGCATTCCAGTCTGATGTATCAAGCCCTGTGAAGCAAAGAAAAAGGCTGTCTGAATCAGAGGAACATGTAAGTCATATTAACATTTACTGTGACTCTGTAGTATCTAATAGTCCTTATGAGGAAAAGCTAGCTTCCTTCCCAAGCTTAGGAAAAGCAATATTAGACACGGATATGAAAGAAATGTTAAAGTCCCTACGAGGTGCAATTCAGTATGACATGAAAGCCTTTATGCAAAAATCCAAATTGGAAATGGATGAATTGGGGGAAAATGTAGACTATATAGAGAACAAAATGACTGATTTTACTGAAGCACATAATGAACTAGTTCATGACCATTTTGAAATTGAAGATGAACATATACAACTAAACTATAAAGTGGCAGACCTAGAAAACAGATCTAGATGCAACAACATCAGATATCATGGTATTCCTGAAAATGTCAAAAATAATGACCTGAGACAATTCTTGCAAAAAAATGATCCTAGATCTCATCCCGACACTACCAAACCAAGAATTAGTGATCCATAGGGCCAACAGGCTGCTGAAACCACCACATACAACTGAAAAATTGCAGAGGATCACCAAGATTCATTTTTTTGCATGTAAAGGATATGCTCATGCAGTTTGCAAGACATCATGCAACGCTCCCTGATCCCTATGCAGGCATAATGTTATACTCTGACCTCTCCCAGGCAACCATTCTGGTGTGAAAAAACCTGAATTCAATCACTAAAATATTGCGCAACCACAAGACAATATGCAAGTGGGACTTCCGCACTAAACTGGGGATAGACAGAAACAACATATTCTACTCAATCTACATGATCAAAGACAGCCTCAAGCCTTTGAAATCATAGGGCCTGCTCCTCAATGACAAAAAATCACTTCCAATAAAAACCCTCCGGAAAAAATTACATTCCAATGGAATATTAGCCATGGAAGAATGAACTTCTTGTTGACCTCCAACGGATACCCCCATGATCCCTATCCCTCCAAAGTTGTCATTCATTGACCACCTCAGTTTTTACATTAATCAGATATACCTCATGTTCCCCAGCTCCAGGCTAACCTATGCCCCACAATTAAAGGGCAATTTGTGATGCACACAAACGTTGCTTGGCAACTCATTAGTTCTTACATGTTCTATTTTGTTTTAGACCATGAGACTCATTTTCTCACTATCTACCTTTATGAGAATCTTCTGCTGACCTTTCCTTTGTATGGAAGTTACACCACCCATGGATCTCATATTAACTTTATGGTTCTACAAATTTTAGGATTTAAGCTGTACCTACATGAGAAATATCTCCAACATGGCTAATCTCAATCTTTTGTCACTGAATGTAAAAGGTCTTAATAACCCCTTTAAGAGGAAAGCTCTGTGGAGTGACACAGTGGCAGTGATAGCCTCTGTATCCAAGAATTACGCATTACAAGAGACAATCCTCCCAAATTCTCCCATCCTAAATTCCCTCACATATTTTCAGCTAATAACAACAGGAAGAAAAAATAAATTGTCATGATCATTAAGGATTCTGTTTCTTTTCAGCTTATTGATTCCAAAATATATTCTCAAGGAAGATATGTCATATTGGTTGCAAATATAGAAAACTCGATACTGACAATTTCTAATGTCTATACTCCCAACAAAAGTCTGCAACAATTCCTCCAAAAGGTCCTTAAAATAACGAAAAAAATCCAGAAAGGTAAAGTTGTAATATTTGGAGACTTTAATGCTCCGATGGATCCGCATATGGACACCACTAAGGGAATTCAATCCACATCCATTGAATCAAAATAAAAAATGGTCCTGCGCAAATTAACTATAATAATGAATAAAGTGCTACGTGCTTAAACAAAAATCATGCATAATAGTGAATATACAGAAAGCAGGCACAGAATATAGTCCATATAATAAATCTCAGAATCTTGTTCAATGGTGCCAGAAGTATTCAAGAAAATTTCAGAGAAACAGCAGGTAAAAGGTACTTCTATAACACGAGAGACTATGGGCTCCCAGAACTCTCACCTCAAATCGTTGAAAATAGGCACATCAAGCAAAACAAACAGCCTCCGTTCTGTCTTTAACCACCAGGGGGTCTTCAGTTGTGGCTGACTGGAAAATAATAGACATCCACACTAGGCCACAAGGGGGCCATACATCCCTGTGTTAACTGTATTGTAACTGCGGTGGCGATTTCCACGGATATATGCCGCTCAAAAAAATAACATGGGGAGAGGGAAAAGGCTCTGATAGCGTAGTATTTATTTAAAACGTAAGGTTTAATCAGTTAAAATATAAATCGGACTCGGACTAAACCTTACATTTAGTCTCACCTTACTTAAGAATAAAAGATGAATATTGGAAAGAAAGTGGCTTAAATCAAAACTTCCTCAGGACAAAATGGCGTATCGGATCTATTATCTAAACAAAGGCTGCAAAACGCCATAAAAGATCCTATTATAACGTTCAAATAATGCAAGCCTCGAACAAGTCTCTGGAACTATTCACATTGGTTAGGGATATATTTGAACCAAAAAAATGTTATTCTAAGATTGTCCTATCTATGGAATTAGGCTCTGCGCTTCAGTCTTCCTTTGGGGAAAAAATTTGAAAAATCCGTAACCAGGACAAAATCTTGCCTGATGACGTTGACTATGTGATGCATAGTAGTCCATTATGCTTTGCCTTTGCAGGGAATGAAAGAGGAAGTAAACTCATCAGGGTTTACTTCCTCTTTAATGAAGCAAAGACTGAGGTGATGCAGGTGGGCCCTCAACCAACCACCAATTTTCTCTTGGCCTGGCCCACTTCATTCTGCCCCATCCCAACGCCGGCAAAACAGGTCAGGAACCTAGGTATCATCTTTGATTCCTGCCTGTCACTTATACCTTATGCAAAACTCTGTATCAAAAATTCCAACTTCTATATACAGAGACTCCGGAAAATTAAAGATCTGTTTTCACACAAAAACCGGCTAATGCTTGTACAGGGCCTTGTGCATTCCGGGTTGGATTGCTCTAACATCTTTTTTCTTGGACTTCCATTGAAGTGGCAAAGAAAATTGCAAGCAACTCAGAATCAAGCTGCTCGCCTGGTCTCCAGATGCGAACTGCACTGGCTTCCTATCACCAAGTGAGTACTATTCAAGGCAATGTGCTATATGTATAGGACACACTGGGAACTGGGCCCAATTTATCTGTCTGAATGGGCCTCTCACTATTTACCCTCAAGACCAATCCGATCGGCCAACTTACTTCTCACAGAACCGACAATCAACAGACTAAAATTTACTGGTAACACACACCTGGATAAAATGGGCAATGAGCTGTGGAACTCCCTTCCAGCATCTCTAAGGTCCTTACCCTTCCTCCTAAATTTGAGGAATGGTTTAAAAACCTTCCTCTTTATCCAGGCCTATGGATAATCTGATGAAGAAAAGAAATCGTGAAAAAAACACAGATTTTGTATGCTCTTTTTCCTCCCCCATCTGGAGGGTTAGCCTCTCCCCCCTCCCCAGTTTTTCTCTGTTTTACTTTACTTCTTTCATATTGGGCACCCTAAGCTCCTTTTTTAACATTCTATTGCAAATCTGAACTTGATTTTAGGGTTTCTGTGCACCTAGATGCGCTCCTAACGGAGCGCATTTGGCACAGTACAAATCCCATATCAAATCAAATCAATTTGGACAGGGTATAATCCTCAATCCTCATTAAATTAGTAGGTATGATGCCCGATGGGTGTGGAGAGGCGACTCGTTGTAAATCTTGCAGCATGTATGCTTTCCTTGATCATCCAATCAAGGGTGAATACTGCTGTCTAAAATGTAAGCACATTGTTTCCCTGGAAGCCCAGGTTCTGAATCTGGGGAAGCAACTGTCAGCACTGAGAAGTCCCGCCATGCTAAAGGAGAGCCAAGAACGTACACGGAAGGTGCTGGCAGGGGCCAGCACAAAGGCGGGTGGAGACAAAGAGGTGCTGGCACTAGGAAAGACTAGATGGATGACAGTCAGGAAGGATAGAGGGGGAATTGTCAGGGAGGCATCCCAATAAGTACACTACATTGAGTGACATTGGTGAAACCAGTCAGGGACTAGCACTGCTGAAGCTGAGGGACTCTCCTAGCTGCTGGGTGAAGAACTCCTCCAGTGAGAGTGGGGGGGAAGCGAAGGGAAAGGAAAGACAGATTGTAGTGGTAGGGGACTCCATTCTTAGAAGGACAGAGAGGGCAATGTGTAACAAAGACCCGAAGCGCCGAACTGTATGTTGTCTACCAAGCGCTCGGGTTTGGCCCATCACAAATCTTGTGGACAGATTACTGGGAGGGGCTGGGGAAGACCTGGTTCTCATGGTGCACATTGGCAGCAATGACAAAGTCAGAGGCAGATGGAGTGTCCTAAAAAATGATTTTAGGGAGTTGGGAGCGAAATTGAGAAAAAGGACCACCAAGGTAGTATTCTCAGGAATACTACCAGTACATCGAGCCACACCAGAAAGGCAGAAGGAAATTAGGGAAGTAAATAAGTGGCTGAAGAGCTGGTGTAGTAAGGAGGGGTTTGGGTTCCTGGAGGACTGGGACGACTTCTCAGTCGATAAAAACCGGTCTAAATTACATGGCATGTTCATGGGATTTTGTGGGAATTTCAAAAACCTGGTTCAACAGCTCTCATGATTGGCTGGCAACCATTCAAGGGTATACCCTTTATTGCAAGGATAGAGAGGGTAAAAATAGGGGGAGGGATATGCCTATATATCAAGAATAATGTACAAGTGAATGTGAAAGATTACATCATTAAGGGAGCTAGGGAGGATGTGGACCCCTTATGGCTGGGGTCTCAAACTGGTGGCCCTCCAGCTGTTGCAAAATTACAAGTCCCACGAGGCACTGCAATTCTGACAGTTACAAGCATGACTCCCACAGGCTGAGGCATGTTGGGACTTGTAGTTCTTCAACAGCTGGAGGGCCACCAGCTTGAGACCCCTGCCTTATGGGAAGAGCTCCAAAGGAATGAAGCTAAGGGGAAAATAATACCGGGAGTATGTAAAAGGAGAGAATAAAATTGGGACTTTGAATGAAGCACACATCAGTAAGAGAATAAGTCAAATTGCTATAATATTTATTTTGTATAGTCCATGATATGTTATACAAACATTTTAGGCATCAACCTCTAAAATGCTCTGGGCATACAGCCTCCACACAATAAATCATGGACTAATATTACATAATAGTTTACAATCCAGAAAACATTCCCATAAAACACAAAAAACAGTAAATGCATGTATATACATTTCCTGCTGTGGTTGAACCCAAAATGGCCAAGATAACCATGGTAACTAAATACTAAATTAAAAAATTGATTAAAAATGCCTAAATAATACATTATGAATATTGATATTCCATGATTGAGATAAAAGATAATGGCTAAAGGCTCTACGCGTTTCGCGGCATTCCAACCACTCATCAGGAGCATACATCATGGAATAATTCTACAAATTATATATATAAAAAAAATGATTTAAATTGTTGGATAAAAGTTGACAAAATAATTTTTTTTGTTATAATAAATTTGAAGGCTGAGCGTCTAACTCACATCTGCATCAGCGGGCCAGTAAAACAGCATCAGGGTTCGCAAAAAGAGCCGTAGTGCATAGCCACCAGGCACCGAGGCAGCCTGCAGGAAAGGTAGCCACCACCATAGGCACTCCCAGGGTGGGAAGATGCAATGTGAGGAATCTATGTGAAACAGACCACATATGGATCTGTGTGTGGGTTGTGTATAAAATGTATGTATTGGAAATTAATATGGTGAAGTGACAGAGGGGCAAAAAAAAAAAAAGGGGGAACATAATTAAACTGTCAAACTAGCAAAAGACAATGACCACCAAAACATGAAAAAGAAAAGGGTGTGAGCAAGGAAGAAACCTAAAGTGATTGGTGAGTGAACTTAGTGTCATAAGTGTATGTGATCGTGCAAGGAGGGAGAGGGAGATGTGTATAGCCCAACCTGTGAAGTGCCCACAATGGAGAACCATCCTGGTTCCAAACACCGGCGTCACACAGGTGAACACACCACTGGAGAGTGGGACCGCTTTCACCTGGGCGGCTCAGCCATCTGGTGATTAGCGCCGATCCATCCCCCTAGTGTGATCGCGGAAGAGTAACAGTCTGATGGCACCAGTGCACCACGAGGACGCCTAGTGCCCGGCATATATAGCATGACGTCTGTGAAAAGGGACCAAGTATCTGCCCCCTCCACATGACCAAAAGGAGGGGAGACTGGAGGAAACCCACATAGCACACCACCGTACGTGGAGGCCGGCAATAATGGACAGATCAGCGAAACCCGAACCGATGTCAAGGGCCCGCGAATGCAGTCCAAGCGGGACGAATTAACCAAAATACAATTGAATAAGTAGTAACTATAGGACCATTTATCACAACAGCCTATACATGCTTGTAAAAATATTATGCGGACTACTGATGTGTGCTTCCATCCCAGGTATTTGATAATCAAAAAAGAAAAGTTTTCGGGACTTTGAATGAGGCTAGCACTAAAGGAATGCCTGCCTCTATTCCTATCAATAATATGTAAAAGAAGAGAATAAAATTGGGACTTTGAATGAAGCACACATCAGTAAGAGAATAAGTCAAATGACTATAATATTTATTTTGTATAGTCCATGATATGTTATACAAACATTTTGGGCATCAACCTCTAAAATGCTCTGGGCATACAACCTCCTATATAATATTGGGAGTATGCTATAGGCTCCCTAACCTGAGGGAGGAACAAATGAATGAGGTGGGCAACTACATGGCAAATGAGGTTCAATGTAGAAAAATGTAAAATAATGCATTTGGGTGGCAAAAATATGAATGCAATCTATACACTGGGGGAAGAACCTCTGGGGGAATGTAGGATGGAAAAGGACCTGGGGATCCTAGTAGATGATAGGTTCAGCAATGGTATGCAATGCCAAGCTTCTGCTAACAATGCAAAAAGAATATTGGCATGCACTAAAAAGGAGATTATCTCCAGAGATGAAAGGATAATTCTCCCGCTCTACAAGACTCTGGTCCGGTCGCACCTGGAATATGCTGTCCAGTTCTGGGCACCAGTCCTCAGGAAGGATGTACTGGAAATGGAGAGAGTACAAAGAAGGGTAACAAAGCTGATAAAGGGTCTGAAGGATATTAGTTATGAGGAAAGGTTGCGAGCTCTGAACTTATTCTCTCTGGAGAAGAGACACTTGAGAGGGGATATGATTTCAATATACAAATACCATACTGGTAACCCCACAATAGGGATAAAACTTTTTCGCAAAAGGGAGTTTAACAAGACTCGTGGCAACTCATTAAAATTAGAAGAAAAGAGGTTTAACCTTAAACTACGTAGAGGATTCTTTACTGTAAGAGCTGCAAGGATGTGGAATTCCCTTCCACAGGCGGTGGTCTCAGCGAGGGGCATTGATAGTTTCAAGAAACTATTAGATAAGCACCTGAGCGACCACAACATACAGGGGTATACAATGTAATACTGACATATAATCAAACTCATAAGTTAGACTTGATGGACTTGTGTCTTTTTTCAACCTCACCTACTATGTAACTATGTGATGCTTAAAGGCGAGTTCAGAGTCCAGGACTACACCTAGAACCTTGGCATGTGGGGATGGGCTTATAGTTGTGACATCAATTTTGACAGAGAGATCAGGATAAGGGGGAGGGGCATATGGGGGAGGAAAAATTATAAATTCGGTTTTGGATATATTGAGTTTGAGGAAGTGGTGTGGCATCCAGACTGATATATCTGATAGTAAATTAGTGATACGTGAGGAGATAAATGGAGTGAGTTGAGGGGTAGAGAAATAGATTTGAGTGCCCTTAGTGTAGAGGTGGTATTGGAAGCCATGGTAGGGTGACCCATCAGCTGACCCAGGAAGGAGGTGTAGATTGAAAATAGGAGACATCCAAGAACAGAACCTTGGGAGACCCCAACAGAGTAAGAACGAGGAGAGGAGGAAGTAGAGTTGTAAGAAACGCTAAAGGTGCAGTTGGATAAGTAGGAAGAGAACCAGCGAAGAGTACACTCACAGAGACCAAAGGCATGGAGTTATTTTAGGAGGAAGGGGTGGTCGACCGTATCAAAGGCAGCATAGAGGTCCAGGAGTAGGAGTATAGATTTGTGTCGGTTGGTTTTGCCCATTAGTAGATCATTTGTTAGTTTTAGGAAAGCAGTTTCTGTGGAGTGTTGAGGACAAAATCCAGACTGAAGGGGATCAAGAAGGCTATTATCAGCGAGGTGGATGCTCAGTCGGTTCTAGACCAGACGTTCAAGGAGTTTGGATAAGAAGGCGAGCAAGGAGATGGGGTGTATAAGTTGTTAAGATTGAAAGGGTCCAGTGAGGGCTTTTTAAGTATGGGTCTGACAAGTGTATGTTTTAGAGAGTTGATGAAGATGCTAGAAGAGAGGGAGAGATTGAAGATGTGGGTTAGAGAGTGTAGCATAGAGCCAGAGGGTGAACGTAGCATTTGTGAGGGAACAGGATCCAGAGGGCAGGTGGTAAGGTGGATGTCAGCAATTAGTTTAGTAACCTCGTCTATAATGGTGGGGTTGAAAGAGGGAAGTAATGATTGTACCTGTGAACATAAAGTGCAAAGCCGTATCTGAAGAGTAGAGAACTCCTCGCCAATTGTATCAATCTTCTGTTTGAAGTGATTGGCAATCTCCTGGGCAGTGAGTGAGTTGGCAGGTGGAGGTGGTGGAGGGCAAAGTAGAGAGTTGCAAGTAGAGAAGAGTTGCCGGGAATGGGATGATAATTTTCTAATGAGAGTAATAATATAGGTCTGCTTGGCAGTGAGGAGGCTGGAATTGTATTTTTGGAGGACAGATTTATATTGGTTGAAATCTCTCTGAGACTTTATCTTATGCCACAGATGCTCATGAGCACGAACATTTTTTTTAAGACTTCTGGTATCATCAGCAGTCAGCAGCAGGTCCTTTAAGTACTGTAACTTGTGTGATTGGGCCTCCGTGGATTTACCTTGTTTTTCCAGAACATCCCACAGATGCTGGATTGAGTGAGATCTGGAGAATTGGGAGGCCAACCTACAGTTCAAACTCGTTCTTGTGTTCCTAAAACCATTCTTGAACCATTTTTGCAGTGTGGCAGGGCACATTATCCTGTTGAAAGAGGTCACTGCCAACAGGAACCACTATTTCCATGAAGGGGTGTACTTAGTCAGCTACAATATTTAGGTAGGTGGTACGTGTCAAAGTGACATGCACATGAATGGCAGGACCATGGTTTCCTAGCAGAACATTGCCTAAAGAATTACACTACCTTCTTCCCACAGTGCATCCTGGTGCCATATCTTCACCAAGTAAGTGACGCACATGCCCCCGGCCATCATGTAAACGTGATTCATCAGACCAGACCACCCTTTTCCATTGCTCGATGGTCAAGTTCTGATGATCCCATGCCAAATGTAGAGGCTTTTGGCTGTGGACAAGGGTCAGCATGGGCACCCTGACTAAACTGCGGCTGCTTAGTCCCATACGCAATGAACTGCGATGCCCATTTTTGTTTGCTTTCCAACATAACTTCATGGAAAACATGTTCATTTGATGTCTAATACACCCCACCAACTTTCAGATGTCATTGTATCAATGGTATTCACATAATCTGTCAGTGGTCATAAAGTTGGAACTGATCAGTATATACAGTGCTTGAAAAAGTAAATGTATTTTATTAGAATTTTGTAATAGACCAACATAGAGTGGCACATAATTGTGAAGTGGAACGAAAATGATAAATGGTTTTCTCAATTTTTACAAATAAATACCTGGAAAGTGTGGCGTGCATTTTTATTCAGCCCCCTTTACTCTGATACCCCTAACTAAGATCTAGTGGAACCAATAGCCTTCAGAATTCACCTAATTAGTAAATAGAGTCCATCTGTGTGTAATTTAATCTCAGTATAAAAACAGCTGTTCTGTGAAGCCCTCGAAGGTGTGTTAGAGAACCTTAGTGAAGAAACAGCATCATTAAGGCCAAGGAACACACCAGACAGGTCAGGGATAAAGTTGTAGAGCCATTTAAAGCAAGGTTAGGTCATAAAAAGATATCCCAAGCTTTGATCACCACATAGAGTACTGTTCAATCCATCATCTGAAAATGGAAAGAGTATGGCACAACTGCAAACCTACCAAGACATGGCCAGTGTCCACCTAAACTGATAGGCCTGGCAAAGAGAGCATTAATCAGATAAGCAGCCAAGAGGCCCATCGTAAACTAAAGGACAACTATTAGTCGTGCACGCCACAAATTTGGGAAGCTGTTCAGAGTTGATGGGAAGATGGATGGAGCCACTAAGATGACACTGGGGCGGAGGTTTACCTTCCAGCAGGACAACGACCCTAAACATACATCCAGAGCTACAATGGAATGGTTTAGATCAAAGCATATTCATATGTTAGAATAGCCCAGTCAAAGTGTAGACCTAAATCCAATTGAGAATCTGTGGCAAGACTTGAAATATGCTGTTCACAGATGCTCTCCATCCAATCTGATGGAACTTGAGCTATTGAAAGAAGAATGGGCAAAAATGTCACTCTCTAGATGTACAAAGCTGGTAGAGACATACCCTAAAAGACGTGCAGCTGTAATTGCAGCGAAAGGTGGTTCTCCATACTTTTTAGATATTTATTTGTAAAAAAAATTTAAAACCATTTATAATTTTCTTTCTCCTTCACAATTATGTACTACTTTGTATTTGTGTGTCACAT
Source organism: Lithobates pipiens (assembly GCF_037356315.1). Lineage (NCBI taxonomy): Eukaryota > Metazoa > Chordata > Amphibia > Anura > Ranidae > Lithobates > Lithobates pipiens. Next base: position 174,164,779 of record NW_027507686.1, read on the forward strand.
AAAATCCCAATAAAATACATTTATGGTTCTGACTGTAACATGACATATTGTGGAAAATTTCAAGGGGTATGAATACTTTTTCAAGGCACTGTAGAAATATATGTATTCAACCTTAAGATAAATGCATATATCTATGTGCATCATCAGTGCAAAAGAGTCTGTGTGACAGAATATTTTTTTTATATATTCTTTATTTTAATATTTAGTACTTAGTATTAGTATTAGTATTTAGTGTGGCAGAATATACCATCATTACAATTCTTCTTTCAAACAGTTAATTTTATTAAGTTCTAAATATGAAATGAACCTCTGACAATCTTTGCAATCATTCATCTACAAAAGTGCTTTTTTGGCTCCACCAAACCACAGCATCTATCAGGTAGAACAAACTCACCAGTTTTTATGGACTTTTATCACTACGCAGGTCATATACACTTAAAGCGGTTCTTCACCCTAAAGGGGAAGTTCCGCTAATCTGATCCCTCCCCTCCTCCGGTGCCACAATCGGCACCTTTCAGGGGGGAAGGGGGGTGCAGTTACCTGGATAATCCAGGTATCTGCACCCACTTCCGGGCAGACCGCCGCAGACCCCCCCAGACGCCCCCCCCATTGTGTTCTGGGAAACACACAGTTCCCAGGACACAGCGGGGGACCAGAAGAGACGCGCAGCGCGACTCGCGCATGCGCAGTAGGGAACCGGGCAGTGAAGCCGCAATGCTTTACTTCCCGATTCCCTGACAGAGGATGGCGGCGGGGGCAGCAGCTAGATGAGCGATCGCTGGACCCTGGGACAGGTAAGTGTGATTTTATTAAAAGTCAGCAGCTGCAATATTAGTAGCTGCTGGCTTTTAATATTTATTTTTTTAGGTGCAGAACCGCTTTAAACATACTGGTTAGGTTACACATTTACTGCTCCAGATTATCCAGCCTTCTAAACATTTCATATACAGCTCTGAATATATCTATATAACAATCAAAAAAAATATATATATATACGATTTCCTACCATAAAGTGGTAACTCATACCATAGGAGGTGCTAACTTAGAAGAATTCACAATGTAGGCATACCAAATGCCAAAGACTTCCAGCCCTTCATATCCAACTGTGTGAGATGACTTCACATCACCTTTCACCACCAGGATCACCGGACAGCAATAAAAACATAAAAAACATTCCAACCTTTCCCCACTTTATCAAAAGTTAAAGAAGGAAAGTTTGACTGGACATACAGTATACAGTATCTGCTAAAAAATATTATATTATACTGTCATGTAGGCTGTGCAACATTACGCCTAGTCTTCATTCCCCCTACAGTACTCCACATTATAGCCTCAATTCTCAAAGTCATAAAATGTGTGCTATTCGCCTTAATGGCTGTTATTTTTAGCCATGTGGCTATCATTTTCATCCCTCGTTGGTTTTATTTGCTGGAGATAGTAGTCATTATGGGAAATAACTGTGTTTATTGCTTAGTGACTTGAGCTTTATTTCTTCAAATTCCAACTGCAGAACCAGAAAAGTCACTAATTTCATTTTTTTTCATTGCATCACCACACCCAGAAACATGGATGTAAACACTGTCTGACTGCAACTCCATATAAAACTAGCTCATGTTGTTACCATCACAAGGATAAATAGTGCACCAGATAGGGCACGTAACTCTTTCGTTGAATAAAAATAAAAATACTAAGTTTACATTATACTAAATAGGGAATGCTTGCATGAGGGTACCAACATTTTCCTTGTCCAATGTTGTCCACAAATGCCTCCCATTTTGTGACAGCTAGCTCTAACATAGTTCTGAGGAAGGTTTAGAACCACTTAATGCATCATAGAGTAGCAGTTAGCCCATCTCCCCCATTGTAGATTTTATGGAAGCAATGATGAATCGTCAGATGAATCTTGTAGAGAACTTGATTATTTCCAGCTAGCAGTGAACAGCATGTAAACCTTTTTATAGTTTCATTTCATAAATTCGTACTTCCTGTTCCCACCCCTAGGTCCTCACACATCTATGTAAATCTGCAACACATAGATATTCTACAACCATGATATTACTTATTCATAAAATCATATCAATACTTGGAACTTACCGTATTTATCGGGGTATAACACGCACCGGCGTATAACACGCACCCCAAGTTTAGGAGGGCATTTTAAGGAAAAAAGTTTTAGGAGGGAAGTTTAAGGGAAAAACTTACATTTAAATGCCCATCAATGCAGCCTTATCAGTGTGCATTTGCAGCCTTGTCCATAATTGCAGAATGATCAGTGTCATTTGCAGCTTGCCCACCGCTGTTTGCAGCCTTGCAGAGTGTCATTTGCAGCTTGCCAGTGTCATTTCTAGCTCGCCCAGCGCCGTTTGCAGCCTTGCCCATGTTTAAATATCCCGCCGCCGAGACAGACCGAGCGAGCGCCGCCGAAAAAGACAGAGCGCCGCCGAAAAAGACCGAGCCGTCTGCTCAGCTCCACTCGTAGTCCCGCCTCCCTGCTGTTTCTGGAGCGAGCGCTGCCGAAAAAGACCGACCCGACTCTACTGTGTATTCGGCTTGGCTCGGCTCGCAGTCCCGCCCAGTATGGTCTTTTTCTGCGCCGCTCAGTATTTTAGCTTCACAGACAGTGGGGATCGGCGTATAACACGCACCCACGACTTTCCCCCGATTTTAAGGGGGAAAAAGTGCGTGTTATACGCCGATAAATACGGTAATTGTTTTTGTGTTTTTGATTTTGATCAGTCTTGCGTTAGCCTAGGCAGCAGGACAAACAACAAGGATCAATATCTACAGTAGATACACTCACATAGTTGGCAACGGCTGTAGGCAGAGTCACATTATAATTCGGGGGCATGGTATGCGCTTGTAGGTGTGGCATAGAAAATATAAAAATGCAACGAAAAATGGGCATGGTTTACGCAAAATAGTGGGCATGGCTTAAATGGGCATGGCTCAAAGGGGGTGTGGTTAGAGTCTGGGATGAATGAGGGATGGAGAGGGAAAGGGGGAAAGGGGGACAGCAGGCCCAGATCCTACACCACAATAGAAATATGTATTCCAGTTTAACAATCAGCAGATAAAGATACTCCAAACACCTGGTGTTAGCGCAGGCACCATGATTGTTATGGTGTCAAAATGATTGAAGTGCATTATTTCTATTATTACATTGTAATATAGAATGAAATCATTCAACTCAATCATAATGCAGAATCAGTGGGATCCCTGAGCTTGTCACCTGCCACCGTCACCTGCCAGCAGGTGTCCCCATCAGCAGGGCCCCTCCTTACATCTGTGTTCCCATCAGTCCTCCTTACATCTGTGTCCCAATCAGCGGAGCCCCTCCTTACATCTGGGTCCCCACCCATCCTCCTTACATCTGTGTCCCCATCAGTCCTCCTTACATCTGTGTTCCCACCAGTGGAGCCCCTCCTTACATCTGTGTCCCTATCAGTCCTCCTTACATCTGTGTTCCCATCAGTCCTCCTTACATCTGTGTCCCCATCAGCAGAGCCCCTCCTTACATCTGTGTCCTAATCAGCAGAGCCCCTACTTACACCTGTGTCCCCATCAGGCCTCCTTACATCTGTGTCCCCATCAGCGGAACCCCTCCTTACATCTGCTTGGTAACATAAATTGCTAATCGGTTGCTAATCAGCCAATCACTTGGCAGCAACTCAATGTACTTAGGCATCTAAATGTGGAGAAGACGACTTGCTGAAGTTCAATCTGAGCATCAGAATGAGGAAGAAAGGGTGTTTAAGTGACTTTGAACATGGCATTGTTGTTGGTGCCAGACGAGTCTGAGTATTTAAAAACACTGCTAATCTTCTGGGATTTTCATGCTCAATGATCTCAATGATCTCTAGGGTTTACAGAGAATTATACTAAATAGGGAATGCTTGCATGAGGGTACCAACATTTTCCTTGTCCAATGTTGTCCACAAATGCCTCCCATTTTGTGACAGCTAGCTCTAACATAGTTCTGAGGAAGGTTTAGAACCACTTAATGCATCATAGAGTAGCAGTTAGCCCATCTCCCCCATTGTAGATTTTATGGAAGCAATGATGAATCGTCAGATGAATCTTGTAGAGAACTTGATTATTTCCAGCTAGCAGTGAACAGCATGTAAACCTTTTTATAGTTTCATTTCATAAATTCGTACTTCCTGTTCCCACCCCTAGGTCCTCACACATCTATGTAAATCTGCAACACATAGATATTCTACAACCATGATATTACTTATTCATAAAATCATATCAATACTTGGAACTTACCGTATTTATCGGGGTATAACACGCACCGGCGTATAACACGCACCCCAAGTTTAGGAGGGCATTTTAAGGAAAAAAGTTTTAGGAGGGAAGTTTAAGGGAAAAACTTACATTTAAATGCCCATCAATGCAGCCTTATCAGTGTGCATTTGCAGCCTTGTCCATAATTGCAGAATGATCAGTGTCATTTCTCAATCTGAGCATCAGAATGAGGAAGAAAGGGTGTTTAAGTGACTTTGAACATGACATTGTTGTTGGTGCCAGACGAGTCTGAGTATTTAAAAACACTGCTAATCTTCTGGGATTTTCATGCTCAATGATCTCTAGGGTTTACAGAGAATGGTTCGAAAAAGAGAAAATTACAGTGAGCGGCAATTGTGTGGACGAAAATGCCTTGTTGAACTCAGAGGTCAGAGGAGAATGGGCAGACGTTCAAGATTATGGAAAGGCAACAGTAATTGAAAAAAAAAAAACACTTGTTACAACCAAGGCATGCAGAATACCATCTCTGAGCGCATAACGCATCAAACCTTGAAGAAGAGGGGCTACAGCAGTACAAGACTACTTCTGTCAGCTAAGAACAGGAAAATGAGGCTACCATTCGCACAGGCTCAAAACTGGACAATAGAAGATTGGAAAAACATTGGCTGGTCTGATGAGTCTCGATTTCAGCTGTGACATTCAGATGGTAGGGTGAGAATTTGGAGTAAACAACATGAAAGCATGGATCCATCCTGCCTTGTATCAGCGATTCAGGCTGGTGATGGGGGTGTAATGATGTGGGAGATACTTTCTTGGCACACTTTGGGCCCATTAGTATCAATTGAGTATCATTTAAATGCAGCAGGCCTACTTGAGTATTGTTACTGGCCTTGTCCATCCCCTTATGACTACACTGTACCCATCTTCTGATGGTCTCCAGTGGGATAATGCACCATGTTACAAAACTCAAATCATCTCAAACTGGTTTCTTGAACACGACAATGAGTTCACTGTGCTCAAATGGACTCCATAGTCACCAGATCTCAATCCAACAGAGCACCTTTGGGAGGTGGAGAAATGGGAGATTCACATTATGGATGTGCAGCCAACAAATTTGTATGTCTGTGATGCTATAATATCAATATGGACCAAAACACCTTGTTGAATCTATGCCATGAAGAATTAAGGTAAAAGTGTATCTAAACTGGTACTAGAAATAACTACTAACTAATAACGTGGCTGTTGAGTGTATAATGGTACTTTATGGTGTCATTTAGAGTAACTGCCAGCTTTTGGTAACATAAAGTGGTACCTTCTTTGCATAGATGAGCACGTTCTTCAAATTTTTCGACCAGGTTCACTTCAAGTTAATATCATCTTCTTCACTAGGTATGATATTTTGATTCCACTGATGATGATTTCCAAGCATATTTGCAGGATTTATATTTGCTTGAACAGGCAAATTATTGGCAAATCCAAAGTGGTAAAATTATGCCCATGATGCCTTGACCACCCACCCATGAGGCCAGCAGACTCAACAACAACAACCAGTAATGCAGGTAGCTGGATAACCTAGGCCCTTGTTATTAATGGGTGGGCTGATATCCCTGTGTGTATGGGCCTCTGTAGGACAAGGATATGGAGAGATCTGTCTCTTTAATAAAAAAATAAAAGTTAGGCACAGACCTAACAATAAACAAATTGGCAGGCAAGCCTAAAGACAGAGGCAGCAGTGCTGGGTATGAAGGTAGTAGGGGGTAATTGACCCCACAAGAAGTTACTGCATAACAAAGAGATTGTAGGGCTGCACATGGCCACTGTCTGTATTTTCTTGGGCAGAGTGGCAGACCAATCTAGCCACAGCACAAAGTGGAGGTAACTGGCTAGCACCTGAAACATGCATGATTTGCCTCCCCAAAGGTACAGAACAGACAATATTCAGCCAGTTGCGGATGTGCCCTTTTCCTCAAACCACATCTTTGCAAACTGGCCAGAATAATTCAAGTGCTCCATTTCTGGCTTGCTGCATGAGATAATACAAACAGGTGAATAATATATTGATATCCACGTTACATAGTTGGTGAGGCTGAAAAAACAAGTCCATTATGTCCAACTTGTGTGTGTGCGTTTATGTTAATAGTACATTGTATACCCCTGCATGTTGTGGTCGTTTAGGTGCCCATCTAATAGTTTTTTTTTTTTAATTATCCATGCTCCTCACTGAAACCACTGCTTGTTTAGGAGAATTCCACATCCTTATCGCTCTTACAGTAAAGAACCATCTATGCAGTTTAAGGTTAAACTGCTTCTCTTCTAATTTTAGTGAATGGCCACGTGTCTTTTTAAATTTCCTTGCGTGGAAAAGTTTTATGCCTATTGTGGGGTCACCAGTACAGTATTTGTACATTGAAGGCATTTCCTTTCTCTCCTTCTTCAGAGAGAATAAGTTCAATGCTTGTAGCCTTGCCCATAGCTGAGATCCTCCAGTCCCTTTATTAGCTTTGTTGCCCTTCTCTGCACCCTCTCCAGTTACAGCACATCCCTCCAGAGGACTGGTGCCCAGAATTGGATGGCATACTCTAGGTGCGGCCGGACCAGAGTCTTGTATAGTGGGAGAATTATCATTTTATATTTGGAGTTAATCCCTTTTTGTAATGCATGCCAAAATTCTGTTTGCTTTGCTTGCAGCAGCTTGGCATTGCATATTATTTCTGAGCCTGTCATTTGCTAGGACCCCCAGGTCCTTTTCCTTCCTAGGTTCTCCCCCTAGCGAGTAAATTACATTCATACTTTTGATATCCAAATGCATTATTTTACATTTTTCAACATTTAACCTTATTTGCCATGTAGTTGTCCACCCCATTAATTTGTTTAGATTTTCTTGCAAGGTCTCCACATCCTGCGTAGAAGTTATTGCCCTGCTTAGCTTAGTATCGACCGCAAATACTGAGATTAAGCTGCTGATCCCATACTCTAGTTCGTTTATGAATCAATTAAATGGGATTGGTCCCAGGACCTTAGATTGTGCAGTAAACCTTTATGGGGAACTGTATCAAATGCCTTTGCAAAATCCAGATACACCACATCTACAGGTCTTCCTGTATCTAGATGGCAGCTCACCTCCTCATAGAAGGTTAATAGATTGGTCTGGCAAGAACGATTCTACATGAATCCATGCTGATTACCACTAATAATATCGTATTTATTACTAAAATCTTGTATATAATCCCTTAACACCCCCTCCAAGAGCTTACAAACTATTGATGTTAGGCCAACTGGTGCTTAGTTCCCAGGGATATATCTTCACCCTTTTTTTAAATATTGGTGCTACATTGGCTCTTTTCTCCAATCAGCTGGTATCATTCCAGTCAGTATGCTGTCCATACAAATTAAGAACAGTGGTCTGGCTATCACTTGACTGAGTTCCTTAAGGACCCTTGGGTGCAAGCCATCTGGTCCCGGTGACTTATTAATGTTAAGTTTTTCAAATCTATTTCTAATTCTATCCTCTGTTAGCCATGAGTGTGTTTCCTGTGACGTGTTATGAAGATAAACATTGCAGTCTTGGTCACTGACTCTCCCGTTTCACTTGTGAAGACTGAGGAGAAGAATGAATTCAAAACCTTTGCCATCTCTCCGTCTTTTATAACCAGATTCCCATCATCATCCTTTATGAGGCCAATATGTTCTGACCTCCTTTTCTTACTATTTATATACTTAAAAAGTATTTTTTTACTCTTCTCCGCTATGTGCCTTTTTCGTGTTTTATCTTAGTCACCCCGATTGCACCCTTACATTTCTTGTTGCATTCTTTTTAATGTTGGAATGCTGATGATGACCCCCCAGCCTTGTACTTTTTGAAGGCCTTCTCCTTTGCTTTTATATGCATTTATACGTTGGAGTTAAGCTACCCGTGACTTTTGTTAGCTCTTTTAAATGTATTTCTTATTGGGATGCACTGGCCAATACCTTTATTTAATATGCTCTTAAAGCACTCCCATTGTTCTTTGTCCCTAGGATTTTATGCCATTTAATATCTTCTAGCAAGGAGCGCAGTTTAGGGAAGTTGGCTCTTTTGAAATTCAGTGTCTTTGTATTACTCTTGTGTTTCCTATTTGTGTGATTTATGCTGAAACTAATTGACCTGTGGTCGCTGTTTCCTAAATCGTCCCGTATTTCCACATCCGCAATCAGGTCTGTATTGTTAGTAATCAGTAGATCTAGTAACGCTTTGTTTTTTGTTGGTGCATTTACCATCTGACCAATGAAATTTTCCTGCAAGACATTTAGGAAATGGTGAGCCTTAGGCGATGCATCGTTCCTTCCGCCCAGTCTATGTCTATGAATAATTAAAATCCCCCATTATAATGACACAAAGTCTTCCTTTCTTCTCCAGCAATGGCAAAAGGAGGATGACAGCAAGTTGAGAACAGTTGTAAACTGTTTCTGTGCATGTCAGTACTTCAGAGGAAGCCATGCTCCAGGCAGGAGACAAATGATGCAAAACTGTTGTGCTGCTGGGCAGTTTGTACACATTTGTATGTAGGGGGTGAGGCTCTAATTTGTATGTATAAATAGCTACCTGTTTCATCTGCTGCCAACTGATCAAGAATCAAATAAAAGTAGACAGACTGAGGTGCTGCTGCAAGCAAAGCTATTTAAAAAACGGAAAATTTATATCAAATACTTACCGTAATTTTCCTTTCCTGATAGGCTCCATGGCAGCATACGTGTGGGTAGCCCCGCCTCCACGATTACCCAATAGGACCCAACTCCCATAAATCTTTTCTCCCGGCTACTATCAGTGTTCCGTAACTAGCCAACTCCAGACATTTGGGAGGGAACTCCTGCTGCCATGGAGCCTATCAGGAAAGGAAAATTACGGTAAGTATTTGATATAAATTTTCCGTTTTCCTGAAAGGCTCCATGGCAGCATACGTGTGGGAAATAACTCGCCAAACACACCCGGGTGGGCAAAATGTTGAGCAAAGAACAAAAGTTTATTTAGCATTGTCAACCGACAAAACTTGCAAACCAAAATTAACAGAAGACAGAGCCGCTGGCTCTACACAGTAATGAGAAACAAAGGTATTAATGGAAGACCAAGAGGCCGCTCTGCAAATAACTTCAGGCGCCACATGACGAGAAGCTGCCCACGACGTTGAAATACTCTGTGTTAAATGAGCCGTTAATGCCTCAGGAGGAGCCAAGCCCTTTGCTCTGTATGCCCTCTGAATGATCTGAACGATCCAAGTAGAGATAGATCTAGCCGAAGCTCGCAATTCTTTATTCTTGCCATGAGGGAGAACAAAAAGGAATTTTGTTTGCCTAAAAGGAGCTGTGACTTCCAAATATTGTTTTAGTGCGTGTCCTACGTCCAGAGGATGAACATCCTGACTCTCTGAGTTTTTGAAAGTGGGAAGCATTCTCATGGAAGACCGAGGTTACTTTGGGATTCGATCCCAACATGGGAATCAATACTGCCCTGTCTGGAAAGAAAGTCAGAAAAGGTTCCTCCGAACCTAGATTCCTAATCTCAGAAACTCTCTTGGCTGAGGTTATAGCTACCAAGAAGATGGTCTTGAGAGTGAGATCCCTTATGGACAGAGGCTCTGTAGAATCCTTTCCAAGGTTTGAAAGAAAATCCAGCACTAAAGGGAGGTCCCATTTAGGAAATCTTGGTTTTCTTTGGGGTCTGAGCCTGATAGCTCCCTTGAAGAATTGTCGTACCAGTGCATGGTTTGCCCAGGAAATACCCGTAAAGGCTGAAATAGCCGAAACTTGGACTCTCAATGAACTGATAGCTAAAGGTAAATCAAGGCCTGTTTGGAGAAAGCTTAGTATGTCTTGTACTGTTGGAGAACTGCAAGAATTTTCTCTGGAGGACATATGGGCTGAAAACTTGGACCATATGTGCTCATATACCCTATTAGTACTCCCGCGTCTGGAATTGAGAAGGGTTGGAATGACTTCTTCCGGACAACCAAGAGCTTCTAGCCTTTCCCTCTCAAAAACCATACCTTGAGGTGCAGACATGATGGGCATGGATGTAACCTTGTGCCTTGAGATAGCAAATCCGGCCTGAGAGGCAGGGGAACTGGCTCTTGATAACTGAGGAGCAGCAGTAGAGGGAACCAAGGTCTGTTGGGCCAGAATGGAATCACTGCGAGAATCTCCACCTTCTCTGTCCTGAGCCTCCGAAGGAACTGCAGGATCACCGGAACTGGAGGGAAGGCATAAGCTGTCTGAAACTTCCAATGTTCTGTGAGGGCATCTATCCCATATGCCTGAGGATCCCTGAACCTTGAGTAATATTTCGGAAGCTTCCGATTGCACGGGGAAGCAAACAAGTTGACTTCCAGGGACAATCCTAAGGTCAGGAGCCAATCGAATACTTCCCCGTGTAGGGACCATTCGTTGTTGTCCAACTCGACACGCGATAGGAAGTCCGCCTGAACATTCTCCACCCCTGGGATGTAGACTGCAGAAAGGTTGGACAAATTCTTCTGAGCCCAATTCATTATCGGCTCCATCTCCTGTAACAGGGACCAGCTGCGAGTTCCCCCTTGCTTCTTTACGTAAGCCACCGCGGTTGTGTTGTCCAACCTTAGCATGACCGAGGCATTCGCTGTCAGATGGTGGAATGACCGAAGCGCCTGGAAGGCCGCTCTTAGCTCCAGAACATTGGAGACGACTCTTTGTGATGGAAATGTCCACCTGCCCTGAGCGACATCCGAAAGGCAGTGAGCACCCCATCCTCGGTTGCTGGCATCTGAAGTTACCGTGACCCATGAGATGGGAATGACCGAATGGTGGTTGCGCAGGTTCTTCCCCTGCAGCCACCAAAGAAGAGACGTCCTCATGGCTGGAGTGAGGAATATGCGCTGTGTCTGGCTGGATAAGTCCCACTGTTGTAGAAACCCCTTCTGAAAGGGACGAGTGTGCCACTGGGCCCACTTTACCATGGGAATGGTGGCTGACATTGTGCCAATCACCTTCAGACATTGGAAAGCCGAGAGATGGGATGATGCAAGGGCTGCATGAATCCTGTCTCGTATGACTCCAACCTTCTCTTCTGGAAGGGCGATAGTACCTTCCACTGTGTTGAACTGCGCCCCTAGGAAAACAAGAGACTGAGTTGGATCTAGGTGACTCTTCTCTAAGTTCAGAAGCCACCCAAACTCCTGTAGAGTGGAGATGACTAGGTCTTTGTGCTCCAAGAGCTGCTCTCTATTCTGGGATAGCAGAAGAAGGTCGTCGAGATAGTGGTGGAGACGAACACCTTTGACTCTGAGAAAGGCCACAACTGCCAAAAGAACTTTGGAGAAGACCCGTGGGGACGTTGTTAACCCAAAGGGAAGACATGTAAATTGAAGATGTTGATTGCCCACCGCAAAGCGGAGGTACTGTTGAAACTCCTTTGCCACGGGGACATGGAAGTAAGCGTCCTTCAAGTCGACTGATATCATCCAGTCCCCCAGATGCACAGACTGCTGGATGGTAAGCAGAGATTCCATCTTGAACTTCTCTTTGTGAATGAAGGAATTGAGATGGGTCAAATCTATTACCGGCCTCCATGTGCCATTTTTCTTTTGAACCATAAACAGAGGGGAATACATGCCCTCTCCACGTTCTTCTTCTGGAACGGGAACGGCTGCGCCTTGATCCAGTAAAGAGTTCACGTAGGTCAATAGGACTTGTTTCTTCTCTTTTGATTCTGGAAGATTTGTGGGAATAAATCTTAGCCTTGGGGTGCTGATAAAACCCCACTTGTGACCTGAGGAAACTGTTTTTACTGTCCAAAAATCCCGAATTGAGGCCGCCCAAACATGCCTGAAGTGGAGAAGACGAGCCCCCACCTGACAAGTTTGAGAGGGCCCAATTTCAAAAGGATTTCGCGGAATCCTGCTTGCCGGACGAACCCCCTTTTGAGGTATTTTTGAAAGAAGACTGCCTGGATCTCCATGACCTTGAGAATTCTCGACCAGGTCTATAGCTCCGCGCCTCCCTGGCACGATCAGGGCCTTGTCTTCTAGGAAATGGACGCTTTTGATTTTGAAGACGTCTGTCCTGGGGAAGAAACCCAGATTTCCCACCTGTAGCCCGGGATATGGCAGTATCCAGCTTGTTACCAAACAAAGATGTCCCCTCAAAAGGAATACGGCACCAGGCCTGTTTGGATGCTGGATCCGCCAGCCATGGACGGAGCCATAACGCACGGCGTGCTGAGACCGCTGCTAACATATCCCGAGATATCAGGCGAATAACATCAATAGATGCCTCCCCCAAAAAGGCAGACGCCATCCTGATTTCTTGAATAGGGGAGTCTTTGGCTGTTTCAATAGAAATACCCCTCAGGAATTCTTCTACGGAATCAGCCCAGGATTCTATGGCCTTAGATACCGCTGCCATTGCAAGCACTAGTTTGCAAGCCATTCCAGAAGTCAGGTATATCCTTTTAAGGTCTGAATCGATCCGCCTTTCCAAAGGATCTTTAAAAGATACCGTATCCTCTAAAGGTAGGGTTACATATCTCACCAAACGCATGAGCGCTGCATCCACCAGTGGTGCTGACTCCAGGTGCGTCACATCTTCTTCTTTAAAAGGGTATAACTTCAGGATTTTTTACTGCATGGAACCCTTTTTATCCATCTTGCTCCATTCCTCGGTGATAATGTCACCCAACTCTGAAAGGAAAGGAAAATATTGTCGCTCCTTATTGAGCTGTTTAAAGAATTTACTCTGCTTTGGTGGGGAAGTAATAGGGTCTTCCCACTTCAGAGCCTCTCTCACTGCTTTGACCAATGAAGGCACCAGCCCAGAGTCAAATCCTAAACCAGGATCCTCCCAGTCAGATTCACTGTCTGAGATGGGAGCAGATAGGCGACTTGGTTGAGAGGATTCCCATGCCTCCTGCAATAGGTTCTCTCCGGTTGGAGGAGCCAATAATTCTGACGGGGATTCACACAGCTGTAGAGCGTCCCTCTCCTGCAAGGACTCCTTCAAAACCCATCTTACTAATGACTCCAAACGCTGGTCTGCACCATCCCTTTCATCTGCAGCTTTGGAGAAGCAGTGATCGCATAAGGATTTGTCTGATGGAACAGGCATCCTGCACCCCCAGCATGATTTTTCCGTATGCCTGCTGGAGTGAGCAGCAGGGGGGTGAGAATAATCCTTGTCACGCTGTTCAGACCTTGACCTATGCTGGCTAGACCTTGAGGAGGATTTATGGCGGTGTGATCTTGATGATCCACTGCGTCTAGAGGTATTAGGCTGTGGATCAGACCCAGAAGGGCTGTAAAGATAAAACAGACAGAGAGAGAAAAAGATACACAGTCAATCCTACCTATGCCAAAAACTCTCTCAATTATATAGAAAAAAACATGAATACTAGCAACCTACCTAACATGAGCGGGCTGGCCACTAGGAGGCAGTAAGGCGTCCATATTCCAAAATAAACCAACAATTTAAGAAATACTGCAACCAAAGAGAAAAAATAAAATAATTTTTTTTTTTTTTTTTAAGTAAGCATTTCCCTAGCCTAAGGTACATGCTCTTACCTTAAACCGCCGCACTGACAGCCCCGGGAAGTCGCTGCGACCACTGCAAACATTCCCAAGGTTCTGACAGCTTCCAAAGGCTTTTAAATTTGGCGCCCGTGATGTCATTGCCGACGTCAGACGCGAGGCGCTCGCGCGCATGCGCGGGAACCAAGCCTCGGTCTCACACCGGGTTCGCACATGCGCAGAACGCCTGCATAACCTGGAAGTAGGAGAGAGGTTTGCTGGAACGCGGAAGCGACCGCAAACAGCATAGAGGAGACCGCTAGACAAATAAAAGGAGAAAATACACACAAATACATTGCTGCCATGGATAGACAAAAGGCTCACCACTCCACCAACGATCACCTGGCCGAACGGACTGGGACACACACGCCGCACCTCCAAGCAGATAATGGTCACCCATAGCAACAGGACACAGACCGTGTGCACTCAGGTAGGAAATCCTTTCTTCAGCGCTACTCTGCAAATACACTCCATACCCTGCTTAACAGTCAGGGCCTATCGGAGGAAAAATTCTCAGTCAATCAGCAAATCGATCGTCGTGAAGTTTTGTTTCCAGGAAAGAAACCATCTGGTCCTACTGGGGAGGACAAAAAAAGGAACACTGATAGTAGCCAGGAGCAAAGATTTATGGGAGTTGGGTCCTATTGGGTAATCGTGGAGGCGGGGCTACCCACACATATGCTGCCATGGAGCCTTTCAGGAAATAATAATTTCACAGGCAAAAATACACTGGAAAAGTACAATATAGTAAAAATATTAAACATCCCACTCAAGCCATGGGGAATTCTAGTGCACGTAGTTGAGATCCAGTAAACCTCACTCTTACACAGTTGTACATATACATCAACTCCTCTCTTTTAAGCCCAACTCCATGCAACTATAAAATGATCTCTTGCAGTAAGGCTGGACCTGCACTGCAAGGATTAAAGTGGTTGTAATTTTTTACATTTTTTACCTGTAGGTAAGCCTAGAATAAAGCTTACCTATAGGTAGTGGAAATATCTCCTAAACGTGCGCCGTTTAGGAGATATTTCACTTGTAGTGCGCCAATGTCATCATCGGCACATGTGCTGTGAAGAAACGGACCACAGTGCCGTTTCTTCCCCCAGCGTGTGCCATGACTGATGGTCCCCGCATGCATGCTAGTCACAGAGCCGGAGTCCGTGGCCCCAAAAGGAAGAGAGGTGAAGATGAATGTGGCCTGCTCAGGGGACAGTGCTGGCTTTGTTTGTAGGTAAGTGTCATATAGAGGTCTAGCTTCATGGAGGAGTGGAGTACTGGGTAAGTAATTCTTTTTTGGTTCCCTAAGACCAAATTGAGCAATTAAGCCTTGCAGTGCAGGCACAGCCCCACTTCATGGGATAATTTTTTAGTTAAGTTGGACTTTAAGGGTTAAACCCTTTTAATTTCTTGAACATTTAAAAATGTCTGCATTATAACACTCATTAAAATGTGGGGTGACATTTTCTGGGGTGATTTTTAGCAGAGTTTTCCTTTAAATGGTACCTTGGCCCTTGTTGTTAGAATAAACATCATTATTATGTAATATAGGGTGGTATCTTTCAATATCCTCCTATTTTTTTCTAAAATAGTAGAATGTACTCTGTAGAATGCCTTTTACAACCCCAACTCCAAATAAGTCAGAATGCTCTGTAAAATGCAGGGCTTTTTTTCTGCGGGAAAGCAAGGGTGATGCAGTTCCGGCACCTCTGGCACTGAATGTATGTAATGTCTGGGAGGTACTGGAGGGTCTATTGCTGCCTGCTGGGGGATGTGTTATTTCTGGAGGGGATCTATTGTTGCAGGGGGACTCCTGTTGCTGGTGGGGGATCTATTGAGGGAGGAGTCTATTGATGCTAGCTGCTTGGAGAACTATTGTTGCTGAGGGTGGTATTGCTTTTTACAGGAGGTCTATTGTTGCTGGAGGATCTATTTTTGCTGGGGGATCTATTGTTGTTGGGGGATCTATTTTTTGTGGGGGTCTGTTGCTACTGACTGCAGGGAATCTAATTTACTACTTTCCTTGTTATCATTAACAAATTACATACAAATTACATAGCACCACAAAATGATACTTGGTTCTGTATTTTCCAAAAGGGATGATACTGGGAGGTGGGTAGGGGTGGAACTAAGGGACAGTTCTCAAAGGTGGGTAGGGGTGTAACCAAGGGACAGCACTAAGAGGTGGGTAGGGGGTGGAGAAAAGCAGTGACTCAGAATCGGGGAATACCTGCACTTATTCTCTGAGAAAAAAACCCTGGTAAAATCTATATAAAAATAGAATGCTTTGCAAATCCCATAAACCCATATTTTGTTCACAATAGAAAGCACATTAAATGTTTTAACTGAGAAAATGTACCATTTTAGGGGGAAAAAAGGTAATTTTGAATTTAATGGCAACAACATGTCTCAAAAAAGCTGGGGCAGGGCCCTGTTTACCACAATGTAGCATCCCTTCTTTGAAAAACACTCTGTAAACATCTGGGAACTGAGGAGACCAGTTGCTGGAGTTTTGGGAGAGGAATGTTGTCCCACTCTTGCCCAATATAGGATTTCAACCTCTCAACAGTTCTGGGCCTTCTTTGTCAAATTTATTAATTTAAAGATGTGCCAAAAATGTTTAACTGATAAAAGGTCTGGACTGCAGGCCAGTTAAGTACCCAAACTCTTCTACTGTGAAGCTTTGCTGTTGTCATAGATGCAGTATGCAGTTTAGCATTGTCCAGCTGAAATATGCAAGGTCTTCCCTGAAAAAGGCCTTGTCTGGATGAGAGCATAGGCTGCTCTAGAACCTAGATATATTTTCAGCATTAATGGTATCTTTCCAGATGTGCAATCTGCTCATTCCATATGCACTAATGCACCCCCATACCATGAGGGATGCAGGCTTTTGAACTGAGCTCTGATCTGGCTGATACGGCCCCTATGGTTGCCAATTTTTCTTTTTTTTTAATATTTGGCCAAATTCATTTCACCACAGCATAGTTTTATAAGAGGCAATCTTAACCGTTTTACCTTTTGACCATTTGACATTTTTTGTGATACGGCACTGCCAGTGGCGGCTGGTGAAGTTTTTGGATGGGGGGGCGCCAGACCCCGCCCATCATGACCCCGCCCATCATTTTGGCCCCTCCCACTTCTCATAAACCACACTCCTTATGTAATCTGAGAAAAAATTTGGCGTGGGTTCCCCCCTCCGAGAGCATACCAGGCCCTTAGGTCTGGTATGGATTCCAAGGGGAACCTCCTACGCCGAAAAAACGGCATGGGGTCCCCCCCAGATCCACACCAGACCCTTATCCGAGCACGCTACCCGGCCGGCCAGGAAAGGGGGTGGGGACGAGCGGGCGGCCCCCCCCTCCTGAGCCGTACCAGGCCGCGTGCCCTCAACATGGGGGGTGCCTTGGGGGAGGGGGGGCGTGCGGCCCCCCCACCCCAAACACCTTGTCCCCATGTTGATGAGAACAAGGGCCTCTTCCCGACAACCCTGGCCGTTGGTTGTCGGGGTTTGCGGGCGGGGGGCTTATCGGAATCCAGGAGCCCCCTTTAATAAGGGGGCCCCGGATACCGGCCCCCCACCCTATGTGAATGGGTATGGGGTACAATGTACCCCTACCCATTCACCTGTGAAAAAAAGTACAAAAAAAACACAACACAGGGTTAAAATATTTTATTGCACAGCTCCGGGGGTCTTCCGTCTTCGGGGGACTCCTCCGCAATCTTCTTGTAGCTCTTTTGTTAGCGGAGGAGCCCGGCTTTCTTCCTCGCCGCCGGCCTCTTCTTCCGACTTCGGGGGTCTTGTCCCCCTCTTCGGTTCTTCTGCCGGGCCACCGCACCTTCTTATAGCTCTTTTACAGGCGGTGGTCCGGTCTTCTGTCGCCGTCGCCGTCACGCCGCCGTCCCGTTCTTCTTCTTCTTCTTCTCCAGGAGATGTTAACTCGACGCTCTCTCCGGCTGGAATGCCAGGGACGCGCTGCGCTGCCACTTATATAGGGACAATGGGGCGGTGTCACATGGGTTGATGTCACATGGGTTGGTCACATTGGTTGATGTCACATGGCGACAGTCCCAGCATCCTCCGGGACTGTGACATCGTAAGGGGGCGGGGTCACCATGTGACATCAACCCATGTGACCAACCCATGTGACATCAACCCATGTGACACCGCCCCATTGTCCCTATATAAGTGGCAGCGCAGCGCGTCCCTGGCATTCCGGCCGGAGAGATCGTCGAGTCAACATCTCCTGGAGAAGAAGAAGAAGAAGAAAAACAGGTGGCGGCGGCGGCGACAGAAGACCGGGCCACCGCCTGTAAAAGAGCTATAAGAAGGCGCGGTGGCCCGGCAGAAGAACCGAAGTCGGAAGAAGAGGCTGGCGGCGAGGAAGAAAGCCGGGCTCCTCCGCTAGCAAAAGAGCTACAGGAAGATAGCGGAGGAGTCCGGCGAGAAGACCCCGGAAGACGGAAGACCCCCGGAGCTGTGCAATAAAATATTTTAACCCTGTGTTGTGTTTTTTTTGTACTTTTTTTCACAGGTGAATGGGTAGGGGTACATTGTACCCCATACTCATTCACATAGGGTGGGGGGCCGGTATCCGGGGCCCCCTTATTAAAGGGGGCTCCCGGATTCCGATAAGCCCCTCGCCCGCAGATCCCGACAACCAACGGCCAGGGTTGTCGGGAAGAGGCCCTTGTCCTCATCAACATGGGGACAAGGTGCTTTGGGGTGGGAGGCACCCCCCCATGTTGAGGGCACGCGGCCTGGTACGGCTCAGGAGGGGGGGGCGCCCGCTCGTCCCCACCCCCTTTCCTGGCCGGCCGGGTAGCGTGCTCGGATAAGGGTCTGGTGTGGATCTGGGGGGGACCCCCACGCCGTTTTTTCGGCGTAGGGGGTTCCCCTTGGAATCCATACCAGACCTAAGGGCCTGGTATGCTCTCAGAGGGGGAACCCACGTCAAATTTTTTTTCTGAAATTTGGCGTGGAGTTCCCCCTTCAGAGCTCATTCTCTGATTGGCCACGGCAAAAGTCGCCTGGCCTGGGGAAACCTTTCTGGCTGTGAAAGCTTTTTTTCCATTCATTCAGCTAAATGCATGAACATTCTCAACAAAGTAGAAACTAGAAAGCCTTTATGCGGTGACTCACCTCCTGCCTCACTATCTTGCAGCTCCGCTTGGGCTGAGGAACGGAGCTGCCGACGTCACTTCCGGGTTTCGTGAAGCAGCCGAAAGCCGGAAGTGACCTGCCTGTCTAAGAATGACAATGCTACCGCCCGTAGAATCACAGTGATTTTACGGGCGGAAGCTAGTCGGCGTTCTGCAGTGCGCCGCAAGGCGGGTTTTTAACCCGCAAATGAAGCGCCATGGATGCAATCTTGTGATTGCATCGACGTGGCGCTTCTCATAGTGCACTGTGACCGGCGCCACAGTGCACTATGTTAAATTGTTAAATGACATTTTTATTTTTATTTTTTTAAATGTCTTAAAGGGCCCGTTTTATTTTTTATTATATTTTTTTTTACTTTTTTTAAAAAAAAATTTTACTTTATTTTTTTTTTTTACACCTAGGGGGAGGGGAGGCGGCGCCCGGGCGCCCCCTATGGGGGGGCCCCAACTGGGCACTGCGTTACTTTAAATGACAATTGCACAGTCCTGCATCCAAAAAAAAATTATGACATTTTTCCCCACAAATACAGCTTTCTTTTGGTGGTATTTGATCACCTCTGCTTCTTCTTTTTTCTTTTTTTTGCACTATAAACAAAAAAAGATCTACAATTTAAAAAACAAAAAAAAATATTTTTTACCTTCTGCTATAAAACATGTCAAATAAAGATGATAAAAAAAATGGATTTCTTCATAAATTTAGGCCAATATTTATTCTGCCACATGTTTTTGGTAAAACAAAGACCTTTTACACACGGTCGGACATTCCGACGGAAAATGTCCTATCAGACCGTGTTGTCGGATAATCCGACCGTGTATGGGCTCCATCGGACTGTTTCCGTCGGAATATCTGACCGAAAAAGTTTTAGAGCTGGGCTATAAAATTTTCCAACAACATGATCCGATCGGACTTCGTCCGATCGTTTGTAGAGAATTCCGATCGGACAAATGCTCAGATCAAATTACGAGACCAAAGCTATTGGCTACTAGCCTGAACGTAGTCCCGTCGTAACGAAATAACGTCATAACGTCATCAACGTGTACAAGGGCTAAGATTAGATTGGTTTATGCAAACTTTATAGCATCTACAAACTATGGGATACAGTATATTTATGGTATTTGTATTTATCTATGTATTTATTTTTTACTAATAGTGGCGACGATCATTGACTTATAGCGGGACCATGATATTGCAG
The DNA here is from genome assembly GCF_037356315.1 of Lithobates pipiens. Taxonomy (NCBI): domain Eukaryota; kingdom Metazoa; phylum Chordata; class Amphibia; order Anura; family Ranidae; genus Lithobates; species Lithobates pipiens. Next base: position 174,184,949 of record NW_027507686.1, read on the forward strand.
AGGCCAATCGGACACACACTTACACTTTTGACACTTTGTGGGAACCAGTGACACTAATACAGTGATCAGTGCTAAAAATATGCCCTGTCACCGTACTAATGACACTGATTGGGAAGGGGTTAAACATCTAGGGCAATTCTCAGAATTCTTTGATTAAAAAAAAAAGCATTTATATCATAAAGTGTATCAGAACAAAAAAATCATCTATATAGCATGTAAACAATTTAATGTGTTCTAAGTTGGTTACTAGCTCCAAGTATGCAGTGCACTTCCACCAACCAATGTATAATTTGAACAAAGAGGGAGAAAATGTCAAATGTGACAAAATGATGAGTGAGCAAATAATTCAAAATTTTAATGGTAGACTCCTTGTGTACATTAGTGTCGATTGATTGCTTTTTTGATAATTTTTCTAAAGTCTGAGAGAGTAGAATTTTGTCAGCTTCATTCATCACTATCAATTATTGTTACTTTATGTATACTTTGCAAAGTACAGAAAAAGTTTAAAATTCAATACTATCTAAATATATAACAATAATGTACAACATTGTACACAGGATTTTTAACATGACTCAGGCATTATGTAGATATGGCAAGCATAAAGATTGTTCTATTTTAGTGAAAGTATGTATATGCCATCCACTTTACATTTCAAGTGTAGGCGTTTTACTAGGCACATTTTTTAATGCAAAAATCTGCTGCAGTTACCAGTTGGCTTGACCTGTACTCTGCAAAGGTATCTGTTCAGCAGGGATGATGAGAAAGCTTACAGATATATAGAGAGGTGTGGCAGTATTATAAAATGATCATAGCAAAATTAAACTATACGTGCAGACAACCACAATACAGGATGAATTGTTTTTAAATACATGATAGAATCCCTGACAACAACTCTTCAATTTACTCCACTAGTTACCACTAGAACCTATACACCAGGGGTAATGAATTAAAATTCAAGGAGGTCCGATCGCCAAAATTTTCTTTGGGCCGAGGTCCAAATCTCAAGTCTGTGCTATGACTCAGAAATATTGTAGTAACTGTATATCTATCAAAAACATGAGAAATGTACAATTTCCTTAGCATTTCAACAATATTTATTGTCAAGTTACATCTGGTGTCCCCAGATCAAGTTAAATCTGGTGTCCCCATCACAGTGCCCCTTTACATCAGGTGTCCCCATTACAGTGCCCATTTACATCAGGTGTCCCCATTACAGTGCCCCTTTACATCAGGTGTCCCCATCACAGTGCTTCTTTAAATCAGGTGTCCCCATCAAAGTGCCCCTTTACATCAGGTGTCCCCATCACAGTGCCCCTTTACATTAGGTGTCCCCATCACAGTGCCCCTTTACATCAGGTGTCCCCATCACAGTGCCCCTTTACATCAGGTGTCCCCATCACAGTGCTTCTTTAAATCAGGTGTCCCCCATCACAGTGCCCCTTTACATCAGGTGTCCCCATCACAGTGCTTCTTTAAATCAGGTGTCCCCATCACAGTGCCCCTTTACATCAGGTGTCCCCATCACTGTGCTCCTTTACATCAGGTGTCCCCATCACAGTGCCCCTTTACATCAGGTGTCCCCACCACAGTGCTCCTTTACATCAGGTGTCCCCATCACAGTGCCCCTTTACATCAGGTGTCCCCACCACAGTGCTCCTTTACATCAGGTGTCCCCATCACAGTGCCCCTTTACACCAGGTGTCCCCATCACAGTGCCCCTTTACATCAGGTGTCCCCACCACAGTGCTCCTTTACATCAGGTGTCCCCATCACAGTGCTCCTTTACATCAGGTGCCTCCATCACAGTGCCCCTTTACATCAGGTTCCTCCATCACAGTGCCCCTTTACATCAGGTGTCCCCACCACAGTGCCCCTTTATATTAGGTGTCCCCACCACAGTGCTCCTTTACATCAGGTGTCCCCATCACAGTGCCCCTTTACATCAGGTGTCCCCATCACAGTGCCCCTTTAAATCAGGTGTCCCCATCACAGTGCCCCTTTACATCAGGTGTCCCCATCACAGTGTCCCTTTACATCAGGTGTCCCCATCACAGTGTCCCTTAACATAAAAGAATTGTCATGCTGATGGGCACATTTTATATGAAGGGGCACTCTGATGGACACAACAAAATGTGCCCCTTAACTTAAAATTTGCCCATCAAAGTGCCCCTTTTAATATAAAATGTAGCCATCAGTGTTGCTCTTAAAATAAAATCTGCCCATCAACGTGCCCCTTAACATGAAATAAGGGTCACACTGATGGGCACCTATTATGTTAGGAGGCATTCTGATGGACACATTTTATTTTAAGGGGCATGCTGATGGGTATATTTTTAATGTGCACATTGATGGGCATATTTTATAGGGCACATTTTGCTGTACCCATCTGCGTGCCCCTTAAAAAAATATGCCCATCGATGTGCACATTAAAAATATACCCATCAGTGTGCCCCGTAAAATAAAATGTGTCCATCGGATTACCTCTTAACATAAAAGGTGCCCATCAGCGTGTCCCTTATTTTATGTTAAGGGGCACGCTGATGGGAAAATTTTATGTTAAAGGGCACTCTGATGGGCACATTTTATTTTAAGGGGCATGCTGATGGGTACATTTTTAATGTGCACACCGATGGGCATATTTTGTTAAGGGGCACCTTAACAAAACATGTCCATCAGTGTGCACATAAAAAATATACCCATCAGCGTGCCCCTTACAAAAAAAAGCCCAGCATTGTGCATATTAAAAATATACCAGTGTGCCCCTTTAAATATGCCCAACAGTATACCAGTGTGCCCCTTAAAATATGCCCAACAGTGTGCACAATAAAAACATTCTTATTTATAGATCACTAATGTGCCCACATACCTTAACTGCAGGAGGGTGGGCACAACTGAAGCTGCCTCGCAATGAGGTCCAGGACCCGGGAATCGGGAACCGCGGGCAGCAGGGGGGCAGGGCACGCACGTGACGTCACACCCCTACTGCCCGTGAGTGTCTCTTCAGCTCCAAGAGACGCGGCCAGGAGCAGGGGGCGGGCGCAAGCGCGCAGCGTCACTGGTTGCTGGGGAAACCCGCGGTCCCAGCAAACCAGTGATTGCTGCTGTCGTTTACTACACTGGCGGCATGGCGGACTATACGACGGCTGCTATACACCTTTGAGTAATCTTGTTTCATGATGATTAACCACTTCAGCCCCCGGAAGGATTTACCCCCTTAATGGCCAGGCTATTTTTTGCGATTACGGCACTGCGTCACTTTGACTGACAATTGTGCAGTCATGTATTTCTGTACACAAACAAATTTGATGGACTTTTTTCCCCACAAGTAGAGATTTCTTTTGGTGGTATTTGATTACCTCTGCCTTTTTTTTTTTTTGCGCTATAAACAAAAAAGAGAGATAATTTAAAAAAAAAAACAATATTTTTTACTTTTTGCTATAATAAATATTTCAAAATTAAAAAAAAAGAAACAAATTTCTTCATCAATTTAGGCCAATATGTATTCTTCTACATATTTTTGGTAAAAAAATCGCAATAAGTGTAGATTGATTGGTTTGCACAAAAGTTATAGCGTCTACAAAAAAGGGGATAGATTTATGGCATTTTTATTATTAATGTATTTTTAATGTAATGACAGTGATCAACAATTTTTAGCAGGACTGTGACATTGCAGCGGACAGATCAGATACATTTGACACTTTTTTGGGACCAGTGACATTATTAAAGTGATCAGAGCTAAAAATAGCCACTGATTACTGTATAAATGGCACTGACAGGGAAGGGGTTAACACTAGGGGGCAATCAAGGGGTTTACGTTTTCCCTAGGTAGTGATTCTAACTGTGGGGGGAGTGTACTGACAGGGAGTAGAGAGAGATCGCTGTTCCTGATCACTAGGAACAGACTATCTCTTTCTACTCCCCTGTCAGAACAGGGATCTGTGCATCGGTTTTGGTGCCTGTGATAGCTGTTAAAGGGACCACCGTACAGCTACAGCAATTCTTGCAAACGGGCCAACCTGCATAGTATAACTGTGATGGCTGGTTGGCAAGCGTTTAACCACTTGCTTACTTGGCACTTATACCCCCTTCCTGCCCAGGTCAATTTATAGATTTCAGCGCTGTCACACTTTGAATGACAATATGTGCGCTCACACTACACTGTACCCATATGATATTGTTATCATTTTTTTCACACAAATAGAGCTTTCTTTTTACCACCGGAATTAATATTTTTTGCTAAATAAACCAAATTTTTGAAAAAAACTAACAAAAAGGTAACTTTTCTCCTTCACTGATGTGCTCTGATGAGGCTGCACTGATGGGCTGAATTGATGGGTACTGATGAGCCAGGACTGATGGACTCTAAGCCCTTGTACACACGGTCGGACATTCTGACAACCAAATCCGTTGGATTTTGTCCATTGGATTTTGTCCGACGGATTTTGTCCGAAACTGTTGCATACACACGATCGGACAAAGTTGTCGGAAAATCGAATTGTACATAACGTGATGACGTTATTTCGTTACAAGGGGACTACGTTCAGGCTAGTAGCCAATAGCTTTGGTCTAGGAATTTGATCTGAGCATACGTGGCACTTTGTCTGTCGGAGTAGGCTACACATGATCGGAGCATTTGTTGGAAAATTTTACGGACAAGTTGGAAAACTTGGTCCGTCGGATACTCCAACGGAAACAGTCCGATGGAGACCACACACAGTCGGATTATCCGACAAAACGGTCCGATAGGACACATTTCGTCGGAATCTCCGACCGTGTGTACAAGGGCTTATAGGCTGCACAGATGGACACTGATTAGGGTTTACTAATAAGAAGACACTGATTAGGCAGCACTGATGGGCACTGACAGGTGGCACTGAAGGGAACTGACAGAGAGCACTGATTGGCGTCACTGATAGGTGGCACTGATGGGCAGCACTGATGGGCGGCACTGATAGGTCGCACTGATGGGCACTGATAGGTGACACTGATGAGGAAGCACTGATGGGCACTGATAGGTAGCACTGGTGGGCACTATTGGGACTACACTGATAATGTGTAGATGTCCCTTTTACACAAGCCAGTTATCAGCCCTCCTCAGAGGAAAGAAATGCCAATAACCGGCTTGTGTTTACATTGTGATTAGCTGTGATTGGACACAGCTGATCACGTGGTAAAAAGCCACTGATTGTCTCCTTGCCTCGATCTGTGATCAACTGAGGACACAACGATCACAGAGCTTGCTGCCTGCGAGCTGAAGCAGGCACGAATGCAAGAGGTTGACAAATGATGCCCTCCCAGTACTGGCTGGCCAGGCTGTTGCCTTCATTCACCTATAGCTTGGTCGGCAAGTGTTTAAAGGACATAAGTCCAAGAACAAAAATTGAATATATTGCAGCTTAGATGTGCTAGCTGCATTGGTTTACTTTTTAGGGCTAGAGCCATTTTAAGCAAATACCAAGAATACCTGTTGATCATACCTTGAATGTTATGTCTTCATCACTTTCTGTGAGTTTAAATGAAAGCTCAACTTCTAATCCCTCTCATCCACATTTCATAGACATGAAGAGAGAAAGACATGTTTGAAGTTCAGGCTTGGCAACAACCATGACTTCCTCCATAAATACAAAAGATTGATCGAAGTAGACAACCAGGGACACGAATTGAGGTGCTTGCAAGATTACCTGTTAAAAATAAAGAAAAAAAGCCAGAAAAATTTAAACTAATGCAGTTACCTCATCAAAGTCTAATTAGCTGCAATATATTACATTTTTGTTTTAGGGTTTAGATGCTCCTTAAGAAATGCTGTTAATACCATTCAAAGAGGATTTTCCTAATCTGTACAATTCTGAGGATTTGCATGTTGATGGGAAAATAAATTATTCAAAGGTCTGATTATACCTGATGGAGCCATTGCATTGAATTTATTTACTTTTAAAGCTGAACTCCAGCCAGATAAAAAAAAAACACTGCAGCGCTGTAGTCATTAATCCATCATAATATATATATATATATATATATATATATATATATATATATATATATATATATATATATATATATATATATATATATATATATAAAAATATAAAGAAAATACAAGCAGTAAGTAACAGAATTTGAACTGATTTGAGCCGCTTGCATTATCCATGAAACTGAGTAGATGAGGGGGCTCTTCCTGCCCCACACTTCTGAAGGTGGTGACAGAGAGTGTGAGGGCATAGAGTGCAGGGCTAGGATAAGGGGAGGAGGGCACCTGCACAGCAGCCTCATTCTTTATATGCCATATATTAAAAATATATATTTTTTATGGTGGGGGGGTGTAGTTGGTTTACTTATTAGTCTTTACCAGGAGCTTCTACCCCACTTACTACTGATCTCTGATCTCTGACCTCTGAGTCACTTACCTCTGACCTCTGCCTTACTTGCTTATGATCTCTGACCTCTGCCTCACTTACTACTGATCTCTGACCTCTGCCTCGCTTATTACCGATCTCAGAACTCTGCATCACTTACTACTGATCCGTGAACTCTGTATCACTTACCACTGACCCGTGAACTCTGTATCACTTACTACTGACCCATGAGCTCTGTATGACTTACTACTGACTTGTGAACTCTGTATCACTTACTACTGACCCGTGAACTCTGTATCACTTACTACTGACCAGTGAACTCTGCATCACTTAATATTGACCTGTAAACTCTGCATCACTTACTACTGACTTGTGAACTCTGTATCACTTACTACTGACCCGTGAACTCTGCATCACTTACTACTGACCCGTGAACTCTGTATCACTTACTACTGACCAGTGAACTCTGCATCACTTAATATTGACCTGTAAACTCTGCATCACTTACTACCGCTCTCTGCGTCAATTTCTTATGAGCTGTGAACTCTGCATCACTTACTACCGCTCTCTGCGTCAATTTCTTATGAGCTGTGAACTCTGCATCCCTTACTACTGATCTGTAAATTACTTACACATATAAACAAAGAAAGAATGAATTACTCTTGCGCTTCTGAAGGTGCTGCTGGTATAAGGTTGTAGTACTTTCAAAGGCAGTGAATTAGCAAATGATTGTGCGTGTCCCGCTGCCTAAACTGACCAGGGGTGGTCCGAAGTGAGCCAGGTGAAGGAGAAAAGAAGGAAGGCGCATGATCTGACGCTTTGATCAAAAGATTTATGCCATTTATTCACATAAAAAAATGATGAAAGCATATGCAAATTAATTATGTATTCATACAAACAGGTTTACAACATATTCACTTTAAAGTCTTATTTTTAAAATCAGACATGCCCATACAAGGACAAGTATTCAAAAGGTGGGCTAACGCGTTTCAAGGATGTCCTCTTCATCAGAGCCTTGAGTAACAACAAGAAATGTCTGCACAAAATATATATAGAGAGTGGACCAACATGAAAGGGGAATGATTAGTTGGGAGATGTCACATGTTACATGATGATTACTCCTTAGCTTTGCAGCTGTCCATATCCCAGCGCTCTATACAGTGTAGAGGATAGTAGTTCATATGATCTTTATGCAAAAGGTGCCAAAAAGGCAAAAACAGCATAAAAATTTATATATAATATTTGGTGCCTTTTTGTATCTTTTAACCTGAATAAATTACCCAACAGATTTTACCTAAGGATGTCCACCATTGTTTTCTTCTGGGCCACGTTCGATCCGCCATACACTGAGCTGCATTCAAGCCTGCATCTGATGCCCGGGACTGCTGCTGTCCAGGTTGGGAGATCTCTCCATAAACACACTGACTAGATTGGGACTGGATACTTATTGAAGAAAGGGCCCTGGCTGGGCGTTAGTCACAGGCACTGTTTGCCTGCCAGCTGGTAAGTGCACAATCTAATCTATGCGGTGGTGGGTTCACTAAGGAAGTCACAATTTGTTTTGCCAGAAAAGTCATAAGGTTTTTGGAACTGAACAAGTCGTTATCTGAATCAATCTGATAAAGACATTTTGGAGATTTGTTTATTTATATTGGACTTTTTACACTTTTTTCAGTTTTTACTTTTATTTATTCCATATTGACCACTTATTAGTCTCACTGGTGTTCATTCACAGATTCTTAATTTTAAGATATTCACTTATAGAGTATTTAATATTATCTGCATTATTTAGTCTTGTTTAGAGCACAGCCATTTTTGTTTTTCCATATGCATTTGTGTATTTGTGTGTATCTCACGCTGTCTTGCAGCTTTTGATAGATTTAAGTTTTTTTTTTGTTCCAGTGCAGTTTTTATTTCTTACCATTAAATATATATATACAGTCTCCAACATATGTATCCACTGCATCTAGTCCAGCCAAGCCTATACCTGACTATAGGCCACTCCTGGTGTACGTATTCAAAGACACTTTCAGGCAGGCAGGCCAGGCAGGTGATTTAGTGACCTGCAGTGCATAAAGATATATATACATTCTCCTACATGTATATCCACTGCATTCTAGTCTAGCCAAGCCTATACAGTGTACCTGACTGCAGGCCATTCCTGGTGTAATTTTTCTAGTAAACTTCAGGGGGTGTTTTGCTAATCCAATTTTACAGCATGTCTGGAAGGCCACTAAGGAAAGGTAGATGCTCACAGGCCACTAAAAGAGGGCAAGAATGCTCTGTGTCTACAGCCAACAGTGCCGGTCATGGACACGGTGCCTACTAAGAACGTGGCTGTGGGGCACGCTTGTCCTTTTTTTCAACAGTTGGCCATGTTGAGCCACAACATGCAGAAGAGTTGGTAGAGTGGATCACAAAGCTGTCCTCATCCTCCTCATCCTCTGTCACTCAGGCTAAGACAAGTTTGGCTGCCAATGCAGCCGCCAAAGTGGCCTATTCCATCGGCTCAATGGCATCAGTCACTCTTTCCCTAGCCCCACCATCATGTCCTGAGGAGTCCCCCAAACTTTTCGACCACAGGGGTGCAGGAGGATGCGGAACGTTTTAAAGGCTCCGATGATGGTACCCAGCTTGAGGATTTGCTTCAGTGGGGAGGAGGGAGGGGATGATGAGGTCACTGACTCTACGTGGGTGCCTGATAGAAGAGAGGAGGAGGAGGCATCCTCTCCGCCCTCCAACAGGGACACTTGGCTCATGTTCCCTGTTTGGCTCACATCCTTCATTTGGTGGTGCAGCGGTTCTTGTGCAGGTACTCAGGCTTGATATAATATTTCACAGAAGGGCCCATTCCAACGCTCCACCAAGAGTAACTGTGAGGGCTTACAGTGTTGTAGCACCACCACCACCACCAAAGGCCCAATTATTCTGCCCCTGTTCTGCCCCTGTTGTAATTACAATTCTTGATATAATATTTCAAAGCAGGTCCCATTCCAGTGCCCACCAAGAGTAACTGTGAGGGCTTACAGTGTTCTGGTACCACCAACACCTAAGGCCCAAATTTTTGCAGAGTATATAAGGCAGGCTGTATAGTATATACAGGCGGTCCCCTACTTTCAAACATGCGACTTACAAATGACCCCTACTTGCAAACGGAGGGAGACAACAGAAAGTGAGAGGAAATCTACCCCTAGGAAGGGAAATTCTCTGCTGTAAGAGTTAATATGGGAAAAAGGGGTCCCCACTAAAGCTTTATTACCAATCATTGTTTCCCTAAAAACCCCATATTTTCAAAATCCAATTGTCATTGGGACAGAAAGTGAGGTGCAATCTTCAGAACAGAGGCATGGACAGCAAAACAAATGTTACAGGGGTGATAATAACCCTTCCCTATGTTATCCAAAAAGCTTAAAAATAGATTTTTTGGCTGGAGCTACACTTAAAAAATGTACCTGTTCCAAATTATAAACAGATTCAACTTAAGAACAAACCTACAGTCCCTATCTTGTTTGTAATCAGGGGACAGCCCGTATACTGCTGTTTAGAGTATATAGGGCCTGGGGGCGCACGCCTTTTCTTTTTTTAATTTGGGTGCGGGGTTTCCCTTAATATCCATACAAGACCCAAAGAGCTTGGTAATAGGCTGGGGGGTTACTCAATGCCGTTTTTCTTAATAATTTTCATCCATATTGCCGGGACCCGACATTACATTACAGCCGCAAGCAGTTTTAAATGACTTTTATTCCTTTAGAAATGTCATTTTGGGCAGGGACTGTTCTAAACACGAGAAACACGTGCCACTTTACAAGCATACTATAGACACCCCCCAGGTACGATATTTGAAGGAATATTTCACTTTTATTTTTTTCACTTTAAGTATCATTAAAATCACTGTTCCTGAAAAAACAGCAATTTTTAAAACTTTCTTTTGCATTGATACATGCCCCCTGGGGCAGGACCAGGTCCCCAAACCCTTTTTAGGACAATAACTTGCATATTAGCCTTTAAAATTCACACTTTTGATTTCTCTCGTTCGAGTCCCATAGACTGGAACTGTGTTTGAGAGTTTGCGCAAACTTTCGGTCCGTTCACATGTTCTGGATACGAATCAATCCGGGGGGGGATGTTCAGCCCCCCTGCTTACAATGATCAAAGAATGTAAGTCCCTGCCCTGCTTTTTCTTTCATAGAACAACAACAACAACCCACCTGGTAGTATCCCTCTACTTCCACCATGTTGTGCCTAATTCAATGCCAGAGGCCTTCCATGACACCCCCACCCATTAGCATTTATATTAAAAAGAACAGGAGGTCCACAAAGAATATATAAATTATGCACTTTACTGATGTTACTTTGGATGGCGGCAGTGACAAGTCACATCACATAGACATACTATCTGGGGACATTTGACATTGCTTTGTCAATAACATATAGTGGATGAACTGCAGCGGTTATGTGAAAGCAGCACACAGCTCATCACCCTTAAGTCAACTTCACCATTTGCATAGTCTCATACCTTCCCAGGGTCATTAGTACTAACTCAGAGGGCACTGACTTGCCCGTGTATCCAGCTCATGAGTTACAGAGACAGGATCACTGCAGTTCTACCTCTAGCTTCAGTATATTTCTTCCAGGGGCTCCAAGGGGGTGGAACTCATTGTAGAGAACACTTGGACTGGCCTGAAAGGCCTTTTTGCAACATGCTCTATCCTTCACCAATCATAAGAGACAGGATGACTACTGCTGGCTCTTCTGGGTGCAGAGCTATCTCCCTTTGCCTTCTCTAGGGCCTTTACACTAGCTTATGACAACTGCATGCTGGCAGGGTATCTGGCCCCCACACCCCAATTGCTCCTCCCAACCTGACTTATATCTGGGTATTGACTCAATCATAACATCTTTACATGATGTCTCCTGCTAACAGGGGCCTAGCACCTGACTACACTAGTCTCTGTCAACACACGCTGTTGTGAGACAGAGCCACCTAGTGGCAGACTAGCTAACTGCACCTGCTTACAAGCTTTTTTTTAAATTTATGTGAAACCTTTATACCAAAAGAAAAAAAATCTGTTTGTTGCAATTGCTTATTAAATGTTAGCTGGATTTTGACCCTGTCCACACAGCAGGAATTAATACAACAGTAAAAGAGGAAGTTCAGCAGCATTTATCAGCTACAGTTCAAGTTGCATGTGTTTTTTGTGACTACATTAAATTTTTTTTTTTTTTTTTGAATACATGGATGCATTCATTGACGAATATTTATACATGGTTGGAGTTTGGCTTTAAACTTTGCAAAGAAGACTGTGGTGCTATAAAGATATTTAATGAGGAAACTACGTGGAATAATAAAACCATATTGATAGGATAATGGGATGAGGCACCATTTGTCACGCTGTACACTGAGTTATATAGAAATGGGAATATATGACAAGTAAATAGATTTTGCAGTTTACGCACTGAACAAACAGCAGCTGTGAATGCTTTGAAACGTAATATTATATTTGCTTAAGATGTTGCACTATAACCAGTCAATTCCAATAGCATACCCATGTCTGTTTTAGAGTGATTACAACGAATGCTGAAAAAAAACAAAAACTTGTTTATCAGGTTTAGAATTGAGTTTATATATCAAATCACAGGTATTAAGAAAGGTCATCAATTATATGTTCCTGGTATTGTACAATCGTATTTCTACAGAATTATAGGTATTTTACCTGATCCATTTATTTAAGAAATGGGTGGCACCAGGATGTACAGATAATAATGATAAACTTGCCTAACGACCAACATAACTACGTTGATAACATAAAAACAATATAGAATATGGGGCACATTTATAATTGAGACTGAATAATGCTATAATTTCTAATCAGGGCTGCACACATTACGGCTCGCATTTTACAGCCCCTTTATAAAATGTAGACTGCTGTGTGCAGCAATAAGAGCTCAGTGATTGGAGGAGAGCTGGTCATATGTCTTTTACAGGTCATATTTTAGGCTCTTCTCCAGACATATTTATCTTAGGGACAGAATCATTTTAAAGCTGAAGCCAAAAAGCAAACAATACGCGGTCCCATAAGCGGAATCCACATCTCAAAATGACAAATGATAAATATTGTATCCTAATGTAATTCCTATAGATTATTTACAAAAAGTATAATTATAAAAAGTTAAATCTACAACACATTCAGGTGACAAGATGTCTAGGCCTTTCAAATACATCTGGGAAAATAAGTGTCATTGTGTCATTAGTCTCCCAAGGGCCATTTGAAAGTCCTATATAACTTGTAGCAGATGCTGGGATTTTTTTATTTATTATTTTCCTTTATGATGAATTTTAAACTACCGGCACAAAAGGAACCACCAATGTGTAATTTTTGTTTGCTGCAACCTAATATAGAACCGTCACTTTGTGAACCAATCCAATTTAGACAAATATATAAAAAGTGGGTTGCGCTAACTGTTAAATATGACCAAAAATTGCTGTGCTTATGTGAAAAACCCCTTTGACAAGGGAAATTACTCAACCTTCATCATGATAAGTATTACCAAACCAAATATAAAAAAATAATCCAAAAAATACAAAAAAATATAAAATAATTATTAATAATTTTTATATTTGTGTGTTGGCACCTCTGCGGGGCTATCCCCTCTATTCGCATCACAGGCTAATCACCCCCTCAGTGGTGGCAAACTCATTTAAAGTGCCCAACAGTGCCTAAACCACATGAATTATAAAAGTAATTACAATGTACTATGAATGTCCCAAGTGAGTGATCACTCCTATAATAAAAGTGCACAATGCAAAACAATCACTCCAATGCTGACTGATTCTTCTTATTTTTAAAGTGCTTTTCTTCAAATATAAAGTTCTTCTTGTGACCACCAGCCAAGTAACTCCACCACCACCAAATTAAATGGCCACTCACCAGACCTAATCTGTATATGCGCCTTTAGTTCATTTAGGATAACCACTCCTTTTAGGGATCTCACCAACAGCCTCTCCAGCCAGAAAAGTAGAACCCTCTCGTGCTCTTTATCTCATCGGAAGCTTTTAATCGGCCATCTTAACTATTGTACAATGCCCTATTTGTCCCCTGGTATTCCAGTGGCCATACGTGATCGCATGTACCTATCCACATGCCATGATCCACTATACTTGCCTCACCCTACGGTGACTCCCCTCACCATCAGCCAACTTGGAGGTCATCAAGCTTCTGCTCCACAGCGTAAATTATGATGATTTCTATTACCAGTCTGCCTGTGTATGATAAATAGGCTCTCCCCACATACATACCTAGGCAGCTTTTACAATATTTTAAAACATTTATCATTCGTCTTACATTTTGCACAAAAGAAAAATATTTTTTTCTTTCTTCTTTCTCTTTCCTTGTACCAAAAAACCCAAATAATTATTAAAACCAAAATACAAGGGGTAAAATGTAAGACTTAATACCGGACACTTTCATCCCCTTCCTGCCCAGGCCAATTGTCAATTGTCTATCTCATTTTATGAGACCCTAAAATGTGAGAATAGTACAAATACCCCCCAAATGACCCCTTTTTGGAAAACAGACAGTCCAATGTATTTAATCGCCGCCATTACTAGTAAAAGATAAATAATAAGAAATGCAATAAATCTATCCCCTATTTTGTAGAGGCTATAACTTTTGCATAAACCAATCAGTATATGCTTATTGCGATTTTTATTATAATGTTTTTTCTAAATTTTCACTCTTTTTTTGTTTATAGCGAAAAAAATAAAAACCGCAGAGATGACCGCCAAAAGAAAGCTCTATTTGTGGGAAAAAAATTACGTCAATTTTGTTTGTGTACAGCAATTGTCAGTTAAAACGGCGCAGTGCAGAATCGCAAAAAATGGCCTGGTCATTGAGCAGCCAAATCTACCGGGGCTGAAGTGGTTAAAGGAGCTAAAGCCCCTGTGTCTGCACCACAGATCTTTTTGACACCTGTATGGTTTCACCATGTGCCTTTAGTATGATACTCAACCTATGGGTCTTGAAGAAGCTATGCAATCCAGTGAAACACATCGACTCCTGAAGGATTAAGCTAACTGTACACCTCAAGCTTATTTTTATATAAGTATGATAAAAGGTGTTAGAAGATTATTGTATCATATCATAGCACTATTTCTTTTTTGATATTTAATATATTGTATATCTTCTTTTATACATTACCCATTTCAATTTTAAATTGTTTTTAATAAAACAATTTTTTTATAATTTCATGGTCTTTTTCTCATGTAATACCACTAAAGTCTAGCAATGATAGGGTATACCTGCAAACCCCTTTTTTTTTGCTTCATGTTTTGCACAAAGTTATTAGTTTAACAAGTTATTTCTCACACACAGCATAGGCATACTTATAATTACACCTCAAAACACATTCTGCTATGTCTCCTGAGTATGGGCATAGCACATGTCTGAGACGTTTTTACAGCCTAGATGCATAGAGGGACCCAAAATCCAAGGAGCACCTTTGGCCTTTCAAAGAGCAAATATTGTGCATCTGATTTCCTGACTACATAACACATTTTTGTAGTCCTGGAGAATCAGTACAGTAGAAACACCCACAAAATGACCACATTTTGGTAAGAAAACACTCCAAAATATTTTGTGAATGGCATAGTGAGTCTTTTGAAAATGTAATTTTTTGTAAAAAAAGTTTTTGTAAAATTTAGGAAAGAAAATTCATTAAAAAAAAAAAAATTTTTACACAAAGTTCTCAATTATTAACATGTTTTGATCATAGGTATACTTAGAGTTACACCGCAAAGCACACTCTGCTCCTCCTCCCAAGTATGGTGATATTACATATGTGAGGCTTTTTCACAGCCTAACCACATTGAGGGACCCAAAATCCAAGGAGCACTTTCAGGTGTTCTAGGTACATAAATTACACATCTAATTTCCTCACTACCTATCACATTTTTGGAGGCCTGGAGCAACAGCACAGTGGAAACACACACTAAAGGACCACATTTTGGAATGCAAAAACGCCAGGGTATTTTTTAAGAGGCATTGAACATTTAATTATTTGCCATAAGTTTTTTGGAAATGTAGAAAGAAAATGAAAATGTATGAAATATTTGCAAAGTTGTCAATTTAATAAGATATTTCTCACACACAGCATGAGCATACTAAGGCCGCGTACACACGGGCGGATTGTCTGCCCAACTAAGTCCGTCAGACAATCCGACAGACAGTCCGTTCAAAATTTGAATGAACGGACTTGACCACACACGATGAACAGACAGTCCGCTGAAAACGTGCGCGATGACGTGTACAGCACGTACGACGGGACTAGAAAAACGACGTCCAATACACTGCAATGCAACCTTCGGCCGTGTAAACCCTTTCTGAGCATGCACCATACTTAGTTCGTCCAACTTGCCTACACACGAGCGGACTGTCCGCTGAAACCAAGTTTGGACGGACAAAACCAAGTTTCCGCGGACAAAATTACGGAAATTCCGAAAGACAAAGTCCGTCAGACTGTCCGCTGAAAAAGTCCGCTGAAGCCCACACACGAGCGGATTGTCCGCTGAAACTAAGTTGGACAGACAATCCGCCCGTGTGTACGCGGCCTTAGAATTACACCCCAAAACACATTTTGCTACTCCTTCTGAGTATGGCGAAATACGACATGTGTGAGACTTTTTCACAGTTTGGACCAATTATATACACAAATCAACCAATTTTTTAAAAACCAATGCACTGCAATGGTCACCTCTATATAAGTGGTCAAGGAATATAGCTTAGTGTAGAGTCACCTATAGCAATCCCAGTTCCTATAAGCGAAGGAAGCCTAGCCTACTGGTACATGACTGGCCCCAGAAATGCCATGTTCACCAGCCAGGAGGTACAGGAGACTGAAGAAAGGAAGAACAAAAGAGTCCTTGTGGTTCCAGGAGTGCAGTTTCCAGGGGGTGGCTGGGACTTTTGTCTCACAGGAACATAGTCAGTCGAAAATGCAGATAGGTCAGTTTAGGCAGCAGACAGAGACATTGTCAACAAACAGGCAAAGGATTGATCCAGGCAACAGACAGGAATGCAGTAAATAAACAGGCCAGGGTCAGTACAGGATTCTGGTAGAGGGATCACTGCATTGGTGGGACAGTGATCAGGAACATTGTAAATGGTGTGGCGGTCACCAGAGCAGAGCAGTGTTACCATGATAACACTACACCACTCTAAGGAAGTTATTGGGATGTATATTTTTTTATGCACTATGATTGCATATACAGTCTTGATGGCTACATAAGCAATACTTTCTGACAGTTCTCAGCTAGCATTCATGCAGCTAATGAGAATTACTGTGAAAGCTGTGATTGGCTACAGCTATCACATGGTACGGGGAAGCGGTGCTCGATGGTAAATCACAGAAATCGCAGTAGTTCTCTATGGCTGTATGAATAACAGTCATGCTTACTACTGGACATGTGATCACTGTGATTGGTCACAGAAATCACATGGTACCAGGGAGGAGCACCATGGTTTGGTACTCAGATGGGATGACACCAATTCACGCCCCTGGGGGCTCACACAAGGCGCAGATCAGATACGTCCTCCCAGATCAACGCTTGTCCCATCCAGCCATTTATGAACAGTGGCTGGGTGGAAAGTGGTTAAAGACATTTTTGCACAATCACTTTTGTTTTAAATTGAACCTGAACTCAAAACCGAAGATCTGCTGTGTTGTATGGAACATCTAGAAATGGTAATTGTTTCTAAGTAGTGACCAGAAAAATGTACTTTTCCTGTATATGAACACGTCATAACTGTATAACTGTATAAGATAATTTTAGATCCTCTGTACCTGACTGCTCGTCTCATGAGATTTAAAGTGAGATTTGGTGATGGAACTACTGCTTACTGCTTACTGCCTATTGTTTAGAGAACTTGCAGGAGAAGAAGCTGTACCTGAGAGGCTGCAGTGTAAGGATTTTCCTTAATCTGCATCATCCATTCTATTTATTTGTGTTTCTTAGGCCTCTACTGCTGCTTCTTCATTAAACCCCCATCAGACCACCAGTCATCAGGGGTCAGCCCTGACATGAGAAAGCACAAATCTGCCTTCCTTCTCCATACAGAGACATAATATAGAGCAAGACATGCTAAGTGCAAAAGTGGGAAAAGATCAGCTTTCTATTAATTTTCTATTTATTGTGTTCTACCATATCTATTTATACAAAATATCTATTATCAAGACATCCCTGGATTAAAAGTGTATCTATGTTCAAGATGTAAAATTATTTATTCATTTCCACATTGTATTTCAATTATTTTCAGCCTACTCTTAATATTCTGAATGATCTGGATGTCTGTAAAATAGTTTTTTCAAGAATCCCACACATTTCCTGAAATTTTTTGACACAATTACTAAGGCTCCATGCACACTGAAGCTCAAAAAAGCTTTTTCTGGACGCCAGATTGCTGGCAGAAAACGCAGGTTTAAAAACGTGTTTTGTACTAGCGTTTATGAGCATTTATTAGCGTTTATGGGCGTTTTCAATAAGGCTCCATGCACACTGGAGCTCATAAACTGCAGTTTATTGGAGTTTGGACGCTTTTTTTAAAAGCCCATGAACGCCACTCTATTTCTAGTTTCATGCTCCCAACTTTATGGGAACAGTTTAGGGGTGGCCCCTTCCTGTTCCAACATGAATGCACGCTACTGCACAAACAAGGTCTATAAAGACATGGATGAGCAAGTTTGAGGTGGAGGAACTTGACTGGCCTGCACAGAGTCCTGATCTCAACCCGATAGAACACATTTGTGATGAATTAGATTGGAGACTGCGAGCGAGGCCTTCTCGTCCACATAAGTGCCTGATCTCACAAAATGCACTTCTGGAAGAATAGTCATACATTCCCATAGACACACTCCTAAACCTTGTGGACAGCCTTCCCAGAAGAGTTGAAGTTGTTATAGCTGAAAAGCATGGGCCAACTCAATATTGAACCCTATGGACTAAAACTGGGATGCCATTAAAGTTCATGTGTGTCCCAATACTTTTGGTAATTTTGTGTATTTACATTCAAAGCATAAAACATCTAAAGCATTAGTACAACATTAACATCATTAATCTTTTGATATATAGTATAAAGGTACAGAAACACTATAATGTGAGCCAGTCACTATCATTTATCAAACAAACGCTAATCTTTATGCTCACTAAATATGTCCTGTGTCTCTTAATTAATGTAGTAGAAGCAGAAAGGTCACATTCTCTAAAACATGCAGTAGTAACTAATCTAGTCTTATACTGAGTTTTATTAATGTTTCCCCTGTGTTATTAACTAATATTTTATATAAATTCACACCTAAATAGAAACAGCATGTTAAGTGTGAATAATAGTGGCATTATGTTTTTCCACTTTTTTTGTGTCATAACAAACAATACAAACAACACAAACATAAGAAATAAACATGAGAATGCTTAAAAATTTGTAGAAACAGAACGAAACTCTGGATAGCTTAAAAATTTGTAATTGCAACAATTTTCTGGGTGAAGTGGTGAATTATCTGACAGAAATGCAGAATTTACATACTTTGTAAATAAGTAAGTTTTCTCCTTCACTGATGGGCTCTGACGGGGCTGCAGTGAAGGGCACTGATAAGGTGGCACTGATGGACACCAATGATGTAGCACCAATGAAGTGGCACTGATATGTGGCACTGATATGGGACACAAATATGCACTGATAGGTGGCACAAATAGGCACTGATAGGTGGCACGGATTGGCATGGATAGGCGGCACGGATGGGCATTGATAGGCGGCATGGATGGGCATGGATGGGCGGCACGGATGAGCATGAATGGGCACTGATAAGAGGCATGGATGGGCACTGATAGGCAGCATGGATGGGCACTAATAGGCGGCACGGATGGACACTGATAGGTGGCATTGAAGTGTATAGTATTGTACGGATGGATGCCAATTAGTGCCACACAATAATGCATGCCAATCAGTGATTCCCATTGTGGGCACTGATTGGCATCCATTGTGGGCATTGATTGGCATCCATTGTGGACACTGACTGGCATCCCTGGTGGTCTAGGGTGACATACCTCGTGCTGAGCATCCCTGATGGTCTGGTGGCATCCCTGGTGGTCCAGTGTGGGCTTCCTCGGGGGGGGGAGCTGTGCTGATAATCGATCAGCACAGACCCCCCCCCGTCAGAGAAGCAGCCGATCGGCTCTCCTCTACTCGCATCTGACAGACGCGAGTGAGGAAAAGCCGATCAATGGCTCTTCCTATTTACACTGTGATCAGCCGTGATTGGACACGGCTGATCACATGATAAAGAGTCTCTGTCAGAGACTCTTTACTGAGTTCATAGTTTCGGTGTGTCAGACTGACACACCGCAACAATGATTGCCACGGTTTACTATCCTGAGGATGTCATATGACTTCCAGTCAGGATATTGGAACCACTTTGCCGCGGTCATTCTGCTATATGGTGGGTGGCAAGTGGTTAAAAACTCCAACTGGATGTGAAAATTCTCAGTGTCATTCACTGGTTATCCTTCCAGTATCCAGTTACTCCAGTAGCATGGCAGCTATGGAAGGCTTATGTCACAGGTTCTTATTTATTTCAGGTACTTATATAGCAATGCCAATATATGCAGCACTTTACATATACATTGTATATTCACATCTGTCCCTACCCTCAAGGAGCTTACAATCTATGGTCCCTAACTCACATTCATACATACACATACTAGGGCCAATTTAGACAGGAGCCAATTAACCTACCAGCATGTCTTTAGAGTAGTGGAGGTAACCGGTAGTGATGGCCGAACGGTTCGCCCGGCGGTCGTTTCGCGGCGAATTTCCGACTTTCGCCGTCCGCGGGTTCGAACGCCTTTTTCCGTCGTTCGCCCCGGCGGACTTACGTGTTTAATGTATACAAGAACTTTAACCTTTCGTGACACGTTTATCATGTGTTACAGGACAACCAATTGAGACATGACAGCTCATGGACACTTGGACATTCCCCCTAACCTATAAATACACCCGATCCGGTGGCCATTTTACATTCTTTCTTCTGTCACTGTAGGGAAAGGATCCTGTGTGGAGTAGGGACAGAGAAAACGCTAGCTATTTGGTACACAAAAGTTCTTTTCAGGACTGGTATAGGTGTTAGGTCAGCAGCCTGAGTTTCTTTTGTCAGTTTAGATAAAGGGACAGAGCGCTGTATGCTGCTATTTTAGGGACAGCTCAGCCAGATTAGTCTTTCTTCATCATCATCATCATCATCATCATTAGCTGTTACTATCAGGTCCACAAAAGAGCTGTTCCAGCTAATCGTTCCAGCCTACTCTTTTTTGCCAATTTGTATAGGGACAGGCAGGAAGCAGTGTGTCAGGCAGTGAGGATAATTTTAAAGACTTGCTGTTACTATTAGTTCCACAAAGGTTCTTTTCAGGACTGGTATCAGTGGTACGGTAATAGGCTTGTACACGTATAATATTCTTTCTTCCAAATATAGAAAGAATATTATACTTGACTGCTGCCCTTCTGCTGCAGTCTGCTAATCATTCACAACTCACTTGTTCCACAAAGCTCTTTATCAGGACTGGTAACTTGGTCTGTCTAGGGTGCTACGGTACATAGGCTTGGGTGCGGTACAGTCTGCTGTTCTGTAAGGACCGCTATCGGTCCACAATACATAGGGTTGCCGTGCACTACTGCTGACCGCTGCCCTATACTGCAGCAGTCCTTCATTGGTATAGGGACTGACGTACAGTCTGCTAATCACTAACACACAACCTGCTTGGTCCACAAAAGTTCTTATAAGGACTGGTAACTTGGTATAGGGTGCTACGGTACATAGGCTTGAGTGCGGTACAGTCTGCTGTTCTGTAAGGACCGCTATCGGTCCACAATACATAGGGTTGCCGTGCACTACTGCTGACCGCTGCCCTATACTGCAGCAGTCCTTCATTGGTATAGGGACTGACGTACAGTCTGCTAATCACTAACACACAACCTGCTTGTTCCACAAAAGTTCTTATAAGGACTGGTAACTTGGTATAGGGTGCTACGGTACATAGGCTTGAGTGCGGTACAGTCTGCTGTTCTGTAAGGACCGCTATCGGTCCACAATAGATAGGGTTGACGTGCACCACTGCTGACCGCTGCCCTATACTGCAGCAGTCCTTCAGCGGTATAGGGACTGACGTACAGTCTGCTAAACACTAATACACAACCTGCTTGGTCCACAAAAGTTCTTATAAGGACTGGTAACTTGGTATAGGGTGCTACGGTACATAGGCTTGAGTGCGGTACAGTCTGCTGTTCTGTAAGGACCGCTATCGGTCCACAATAGATAGGGTTGACGTGCACCACTGCTGACCGCTGCCCTATACTGCA
This sequence comes from Lithobates pipiens, assembly GCF_037356315.1. NCBI lineage: Eukaryota > Metazoa > Chordata > Amphibia > Anura > Ranidae > Lithobates > Lithobates pipiens. Next base: position 174,206,706 of record NW_027507686.1, read on the forward strand.
GCAGTCCTTCAGCGGTATAGGGACTGACGTACAGTCTGCTAAACACTAATACACAACCTGCTTGGTCCACAAAAGTTCTTATAAGGACTGGTAACTTGGTATAGGGTGCTACGGTACATAGGCTTGAGTGCGGTACAGTCTGCTGTTCTGTAAGGACCGCTATCGGTCCACAATAGATAGGGTTGACGTGCACCACTGCTGACCGCTGCCCTATACTGCAGCAGTCCTTCAGCGGTATAGGGACTGACGCACAGTCTGCTAAACACTAACACACAACCTGCTTGGTCCACAAAAGTTTTTATAAGGACTGGTAACTTGGTATAGGGTGCTACGGTACATAGGCCTGAGTGCGTTACAGTCTGCTGTTCTGTAAGGACCGCTATCGGTCCACAATACATAGGGTTGCCGTGCACTACTGCTGACCGCTGCCCTATACTGCAGCAGTCCTTCATTGGTATAGGGACTGACGTACAGTCTGCTAATCACTAACACACAACCTGCTTGGTCCACAAAAGTTCTTATAAGGACTGGTAACTTGGTATAGGGTGCTACGGTACATAGGCCTGAGTGCGTTACAGTCTGCTGTTCTGTAAGGACCGCTATCGGTCCACAATACATAGGGTTGACGTGCACCACTGCTGACCGCTGCCCTATACTGCAGCAGTCCTTCAGCGGTATAGGGACTGACGTACAGTCTGCTAAACACTAATACACAACCTGCTTGGTCCACAAAAGTTCTTATAAGGACTGGTAACTTGGTATAGGGTGCTACGGTACATAGGCTTGAGTGCGGTACAGTCTGCTGTTCTGTAAGGACCGCTATCGGTCCACAATACATAGGGTTGCCGTGCACTACTGCTGACCGCTGCCCTATACTGCAGCAGTCCTTCATTGGTATAGGGACTGACGTACAGTCTGCTAATCACTAACACACAACCTGCTTGTTCCACAAAAGTTCTTATAAGGACTGGTAACTTGGTATAGGGTGCTACGGTACATAGGCTTGAGTGCGGTACAGTCTGCTGTTCTGTAAGGACCGCTATCGGTCCACAATAGATAGGGTTGACGTGCACCACTGCTGACCGCTGCCCTATACTGCAGCAGTCCTTCAGCGGTATAGGGACTGACGTACAGTCTGCTAAACACTAATACACAACCTGCTTGGTCCACAAAAGTTCTTATAAGGACTGGTAACTTGGTATAGGGTGCTACGGTACATAGGCTTGAGTGCGGTACAGTCTGCTGTTCTGTAAGGACCGCTATCGGTCCACAATAGATAGGGTTGACGTGCACCACTGCTGACCGCTGCCCTATACTGCAGCAGTCCTTCAGCGGTATAGGGACTGACGTACAGTCTGCTAAACACTAATACACAACCTGCTTGGTCCACAAAAGTTCTTATAAGGACTGGTAACTTGGTATAGGGTGCTACGGTACATAGGCTTGAGTGCGGTACAGTCTGCTGTTCTGTAAGGACCGCTATAGGTCCACAATAGATAGGGTTGACGTGCACCACTGCTGACCGCTCACCTATACTGCAGCAGTCCTTCAGCGGTATAGGGACTAAGAGTTTTGTCACAGGGTCATTTAAAAAATGACATGCAGAGGAAGAGGCAGGCCCTTCCGCAGGGGTGGTAGGGGTAGGGCAGGAGCAACAGGCTTGAGCCAAAGTGGGAAGTTGCAGAAGGTGCGTTCAATTACTTTAAAGGATGCACCAGACTTGGTTGAGTGGCTCGCTCAGCCTTACTCTTCTGCACCCTCCTCATCCTCTCGATCTGCACCCTCTTCTTCACTCTCTGCTATGTGCACCCCCAAAGACACTACCACCAACAACACGACCACCACCACCACCACCACATACCTTCCGCTTGAGTCACTGGAATTATTTTCCGATCCATATCAAGAGGACATTTCTGATGCGCAGCCACTCTTGGTATTGGATCAGGAAGAGGAGGTAGCAACAAGCGCTACTCAGCAGTCTGACGCCAGTACCCAGATCAGCCCAAGGAGGAGGTTGGTCCCCGGTGTTGCTGCCTACTCTACTTATAGCGGTGGGGAAGGTGACGTTGATGATGACGTGTCTAGTGATGTCACGTGGGTGCCCACAAGAGAGGAAGAGGAGGGGAGTTCAGAGGGAGATATGGACCAGCAGATAGGGAGGAGAAGCAGCAATGACTTACATTGCACAGCAGGGACAAAGCAGACTGCAAATGTATCAGGAGCGAGTCATCGACCATGTACGGTCACATCTGGCGCTCCCAGGACACCGGCACATGGCTCCGCAGTGTGGGCTTTTTTTAACGTGTCCGCTGCTGACAATAGCGTTGCCATCTGCAATCTTTGCAGTCAACGCGTTAGTCGCGGTAAGCCCAATACTCACCTAGGGACGACCGCCTTAAGAAGGCACATGAGCAGCCATCACCGAGCCCAGTGGGAGCAACGGAACACACAAAGCCACACTGCAGGCTCTCACCGTCCAGCCTCGTCTTCTACTTCTCCTTCTCCTCTCTCCTCACAATTGTCCTCCACTCCACCTTCCATCACGCCAAGCTCACATTTTTCTGCAAAAAGGCAGGCTTCCGTGGGCCTAATGTTTGAGCGTAAAAAAATGATGACGCCGGATAACCCTCTTGCCCAACGGTTGGCGGCTGGCTTGTCAGAACTCATAGCCCGCCAACTACTGCCATATAAACTGGTGGACTCGGAGGCCTTTCGCAAATTTGTGGCCATTGGAACACCACAATGGAAGGTCCCAGGAAGGAAGTATTTCTCAGAGAAGGGCATCCCAGAGCTATATGGCCATGTTCAGCGGCAAGTGAATGTATCTCTGGCACACAGTGTCGGTGCCAAGATACATCTGACCACAGACACGTGGTCTAGCAAACACGGGCAGGGAAGGTATATCAGTTTTACTGCCCACTGGGTGAACCTTCTGACGGCCGTCAAGCATGTAACCCGTGGCACCCGTGTAGATTTGGTTTTACCGCCACGGATTGCATGCAGGCCTGACTCTTCTTCTCCTCCTCCTACTCCATCCTCCTCCCTCTCCTCCTCAGCTGCCTCCTCCTTTTCCGCTGCTAGCGTCTCTTCCACTGCACCGCCCAAGCTCCCCAGAACCTATTCCACATGCCAGGTGAGACGTTGCCATGCCGTGCTGCGTCTGTTGTGCCTGGAAGCAAAGAGCCACACTGGCCCGGCACTCCTTTCAGCTTTGCGTTCACAGGCAGATGAGTGGCTAACACCGCTCAATTTGACAGTTGGTAAAGTGGTGTGTGACAACGGTGCCAATCTGCTTAGCGCATTGAAACAGGGCAAAATCACGCACGTGCCGTGCATGGCACACGTCTTAAACTTGGTCGTGCAGCGATTCCTTGTCAAATACCCTGGGGTCCAGGACATCTTGCGGCAGGCAAGGAAAATCTCGGCCCATTTCAGAAGATCTTACACGGCCATGGCTCGCCTTGCTGACATTCAGCGGCGACACCATCTGCCGGTCAGACGTCTTATTTGCGATTGCCCGACGCGATGGAACTCAACCTTCTATATGCTTGATAGGCTGCTCCAGCAGAAACGTGCAGTTAACGTCTACCTGTATGAACTCTGCGAAAGAAACGGTTCTGGGGAGCTGGGTTTTTTTTCACCGCGCCAGTGGCTGCTCATGCGCGACACATGCAGACTTCTGCGGCCATTTGAGGAGATCACCAAACTGGTCAGTCGCAGCCATGGCGCCATCAGTGACATGGTACCTTATGCCTTCTTTCTGGAGCGTGCATTGCGTCGTGTCATTGATCAGGCTGTGGAGGAGCAGGAGCGGGAAGATGAGGAAGTCGCAATGCTGGATGAATTCCCAGGGGGGGCTACTCTATCTGAGACAAGTCAACAACAGGAGTCTGATGAGGAGTCAGAGGAGGATGGTGCCGGGGCGGATGAGCAGGAGCAAGAAGAGCATGCTTTAAACCTTTCTGGGATCCCTGTTGTGCGAGGATGGGGAGAGGAGAATGAAGAGGACGACATTATCCTGGATGATGAGCAGGAGCCAGGCCACCACACCGCTTCCACTTTAGTGCAAATGGGGGCCTTCATGCTCCAGTGTTTTAATAGGGACCCCCGTATAAAAAGCATGAGGGTCAAGGACCAGTACTGGGTGGCAACGTACTTAGACCCCCGGTACAAACACAAAATGGCGGAAATGTTACCGCCGTCGCAGAGGGCTGTCAGAATGCAGCACTTCCAGGCCTTGCTTCGAGAAATGCTGCATTCTGCTTTTGCGTGCGCTGGCAGAGGAGCAATTCCCACTCCCAGAGAAGGATTTGCGGGTACCAATCCAACAGCGCCTGCAAGAAGAGGCCGGTTTGAAGATGTGTTGGTGACTTCGGATATGAGGTCATTCTTTCAGCCGACCCATCGACAGGTGTCATCCGGATCCAGCATCAGGGAACGCCTAGACCGTCAGGTGTCCGACTACATTGGGTTAACGGCCGATGTGGACGCTCTGAGGAGTGATGAACCCCTAGACTACTGGGTGGGCAGGCTTGACCTCTGGCCAGAGCTTGCCCAATTTGCAATCGAACTGTTGGCTTGCCCCTCATCCAGTGTCCTGTCCGAAAGGACGTTCAGCGCAGCAGGGGGGATTGTGACCGATAAGCGTACTCGCCTAGCTCACCACAGTGTTAACTACCTCACATTTCTAAAAATGAATGAGGCATGGATCTCGGAGGAATTCAACACATGTGATCAGTAGACCATGTATATGTCTATAAACAATTTTTGGAATCAAGCACACAGACCTTCTTAATTCATTTGGCTCACTTCCCTGACCCAAAAAAGCACACCGTACTATATGCCCCTACCCTCCTCTTTGAAGAGGTTGAGCGGTGTCATATTTCTACTGGGGCTGCTTATTATGAGGGGTTCCCACCATCCCTGTGCTGTGCTGACTTCCTCCTGGGTGTTCTTATTATGAGGGGCTCCCACCATCCCTGTGCTGTGCTGACTTCCTCCTGGGGGTTCTTATTATGAGGGGATCACACCATCCCTGTGCTGTGCTGACTTCCTCCTGGGGCTGCTTACGGTGCTGCTGTCAGCGCTGTATGTCACGGAGCTGCTGTCAGCGCTGTATGTCACGGAGCTGCTGTCAGCGCTGTATGTCACGGAGCTGCTGTCAGCGCTGTATGTCACGGAGCTGCTGTCAGCGCTGTATGTCACGGAGCTGCTGTCAGCGCTGTATGTCACGGAGCTGCTGTCAGCGCTGTATGTCACGGAGCTGCTGTCAGCGCTGTATGTCACGGAGCTGCTGTCAGCGCTGTATGTCACGGAGCTGCTGTCAGCGCTGTATGTCACGGAGCTGCTGTCAGCGCTGTATGTCACGGAGCTGCTGTCAGCGCTGTATGTCACGGAGCTGCTGTCAGCGCTGTATGTCACGGAGCTGCTGTCAGCGCTGTATGTCACGGAGCTGCTGTCAGCGCTGTATGTCACGGTGCTGCTGTCAGCGCTGTATGTCACGGAGCTGCTGTCAGCGCTGTATGTCACGGAGCTGCTGTCAGCGCTGTATGTCACGGTGCTGCTGTCAGCGCTGTATGTCACGGAGCTGCTGTCAGCGCTGTATGTCACGGAGCTGCTGTCAGCGCTGTATGTCACGGAGCTGCTGTCAGCGCTGTATGTCACGGAGCTGCTGTCAGCGCTGTATGTCACGGAGCTGCTGTCAGCGCTGTATGTCACGGAGCTGCTGTCAGCGCTGTATGTCACGGAGCTGCTGTCAGCGCTGTATGTCACGGTGCTGCTGTCAGCGCTGTATGTCACGGAGCTGCTGTCAGCGCTGTATGTCACGGAGCTGCTGTCAGTGCTGTATGTCACGGAGCTGCTGTCAGCGCTGTATGTCACGGAGCTGCTGTCAGCGCTGTATGTCACGGTGCTGCTGTCAGCGCTGTATGTCACGGAGCTGCTGTCAGCGCTGTATGTCACGGAGCTGCTGTCAGTGCTGTATGTCACGGAGCTGCTGTCAGCGCTGTATGTCACGGAGCTGCTGTCAGCGCTGTATGTCACGGAGCTGCTGTCAGCGCTGTATGTCACGGTGCTGCTGTCAGCGCTGTATGTCACGGAGCTGCTGTCAGCGCTGTATGTCACGGAGCTGCTGTCAGCGCTGTATGTCACGGAGATGCTGTCAGCGCTGTATGTCACGGAGCTGCTGTCAGCGCTGTATGTCACGGAGCTGCTGTCAGCGCTGTATGTCACGGTGCTGATGTCAGTGCTCTGTATTACGGTGCTGCTGTCAGTGCTCTGTATCTCCTGCACCCTCTTGTTTGCCTACCCTGGTCCCTGACCTTCCCTCTCCTCCATTGCCTTCATTAGCTCCATAGTCCTGAATTGTCAGAACAATTTCCCAAATAAAAAAAAAATGCTTGTAGTTATCGATCCCAAATTCACCTCATACATGTATTATGCTATTGTCCAGGTGGTGGGACTACGTGCTACCCCCTAATAATTACCCCGTGGCCGCAAATTCGACCTAAAGGTTTGCGAAATTCGCCTCCCATTGAAGTCAATGGAGCCCGCGGCGAACGGTCGTTTTCGCGAACGTTTGTGTCCGTTCGCGTTTCGCGTTCGCGAAACGTCCCGTCGGAAGTTCGTCCATCACTAGTAACCGGAGTACCTGGAGGAAACCCATGCAGGCACAGGGAGAATATGCAAACTCCAGGCAGGTAGTGTTGAGGTCGGGATTCAAACCAGAGACCCTTTTGCTGCTAGATGAAAGTGTTAACCACTACACCACTGTGCTGCACCCATTTTAGCGTCAGTAACAGAAACATTTACAACTCAAAAACCCCCTTCAAATATGATCATACTTAGTCAAAATGCTTCCATTTGCTTGCAATTAGGGATGAGCCGAGCACCCCCAGTTTAGTTTGCACCAGAACTTGGGAACGGACTGATAGTTCACGCAAACTTTCAAACCCCATTAAAGTCTATGGGACTCGAACATGAGAAATCAAAAGTGCAAATTTTAAAGGCTAATGTGCAAGTTATTGTCCTAAAAAGGGTTGGGGGACCCGGGTCCTGCCACAGGGTACATGTAAAAAAAAGTTTTAAAAACTGACGTTTTTTCAGGAGCATGGAATTTAATAATGCTTAACCACTTGCTTACTGGGCACTTAAACCCCCCTCAGTCCCAGACCAATTTTCAGCTTTCAGCGCTGATGCACTTTGAATGACAATTGCGCGGGCATACAACACTGTACCCAAATGAAATTTTTATCATTTTTTTTCCCACAAATAGAGCTTTCTTTTGGTGGTATTTAGTTACAGCTCAGAGTTTTATTTTTTGCTAAACAAACAAAAAAAGATGCAAAAAAAAATAAATCATGTTTTAATAGTTTGTTATAAAATTTTGCAAACGGGTCATTTTTCTCCTTCATTGAAGTGCGCTGATTAGGCGGCACTGATAGGCTGCATTGGTGGGCACTGCTGGGCTGCATTGGTGGGAACTGATAGGCTGCATTGGTGGGCAATGATAGGCTGCACTGGTGGGCACTGATAGGCATAGTTAAGGCGGCACTAATAGGCACAGATAAGGCGGCACCGATAGGCACAGATAAGGCGGCACTGATGGGCAAAGATGGGCACAGATAAGATGGCACGGATGGGTGGCACGGATGGGTGGCACGGATGGGTGGCACGGATGGGTGGCACGGATGGGCACTGATAGGTACCACTGATAGATGGGACTGATGGGCACTCATAGGTGGCACTGATAGGTGGCTCTGATAGGTGGCACTGCTGGACACTAATGGGCGGCACTGCTGGACACTGATGGGCGGCACTGCTGGGCACTGATGGGCGGCACTGGGGTGCAGCACCTTTGAGGCAGATTGTGGGCACTGTGGGTGGCACTGCTGGGTGGCACTGTGGGCACTGCTGGGTGGCACTATGGGCACTGCTGGGTGGCACTGACGGGGGGCACTTACTTTTTATTAGGGTGGCACTGCAGGGGGCAGGTGGGCACTGGCAGGGGGCAGGTGGGCGCTTGCATTGCTGGCCGTGATCGGGACTGATGTCCCGATCACGGCCGCCGGTGATTGGCTTTTTTTTTTTCTCCTCGCACTGTCAGCGCGAGGAGGAATACTAGCCGATTACCGGCTCCGTTATGTCACCTGATCAGCTGTCATTGGCTGACAGCTGATCACGTGATAAGGGGTCGGGATCGACCCCTTGCATGGATCGGTGATCAGGCGAGTCTCATGGACTCGCCGATCACAGAGCGCGCCGCGCGTGCCCCTCAGGGGGCGCGCAGGCCGCTCGTACACGGGACTACGTCAATAGACGTAGTCCCGGAAAAGGAGATCCGCGCTGTAGCCGTCATTTGGCTATAGCGCGGATCTCAAGTGGTTAAAGTGAAAAAATAAAAGTGAAATATTAATTTAAATATCGTGCCTGGGGGGTGTCTAGAGTATGCCTGTACAGTGGTGCGTGTTTCCCGTATTTAGAACTGCCCCTGCACAAAATTACATTTCTAAAGTAATAAAAGTCATTTAAAACTGCTTGCGGCTTTAATGTAATGTCTGGTCCTGGCAATATGGACCAAAATCGTTGGGAAAAAAGGCATGTGTACCCCCCTCCCCAGCCCATTACCAGCCCCTTTGGGTTTTGTATGGATATTAAGGGGAACCCGCACCCAAATTAAAAAAGAAAAGGCGTGGGGCCCCCAGGTCCTATATACTCCGAACAGCAGTATATAGGTGGTCCAAACAAGACAGGGACTGTAGGTTTGTCCTTAAGTAGAATCTGTTTGTAATTTTGAACTGATATATTCTTAAATTGTAGCTCCAGCCAAAAAATCTATTTTTAAGCTTTTTGGAAAACATATGTTTATCAACCCTGTAACCTTTGTTTTGCTGTCTGTGCAGATCTTCAAAAGATTTCACCTCACTTTCTGTCCCAATGACAATTGGATTTTGAAAATGTGTTTTTTTTTGTGAAACAAGGAACTCTTACAGGAGAGAATTTACCATCCTAGGGGTAGATTTCCTCTCACTTCCGGTTGTCTCCTTCTGTTTGAAAGTAGGAGTCGTTTGTAAGTTGGATGTTTGAAAGTAGGGGCCTGCCCTATATACTCTGCAGAAATGTGGGCCTTAGGTGTTGGTGATGCCACAACACTGTAAGCCCTCGCAGTTACTCTTGGTGGGCGCAGGAACAGACCTTGCTGTGAAATATTAGATCAAGAATTGTAATTACATGCCCTTGTTGAACAGGGTCGGAAAAATTGGGCCTTTGGTAGTGGACGGTGTGGTGGTGTTGCCACAACACTGTAAGGCCTCACAGTTACTCTTGGTGGGCGCAGGAATGGGCCCTGCTGTGAACTATTAGATCAAGAATTGTAATTACAAGCACCTGTTGAACAGGGGCAGAAAGTTTGAGCCTTAGGCACTGGTTCTGGTGCCACAACACTGCAACCCCTCACACATACTCTAGTTGGAGCACAGGAATGAGCCCTGCGGAAAAGTATTGCATCAAAAATTGTAATTACATGCCCCTGTGAAACAGGGCCTCCAGGCCTCAAGGCGCCCCAACAGGTCATGTTTTCAGGATTTCCATTACTTTGCACAGGTGATTTGATCAGTCTCACTGCCTTAGTAATTACAACAGCCATTTCATCTGAGGGAAAACCTGAAAACATGACCTGTTGGGGCGCCTTGAGGACTGGAGTTGAGAAACACTGGGCTAGACTATATATATATATATATATATATATATATATATATATATATATATATATATATACCGTATATACTCGAGTATAGGCCGACCCGAATATAAGCCGAGGCCCCCAATTTACCCCCAAAAAAACTGGCAAACTTATTGACTCGTGTATAAGCCGAGGGTGAGACATGCCTGTCCATCCCTGTGTGTGTGTCCGTCCATCCCTGTGTGTCCGTCCATCCCTGTGTGTCCGTCCATCCATCCCTGTGTGTGTGTGTGTCCATCCATCCATCCATCCCTGTGTGTGTGTGTCTCCATCCATCCATCCATCCATCCCTGTGTGTGTGTGTCTCCATCCATCCATCCCTGTGTGTGTGTGTCTCCATCCATCCATCCATCCCTGTGTGTGTGTGTATCCATCCATCCCTGTGTGTGTGTGTGTCTCCATCCATCCGTGTGTGTGTGTGTGTGTGTGTGTGTGTGTGTGTGTGTGTGTGTGTGTGTCCAGCCTACCTGTGTCCCGAGCCTTTGTCCCGAGCCTCCGTCCCGTGCCTTGCCTCCTTGCCTCCGTCCCGTGCCGTGCCTTGCCTCCGTCCCGTGTCGTGCCTTGCCTTGCCTCCGTCCCGTCCCGTCCCGTGCCGTGCCTTGCCTTGCCTCCGTCCCGTGCCCTCTTCGTCGGCGCCTCGGCGGCCATTGTAAAATTCAAAAGCCGCGCCTCCGCCTTCGCCTGTGATAGGCGGAACACTGAATTTCCCAGCAGCCTGTGTTCCGCCTATCACGGACATCGTATCATCCTCGTCCGTAGTACGAGGATGATACGATGTCCGTGATAGGCGGAACACAGGCTGCTGGGAAATTCAGTGTTCCGCCTATCACAGGCGAAGGCGGAGCCGGAGGCGCGGCTTTTGAATTATAGAATGGCCGCTGTCTGTCTGCTCGACACGCTGATCGAGCGGGCAGACAGCGATGACTCGAGTATAAGCCGAGGGGGGCACTTTCAGCCTCAAAAAAGAGGCTGAAAATCTCGGCTTATACTCGAGTATATACGGTATATATATATATATATATATAAAATGGACTGAGCTCAGTGAGTCACCTGCCTGGCTGAAAGTGTCTTTGCGCACTCAGGCAATGGCCTAGTCAGGTATAGGCTTGGCTAGACTATATATATATATATATATATATATATATATATATATATAGACAAGCCTGCATATATATACACAATACACTGCAGCTATCTAACTGTCTTGACTGCCTGCCTGATGTATATTAGCAACAGAACACCAGGAGGGAATTGCCTGCCTGCCTGCTGAAACTAAATGAAATGACAGCCTCTATGTCTCTCTCTTTCACAAACGCCACCAACGTACCACACACGGCCGACGTGCAGGCAGCCTTATATAGTGTGGGGCATTTACTTAACCTCCTGAGCCATAATCGGCCACCAGCTTTTGGACAATTATGGCTCTGTTTGCTTACGGCACTGTGATTGGCCAAAGCATGAGGGTCATAGTGCATGCTTGGCCAACGATAAGCCAGCAATGCACTGCGATGACGCAGCTTATTATAGGCCTTGACGCGCGGCTCAAATTTGGCGCGAACGGCCCATAATGTTCGATCTTCATCAAATGATCGAACAGCTGATGTTCGAGTCGAACTTACGTTCGACTCAAACTCGAAGCTCATCCCTACTTGCAATAATGTTTTTTCTGGTACAGAAATTGGAACAAGTCCATCAAGGCAGTAACAGCTGGGAAGCGTTCTTGTAACACCACCTCATTAGTCACGTATACTACACAGCACACCCTGCAGTACTTGTAAATCAGCATGCATGAGTGAGTTAAATAATATGTATCATTTGAAAATAACGCATATTTTGTTAATGGTGTAAATTTGATAAAGAGTACAAAGGAAATTTCTGTAGTGTGTCTTCAATCTTTCATGCAGGGTCTATATATCATTTTTTCAACAATACTTTTTAATACATACAGCAGTTATCAAAATCAAAAGAATGAAGTCCGGACAACTGTACTACTGGTACAACCGTTATTGAAAAGTTCCCAAAAAAACAAACAGAAGACATTAAACAAGCAGTGGAAGGGTAAAAGACCAGATAACACAGAGTGTGAATTGCTATGAATAAGCCTTAGTTTAACATGAAATGCATTGGATGGTCTTTCACCCTTTCACTGCTTATTTTATGAATTCTATTTGGTTTGATAAACAGTTTTTAATAAAAGTGGATCCAGTAATGCGGCTGTTAGAACTTCTTTCTTCAGATCATTTCAGCTGTGAAATGGGCCGGCACCTATCTGTGTAATAGTTACAGATTCAGACAGATTGATCTGGTGTGGTGATTCTTCTCTTAGCCCTTGTACACACGGTCAGAGATTCCGTCTGAATGTTTCCTATCGGACCGTTTTGTCGGATAGTCCGACTGTGTGTGGTCTGCATCGGACTGTTTCCGTCGGAATATCCGACGGACCAATTTTTCCAACTTGCCGGTAAAATTTTCCGACAAAATGCTCCGATCGGACATACTCCGATCATGTGTAGCCTACTCCGACGGACAAAGTGCTACACATGCTCAGATCAAATTCCTAGACCAAAGCTATTGGTTACTAGCCTGAACGTAGTCCTGTCGTAACGAAATAACGTCATCATGTTATGTACAATCGGATTTTCCGACAAGTTAGTGCGACCGTGTGTATGCCACATCACTTCCGGACCTCTTCCGGAATTAATCCGTCGGAATTACTCCGACGGATTTGGTTGTCGGAATCCCCAACCGTGTGTACAAGGGCTAACTGTTTTAGTTATCAAAATCAATTAAAAAAATGTTTTCAATTAAAAAAAAAAATCAAAATCACAAATGATACTATGATGAAATAATGATAAAACCCACATAACATAAAACAATTGTTAACAATAATACACCCTGAGAAAAATAAATACTAAACTATGTAAATATTGGTTTAGATTATTGTACAAAGGGAAGTTGAATATTTATATACATGGAAGCTTTTTAAAATACTGTATTCAGGGTAGAAGATAATAAATGGTCCTAAACAAGACATTTCTGCAATAGAACAAATAATGTAAAGAAATGATGCCTCTTATTTGAGCAATGTGAAAGCAAGTGCAAATGATCTTTTTTTAGGTCAAATTTATGTATATTTGCTTTTTTCAAATCTAGTACAAATAAATTGTGCTACAAAGACATATAGAGAGTTACAGAAAGCAGAGGGCTATATGGAATTGTGAAATGAGAAGTAATGGTTATATGATCATTTAAAAATATAAGTACAAATGTCCAAATAAAGGAATATACCAACTGCATACATAAGACAAGGTCAAACAGGACTTTAGTATTTCCTCTAACAGAAAGGTATATTACATGGATTGAAACAAATGTCTTATTTTAGTATGTAACTTATATAGCAAATGTGGTATTGCATTAACTATTGGCAATCTCTGAAACGTGTATCAAAGGTCTGACCAGCAGTCACTTGGTTAAAGAAATAACCATCTCTTAGAAGATCCCTCCCAGACAGTATAATATAATAAGAAAAAATTCTGTTTACTCTGATTGTAAAGATTGAACCTTTCCCTGCCCCTCCTGGTGTGAGGTCACAACACGTCAAATAATCCTATAAATACCAAGACATAACTGTACCTTATATTCCTGAAGGAACATCACCCCGGGGCCATACAATGGGGTTTAAGACTGCCAGCTTGGTGGTGCTGTGGCTGGCATTGGCTCTCTCAAGTGCCTTTTCTATAAGATCAGGTAATTTAATCTTTTTACCTACCCTCTATTCGCCCATCATTTGCAATGGGCTAAGACAATTATTTTAAAAAAATGTTAGGTGATAACAAATTTAAAGTATGGCATTGCGGAATGTAAAGTGATTGGGATAGAATATTTTGTGATGTTCACTTTGAAAGAATTGTATTTAGGATGTTCTGGAGATTTACATCGTCTGACATTAAAAGATTGTTGGCCATAAAATCTTCATTTTTTTACAAGCAATACAAGTAGAAGTGAGTATGTGTCAATGATCTAGATATATAGGCATCTGTAAGTGTCAGGCAAACATTTTCACAGATTTTTTCTAACTCCCTGGTAATTTATATAACAAATGAAAAAAAAAATTCTGAAACGAGAAATACTTTATTTAAGATCATAATATCAATTGTCAATTACAATGCTGATATGACTAACAAAAATATGCCAAGATATGTTTGTAAGAAATATGTTTTATTGTTAAGATCTGATGAACATAAAGAGAAATCAAAGAGCAAAAGGTTCTAAAATGTATCTTGTTGAATTATTGTTTTTCTTGCATGGTTTTCTATATTAAGTAAGAATTGTTAAAGTGTATGCTAAGGCAAAAAAGGTTTTGCTTAGTTTTGGATGGAATAACTGAGGGTTAGAGTGCCTGGTGGTTTTTTATTGCTATGTCTGATGACTATTGTTACTGGACCAGAAAGTGATGGGAACTGTCTACGAGAAGAATTCTCCTCACTCTGGAGAGATTTCCTCATAGGCCTCGTGCACATTAGGCTTTTCTGAATGCCTTTCTCCTGGCAGGAGAAAAGCAGATGTTAAAAATGCACCTAAATCCAAGTTTTTCAAACATGCTTAGGCATGTTTTGGCACATACAGGCACATCAAGCGTTTGGGCATTTATTCATTCTATTGGTTAGAAAATTAATTTATTCTGATATTTAATCGAATAAATGTTCAAGCGCTAAATATGCCTAGCATTTACGTGGATTTAGGCATGTCAGACATTTTTTCTGCCTATAAGCTCTTCTCCTGAATGTGATTTTGATGCATTTAGATTTCTGCCCCTAAACACCCCTGCCTCGGGCATATACACATAGACTAACATAGAGGGGCGTTTAAGTAAACTGCCTGTAAAATAGGTTTTTGACAGTTGCCTTGTGCATAAGGCCTTGCTTCCTGCTGTGTCCCTAGGAGAGTAAATAAAGAGAAATCTCCTTACTGGGACACAGACAGCAAAATAAACGTAACAAGTGTTCTAACCACCCATACTCTACCCAGAACTATAAAAAAATGGATTTAAATATATTTTAAGCAAGTCTAGTCATTTTCCATTTCAACTGAAAATGGACCCTTGTTTTTTTTCTGGGATCACCACTGTACATGAAAATTGATATGATGCAGTTATAACCATCCATACCATCTATTAACAGGACGGTTACGCAACCATGGTCACTACGTCTGCAGTACATGGGGAAACTCTCACTTCAAGACATTTGATGGGGACTATTACCAATTTCAGGGGAAATGTAGCTACAACTTAGCTTCAGACTGTCGGGATGCTTATAAGGAATTCTCAGTGCACATCCAGCGGTCAACTGACAGTGATCACCCATTCATACACAAGATCACCGTTACTATCAAAGATGTCGTAATTCTACTGCAAAGTGGTTTTGTAGTGGTGAATGGGGATGCGTAAGTGAATGCCTGTAGTATTTTATCTTATTTTTGCTAAATGAAATAATAATTTGTTTTATTTCTAATTTGTGAGAGTTTTAAAAAGTTTTACCTGTACCCGCTTTGATAAAAAATGTACTTCTCTGTCTTTATATTATAAACAGTTGAGTTTGATTTAAATCTCTACAGATTTGTGACTACAATTATCACTAATCCCACTAAAAAGCCAATAGTAGAACTTGTTTTTATTAACATTTGCTATTACATACGTGGTGCATGGTATGCATCTTATAGAATCACGTTCCAGTTCTCACATGTAGATGACCAACTTGAATGGTCTCCTGGCATAATAGGACTTTTAATTTAAGTAAAAGTGTCTGTACAGGATTACTAGGGCTTTTTTCTTCAAGGCCTTTTATTTTGTATTATAGTATTTTTCAGGCTAAATTGAAAATTACTATGCTGTATCTCCTGATATTAATTCCAACAACGATTTTAAAGTGCCAACATTGCAATAGTGAAACAAAAAAATGTTATATGCACCATAGCACTTTATGATTCATGTTTGTGGCACCATATCTATAATCGGCTGAGATTTGAACCATGTTCGGGCAGGCTGATTTTACTCAAGTCAATCCATTGATCTTTAAATGCAATTATTGCCAGCAGCTATAGCCACTAGAGATATTAATTGTGTTCTCCTGGCAGGGACGGCTCCCTGTCCCCCACCCAGGGAGAACACAACGGGTCTGCGGAAGCCAGTGGCTGTGTTGATAGGGAAATTGAGCGATTTACCTTCCCGCAACCTGTGGTTAAATAAAGAAAATTGCATCATCAATGGCTAGCTTTAGTAATAGAGACAAGTGTACAATGGACTAAGTACATTGGTAATATTGTCAAATACCCTCAATAATCTCTTTCCTAAATTGTTTTGAGTGGAATATGGATAAATAATAAATATCAAAATATTTTAATGAATGTTAAAAGATGTATTCATCTGAAGGAGTGAGCATGCCATAATAATGTATGTCAATGATAATTAGCAATTTCTGAGTAATGGATCCATCACGAAACAATGAAGATTAGAAAAAGTACAATGTTTCTACACAAAGAAAAAGTTGAGAAGAAAACAGTGGCACACATCTTTTTTTAAACTTTGTAGTTTACAACTTATACATTATAGTTTAAACTTTATACCTTATAGTTCTTAGGAAGATTCAATCACATCACATGGGTGTGTATGTTTTCTATTGATAGCCATAGACAAGAGACTGGTTGGATCCTGTGACTGGTGAAGAATCATGCTGTCTAATGGTCATGGCATAAAATCAAAGTTGAATGTTACTGAGCAAGGACATTTATATGCCTCCACTGCCAGCTATATCTGAGAGAAGCAATAAAATCATCTAGACGTTATAATTTTTATGTCATGACAATGGCATAAAAACAAAAGCTGGAAATGTCTGCACATGCAACATTTCTACATCTTCATTGTTATTCAAGGGACTAATAGCAATCATATAGAGAATATCTGGGTTAGTTGGGCTGATAACAACAAAGCAGCACCACATCCTCTATGAACTATAACAATTTTTGTACATCAAAAAGAATGGCTTTTCAGGTGCTGCAAAGTTTAACCATTAAAACATTTTTTTATATAAAACCTAACATATTAAACAGTTTAAAAGCCCCCTGTCACAAGAATTATTGCTTTCACAGTGGCACTACAAAAAACAATCCAACATTTTGTATTGTTGATTGAGCAAATCCACATCATACTCCGTGTATATGGAACATAACTGTGTGTGATGAGTGGGGGGATTTAAATGGTTTAATATGCTCAGCTTTATATCTTCTATGAAATATAAGTGTATTTTAACCTTTACACAATGTGGCACCTGAAATATCCTTTATTTTTTATATAAAAATATCTTTCGGGGGGGGGGGGATTTAAATTGCTTAAAATCCTTGGTTTTATATTTTCTATGAAGTCATCTACAGAAATCTATTTCAGATACCATTTCACCCCCAAACCTGCATAAATAGTAGAGATAGCCCATAACCATTTTAGCGTCTTTTGATCCTGATTGGATGAGAATCTTCTATTTTTTTTTTTATGGGTAGCCGTAATCTGAAAAAGTTGACTAATTAAAAGTACAGAAATGCTTAATTATACTAACAGCTTCTGTTTGAAGACAGACCACATAAATTATGACTTAGGAGAAAAGGTGTTAGGAAGGAATTAAACTAAACATTATTTGGTTATCTAATTGAATGTCATTCCTGCTAGCTATTACTTTTACTAAAGTTGATGATACTTTATTATAAAACAGGAATATTTGTAACGTAAATCATTCTTACATGTGTAATTCTTTCTCTGGGCTGGCAAAACTACTTAAGCTTTTATAAGTTCATCATCTGTTCAACAATATCCATAATCCTTGGCAGAATTGCATTCTGGGTAAAGGGGCTGTCTTTTGTGAGGACCAGTGTATGATATGACATTTGTCCAAGGTGTTCTCCTGGGTGTGGTGTATTAGATAAAACAATTAAAATGAGGTTCCTTAATAGATAGACCAAGCCTTGTAAGTAACCTAGACCATATGGTAAGCACTGTAAGGTGTAGCCCCGAAGAGAAGTCATAAACATTTATAGCAGTTTTAATTACTGGACATTTAAATAGAAGTCCACCCCTTTGTTCTGAATCATGGATTCTCAAGAACTGAAGTGAACCATATTGCAAAATCAGTCTGCCAATGTTTATAACTATTGAAAGGATTGGAAATTGAATACTAAACTACACAGCATTTTGTAGAAGTAAGCTTAGATGTACTTGCCCAATATCTGGCAAATGAGAAAAAATAAATATGATATCAACCCTAGTTTTTAAACATTGCATACTGAAATAGTTGTTAGATATTTTTCTTTCAATAGTGTTCGGACTATAAAAGTATTAATAAAGTTTCCCCTATGAGTTAAATCATATGAAACTACAGCTAATTCATGACGGAAGGTGATTTGTTCTATGCACCCAAGCTCTGTATATTATAGAATATTTCTTCTGTAATAGTAAATGAACTAGCATTAATAAAGGGGAACTCCAACTTATACCATAATGTTTTCAAACAACATAAATTTAAAAATCCTCCTCTGTTATGTGCATGTAAAGACAACGAGGTTGTTAGAGAATATAAAATGAATACAAGTAAGTTTTGTAAAATATTATTTTTTTTTATTTGTTTTTAGATCTCACCACTTTTAACAACTGAAATTTGATTCACTAGAATTTAGACTCACGCCAACACCATATTACAATATGGTGATGGGTCATAGTTGTCATGACTGCAACATTTTAGTCAGTTGTGGGATTTTGACAAAATTTCACAATTTTTGTCAGGTGTGTTGAAGTCACTAAAAAGGGCGAACTTTATTGCTTTTTTTTGGTATTTAATGGTGCACTGGGTTTAAAATGACTCCTCTGGGTTATGAATGCTCATTTTAACTATCGTGACCTGTTCTTGCGCCAGAAAAGGGCTTCTTATTAGTCTAATATTTTTTTTTATTTCACAGAATAAAGAAAGACAGGGAAAGAAAAAGTAATAGGACCTTTGAAGTGACAGTACACACAAAAAAAAATCAAATACATAAGAAAAGGAAATACAATATAAATGCAAAGAATACTTCACACTATACACCCCCCCCCCCCCCCCCCAAAAAAACCCCATCCTCTAGATAAAAAAGTAGGATTTTGTTCAACCAAATTTAACCAAGTTTCTGTTTTGCTGCAACATCAATTTAAACATAATAATGTTATCCCTAATCAGAATATTTCTCAGCCTATTTCAATGTAGAAACATAGACGCCTACAATCCCCACCCATTTGAGTTCAGCTTTACATCTTTAGAAAGTAGCCCATTAAGGAATGTTTTATGTGATTGTGTTTCTTATTCTTTACACACTTTCTAATTATTCTTGGAAAAATAACCTTGCACTGAATATGTTCTAATTACTGTATTTTGCAGTGTTAAAACACCATACTACAGTTCTGGGATCCTCATTCAGAAAACTGATACATACTTTAAGTTGTATACGAAGACAGGTTTAACCCTCATGTGGAACAAAGAAGATGCAGTCATGGTGAGGAATCTTGCTGTACAAATCCAAAAAAATGCCTTCTGCTTTCTCTTATAAGGAAGAATGTCTCTGTAAAACATCCAATCATTTTCTGTCATCTTTTGTTATTGTATTATAATATACACCTCCACTTGAACCCCAGTTGAATTACATCTTCTGCATTGCTGGTATAAAGGTCGGTTACTTAGAGCATTGAGCATTGATGGTCAATAACCCCAATCAAGCAGTCACATCTCAGTCTTCATCAGGCTTCAGTTGTGAGAACTTTGAAAGATGATCCTGTGTAGGAACTAGTGAACATTATAAAGGTTGATTTCCTAATGGAGCCAAGAATTTTCATTTAGTAAATTGTGTAAATATTCATCTCAATTATCCAATTATGTGAAAAGCAAATTCCTGTTCAATTTGAATACCCAGTCACGTGCAGCTTTAAAAAGGAAACAGAAATTTGCCATTGAATTGATTAGATAATTAAAGTAAATATTCACACAACAGCTATACCTGCATAGAATTATTTGACATTAAATGTGTTGCCAGGAAAACAAAGAAAACTTTTATTTCTTTATATATTATAGATTTTGATATTATTTGCTTACCTGATAGTAAATATTCACACCATTTTTGAGTGAACTATTATTGAGTCTTAACTCCTTTAGTAAAGCAGGATAGAAGTAGTCGGGGAAGAGAAGGAATGCACAGAAATAACTCTTTTTCAGTATCTCAAATCTCAGTATAAATTCTTGTACAAACATTTTATTATGACAATGCAAATACAAGAAGTACAGCCAAAGCAATGCAGAAAACAACAAGGAGGATGCCTAATGGCACATGTGAATAACGGGGACACAGCCCCTGATATGCTAGGAGGTAGCGGAAAGTTCAAGTTAGATTCATATTACCACAGTTAGTTTCTCATTGTCACTCAAATCTCATAAACCCAACAGAGACATACTTTTATAAGTCCTAGTAATACCCTTTTTTGGTGTGGGACCACCTGTGACCATAGCTATTGGGTCCAAGAGGTACAGGACTTTGTGAAAAGGGTACTGTGATCAAGTAAATAAATATAATATGGAGGAGAGGGCACCCTCATAGTTACAGGGTCTCATGTTGGTGAAACAGGACATGTGGATGATGTTACCTTAGTAACCATCCATTAGGGTCCAAAAGGTACAGGACTATGTGAGAAGGATACAGTGATCAAGTCAAATAACATAATATGGAGGAGAGGGCATCATACCTCAGTAACCATCCATTAAAGCGGGTAACCAGTAACAGAGGAAATCCGCAGGAAGAAGTAGCAAGTAGAGAAAAAGAGGAGAGAGACTCATTGGACAGAAAAAAAGGGAGGAAGGCGGTGGTAAGGGATAAAGAAGGTTGGGTGGAAATGAGGAGATAGAGAGATGGGAAAGGTGGAAAAAGGCCGGGGGGGGGGAGCTAAAGGATGCACATACGACCTCCATGGACATGTGCAGGGTACTAACAGGGGGAGAGTATGGTATCTCAGTATAAATTCTACTTCCTCCCACCTCTTATATCATCAGAGTAAGCAAGTGTGTTAAAAGGATTGGTCTAGTAGCCCATAAAAAGAGTTGAAGTGTCAGTAAGAATGTCCATATTTTACTTTATGGCATAATTCTTAGTATTCCCGTACACAATTGCTCTATAACCTTAAAGTGATTGTAAAGGATCACCTTGTAAAACAACTCATTCATTTTAAAATGGAATGGAATGCAAAACATTTTTGTATAGATATAAAATAAAAATAAAAAAATACCCTTTTCCCTTTTTTATAAGTGATCACATTCCCTCTGTTCTCAGCTGCATAAGAGCTTGGGGAAGGAGAAGCAGCAACACTATGAGCTTCCTAGTGAATGGCTGTGTAGCGGGAGCGTGTCAAGTCTGATCATTGGTGGAGAGCATACCGAGTTCCCAGCATAGCTAGAGAGCTGATCATGCTGTGCTCCCCTGCTTAGGGTGGTCAGTTTTTAATAGAAAAGCAAGGAGACTAGAAGGAACACCAGGGATTTCACATAAAGGAATCAATACAAAGACAACAGGATACTTATATCATACAAGTACATGGTACAGCAGGCATATATCAGGAATATGAAGTTTTGGGTTAACAAAACTTTAAAGCTAGATATACACATTCAGGTTTTATTTTCATTCAACCAGCAGCTTGAACAAAAAAGAAATGGACAGATCCCTGCATCTTAGTGAACACAATATACAGGGATATGGGAAATGGTTATCGACACTGACACCCGTACACTAATACAGGCTGGACTGGATGGACTATTGTCTTTATTCAGCCTTACCTACTATGTAACACAAACAATACTGATGCAGGGATCTCTCCCTCTGCTCTATTGTACTCTGACCATTGGGATCCCCCCTCCTTCTGGCAGAATACACAGATCAGTGCTGCAGCTATTGGCTGCAAGCGCTGATCAAATGATAGTTTTTTAGCATGACCGCTTGGCAGAAGCCAACCATTAGATTGGCTTCTGTTGAACACACAGCAGTATAGACAGACCACATTTTTCTGTTTTCTGCTGAACTGGCTGATTTTTGATTTGTGTATTCCCTGCTTTATACAGACTTCTTTAAACTGTGGGACTTTTTTTGCAAAACTACAAACAGCTGCCAGTTTTTAGCTGAGATGATACTCCGGGATTTTTTATACCCTGGGAAAGACTACAATAGACATAATGTGGTTTAATATCAGGACTGGTCAGGATGACCAGCAGCTCTGAGGGCCATAGCTACAATACTAAGACAGCTAAACAAGTTCTCCTTATTGCACAGCCTGCAAAGGGGATCTGTGAAAAGGGAGAACGATTCTGGAGTTTGTTCCTGTACTGCTGATGTCAGATCTTCTTGATTAAAAAAATGTCCCAGGGGGTACAGGGTCAGCGCCATCAACAACCTGTGTAATCTTTAGTACTGCATTTGTGTTATCGTCACAAATGCCAACAGATTTTCTATGTTTAAATTCCCTCAACATCCCCCCTAATGAGGAGCCCTTCCACACTCAGGCCCCATAGTAGCTGCATGGGCTGCTAGGGCTATTGTTACATGATTCCTATTTTCCTTTTATTATAGTCAATTGTGATATACAGTAAATCACATCTACTTGGCTTAACCAAATGGTCAGTAACAATAACTATGAATCTGTTGTAAAAGCATCAGTATAAATACCGTGTCACCCTCTGTACAGGTGGAGCTGGATCCAAAGTATAACAACCATACCTGTGGACTGTGCGGTGACTATAATGGCAGACCTTCTTATAATGAATTTTTTGATGAGGGTGAGTAATCCGGATAGATGCCAGCTCATTGCTGTATAACGCTACAGTATTCTTTACATTAGTAATATTACTGTTTTAATACATGCACTACAATAAGCAACATAGAAAGTATCTCCAGCAACTAAGGACACACAATCAGTATTCCTTTGTTACCCCTGTTTAACCTGATTATAATTGCATTAAAAAGGTGGGCAAATGCAGTATTATGTTGTTTTATCTTATATGAAATAAAATATAAAGTATG
Source organism: Lithobates pipiens (assembly GCF_037356315.1). Taxonomy (NCBI): domain Eukaryota; kingdom Metazoa; phylum Chordata; class Amphibia; order Anura; family Ranidae; genus Lithobates; species Lithobates pipiens. Next base: position 174,229,561 of record NW_027507686.1, read on the forward strand.
TTTTGTTATATCACATTTATATTCATAATAGGATTTTTCAATATTCTGCACTATTATTACATAATTACATAATGTAAAGATAAGGGTTGTCATTTAACCTACAATAACTAATCAAATTTTAGATCCCATTCCATGTCATTTTTTGCTACTAAAATCTGATTATTGGCCAGCTTTTGAAGGACATTTCACTTCACTGCTCATTAAATTATTATTATTATTGAATAAGCCTCTAGGTGTACTAAGTCACAAATCTAGTAAATTCTAAACTGAATATATGATACAGAATGCTGCATGTCAAAATGGTTAATTGACTGAAATACAGAAGACTGGAGCTGTATGTAACACTTTAAAATGGATGAGAAATGGGCACTCTGACCTGGGCACAAGATGTGGGGGGAACTCTTTGAACCAGAAGCAAGGTGGATAAATGGGAGGCACAGTGACCAGAGGGAGAGAGGGTTGGGTAAAAGCTAAGTGCTGTGACTGGGTGGTGAGGTAGGTGGGATGGAGGTGCTGTGATAGAGGGGTAGCAAATGGTTGGAGGTAGGCTTTAAGTGCTTTCATTGTACTGTAGATGTTTGAATCAAATACATATTTGTTGTAATGAGCTCAGCTTAAGGTGTGCATTGGTAAACATTTGGTCATGCTTTCTTGTCAACAGACATGTATTTCAGTCCTGTATACTTTGGAAACATGCAGAAAATTCATGACCCTAGTGTTGTCTGTACCGATGTAGATGATACTCAGCAAATTGACACATACCATTGTTCCCAATATGTAAGTAACAGTCTCATGTCAATATATTTTTTTACATATGTACATTTAAATAGTAAAATTTAACAATGCCCATTAGATTTTGAAATTTATGAAGTCTTTTTTTTGTTTATGACTTAAGTTGTCTCAGAAGCTTTCAGCATTTTTCTTTCTATCTATTTCTGCTTTTCTATTAAATAAAAATGTTCACATTTCCAATACTTTTATTGTAAAGTGAATCTGTACTTTTGTCATTTTGGGCAAATAAATAGATTTACTTAATATCCTGCTCCTTCTGCTGCTGGCAGTTACCTCCTATACTTTCCTTGGAGCCCCAATTGCCTGAGCTATGCCCCTATGCCATACCCAGTATGTCTGGGTATTAGTTCGCATTGCTCCCACAGTGCAGCATGGGATGTCTATGTGGTAAATTGTTATGATGAGCACTGCCTCATAAGGATGGGAAAGGTTCCTTTACCACATGTAAATTTTTACCCAGAACAGACCAGGAACGTATATTTGGACTGAATTCATGGAATATATCAGCAATGTTTATTCATAGATCTGTGTCCCCTTGCAACTTCTCTGCTGCAAACTTTGACCTTGGTTAAGTTCTGTTGGTCTAAACTTACATGGATGAAGGATGTCATACCTCAACCCCTCCATGACAGCATTTGGTCTGGCTATTGGCCAACTGTGCCAGAGCACTCTCACATAGCAGTGGTCACATACTGCCCCTTACCTGTAAGCCCTGGTCTGCTTGAGCAATGGAGTGAGCACTGTGATAGTGTGAAGAGGAGGAAATGTAGCATAGATAGGTGATTAAATCTTTCTGGGGGAGCTTGGTTGAATTGGTAAAATGACATTGTCCCTCTAAAAGAAACCTGGGCTTTGCCAAATAGGGGAAAGCAACATGTTCGCTTTGAGGCTACCCGTCCCAGAAGCACACACTTACTTTTCCTTTGCACCCCTAATACTATGTCAGCTTCCAAAAGCAAGGATCAAAGTCCCTGTATAAGATCTACATCCCTTTAGTTGGAGCTCACAAAAGGCTGTATACTCTATCATGTGGCAAGAAGTGGAAAAAGTCACATGTTCCCCCATACCACAAATGTCTGGTGCTCCCAACTGATTAATGGAGCAAAACTGATATAAAAACAATCTAGCTGTTTTGTCCAACATGTATATAGCACAAGTTCATGTTAAAGAACAACTCTACACACAAAAAACTACCCTTGCAATTCCCCCCACTCCACACTACAAGGGTTAAATGTGTCATTTGGCCAGGGGTAAATAAATATGGTGTGATTCTTAACTTATTATTTTCTCCAGCAAGGTCCCTTCAGTGGTGTTTACTGTCCTGCAAAGCTTTTACTCTAAGGTGCTCCCGGTCTAGGCCACACTCCTGCCTCATCCACATACAATGCAAGGTTTACAAGCCATGCATTGAATGTGATGATGCTAAAGGACCACTCACAGCCCAGAACACTGTACCCTTGCAGTGTGAAAGCCCCACTACAAAGGTTCTTATTCTTCCACACCGGAGTTGAACTTAAAACTAGTTTAAAGCATACTTTATCATCACACACTTAAGTGTGTCTATCTCTCACTGTTTGTGTATCAGCCTTATTTTTACAAGGTGTATTTTCCATTCCATTCTAAATTTGGTTAGCTCATATATAGTAGAAAATGGTTTCCATTTCTCTCATTCTAGTCATTATTATAATAAATACATATTCTCATGTAAATCCTGAGGAGGAACAAAGCCATTATGGCTCAGGCAGTAAGAAAAATGTTTTGCCCATTGCGACCAGTCATGTCTCAGTTAATGCTTTCTCAGAAAATCTTAAATCTGATGGGTTGATTATGTAACACAAACACCTCCACCTATCATCAATCAGCTGCATTTATTTCAACATTGTGCTTTTTTTTGTAGCGCTCGGTGTGTGAAAAACACCTGGGACATGTTGCGTTTTCCAGCTGTCAAGATCTACTCAATGTGGAAGCTTACATTAATGCCTGCGTGCTGGATATGTGCTCCTGTAGCCAATCCCAGGATTCATTCTGCCTATGTAGTACAATCAGTGAATATTCCAGGCAGTGTTCACATGCTGGAGGTCGCCCAGAAACCTGGAGGACTGACAGCTTCTGTCGTAAGTATGCTTTCCACACAGGCTTTTAATTGCTGAGCATCAACAGCAAATGTTTTTGATGCATTTAGTGTGAAACGCATCAATATCTTTGCTGTTGATTCTAAGCTCTGATTGATCAGTGAGCACCTTGGACCTGATTTTGTTGTGAATTTTATATGTTATGACCAGGCAAAGTCTGTGAGACAAGAGTTGCCACTGCAGCATAGCATGAGGAAGCTGATTTCCATTGTGGTAGCAGGTTTTGGCATTACATTTTAAACAGGTTGCAGTAGTTTGTCATTAGACTCATCTACTCTAGAAATAAATTGCAACCTTTACAGTTCTCTTTTTTTTATCCCAGCTCTCACAAAACCTTGAGTTTGTTTAAATGAGGAAAGACAAATTTTGATGACTAATATTACAGGATCAAAAACCAAATAACTGGTCACAGTGTTTGTGGGTGCTGTTCAGGTTGAATACTAGCTCATCAGACACCTTTGAGGACTACAACAAAATGGCACCTGTCCACACACTATCAAGGCACATCATAAGCTCTTCTGGCTTTAGATTGGTCTCAATTAGAGGGGTTTTCAAACTAGGCGACAGGGGGAGGGGCCCAGAGGTAGAGATAGTCAGCGTGGAACATATTCCAGAGGGTAGTATTGGGAGCATTAGTGGTAGGTTGACTAAAACACATACACCCAAGGTAAGTATAGTAGCAATTAGTTGCAATATTGGAACACCCAATAAGAGGATAGTATGCGACCGGTCTAAACTACATGGCATGTTCACCAATGCCAGGAGCCTGGTGGACAAGATGGGTGAACTAGAGATACTGTTGTACAAGGAGGATTTGGATTTTGTGGGAATTTCAGAGACCTGGTTCAACAGCTCTCATGATTGGCTGGCAACCATTTAAGGGTATACGCTTTATCACAGGGATACAGAGGGTAAAAAGGGGGAAGGGTATGCCTATATATCAAGAATAAAGTACAAGTGAATGTGAGAGATGACATCACTAAGGGAGCTAGGGAGGAGGTAGAATCCTTATGGGTAGAGCTCCAAAGAGATGAAGCTAAGGGGGAAATAATACTAGGAGTATGCTATAGGCCCCCTAACCTGAGGGAGGAGGGGGAGATGGATCTCCTATCACAAGCTGGATTAGTAGCAAGGATGGGAAGTGTTATCATAATGGGGGATTTTAATTATGCAGACATAGACTTAGCGGAGGGAATCATGCATTCGTCTAAATGTCTTGCAGGACAATTTCATTGTTCAAATGGTAGACGCACCAACTAGAAATAAAGCGTTACTACATCTACTGATTACCAACAATACAGACCTGATCACGGATGTGGAAATATGGGGCAATTTAGGAAACAGCGATCACAGGTCAATTGGCTTCAGTATAAATCACACAAATAGGAAACATGAGGGCAATACAAAGACACTGAATTTCAAAAGAGCCAACTTCTAAACTAAGACCTTGCTAGAAGGAATGAATTGGGATAAAATCTTAGGAACAAAGAACACGGGGGAGAGATGGGTTTGCTTTAAGAGCATATTAAATAAGGGCATTAGCCAATGCATCACATTGAATAGCAAACAAAAGTCCTGGATGGCTTAACTCCAACGTAAAATGCATATAAAAGCAAAGGAGAAGGCCTTCAAAACAATACAAGGTTGAGGGATCATCATCAGCATTCAGACTTTATAAAGAATGCAACAAGAAATTTAAGGGTGCAATTAGGGAGGTGGCTAAGATAGAACACGAAAGACACATAGCGGAGAAGTGCAAAAAAAATCCCAAGATATTCTTTAAGTATGTAAACAGTAAAAAAAGGAGGACAGACTATATTGACCTGAGCTGAGCTGAGGTGAAATTAACTGAATTAGGCCCTGATATGCTGAAACATGTAAAATGTAATATAATAAAGTTGTTTTCACTTTACATATACAATCCTGTATAGGAGAATCTAAAGAATTAAGATTTTGTAGGTTTAGTTGTTTGAAGTGAAGTACACACTAGGTTCAATTCACCATTGTAGGCCTGTACATTTTGGTAATTTAGGCCTAGATTCATTTTACTTCAGCTCACTTTACACTTCAGAAATTTAGGCCCCAGTACATTTCACTTCACCTCACTTTACATTATAGTGAATTAGGCCTGGGTTCACTTTGCTTCACCTGACTTTACATTTTAATAAATTAGGTCCAGGTTTACTTTGCTTCACCTCACTTTACCCTTTGGTAAATTATGCCCAAGTTCACTGTAATTCACTTTAGACTTTAGCAAATTAGGCCCAGGGTCACTTAAATTCACTTGACTTTACACTTTAGTAAATAAGCCAAGTTTTACCTCACCTTCTCTCACAAAGTATGAGGAGCACCCCTTCACAGAATTCACAGTTTAAACCAGTTTACATCTACTTAGAACTTTGAAACATTTGGGCACAAACAAGATAAAGCTGGCAATACACACAAATATTTTCATCTGTTTGATCAAAAAAATGAAAGTGTATGCAGGCCAATATATATATATATATATATATATATATATATATATATATATATATATATATATATAGAGATATATATATATATATATATATATATATATAGAGATATATATATATATATATATATATATGGATATATATATATATATATATATATATATATATATATATATATATATATATATATTAATGGTTGGATAATGTAAAACTGTATTTATTTTTTTTCTAGCAAAGCAATGTCCGGCCAATATGATTTATCATGAGAGTGCCTCCCCCTGCAAGAACTCCTGCTCACACCAAGAGATACACAGCTTGTGTGAGGAGCACTATATGGATGGCTGCTTCTGTCCTGAAGGTGAGTACCATGGGGCTGATATACCAACTACACGGTCACACTGCGCTCTTCTTAACAATGTAATATGCAATGTGTGGGTTCAAAAGGAAATATCTTTCATACCTCTCATGATATCCACGTTTCTGTGGACAGAGATCTTGCTTTTAGTATAGTTTTTTAACACGTAACTTTCTGGTTTCCCCTGTTACTAAAAATAAAAACTAAGGAAAAGTAACTGTGAATCATTTTATTTTATTTTGCCCCAAAACCAGTGGAGTCTATGTAAGGTTTTTTGGGGGAAATTTCGCAGTTTCAACAAAGAGGTGAACGGTTGTAATTAGTGCTGAACTGCACATAACATGGTTCAGTTTGAGACAGATTCAGCGAATATGACTAAAGTTCAGGTGCTGAATCTGAACCCCATTAAAGTCAATAGGAGCTGGATGTTAAAAATTAATAATGGCCATTTTCTAGGCTGGCTACTGCCAAGGAAAAATGTACCAAAGCAAAAAAAACATTAAACTTTGTTTAGAGAGAGTAGTCATTTTAGTAATGCTTACAGTGAAACATTAAAAATTAAAAATGCCATTCAATTACCAGTCTGAGAGATGCCTTGACCCTTCCTGTGAAATGGCACATCTGTGCGATGTATACCACAGCAAAATGACATTTACATAAAACAAAAACAAAAGCCCCTGGTGAGGTGTCTGGAAGCCCCTTTTTAATTATAAAGGGCCCCCCAGATACAGCCCCCTATGTGAATCAGTAAGGGAACATTGTATCCCTACTCATTCATGAAAAAAGTAAACAGTAAAAAAAAAAAAAAAACCCACACACATACACAGATTTTGATTTGAAGTCTATTAATAACATTTTAAAAAATCTCAAAAAAGTCCAGTGGTGTACATCCACCATCAATTACATCATCCAGCAATATACATTGATCCATGTCAATTACGATGCCTGCTGAGATCCTATGTAGTACAGGGGAGGGGGGTGAGAAACAGGGTAATTTGAAAGGGAAATGTGTATTAAATATTATTATTGGTATTATTATTTGGTTGGGCCAAAAGCTTAGGAGTAATGACTGTTTGTTTTACTTGTTTTCAGGCACTGTACAGGATGACTACACTGATAAAGGATGCATTGCTGTTAGTGAATGTCACTGTAAACACAGAGGCACTTTGTATGCTCCAGGCGAGAAAATGCAGAATGAATGTGATGAATGGTAAGTATTTCTTGCAGGCACCTACAGGTGTATAAACATGTCCGTAGTGGCCTCCACCCTGGCCAATGGGAAAATGTGGTAGGCAGGAAAGGGACTTACAAACATCAACACTATCCAGGAAGTGCCTAGTCACAATGGTCTGGGCATCTGCCACAAATGTAGCATTTAGGATGGTGTATAGGTACGTTTGAAAAAGATACCTACATATTATGCCTGACAAAAGTTTATTATTACTTTATATCCACTAAGGCCCTTTTCACATGGGTGGACTCTGTTCTGGTCAGCAGGGAATCCACTTACAGATCCCCTGCTGATCAGAACAGAGCTGGTGGATGACAGATCTGTGCCCACTCAGTTTTTGCAGAGTGGACATGGACAGAGCCCGCTCTGCTCTTGGGGTAGCCAGGTGTAGACAGACTCCCTTGTCCATTTACACCAGACTACCCTCCAATGTGATCTAACTAAACAGAAGGGGATGGATCCCTTTTGTTTTTTTGAGCAGACTGGAGGTAGGCGGGTGTAAATGGACACAATTCCATTTACAGTACACTCGCCCGTCCATCTTATCATGTCCGTCTGAAAAACTGACAGGTAGACCTGATCGGATCTCCCCTGTGAAAGGGGCCATTATCTGCAAACTATTACAAAATATAATGTTACACATACCAGAGCCGACATGTAAGTAAATGCTGTGTGAAAAATAATTCCTAATGTGCATATTTTCATACATCGGCTCTTCTGTTTCATAATGTTCAGCATTTGCTACTTAAACTGTACTGCCCTGGATGTCCCTTCAGCCATTTTACTTTTAAAGGGAGTGCAAAGGAGTTTTGTATATAATGTCTTTCTTTATTTATGGTCAGGATAAACATATATACAAAATAAGTACAAAATACAAAAATAATATATATTGCAGATATAATATAGATAACATATTTTTGTAATTTTCTTTATGAGCCAGAGGACTCCTTTCATTGTTTTACAATTTCAGTTTGTTTCTTTGAAGCAAAAAAAAAAACTATTATATACAGACCTCAAATACTTATGCTGAAATTGACACAATGCGTCAGTAACCCATTGCAGTGACTCGTCACTGACCAGATGAGTTGTCTGGAGTTTCAGGTTTCTATTAGACAACTGGAGCCTCAAGGCAGACAGGAGGTCCTGGCCGTGGATCTCATTACAGATCTAACAATCTGTAGTCTAGTCTGTAGTCTAGTGCATAATAACTGATGATGAATTCCTAGAGCTTGCTTTCTCTCGTACCTGTAAAATGTACGTTTATATCTGTCATGATTTTTTGTATCAGAGAAGCATTGGCCCAAACTCAATTTTTTGGGCAAAACATTGACTTTCAATTACAGGTAGCATAACATTCCAACAAACAAATATATAGGGGAGGTCTCGATAAAGGCTTCAGTTTTTCTGTTGTGGTGGAATGCATATTTCAACTGATAATGCATATTTCGGTATTACATACATCAGATTACAGTATTTAGATCCATGATAACCTAAACTTAAAGAATAAACTGCATGTATGTATGCCTTCAACAGGTTATATCTTCCATGAAGTATATAAGCTTGGCTTCACTTACAATATCATTAAACAAGTATTTCTGTTACAGCCACTGTATATCAGGAAGATGGAACTGCACAGACCATGCTTGCCCTGGATCTTGCTCCATTGAAGGAGGAGCCCATATTGCCACCTTTGATGGGAAGTCCTATACCTTTCATGGTGACTGCTACTATGTGCTGTCCAAGGCAAGGAACTTTTTAGTTAATCTATTGCTCAGTTTTAAACCATACCTGTTTATTAAAGTCAAAAATATCAAGTACAATAAAGAGGACATGAAATAGCTTAGTTTGGCATTGCCAATAGTTACAGCTATGAGAGAATTATCCAACCTCCAAAAATGATAACTTATACTAGGTTGAGATTGTATTATTTCTCTGTACATGCATTCTATAAATAATTTTTTGACTTTTCTGGATGGGTTAACAGCTTTTTTTTTAACGTGAGAATTGTTATTTATTTCGATTGTATTTTATTATTAGATTTTAAGGTTTATCTCATACAAACTATTCTAAACCTTTAATACAATGGAAAAAAAATCACACCATCTTTTTAGTCACAATAAACAGTAAGACATTATGCACAAATGATTGGTGCTCATTTAAAGTTGAATTTTGCATTAAACTGAACTGTAAAATCAACTACAGGTTGAATGACCATTATCACTATAAATACTTTAATTATGATTATTCAATGCAGTTGATATCTTTAGTGCAAATATAATACTATTGGCGCAATTACTCTGCAACACTTCTGGTGACTTCTGAATGAACTCTGTAGCTTAATCCACATGGAACTGAGGTGAAACAATTTTTTTTTTTCATATACTACATAACTGTGCAAAAACATCCACTGTCCCTTTAAATTGCATGCAATTCCTCAATATTCAATCAAACAAACATGATAAAACTTGTGTAATGAATATAACATAATCTGAATGAAAAAAATGTAAATGAAAATACAATTAATATCCACAATAATCATCACAATGCATGATATTAAATCTCTTAAAAACGAATAGTCCATAGTAATGCATGTGTGAAGTAAAGTACTCTGCGCTTGTAAACCACTGTAGAAATATGTGCTCCAGTGCTGAAAGGTGCTTCTCAAATAAAAAGAGCCTCTTACCAGATCATAATGATTTTGAGTTACAGAGATCAAATGCAGTTTTGGTATCTCAAAGACAAGACCGACACTTTCACTATCAAAAATGTATTTGGGGTGATTGGGATGGATAAGGATGATACACTTCTCATATAGAAAGAATTTGTCATATCCTCTGCTCCAAAGTGGATTCTTCTACAGCTTTGTGGCCCCAATGCTGTAAAAGGATCTGCTTTTTGTCAACACTTCCAGCTTATGATGTGAATGTTGAACATCAGGAGATGGAGCTGAGGATGTGACAAGTTCTTTCTATATAAGAAGTGTATTATCCCCATCATCCCAATCATCCAAAGGCGTTTTTGACAGTGAGAGTGTCGGTCTTGCCTTTGAGATACCAAAAGCGCATTTAATCTCTTTAACTCAAAATCATTACGATCTGGTAAGAGGCCCTTCTTATTTGAGTAGCACCTTTCAGCACTGGAGCACTTTTTTTCTACAGTGGTTTATGAGCATGGAGCACTTTATTCACACATTTAATATCATGCATGGCAACTACTGGCGATATTAATTGTATTTTTATTTTTTCATTCTGATTATGTTATATTCATTACACAAGTTGTATCATGTTTGGTTGATTGAATATTGAGGAACTGCATAAGATTTAAAGGGACAGCGCACTGTTTTGCACAATTATCATCTGAGTCTGGTATTCAAGACATAATAGTTGCAGCAGTCTCCAATATTCTATTAACCAAGCACAAGAGTTTTCTTTTTAATTTTATGTTTCATATACTTCATACAGTAATATTGCTCACTACAGTTGTCTTTTTAATAGATTCTTAGCTAGTTAGAATGTTGAAAATACTGTACTTCATTTTGTTAAAAACGACTAGGAGATAGAGTTTCTCTTTTTAGCAGAAGAGACTCTGCATATTCTCTTGTGCTAAAAAAAAAACCTTTCCCTTTTTCCTAACATTTTAACATTAAATTTTTGTACACCACCTGTGGTGCATGAACAGTGCAGTGTACTGTATGTTCCAGGCAACTGGGTGTCAGGGACGAAATAATTGCTGTGAGCATGCACAGGAGTGATGCCATACTTGACCACCTAATTACCAAAGAGGGGTGACATGGAATCTGATATAAGTGGCAGAAAAGATAGCGAGGCCAGTGGACAGAACTGTGAGCAGCAGATGAGATGAGGAAGTAACAGCATCAGCAAACAGCTGCACTGTACTTGCACATTATGGCAGGTACCATAAAAATATCCACCCACTTTAAGGCAATAAGAGGTCAGATTTTCTAAAACTTTTTCCAACTTAAGATAACATCTGTTCTTTCCTTTCCTACCATGTCTTTAATGACCTATAACAAGTACTGAATGTATATATCAAGTGTCCAAACACTTTACTGGCTTCATGAATAAGTTGGGTGAATGATTTACTATTTGGTGAAACCAAGATCAGAGTGACAGCTTGAAGCTGTTCTTTTATGGCAGATATAATATAGATATTCACTGGCAAAATAAATGAAACAAAAAAACTATTTTCTTGGAAGTTTTAGTTTGCAATTGTGATTGCAGTGGTCATGGTCACTGGGTAAAATTCTCAAATCAATTTTAACTCAGTGACATATGGTATTGAAATTGAACAACAAATGAAAAATGTGAAAGGTAAGTTTTACAAATGTTCTATTTAAAGGATCAAAAACAGAGTGATATATATGGAGGTACCTGGGTGTTACACATTGCCATAACACAAAGGCACTATATAGAACACAAGAATTCAAAGTCGGGAATAATATACACAAATACCATTGTGTGGTTAAAGAGCGGCACATATTTATGATCCCTATCAATCATCAGAAGAGTATTCTAAGCGTGACTTATGTATGAAAATAATGCTTAGGTTAAAGGTAGACAGTGTATTGACAACCAGTCATTGATTCACAAAATTCAAAAGAACTTAGCACCATAAGAACAATTTACAAATAGGGAGGGTGCAACTCCTTAATCTGGACACAGGCAGCAATACAAAACTCAGAAAGCAGAAGAAGGAAAGTATATATAAAGGACACATTTATTTTATTCAGACTCTTGTATAATAGAATGCCAATGCTTAACTTTTATCTGGAGCACTCATACTAATTAACCCCTCAGAATCCATTGAATTTTATCAGTCCAGTAAATGCTTCATTTAACTATAACAAGGTCTGATAAAGATGGATTTTTGAACCCCCATCTGAGGATTTCTTTGATACATAAAGTGAATAAAATGACATCTTGGCTCAGCTTGTTAAAACATTTAAATATAAATATACGTTCCTATCTATTTACTAAAGCTAGTAGCATAAGGATTAAAAATAGTTAATTATGAGAGTGTTTATTTCTGCTTTAATGCAGTGTGCCACAATGCTATGATCTGGTCTGAAGGGGGCTTTATATTCAATGCTTCTTTGCATACAGTATATGCTTTGTATATAATACAGTAATAAGAGCAACTATTTTTCCTGAACAGATTAAAATGTATAACTGCATTACTTGTTACTGCTACAGGGTTACAGAAATGAATCCCATGTGATCTTGGGGGAAATGACTGCTTGCAGTTCCTTGGCGAGAGAGACCTGTCTCAAGTCCATTATACTCCTAACAGATAACCTACAAAATGTGAGTATATTATCAGTTAGTTTGGCTAATAGCAACATAAAAAACAACCAATCATAAATAGCTCTAATGATTTCAAGAAAAAAATAAAGAAGCATGAATTCTGCCCCATGTTTGCGCCCAACACCACCAGAATTGTGTCTTTAAGATAATGCAAAAAAAAAATTTTTTCAGAATTATATTTAAGAGTAATAACCAAAATGAAAAAATTTCATCTGGTTGAATCACCCTCTGACTTCTTATATCTCCTGGAGGCTCTAACAGAAATATTTCCCTGAAATATACAGTGTCTACCTATTTGGGCATTGAGACCCATGTCCCACTAGTGATTCGATCACTGGTGGCAAGCTGGCAGCTTACAAGTAACATGATCACTACATTGAACCCTTATTTGTTTCTACTGTGTCTTCCCCTTGCTTACCGAAATGCTGCAAAATCCCACTCTTTAGTGAGGGTGCATTGTATAGATTTGCTGTTGCTACAGTTAAAGCATTTCTTTGCTCTCCTAATGATCTTGTCACTGGTGAGTTCTCACCAAGATGGCTAGTTTGACATGGGTCCACCCCATAAGCATTAGCTATATTGTTCAGGTATGTAAAGGACCCTTTAGTTTCTTCTTCTGATAACACAGCTAAACTCTCTGTCACCACGGCTGCAATTTTCTTGGATTCTTTTTTTATCAACCATCTTCCATCTCATGAGAGTCCACATTGCACTGTCCATGTACTGTACAGTAAAAAAGTAAACAGTTAAAGGAGTTTATCTGGCAAGTGGAATATATAAAGTACAGAAAAAAAACCTACCTACTTGCAATGTATTATATTTGTACAATTTGAAAGACTTCAGTTGTAATTATTTATTGGTGTACAGGATTTACATAAGGCCAACAGTTTACGCAGCGCAGAGGTGACATTAGGGGCATGTTTAGGTATGCTGAAGCAACCCCAAAAATTCTTCCAGTACTCCCATCAATGCCTAGTTATAATTCAACATTCCTGATATTTATCAGAATTTCCCCTGTCCTCAAGTCTTTGCAATTGTCTGGGTGCAAAAATCACTACTAACAGAGGCTCCTAGCCACTGTTCCCAATACTTTGTTTGTTGTTCTGGCTGCTGGGGCTCTCTCAGAGCTGTTCACTTAGGAGGATTGATATTCACCTGACTAAAGAAGTGATGCTCTAGTTGAATGTGGGTGGGAAGAGAAAGGAATTGCAGTGCAAAGAAGTGTGGGAATAGCTAGACCCTACTTCGTCTAACAAGCCATACACCATGAAGCAACACTTATGTATTGGCCATTCCCACTAAATGTATTAATAAACATCTCTTTTGTTTATTAATAAATAAAAGCTTTTCATTAAAATAAAATAAAAGATTTTCATTTTTTTTTTGCTATACTTTTTCTTTCGGTTAATAATTTTCATTTTTTTTTTTGCTATACTTTTTCTTTCGGTTAATAATTTTCATTTTTTTTTTTGTATTGCCCATAGAATTCACAGTACATGATTTTTTTTTGGAGGTTTGTTAGGTTATTTATACCAAGAACTCTGGTCTTCTAGGGGATTGATGGTTAAAATGGTTACATAGAGTCAACTTGTCAGGTAGATCAATCATGAAAAGCTACAACATCAGGTTAGCTAGAGATGTCCTAAAGCTGACCTTCTACTGAACAAAATAATTATATTTTTCATTCCTTGATCTAGGTGGTGACTTTCAAGGCTGATGGCACAGTTCTATTGAATGAACTGAAAATAACACTGCCTCATGTCACAGGTAATATCACATGACAATGTATACTGCAACAACTGTGTTTATTAAAACATACGGCACTGTATTACAGCAGTTGTCAGGCAAACAGCTAGATATTCACTTGAAACTGATATATATTAAAGGCTAAATTCACCCATATTTAGGGTGTAACACACAACATGTTCTTGTTCCACCCATAACCCCCTCTCAGTGTGACAGCAGGTGGGGGATCCTCTTCCTGTATCCACTGTCAAATTTTGAAAACAAAATGGCTGTGCCAGGCTCAGCCCACACAACTAAATCATTCATTCACAGGAATCTGTGAATGAAAAGCTACAAGTCTCATCCACCACTGCAGTAGACTAACTTGTAGTTTGAATGAACTGTGGGCATGCTGAAAGCACATCCTGTACAGAGGTACAGGCAACAGAGCGGTAGGCAGGAACCTGATATTGCACCTGCCATCTACTGATTGATGGTGCAGTACTTTGCAGGCTCTTATTTAAAAAAATAATAAATGTGCATCTTTTACCTTAAAAATGATGTGCATTTATTATTTTTTAATGAAAGGTGAACTTAGTAACTTTTTTTTTACTCCCAAGGAATTTGTCTGTTCAATCGTTTTTGTAATTTACATACCTCTGTCACACTGCACAGCCAGGCGGAAAACATACTTACTTTTTGGTTTAGCAATGCAGCTTCCTATGGCACCTCTACCTCCAACCTGCTCATTATACAATGTTCAACATTGTCACCTATGTCCAATGATCAGGGAGCTGATGCTAAAGACAGGAATGCTGGACCAGGAAAAAGTAAAGCTGAATTAGGAATTAGTATAGCATATTTCCCTACTATCTTCCATTTAGAGGACCTGTTTCACATTTGAAAAATCAGTATAAAGGAAAAGTAATGTGGCAGAGGTTTGTGTATTACCTACATACTCTATACTCAAAGGTATCCCTCTTTTCCATCCCAGAACGTTGAGAGGTATGAGTATAGGCATCTTCCTGACTGTGCAGTGTGGCACATACTGTAAGCGTAAATTATAATAGTGGCTGCACAAAAAAACAAAAAAAAATTAAATGTGAATTTAAATGTATACAAGTAATACCACTATTTTTATAGAGATATCACATGTATATTTATGTTAATATGGAAACTTCGTTTTTACAAAGAAACTCCTACACTTGAGGAAGAAAGCAACATATATACCGCTAGTTTTCACCCAAAGTATACTATATGACTGGTATGGTTATTTAATTAAGTTTTCTTGTGTTTTCCTCTACAGCCAGTTTCTCCATCATGCAGCCCTCTGATCCTTACATCATTGTACAAGCTGCCTTTGGCCTCCAGATGCAGATTCAGCTGCAACCCATGATGCAGCTATATATCACTATGCAGAAAACTGCCAGGGGACGACTTCAAGGTCAGTTGAAGAAGACTAGTCACCTATGGACAGCAGTGCATGATAACTACACCGGACCATACTGCATGTTTCCATATATATATATCCATATTATAGTTTTTTAAATATGTCTTCATATAGGCTGATATAAATATCTTTGAGTGTTAACAACTAATTTATTAACATAGAGAATGTGCTTTATTTTAATTCTGCAAGCTCTTGGTTATGAATGGTCATGGGGGTGTTAACTGATAACATTTCCATTATACAATTTTACCCTCGGAGAAGAATATTGCAGTTGACATTATAGACCGCCTCTGTCCTGCCCAAAAAAATTGGTTAAAATAAATGGAATAAAATCTTTATGACATTGGCAATAACTAAAACATAAAAACAGGAAATTTCCTGAGCACTCTTTGAATTCACAGATAGCGTAGAACACCATTTTAGAGAGTTTGGAAAAAAAAAACATTTATTTTAAAGTGTATGTAAACCCTAAATATATTTTTCAGTATGATGTTTTGGCATCAACAGTAGCCCATACAAGGCTGCACTCTGTACTCCATTGGACTAAATACAACTATATTGTTCCAGCATGAACACTGATACTTCAACCCACACCTTCTGATGCCCTTCACTCCTTAATTGCACAGCATGTGTTCATGGTGGACTTGAACAAAAACTTTGTTTTTAGCCAGAAGGAGTACAGAGTGCATCCTTGTATGAGCTACTGGATCTGGAGGGGAGAATGGCAGACTCCAGAGGCACCTTCACCTGTGACTAAATGAAGAGAGTGGAGGGCCTGGAATGGTTAACAAACTGTAGGTGAACCCGTTTTGATATCATACTTTATTGTTCTACATTTTCTTAAAACCTATCTGTGATAAAAATCAAATAGATAAATGGTGCTAATAGGGAAAGCAGCCCAAGTTAATAAAAGTCCAACTTGAACAAATAGCCTCTGTAATGAAACAAAAAGAGAGAAAGTAGGTGTCCACTAAGTGTGGCATTAAAATGATCCTCTTTATTAAAATACAATTGGTAACCCACTGGGTGTAGCATTAAACCCAGTTAATCCAGTGAGTTGGCAATTGTATTTTAATAAAGTGGATGATTTTAATGCTACACTTAATGGATGCCCCTTTCTCCCTTATGGTAAAAATCTACTCAGGGCTACAGCACATCTGAGCAGGAATTTAGCTGAGTAAAAGTTGTTGTTTTTTGCCAGTGATTATTTAGAGGGGGATTGGAGTCAGGGGAGATAGAGAGGATGCTCAGTGATCAGTTTCAGTCAAATTATTTCCTGTGAATCAGTTTTGTATCTGGAAATCCTGCCAGGACAAACACTTTTGGCTGCAGACTGACAGTGCTAAGCCACTGCCATACACTTAGCAGCCATGTCAGCCTTATTTAAAAAACTCCTTCAGTTGGCAGTTTGGCTGCCAATCAGGTCTATCAGATAAGTAGTCCAATGAATAACTAAAGGAGCTCACATGGCAGGTTGCAAATTGTGAGGCATATGAGGACTTAGGCCGCGTACACACGCGGGGACTGTTCGCCCAACTTTGTCCGCTGAACAGTGTTTCGGCGGACAGTCCGCTCGTGTGTGGGCTTTCCTTGTTCAGCGGACTGTTGAAAACCTTGTTCAGCGGACTGTTCGCTGAAACTGTCCGCTGAACAAGGTTTTTCGGAATTTCCGAAAAACTGTCCGCTGAAACTTTGTTTCAGCGAACAGTCCCCCCGTGTGTAGGCTTGTTCGTCAAACTAAGTTCCGCGCATGCTCAGAAAGGATTTACACGCCGAAAGTTATAATGCAGTGTATAGGACGTCGTATTTTTCGTCCCGTCGTACGTGCCGTTCACGTCATCGCGCACGGTTTCAGCAAACTGTTCGTTCGTCGTGTGTGGCCATGTCCGTCCATGCTAATTTTGAGCGCACTGTTTGCTGAAACTGTTTGACGGACAAAGTTGGGCGAACAGTCCCCGCGTGTGTATGCGGCCTTAGAGTTGTCAGCCTATAACAGGAGGTTATATTACCGGCAGGGGCTCCACGTAAGAAACTTTGCAACAAATTCATAAAAAAATTACTTGCTTAAGAAACCTATACAGTAACACATGTTGCTAAACATACTAATAAACATATTTTTGGCTTACATGCATGGTAAAATACATACATTCAGCACCAAGTACAGACTGACTGTTCCCTTATGCGACAAAATTAATATGTGCTGACACAGGATTGCTGCAAAGATCTGTGACTTGGCCAAAAGGATTTCCAAAGCATGATTAGGGTTTTATCAATGGGACTGTTAAATGCATGAACTTTTACATAGCAGTTAATATTTTTGCAATGAACATAGAAGAGACATTTATTGCAAAGTTGTGATACCATGAAGCACAGTAATGAACTAACACATGTTTTGCAGGTCTTTGTGGAAACTTTAATTCTAAGGAGGGAGATGATTTTAAAACATCGGGTGGTCTAGTAGAAGCCACAGCATCTGCCTTTGCCAACACATGGAAAGCCCAACCCAACTGCCATGATGTGTCAGACCTGATGGATGATCCCTGCAGCCTCAGCATTGAGAGCAGTAAGACACTGTTTTTCATCGTATTACTAACAAATATCCATTCTCCAGTGCAGGATATGGTTTTAGATCAATAGAAGTCTAACTAATGCCCAGAAATTCCCACTGAGTGATCACCAAGACCTTTCCCTATGCTGAAACAGTTTTTTGATCACAGGGTCCTCCTGGTTGAAATTCTAAGATCCCTCATTTTACCTATTCATGTATCCAGCAATCTCTACATGAAATACCATTACTTAAAGAGGGAGTCCGGCGAAATTTTTTTTTTTAAAGTCAGCAGCTACAAATACTGTAGCTGCTGACTTTTAATAAATGGGCACTTACCTTTCCTGGAGCCCAGAGATGTCGGCAGCCGAGGCCGAGCAATCGCTGCTGCTGGCGCCATTCTCGGTGAGGGAATCAGGAAGTGAAGCGTTGCGGCTTCACTTCCCGGTTCCCTTTTGGGCATGCTCAAGTCGCGCAGCACAATGGGAATTGTCCGCGCTGTCTCTGGGACCCGTGTGTGTCCCAGCAGACAGCGCACGGGGACAGGAAAAGGCATAGACTCCCGTGGGAGTCTATGCCCGGAAGTGGGCGCAAATACCTGTCTTAGACAGGTATCTGCACCCCCCTCCCCCCTGAGAGGTGCCAAATGTGACACCGGAGGGGGGAGGGTTCTGAAAAATGGAGGTTCAATTTTTGTGTGAACCTCCGCTTTAAATTGAAAATAATTAGTTAGAATACCTTGCAGTCTATGCTCTGTATTTTAAAAAAAAGACTTGAAACATTAATAGTAAATAAAATGACAACACAAGGTGTAGTGAACTGAAAAAAAGAGTACACTCGTTTTATTTATAATCTTATTGTTGGTTGGGTGTCAGCCACTCACTGCCGTGATACCACCAATCACCAGGCTGTTTTTCATAGGGTTCTAATATGTTCAATGCATATACAGGTATACCCCACTTTTAAGTACACAATGAGGTTTATTTACTAAAGCTGGAAAGTGCAAAATCAGGATCATTTATGTATAGAAACCAATCAGCTTCCAAGTTTTATTACCAAAGCTCAATTGAACAAGCTGGGGTTAGAAGCTTATTCGTTTCTATGCAGAAATGAGCCTGATTTTGCAGCTTTAGTAAATAAACCTCATTGTGTACTTAAAAGTGGGTATGCCTGTATAGTATTACAAAAAATATTGTTGTTGAAATAGTCTGGTGTCAAAGTCTCTTTTAAATGAATGAGAAGCTACTGTGACAAACCAAACACTCTCATGTCTCAGTTGCTTAATTTAGAAAACAAGTTCTGCCCATCAAGCTCCCTGATAAACCCAAATAGGAAAACATGTTACCCCGTGGGTCAACTAATTCAGCAGAGTTTTCTACTCTAAAAAGGAAATTCTACAACCATTGCTATAAAAACAGAAATACATTTCATTCAATGGGATTCCCACATCTTTTACAGTCATAGACAGGTCTGTTTATTAAGCCTCCACAGCAGGCCTCTGTTCTATTTGTTTGTAAATTACATCAGTCCAAGACTTCTATTCCAAAGAAAAGATTCAACGTATTCAGCATTGGGGCTTTAGTCCAGCAAAAGCCCTTGCCTTAATCCCCACCTAGAGATCACCCACTCTGGCATTTCACCACTCAAGACTTAATGATAGTCTCTATGACTAAGCCTTGAGTGGTGAAATGTGTCAGTTCGGTGGTCTGTGGGCAGATTCGCTAGAATGAAGCCTTAATGCTGGTTACATTATCAGTGTGCATCTGTCTCATCTTTTCTTTGGAGTGGGTTTTGAGAACAGACCAACCAGCACCCGAATTCCTGGAGACAGTGTGTGATGCCTTGAGTGAAGAAATTCTGCCCACCACTTGAAAATCAGGAATTTATATTTCCTGTAAGTATTAGCAGAAACGTTTCTCCATTCAGTTAGCAAATATCACATGCAGTAAATATGTCCGGTAATTTTAAACAGTAAAGTTTTTCCTTTATTTTGTTATATTTTTACATGTTGCTCCCATGCATACATTAATCGCAGCACACCATTCTTTCTAGAAACCTATGCAGACTATTGGTGCTCTAAAATAGAAAAAGACGAGTCTCCTTTTGCAAAATGCCATTCTGCAGTAGACCCAGCTGGGTATGCGAAGGTGAGTGTTGTACTGTGTGTGGTCACATCTCACATATCAGGGTTGATTTACTAAAATAAATTGGATGTTCACTTTGCAAAGGAAGTTGCACTTTGCAAGGAAATTAGCCCCAGAGCTTAGTGAATGAGGTGAAGATTTGCTTCACTCCCTATGGAACACAGATGTAAAAAAAAATGAAAATGGACAGGGTGGTTATAACCCTCTCTTTTTGCAATTAGCCACACTTTAAGGATCAGTAATCTGCAATATACTATGTTTTTATTTTCGAGTTTTAGATACAGCTACATTTAAATAAATAAACACATTTTATATATATATATATATATATATATATACACACACATCTATCTATCTATATGTCATAGGGTAATTGAAACACTCTAACAAACCCAGGGTGTACTTAGGGGTCTATTTGTCATTATTTTCATGCAAGATTCACAAAACTTTAGCTAAAAATAAACACATTTGTCACCTAAAATTAGATAAGAAATATGTGGCTTTTGGGTAAAAGTGAATCTTGGGTGTAAAACATTTAAACATTGAAAAATAGACCATAATTAAAAGTCACTTTAGCTACATATCAGTCATTGTAACAGAACAGAATCCATCTGGAGTTGTGTCATAAGCAACGGATACTACCTAATGTCCATATTTATCTATCTATTTAAATAAACATTAAAAAAAAAAAAATAGGATATTGGAAAATCCCTATTTTAAATAAAATGGCATTGTGTTTTTCTGAGAGCGTTACAAACTCATGCTTGCACTTACATCAATTTTGTTTCCATTTTGCACAGAGATGTCGTTATGATGCTTGTAACTGTAAAGACAGTGAGAAGTGTATGTGTGCTGCACTCTCCTCCTATGTCAGGGCCTGCGCTGCTAAAGGGATCATTTTATGGGGCTGGAGAAGTGGAATATGTGGTAAGTACTGATTTGCCAGTAAATAATGTTACTTTAATAAACGAATTGTGACAAAACTTTAACACTTTGCGTATCTTACTTAATAGCTATTCCTAAAGATTTTGCATTACCTCTACCTTTTAACATTTGGTATGCTAATAATTTCTTGATTTCCAGCATTGTGAAGGTAGCACTGCTTTGATGAGATGCAAAACATTTTTAAATATTGTAACATTCTTCGGCACTCTACCAGGAACACAAATCAATCCTGTTTTTAACTTGGAATGAGGTTCAGGTGTGCCACTACCATGGGTTTGTGGAAAATTTAAGGGATTCACAAAGTTTGCAAGTTGCAAATTTTTGACTTAAAAAGTTGCAGGTTCCAGAAATACGGAACAGCTATACTATGTGGTGTATAGCTTTTACCCCTGATCAGCTGAATCACAAAAGTTGATAATCTGAAGAAATGAATAACCCAGCACTCTTATAATAAAAGGGTGGGCTCAGAAGCAGCCATATTGTAAGTGTGCATAGGAACTTTTAGGAAGAGCTAACAATTCTGTGTAATTATTTTAAATGTTGGCATTGGCAAAGTCTCCAAGTGCCTGGCTTCCCATGCCCTTTGTTTGACAATAGTATGTATATTATTCCCATAAAATTGAATAACATGATTTTCCCTCTCACAGACTTCAGTAGGTTTTGCAACAAAAGTAGTGAACTTTGAGCAACATTGGGAACATTATTTGTGAACAGGATCCCTATTTAAAACTAGTTTTCTACATTGCTTCTTAAAACGGAGCTCCAACAACTTCACCAAAAAATTTTAAGTCAACAGCTACAAATACTGTAGCTGCTGACTTTTAATATTAGGACACCTACCTGTCCACGGATCCCACAATCTCGGCACCCCAGCCAAATCTTCAATCGGCTCTCGGGTGCTGCCACCGCCATTCCTTGTAAGGGAAACAGACAGTGAAGCCTTGCGGCTTCACAGCCAATTCCCTACTGAGGATGCACAAAGTGCACTGTGCTTTCTGAATGGCCCAGCAGCGGTGGAAAGAGGAGGAGGGGGGCCGAACTTCCAGGGGACCTTGCTGAGGCAAGATCTCCCAGAAATGGGAATGGGTACCTGTCAAAAACATGTACCCGCTCCCCCTTCCCCCCAAAAGGTGCCAAATGTGGCAACGGAAGGGGGGGGAGCAAACAAATTAAGCTTTCCCTTTTTGGGTGGTGTTCCGCTTTAAGTACAGTTAGTATAATCAGTATATGAGTGTATAAAGTAATGTATACTTATTTAAAATATTATAATTCTCTATTTCAGACAAGGACATCTCTTCTTGCCCATCTACCCAAATCTATTTGTATAATCTTACCACATGCCAGGCAACCTGCCGTTCCCTGGGAGAAGGTGGCAAAGCCTGTGCCAGTGGGTTTGCTGCAGTTGATGGCTGCGGGTGTCCAGATGGAGAGTTTCTGAATGAGAAGGATCAGTGTGTACCCATATCTCAGTGCTCGTGTTACCACCAGGGCTCATATTTGAACCCATTGGATGTCATCCACAAACAAGATGAACGTTGGTATGTAAAACAATAACATTTATGGCTGCCATAAACTTGTGGTGACCAATCACAAATCAGATTTTGGTAGCTTACTGAGGGAAAAATAATAAATGATTGCTTCTAATCAGTAGCTGTAAGTTACTATATGCCATTACTCCACAACTAGCCAATGAGGACAATTACACATGTATAATCTACACTGAATTTCCTTTGTCTTTTAGTTTATTTGCATGTTTTCCTAGAAACGTTAATTCTGCATTTCTTCCATTCAATAAACAGGCATGATTTATTCTTTGCCTTCAGGTTTATCCATATGCAAATATAAAATTTTTATATATTGCCACTTATCAGTCCTTAGATGTGTTGGTTGTATTAGTTTCTTTTTTTTGTGGGTTTTTTTCCCCTATAGTTTCACCTGGTTATCCTGCCAGTAACACACTAGTATATGTAAACCCTCACCTGGAAAAACAATCCATTTAGTTTAGAATGGAAATGAAAGGCAAAACATCTTTGTATAGATATAAACAAACATTATAAACACCCCCCCCCCCTTTTTTTTTTTATAAATGATTACATACCCTCTATTAGCTGAATAAATGCTGGGGAGGAGAAAAAGCAGCACACTGATCTTCCCAGTGAATGGCTGTCCGGGGTTGGGGGGTATGTCAGGACAAGTCTGATAACTGGAGGAGAGCAGGCTGAGTTCCCAGCATAGCTAGAGAACTGGCCACAGTGTGTTATAGAGGAGCAGTACTGTCACCCCAGGGCATTCAATTTTTAAGACTACAGAACATTTCTTCTTATTTCTTTAACATACAACAGTGGGTTTCTGAAGCCCACAAAGGAAATTGGGAACATTGTAACCAATAATATTGTAGCACAAGCAGGGAGGTAGGAAGGTATTAGCTCACTTGACTTTTGGCTTTTTTTTTTAAAGAATAGATCTACAAAAATACTTTCAATGGTTTATTTACCAGACCAGAAGGGAGCAAATATGATATGAGAAGTTCAGGGTTTACATACACTTTAAAATAAAAATAAATGATTTGTATAACAATCAACAGGATTTTAGTTTTCAGTAATAATGTGAAAATCATTTTTTTCAATCATTGGTTGGTGTGGGGTACTGCACATAATTGTTTATATTGTAAAAATGTATTTTGAAAAAGGTTGTTCACACAGAGCACTATTATGTATGTGTAAATAAAATAGGTATTTAAAAAAAACAATGGAAATCAGATTAAATTAATATCATAATTTATATTTAAATATATAAAATAAATACATTGTATTTTATTTATTATAAGCAATCAAATCCACCAAAAATATTTAGATACCAGACCTGAATTATATGCAGGATCTCACTATTCCAAATTTTAGTAGTCTTATTATTTTTAATTTATAAATGGTATATATTTTTTAGATATATTTTTAATACTAATTATGGCATGAGAATAATTAGTTTTTTGCCAGATATAAAGTTGTGCTAACAAGCCTAAACAGTGCAGTTAAAGACATTATAGAGGAGCCTTACAGAAGAGCATATACATATTCTCTCTATTGTAGAAGACACACTAGGCGGCTTACTGTACCTGGCAGCATCTGACAATATAGGAGGCTGTAGAGAAGTGTGATGGTAGTAGCACCAGTAGTAGCAGACGTCCCCAATGATGGACACGGCTTGATGCCCCTACTCTGATCCTCCTTCACTGGAACCTCTATCTATGCTAGGCACACTGGAGGAGATTTACTAAAACTGGTGCACACAGAATCTGGTGCAGCTGTGCATAGTAACCAATCAGATTCCAAGTTTTATTGTCAAAGCTTAATTGAACAAGCTGAAGTTAGTTAGTTCTGTGTCCACCAGTGACCCCACTGTTCCTAATCTAACCCACTCAGACAATGAAAGCCAATGCAGTGAGCCGATGCTTTTTATAAGCACGGTCCTCACTAAACATGGTGCCCGGGGTCATCCATGGTTGCAGTGTCCTGCCAGCCAACTGCTACCCTGATGACATGTATGGAGGCTCCTGAGGAGCAATGTTTCTCTTATCCTCCATTCTCCTCCTGTAGCAGCACTGCGAAACAGCACACCTACAGCTAGGAGGCTGTACTGCACCTGCTTACATACAGCTATTGCAATCCTAAGTTACAATTGTATAACTGCATACATTTACAGTGATTGTTCCACTTGTGTACTAATTTAATTGTTGATAGTCCAGAGGGACATACCAAGACTGGATAGGGATATCACTGAATATAAACATAAAATACTAATGTATTTTTTTGTTTTCTTACTTTCTCCACTAGCACTTGCCACCATGGGAAACTTATTTGCATTACACACGCCCCCGAAGGTAAGGACATATACTACGCACTATTATATTCAGTCAATTTTAATCACAGATTGTAAATATACAGAAATCATAATCTAATTAGAGCCTTTGTGGTAAACAGAAAGTGCTCAGACATTTGTATGACCAAACACAATCAGAACTTGTCCAGTTATTTTAGACTCATATATGCTCTCTTTCCAGATTGTGCTGCAGGAAAAGTCTATTATGACTGTAACAAACAAAAAGGCGCCCCCATCCATAGGAGCTGCAAGACGCTTGGTGCTGAATATGTAAGTGTCTTGTTATTTATGAATTTTAGAGCAGGGTACATTTAAAGGGAACCTATTTTCTTTCTTTATTATGATCAGTATTAAAAAAAATGAAGTACGATTTACAAATATTGAATCTTTTTTTTACAGGTAAAAAATTAACATGTCATAATAATAATAATCAGAGAAATATTTAGTGTTCAGTTATTTTAGTTTTCAGATATACTGAAAGAAGTCTGCTTTAGAGAACTTAAGGGGGTTGCTTTACTAAAGGCAAAGAGGTTGTTCATGTTTGCAAAGGGATTTACACTTTGCAGGGGAATTTTCCATTTGATTAGTACATATTTAGAATGTATAATGCAAACATAAGATTACAGTTTAAAAATTTTTTTAATGTATATTAAAATAAATGTGACCCAAAACTATTATAGGTTCCTTTTAAAGTCTATACACTTGAAAATGTTAAAATAAATGGACATTACATTACATTGTGTTGGTATATATTTGGTTTTCATTAACAGTTCCAGACAGAGTGTATCTCGGGATGTGTTTGCCCTGATGGACTTCTAGATGATGGGGCTGGTGGTTGTGTTCCTGAGGAAAGGTGCCCATGTATCCACAATGATGATGTTTACCCCCATGGGACCAAAGTCAAGGTGGATTGTAACACATGGTATGTACAAAATTGATTCATTCTGTTTAGCAATATTTAGTCTTTTGCTAGATTTTATTCTTCTGAAGATGTCTGCTAACCTCCCCCACTTTCTTTAATTAATTACACATTGGTAAAAAACTGAGAAAGGGGCAGAGAAGCTCTGCAAACCACTGATGGAATGGGAGAAAAGGCTACGCACATTTGTATTGTAATGAAAGGGGTGCCCCTGTACACTGATGTAATTGGGAGAAGGGGCTCTGTACATTTATAATGCACTGGACATGAGCTTTCTGTGCACTCATTTACTGCTGATGCAATAAAAAGGAGCGCTCTGAAGGAATTAAACACAGGGCCCCAGTTGTAGCTTATGATACCTCAAGCATTATAGTGAACAAAGGCCTTCTATTGCTCAGAAACAGGGATAACCAAACATACCTGGGTTAAGTTCAGGGCTAGTTCATCAAATGCCTAAGTTTGGGTGTTGATTCTGAACCTCATTGAACGGGTGCTGAGTCAAAAGTTAAAAAGTAAGCAGCAATTTTAATAATAATTTATGTGAAATATTAAATATGCTAAAATCCTTTAAATGCCTGGGGATGCCTTTAACCTGCCTGTGAAGTTGTCTGGTATGAATTTTAATGGGAAACCCTACACAAAAAATTCAGTTTCCCCACAAAATCTCTAGAAGAACTTATCCAATCATGCAGCCTGGCTGCTCAAGAAATTGGGGATGAACATGCAACCCCCTTTCTTGAATCAAATTAGGCCGCATGCATTCAAAATGGGGAGTACCATTCCAGGGGGGACCTTCTTGGCAACGCACCTTGCTCCTATGTTTAAGAGGACAAAGGCCTCTTCCCCATAACCCTGGCCATGTGGTTGTGGGAGTCTTCAGGCTGACAGCTAAATAGATGAAAAAACATTTACCATATAAATAAATAAAAGTAAATAGTGGCGCTAATAACTCAAATCATAAAACACCCAGTGTTAAGTGTTGAAATGATGACTGATAATACATGAATATGAATGTGATCATATTCTGTGACTAAATAG
This sequence comes from Lithobates pipiens, assembly GCF_037356315.1. NCBI lineage: Eukaryota > Metazoa > Chordata > Amphibia > Anura > Ranidae > Lithobates > Lithobates pipiens. The sequence continues at coordinate 174,256,514 of NW_027507686.1, forward strand.
TCCATAAGTGAGACATAATGCCTCAAACAGTCTTAAGCAAAATGTAATCTTGAAATCTTCCACCACACCATGTGCACTTGGGGATTCCACTCCTCTCTGGATATGCACTCACCAGATGCCTTGTACTCTCTGTGCTGCTGTGTATAACCATCCATTGAGAAGCATTATAAGAGGCAGGTGTACATGGTTATACCTGAGTATCATTATGGATATTGGATGGTTGGTATAGGGGTCCTCTCAGTAGAGAAATGAGTAGTGACATTATCATGAGGGGACAGCAGGGGACTTCTGGTCTTGAAACACTGTTGCAGTAGTGAGGGACCAGGATAAAGGTTTTGAGTGAGCATTGCTGGCTTCACAAGGTAAGGGGGGAAAAAGACTGGTACGGGGGGTCGATTGGGAGATAGGGGTGGGAAAAAATTCTACTAATTCATCACAAGAGGTTTCAAAAAAATTCTATCTCTATTCCTGTGTTAGGGAACTTGGGATAAAAATATCTAATAAAACAAAATTGATATAATTCAGAATAATTCAATTAATTTTGGATATCCATTTTCTGATTGCTTTTTTTCAGTCTTTGCCAAAGTGGACGATGGACCTGTACCGATGTTGTGTGTTATGCAACATGTTCAATCTATGGCAGTGGTCATTACATCACTTTTGATGAGAAATTTTATGACTTTGATGGAAATTGTGAGTTTGTAGCTGCACAGGTATGTGACCCTTTAATTATAGTTTTTAACTGTGTGCCTCTTATACATAATGCCTAGTTTTGGATAGATTTGGGAGGTATAGAACCTCTATTATGGTTTTAGTTTTGTCTGTGTCTTCACTGGGAATAGTCACCCTTTTTTCGTGTCCTGGTGACCATTGTCACCAGGACATGAAATGATGGGCAATCCAAAAACACATGGCTGTAACTGGAACAGGGGGTAACTGGAACCTTCCAATGGGGACAGCTCTTTTGGTAACAGCTGTCTTAAGCCCCGTACACACTATCAGATTGTCTGCTGAGTTTTTCCTTCAGATTTACCAAAACCACATAATATGAGGTCAAACCTTAGGAGTTTCAATGTGTATGCAATCAGGCAGGCCCTTCTACTACATGGTTTTGGTAAATCTGAAGGAAAAACTCAGCAGACAATCTGATAGTGTGTACGGGGCTTAAGAGGCCATTCCTACTAATTTTGAGGAGATTTGCTCTTACTTTCTGTTGTTGTTGCCCCACTGGTACACAGACTACAAAAAAATCATTTAATAGACATTTTAACCATTCCCTACTCTATCCAAAAGCTTTGTCTATAGATAAAATTGAAATGATCTCCCTCGCAGTTCAGGTAAACATTTTATTCAGCATTTCATCTTGTAACATGCAACTGGTCCTATTTGCAGACCACCTTAATTTTAAGTTGGTTATCAAGAGATGCTATTTCTATTCTTCCAGCCAAAAGACAGATAACTTTACTAAGAGAAGTGTGGGTGTGTTTGAAAGAAACCCATCAGGAGAGAAACATGGGGGTTGACGCTGCTCTACTTTTGAAAATGTTTATTGCCTGACTGTGATGCTGATTCTCTTGCTTGCTCCAGTACTTTGAGTTATTGACCTGGAACAAGCATGAAGAAGGCCATTTATTCATCTCTGATTTTTCTGATATGCAAGTTTGTTTAGGTTTATTGACTTAAAACGTATTAAAGCTAGAGGGAGCTCACTGGGAGCCCAGTATTTCTTTCATGACAGGTTTACCTAAAAAAAAAAAAAATTATTTGAACTCAAAAACTAAGTAGATATAATATCAGCTGTATGTTATGTGACTGATTTCTTAATTATCTACACCTTTAGAGGTAGTTAATTTTTAGGTAGTGGCCATTTCTGAAAAAACATGGACATGGTTTTTAGGAATATTCTAAACACATAAGAAACAAACTCATTTGCACTTTGAGGAAATCTACAAAATAAAATTACGAGCAAGTGCACTTATTTGTATACATGCTTTTCATTCGTTATTAATATAGAGGAATGTTTTTTTTCATACATATCCTAGTATAGTGTGAAATGACAGTTTATGGTGATTGTGACACATAATTTACATGAGAATTGTCAGCTGTCTATATTTAGTCTTGTAAGGCCATTTTAAACTGAACTACATTCGAGCAGTTCACCCAACTGCCCTAAAAAAAAATCTCCTTTGAATGGGACTAGGATTAAGGAATTTGCTAGCACAGCAGTGATTTGAATGAAGTGAAAATATTAGTGCAGTGTACTATTCCATTTAATTTTATACCTAGGATAGGCACAGGTTGGGAGGGCAATACACTGTGCATGTATATAAAAAGTACATGTATACTGCCAATCAGTATAAACATCATTGTAAGACTCTGCTAGATCCAGGGCACAACAAAGTGCAGACTTTTAACCTGATTAACACTTGGCATCATGTCCACCTGCATCACCCTGGTGAAGATCTTCTTCATGTACATATAATGGTTCACAACATCACTCGACACACAGTCTAGGACAGGGTATCGCAACCAGAGCTCCATGGAACCCTAGGGTTCCTCCAGGGGTTGTTAGGGATTCCTTGAGTAGTCAGAAAAGTTACCACTAGCACCATTGATCTTTTTAGCTATCTGCAAGTGGGTAACTCTTCCCAATGTCCACAAGTGTAAAGAGCATTCTTCCCACTGACCATCACAATAATGTATCATGAAATGTAGATATAGTAATTTTTAGCAGGGATTCCCTCAGACTGGAAAGTTATTTCAAGGGTTTCTTTGTGTTGAAATGGCTGAGAAAAGCTGGACTAGGGTTTTGACAATGTTGTCAATTTTAATGGTGGCGTAGAAAGGTGGTGGTTTTATTTGAATTCATATTTTTTGGATTTTGCAACAAGAAATTATTTTCTGAGCAGTGGGTTTATGCTAAGCCCCTAATTTGCAGTTTTTTTTTCTCAGTTATTTTGTATGCATACATCCCCATAAACCTTGTCTACTATGAACAACACACCACACTTTGGTCTATGCTCCACCATATTATTTATCAATCTGATCACTGCCCTGTCACAGTACACAGTGCTAGTTCAGGTAGGGGAACAACTGTGTCTAATTTGAGTTTGCACAGTTTACTTCATAAAGGTGCATGCTTAGTTGTAAAGGTAGTAGTGTTTTGTAGTCAGCACTAATACTTATGCATGCGCACAGTAGTGGAGGTGAGAACACTTACCTAATGAATTCCATTATCAGTGCATGTGTGGTAGTGGTTGAATGGGTGCATGCACTGTGAATACTATTCCTAGCATATGCACAGTAATGGAGTAGATAGCATTTGTTGAATGAACCTCAATGCTGACCAATGTAGTAAAACAAGTGATACATGTACAGGTGATACTACTGCTGGCACAGACAGAGTGGCTTCAAAGACCATTCATTTGTGCAGAATGTCCAACTCCCAGAACTAATACTTTTCAAATGGAACACAACTATCAAACATGTAGGGAGAGAGAGGATACATATCTTGAAAGTCAATTGTCAATGATATCATAATCATGGTTATTAATATTAAGTAAAATTTAAAGAACATTTTTTATTGAGGCACACATCACTGTATTTTCTCCAGATTACCAATCTACATCTTTCTCTCTCTCTTACTAACTCTCCTCATCATACCAGTTTTCCAAATTTTTGTAAGCGTGTACTGTACATATCCAGGGTGGTTAATCACTTATAATATACTGTACTCTATATGATGTAGTGCAATAGGAAAGAGATTGCTGGTTCTTACAGTTAAAAATATATTTTTAGGATTATTGCGGTCCTAACCATTCTGCTGGCAACTTCAGCATCATCACAGAGAACGTCCCATGTGGCACTACAGGAGTTACATGTTCCAAATCCATCAAGGTTTTTCTTGGGGTGAGTATCATGAAAGTTCATTATCCTGGTTCTGGAAGTTTTTTTTGCAAAAATATGAGCAGAGAAAGACTCATGACTAACGCAAAGCTGAATTCCAGGCATCCTAAATCTATTGTTTTTAATGTAACCATTGAAATACCTGAATTTGACTGAGTAGCAGCCTCATATTGTCCCTGTACAGCAAGGTAGGAGAAGTAATTCAGTCACAGGATGAGTATGGGGATACAACCAGTGAGGGTTACTCCAGTGTACCAGAGAAATACCGGGTCTCCTCTCCAACCAGTGAGGACTACAGTGTGGGGAAGAGTTGTATTAATATTAAAACAACTAATAGAAATTTCATCTGTGTTTGTAGCTATTAACCTGCAGTTCAGTGTTAATAGCAATTTTTCTCAAACATATATGTATAACCTTGCTGTGACTTCTGAAATACTGTAAGTACGTATTCTTTTAAGAAAACTATCCGATAAGGTAATTAAAGAAAAACCTAAAGTAGATCTAAACCCTAACTTGATGATATTTAGTTTGCTAAAGCAATTCATACATGAACAATTGCCATTGTTTTTTTTTTTTTTTTTTAACTGTCAGCCCTGTTGGTTTCCGGTAGCCTCTTTTAACCAGTTCCTATCTATACACAATTACTCCAGCATTAGCTGCAAATCATTGCTCTGTTCCAGCTTTTCATTGTGAAAGCATTTGACCCTGCAAGTGCAATGTGTTTAGGCATGGCTACTCATAAGGTTTGTTTTATAGGAGAGAATAGATAATGATATCTGCTCCCAGCTATACTCCACTAGTATCTACACATCTCCGCCCATTCTTTAAATGTAAACTTCAATGTAGAACCTAAATGTCCCATTAAGTTCTTTCTGCATAATATATGCTTATTATAGCATATAGAGTTGTGCAATTGCAGAACAGCCAGTCGTTTGGCCACATTAGTTCTGCTGGGCTCTCCTTCAGCCGTCTTCTGACTCCTCAGTGCAGTGCATGTAAATCACCAGCTGCACTGTATTATTGTGAGGAATTCTCTATAGCAGTACAGCCATGCTGTTTTTTTTTTTCTTTTAAATGTATCCCATATTCCAAACCAGGGTAGTGAAAGGTTGTCAATACAAGAGCCCACCTGAAAGACAGTTGTTGCCCTGTAACAAGAAGTACCTGAACAAGGACCTGCATGACAGGATCACTAGGTATTATTTAATTGAAAGCTAAAATAGGGCCGATTTACAGCTGACGTCCTAGGCGTCACTGTGTAAAAGGGCTCTTACTGCAAAAAAAAATTCATAACTGGTGATATAATCTATTTTTTACCCAGTTCAACCCTGTCTGGGGTACAGAGGATTTTCAATTAGTGTAACTAAGACCAAGACTTTATTTAAAAGTCAACAGCAGAAACAGCAATTGGAGAAGTTTGTTGGTGACCTATAATGTGGTGATATCCATTTTTTTGGAGTATCCATGCTTTTAAATTTGTTGTATGTATAACTGTGAATTGCTTTTTAGGGGTGTCAAAAATCCAGCATGCAAATTGGATGTTAGAAAACTCACCCCAACAGTATTAGTTATATTAAATGCAGGACAACTTGTTTGAATTATATATATAATTAAATAAAATACATTTAATATTTTTCGGCTTATCTCAGGATAAAGTATTAAAATTATCAGATAAAAACTTAGTGGAAACTGAAGGCCAAGGTGGAAAACACGTGAAGTACCTGACCCGTGAAGTTGGTATTTACCTGGTCATTCAGACAAACAATGGTATTCTTTTGATCTGGGACAGAAAGACCACCATATTCATCAAGGTGTCACCTGCATACAAGGTAAGGTTGTATTCAGTATTAAATGTTAAAATAATTGTAAAGAATATTTTTTAATAACAAACATTTTATATGTACCTGCATTGTGCTATGGTTTTGCACAGAACAGCTCCAAACCTTTTCTTCTTGAGGTCCCCCGCGGGCAATGCTGGGAATGCTAACTGTCACATGTGCTTGTGCTGTCACCAAACTGTCAAACCATCAAATGGCTGGTTTCATAACTGTTCACATGTACAGCACCATGGCAGTTGCAGATCAAGCAGAGGCTAAGATGGCAGTCTCATTGGCTGAAAAGGATAGGTGGGTTTAGTTCTGCTTTAAACTAAATGCAAACCCTAGGGCCTCGTTCGCACCATGGTGCGGAGAGGTCAGTTTTTCTGCACACGTTCTGCAAGGTCACAAAGAAAACAATGGTTCTCTCTATATCCTGTTCACACCACAATAATGGTATCACGTGCTGATTACTTCTGCTCAGGAATCTGCAAGGTGTATGCAGTGACATGACATCAACATTGATGTAAACAGAGCACACATAAAAACTGATATCTACGTGCATAAAAACTCACTGAAATCTGATGTAAACTGATATAAACTCATGTTTCTGCAAGTGATATCTGCATAGTGTTTCCATCAGTTCTCATCAGTTTTCATGCACATATGGTGTGAAGGAGCCCTTAAAGTGGTTGTAAACCCTTACAAACCACTTTGACCTACAGGTAAGCCTAGATTAAGGCTTACCTGTAGGTTCAAGAAATATCTCCTAAACCTACACAGTTTAGGAGATATTTACCTGAAGACAGCCACCGCGATATGCCGCGAGTGTCGGCTCCCGTGAGCATGCGCGGGAGTGACGTCATCACTGCTCTGGCGAATCACAGCGCCGGAGCAGCGAGACCCACAGAGACCCACCAAGGAGATGGACGCTCGGAACTACAGGGGACAGCGGTGACATCGCTGGCTCCTGTGTCAGGTAAGCGACACATAATGGACTACAGAGTAGCCTATTATGCTTTACCTTTGCAGGGAATCAAAGAGGAAGTAAACCCATCAGGGTTTACTTCCTCTTTAATGAATGACATTTATGAATGACATTTATTTGCACTGTGTATCATCAACAAATTGCATTTGTAACTGCTTCACACCTGACCTATAGTCAAATGACGACCATGAGATTTCCTATCGTGGGCGGGTGTCGTATGATGTCCTGCAAAGTGTATATAAGATATTAGTGATTTGGTATACATATTGTACCCCCTTGCAGACTGACCATTGTACATAGATGGCAGGTTGGCTCCTCTGCTATTCCTAGAAGACATACCGATACATCATCCAAGAATTGCATTTCTATGTACACTGGCATATGCACAGTCCTGTGATTACATTGTGATTGGACACAGCTGACCACAGGCAACAGGGAAAAAAGTTAATGAACACAAGCAAGATAATGGAACTGCAATCCAGTCATGCAATCAGGGCCACTCACTGTGCCTGACTTGTGGTCTCCACCCACCCAACACAAGAGTCCTTTCAGGTAGATGAAGTCAACAACCAGGTGAGGATGAATAAAATGTCCCACTGTTTCATCCAAGGAGTACACATGTTCCAAAGAGAGCCAACACAAATGCATTTCAGCCTATTAAGGCCTTACTCATAGTTACTATTGAACTATTGGTAAGGCCTTGATAGGATGAAACGCTTTAGAGTTGGTTCTGTTTGGAACATGTGTACTCCTTGGACAAAATAAAGATAAATTGTATTCATCCTCACCTGGTTGCAGACTACATGGAAGGACAGAATCAATGGAAGTCACTCTGTACCACATGATCTCTGTGACCAATTAGAGAACATAAAGGCTGCAGTTAGCAGCTGTGCTTCACATACTGGCTGGTGATCAAGGATGCCCTGCTTTCTTACAAACAATTATCGTTGTGCGAGAGGAATAAACACATCCTGACGGCCAGCTAGTACCAGTGCAATTCAGTAATAATGCCAATTATAATCAAATTCACCCCTCCACAGTATATGTAAGCCCCATCCTGAATCTGATCTGGCCTGTGTATGAATCCCTCACCCCCTTTATCCTGCACATTTGTGTATTCACCACTTCACACTTTCATCCTCCCATTGTATATGACCTATACATTAACCCCCTTCAACTCCTGATCCTTCTGTGCATGACCTATACAGTAAGTATAATTCTCGCACCCTTACCAAGCTCCATTTGTAACCCATCAATGCCATCATATCTCTTCATTTCCAAAAAATTGTGACAATTACCTCAAGGTGTCTATTTTCTACAAAATTGGACCATTTCCTAGTCTCCTGACATTTTTTATTTGCTATATTTTAAAACAGAAAGTAAGGTGAATGTTTGAAAATTGTCTTTTTCTTTTATGTAGCAAAAAAGTGGTTATTAAATACAACCAATAGAAAGTTCCATCTGTTTCACAAAGTAATATACATTCAATCTGGGTACAGATTTGCATGACGGAGTAATTTTCATTAAAAGTATCACAGAGCTGAAAACTGAAACGTGGTCTGCTAATGAGGGGAGGAAACATGCTGATATCGAGGTGGTTTTTATTCCCCAAACATCCCCAGTAACAGGACACAACATATCTTTACTCCATGCTCTGCTATTCAAGTGTTTATCTTTCTAAAATGCCAATTTTTTAAGCATAATGTAAGTGTTGTAAAATAATGGTGATGCTGTATGTGACTTTATCAATAGTTTTGTGTTACAGGGATTTTGTAATTTTTTTGAGCCTAGATTTGTAAAAAAAAATTTACTATTACATGTCAATCAATAAGGACATCAATAAAGAACCAACTGAGATTTTGACATTGTGGATTTAACATTTAATCACAGCAACATTTATATACATTTATATTTTTTCCACAGGGAAAATTGTGTGGATTGTGTGGAAACTTTGATGACAATTCACAAAATGACTTTACAACCAGTCACTTGTTACAAGTCAGTGATGTGCTGGAGTTTGGAAACAGCTGGAAAATTGACTCTACCTGTCCTGATGCAACAGAGGTGATCAACCCCTGCAGTCAGAAGCCACATCGCAAGTCCTGGGCTGAGAAGCAGTGTGGAATAATCAAAAGTGAAGTCTTCAAAATATGTCACAGCAAGGTAAGAAGATCAGAATGGAGTATGGAAAATAATATTAGAAAAATCTAGAATTTGTAATACCAATTGTAAGAGTTCAACTGCAGGCACTTTTAAAAAAATATATATATAAATATAAAATATGCATAGAGTACGGAATGATAAGAAGCTATCTCATGTTTTATTGATGTCTGAGGACTCTTCCGCTCTTCTACTATTTCCTGTCCCAGTTGCAGTGTTGTCATAGAGAACGATAAAACGATAATGGAAGTTCTAGCTTTTTTAAATCCCCCTTAATTTCTGTCCTAGAGTCACTTTGGTGGAGACTTACTAAAACTGGGGCACACACTGGTTACTATACACAGATGCAGCAGATTCTGTGTGCACATACTTTAGTAAATATCCTCCTTGGGAAAATCACCCCAATGGGATATCAGAAAGCATTACAAATGGCAAAGGTTTTAAATGTGAAGACTAACGTTTAGAACATGCTTTAGGTTGAAATTAGGATGTTAAATGCTATACACATTAAAGTCATCTGACAATTGTTAATATTGTGATAGGTGGATCCAAAACCATTCTTCGAGGCCTGTGTGAATGATGCTTGCTCCTGTGACAGTGGTGGAGACTGTGAATGTTTCTGCTCTGCAGTAGCAGCCTATGCTCAGGAATGCACCAAAGCTGAAGCCTGTGTCTACTGGAGAACACCAGACATATGCCGTGAGTAAATATTACATAGGGGTGGAACATCAACTTTCAACCTCCCTCTCTTCTTTGGGGAGGTGTCATAACATCTATAAGGATTTTATTGCTATCTCTGTACCCATTAGGGAGATTTTCTCTCATTTCTTGTCCTAGTAAACACACAGGAAGTGAGTCAAATTAAATGGGGCACAGACAGTAATTTGTATTATTATTCAGGATTTATATAGAGCCAACAGTTTGTGCAGTGCTTTTCAACATGAGGGCAGACAGTACAGTTACCATACAATTAAATACAAGAGGAATAAGAGGATCCTGCTCATTAGAGCTTACAATCTAGATATTAACTTATAGCCCTTCCCCAGCCTGCTGAGAATAGTTTGTGCTATGTATTCCTATTGGCGCAATTCACCTTTCTTCCTGTCCTGGCAACTACACTGACATTTTTCCCATGAGATTACAGGCAACAATAAAAACCTCAAAGAGGTCCTAACTTTTCCATTCTCTATCCGAAACAAAAAAAAAGTTTTGTCACAGTTTGGATTTAATGTAGATTTCAGGTTGCAGCCAGCCCACTAACGAATCCAAAAGGCAATGTGACCTAAAATGAATATACAAAACATAGCATTGTCAATATGAAGGGGGGTGACATAATAATAATAATAATAATAATAATAATAATAATAATAATAATAATAATAATAATAGTAGTAAAACAAATAATAATAAAATATAATAAAATAATAAAATTTAGCACCCAAAAATTGAACTTCTGCTGTCTGGATTCCTTCCCCCCTCCCCGGTGTCACATTTGGCACATTTCAGGGGAAGGGGGAGCGGATACCTGTCTAATACAGGTATTTGCTCCCACTTCTGGCGAAAGATCCCTGCAGAATCCACATCAATCTATGCCATGTCCCCCCAACTCCCCCTCTGTCTTCTGAGAGACACATAGGTTCCAGAAGACAGCATGAACCACTCAGAATGCGTGGCGCATCTAACGCATGCGCAGTAGGGAACCAGGCCTGTTTCCCTGAGGACATCACAGGCGCCCTTGACAAGTAAGTCCTCACTAAGTCAGCTGCAGTATTTGTAGCTGCTGACTTTAATTCTTTTTTTCTTTTTCGGCGCAACTTCACTTTAAGTATGTAAGGAAAATTGGCATACTGGTTTCTGATCCTTGCCATGTGACCAGAATCTGCTGGTGACAGCACAGTCACAGTGCCAGGGGAACACAATTGTGTCTGCTCCCTGCACAAAACAGGTATGATACTGTATATACAGTATATGTCCGGATGGAATAATGCCCTGTTTCGTGTTTTCAAATATACGCATATGGCTGATGCTAAGGAGTTACCAAAAAGAAACTGCTACAGCTGAAAATACAACTGTACATTCATGAAATTTAATTTAATTTAATCAATAATTTGAAACTAAATTCAAATTCTCTTTGTCACCACCAAAACAAATACCAGCCTTAAATGACTCAAAGCAGGAATTGGATCAAATCTGAGCCATGGGTGGTCATGTGAGCACCGTCAGCTTGACAGAAGAATTTAACAATCAACTCAGCCACTTACAAAGTTGTCAGATGAACAGTGACTGCATTCTCTCAGACGCAGTCACTTGTGGGTATTCAGACATCTGTGGGATTAGTGTAGATGGTGGAATCTATTCATTCTTAAAAAGGGCTGAACAGGAGAAATCTACAAATGTATGTCATTGCCTAGCCTAAGTTTTACATTTAAAAACAAAAATGTGACTTCCCATTATTTTGTAACAGAAAAATGGCACTCAAATAGTAACACAAATGCTGTATATGTGTATGTTCAACTAACATCAATTAATTACCATTTAATGTCAGTCTGTGGCACGGGTATGTTATTTAGGTATTTACATTTTCTGAAAAAGCAGTAAATGAGCTTTAAAACAAGAGCACACGAACCTATGTAGCTTCAGGTACTGTGGAGGAAATCATCCTCAATTTCACTTGGAGGAACTGAAGTCCTTCAGGTCCTTCTTGCAACAGCTCAGCTCTCCCTACACCCTCCCATTACAAAATTCTGTGTTTTTTCTGTACATTTTTAGAAATTATTGCTCCATAGTACCTGCAGCAACAGAGATCAATAATGGCTCATTTAAAGACTTATATGATGTTTGTTAAATGAGAAAGCTTTTTTGAAAGCCAAAAGCCAAAGCTTTTTTGAAAGTGGAACTTTTGAAACTGATATCATTGAAACATATTGCAGAATATGACTTATCCTTCCATCAAGATCTTTAACTGCCAGTAATCTGAGATCCTAAAGACTCCATGGATGTTTGATACTATTAAACAACATACACAATCCAAACTCAAATACTAATATCAAAGCTGCATAGTATATCATTATAAACTATTATAACTGTGTTTCACCCATGTAATGTAATTGTTTTCCCTTTAGCCATATTTTGTGACTACTACAACCCTAAAGATGAATGTGAGTGGCATTACCACCCTTGTGGCTACCACGACATAAAGACCTGTCGTTCCATCAACAATGTCTATACTAATGTTACCGTTACCTACCTGGAAGGTGAGTCTCTCAGAACTTTTGTATACCAATTTCCATAACATATTTACAAAGGGCAGATATAAAAAAAATCTCAATGTCAGCTTATTACATTGTTAAAGTGTTACTAAACCCACAATAGTAAAATCAGTCTGTATATACAGTAAAGCATGCTTGTTATACTCACTGTGGAACCTAAGGGGTTAATCCTCTGCATTGTGTAAAAAGGCTGCTTGATCCTGTATGCACAGATATTCCTCTTCTTCCACTGACTCCAGAACATCAGAACAACAGTCTGGATAGTACAGAGCCTTTGGAGTCAGGCTGCACATGCTCAATTTGGTTTTTATTGGTAGAGATATTTTTTTCTTTTTTCTTGGGAGAATGCATGTGATCAGCACAAGGCCAATTAACACTGTCCAGACAGAGAGTTATGTGGTGTACACACAGTCGGAATTTTGGTCGGAAAAAGCTCTGATGATTTTCCAAACGGGAGTTCACTCAAGCTGACTTACATACACACGGTCACACCAAATTCCAACCATCAAGAATGCGGTGAAGTACAACATGTACAAGAGGACTAGAAAAAGGAAGTTCAATAGCCAGCAGCCAATAGCTTCCATCTCATAGTTGAATCTGAGCATGCGTGAGTTTTTATGCGTCGGAATTGCATACACACGATCAGAATTTCGAATAGAAACCTTTTCCATCTGAAAAATTGAGAACATGCTCTCAAATTTTTGCTGGCGGGAATTTGGCCAGCTAAATTCCGATGGAGCATACAGACAGTCGCATTTTCAGATGAAAAGCTCTCATCGGTCTTTTGCTGGCCCCAAATTCCGATCGTGTGTCTACATGGCATTAGGGGTCCTACATCCTGATAGGACAGCTCAGTGCAGTATGAAAACTCTTCCCACAAGATTTACCAGGAACTTGTAGACGTCACAAGACTGCTTATATACTGCTGATCAGAAGAGGTATTTAGCAGTTTATATTTACTGAAATAATTGCATTTCCATGTTCTGTGTGCTGTGTGAGACCAAATATAGTGAATGCAGGGTCCTGGGTTTACTAACACTTTAAATATACTTTTAAATGTCCCTGTGTAAATACAGAGATGAGTTTTTCCCAATATTAATGTTGTATTTAAGGAGAGATAAATAACAGATCACCAACATTTTTTTAAAGAGAGTTTTTGCAACTATATTTCAAAATGTTTCTGCTTAGAAGATTTTGACAAAACATTGAAGGAAACTTGTAATGACAATGTAAGGAGATGCTATTTCCCTGGCTGTCATGGTGAATGAATGGCCTCAGCATTTTCTTAGTCATTGCCTCCAAATTTGCAGATTAAGAGTTGCTTGACCCAGACCAGTGTTTTAAACTATTAAAGCCCGAGATCCGGACAACTGGCCTTTTCAAATAAAGTCAGCAACTTTATCCTTCATATATAAATCTATAAAGGTTTCCTTTAATGGAGTCTATATTCTGCTCCTTACAAAAATGAATCACTATCTCTAAGTTACAGATTTTTTAAGTGACCAATGCATCAGTTTTTGTTAGGGAGCCGTGATGTGTGAATGGAAGCAATCAAGATTTTACAATAGCCTCTGTGCACTGTTAGATAAAATAGCAAGAGGAACAGCATGAGTCACCCTAAATTGTAACTGGTTATTTTCTGAGACTCAAGCCTGGCACACACTAATACCTGTTGGGTTGAAAGAAAAAAAAAACTGACAGCTCTGGTCGGAGCCGCTGTACTAATGTTCTGACGTTAGTACAGCGATCTTCCCCACTGAGCTGTTGTGTTCTGATAGGGAGGTGGCCTCCACGCCAGAACACTCTGGTCAGTGCTCTCTGCCATTGGCTAAGAGAGTTGATCAGGAGCTGGTCAGCTGCTGGTTTTCCAGCATTCTCGTCTGACCGAACAACTGGCTTCCGTCGGACCGGCTAATATACATATGAGCCAAATTTTTATTGAAACAGCTAATGTCTCCCGATAGTCACTCCCTATGTACTGGGCAGTAAACAGCATTTTACATATAACTAACATGATATTTTTACATTTTGTTAGGCTGCTACCCAACATGCCCTAAAGACAAACCTATTTTTGATGAGTCAAAGAGGATTTGCGTGCCATCAGAACTATGTGGTTGTTACATTAACAATACCCACTATGAGAATGGGAGTGGAGTGCCCAGTGATAAGAATTGTCACTCTTGGTAAGATGCAGTGGTAATTTTAACATCACATTTCAATTTCGTTTTAGTCATAGTCTTGTGACTAAAATGCCATTTTAGTTTTAGTCATATTATAGTAATCTGAATTGTTTTAGTTTCTGTACTACTTTTTGCAATTTCAGGCTGCGATTTACATTGACACCTGTGCACATATATCACGGAATAGTGAACTAAGTAGCCGATTTTAGTGTGTTCTTTGTAAGAAATCTATACAATCAGGGTAACTTCTGCTTATTAGAAGTCCAGTAAGGTAGGGTATGTTGTTTACTATAGCTCAGTTACCATTAAAATATATATATTTTTTATCTTTTAGTGTATGTACTCCAGAAGCAAAGGTTGAATGTATCTACAACCAGTCAGGTAAAGTCAGCATTTATTTTATAGAAGCACCTACCGTATATACTCGAGTATAAGCCGAGATTTTCAGCCTCTTTTTTGAGGCTGAAAGTGCCCCCCTCGGCTTATACTCGAGTCATCGCTGTCTGCCCGCTCGATCAGCGTGTCGAGCAGACAGACAGCGGCCATTCTGATTCAAAAGCCGCGCCTCCGGCTCCCCCTTCGCCTGTGATAGGCGGAACACTGAATTTCCCAGCAGCCTGTGTTCCGCCTATCACGGACTTCGTATCATCCTCGTACTACGGACGAGGATGATACGACGTCTGTGATAGGCGGAACACAGGCTGCTGGGAAATTCAGTGTTCCGCCTATCACAGGCGAAGGCGGCGGCGCAGCTTTTGAATTTTACAATGGCCGCCGACGAACGAAGAGGGCACGGGACGGAGGCAAGGCACAGGACGGCACGGCACGGGACGGGACGGGACGGGACCGGAGGCAA
Source organism: Lithobates pipiens (assembly GCF_037356315.1). Taxonomy (NCBI): domain Eukaryota; kingdom Metazoa; phylum Chordata; class Amphibia; order Anura; family Ranidae; genus Lithobates; species Lithobates pipiens. The sequence continues at coordinate 174,271,690 of NW_027507686.1, forward strand.
GGCACGGCGGCGAGGCACGGCGGCGAGGCACGGAGGCAAGGAGGCTCGGCACGGGACGGAGGCTCGGGACAAAGGCTCAGGACACAGGTAGGCTGGACACACACACACACACACACACACACACACACACACACACACACACACACACACGGATACACACACACACACAGGGATGGATGGATGGATGGAGACACACACACACAGGGATGGACGGACACACAGGGATGGACGGACACACAGGGATGGACGGACACACAGGGATGGACGGACACACACACAGGGATGGACAGGCATGTCTTACCCTCGGCTTATACACGAGTCAATAAGTTTGCCAGTTTTTTTGGGGGTAAATTGGGGGCCTCGGCTTATATTCGGGTCGGCCTATACTCGAGTATATACGGTATATTTATACTGTACGTATTGATGATATCTAAGGTGAACAGAAAGACTGCATTGCAAAAAATTTCTGTTGAAAATAAATGTTTTATGTATTTTGTTGGTTGTAGCATGCGTGTGTATTATCGATGGCAAAGAATATAAAGAAGGAGAACAAATATCCACAGAAATAGTTTCTGGAGTATGTTATATATTAAAATGTGTGAATGGCACACAGGTAAAAGAGGTTGATGATTTCTGCACCACTACTATACCTACCACTACATCCGTTACCACCACTACTTCTGTACCAACAACAACAACAGGTAATAACTTGCACATATAATTTGAAGCAGAACTAAAGGCAAAACTTGTTAGATTTGGATAGAGTGGGGAGAGGTTGTAAAACCTGTCAGATTTATATTGCTGTCTTGCGCCCCTATCCTGTTTACTGCTATCACTGAGAGTGAAAGAATATCCCAAATTCCGAGTGGTCACCAGAACAGGAATAGAGGGGGAATCTTCCAGTGGGGGCACTAGTACTTGGTGTCCCTGCTGACAACAGGGGATTCCTTCACTTTGGAGGGATTTCCTCTCACTTCCAGGTTTGGCTATGCAACAGGAAGCACAGGAATTCTCCCCATTGGCACACAGATGGAAAAAAAATAAAAAATGAAAGGGGTTATAACCCTTACTCTATCCAAAATGAAAAACAAGTTTTACCTTTACTTTAAGTTGTTCTTGGCTTCATCCCTCTTAAAGGATGAAAACTAGTTTGGGCTACAAATGTTATATTAGCTGTATGCACATCCAGTGTGTGTAATAGGCTTGTGCAATTCGTTTTGTAACAAATCGAAATTCGGACGAATTTTGCATCTTTCGGACATTCAGATGCATCCGAATAAAAAAATAACGAATAACAACGAATACGAAAGAAATATAACAAATTAATTTGAATGAATTCAAATGAATTTGGTAATTCTTTAAAGATCTAATGAAACAAAAGGTCAGCTCAATGTAAATCTTATAGTCCAATCAGCTAATTCATTTTGTGCCGGAGGATGGATTACTGGCAAAGTGCATTCCTGAGAACTGAGTTAGAAGGATGTTGTATTGTATTTGAGCCGAGGAGAAAAGACGTTGTCATTGTGTGTGTTAAAAGATTCAATAAACAAACGACTTTCCAAACTACGAATCATTATCACAAATGTCTATACATACATAAATAGCGAATTTCAACGAATACGAACGAATGAATTCGACACTCTACGAATAATAACGAATTATCTGAAAACGTATTAAGGTAACATAACGAATATAACAGAACGAAATGATGTATTTTACGAATGACAACGAACCGAAACTAAACAAAATTTTCCATTGTGCACAAGTCTAGTGTGTAATCAAAATGTATGGCCCCTTTCACACTGGGGCGGCGGTTTTGCGGGTTTTTTTCACGGTGGCAGTTTTTGCAGGGATTGCAAAGCACTGCTGCAGTGGCGATTTGCCAGCGCTTTGCCGGCGGTTCGGCAGCGATGCCCATTCAGTTCAATGGCCAGGAGTGGTGAAGGAGCAGTGTATACACCGCTCCTTCACCTCTCCAAAGATGCTGCTATCAGGACTTTTTTTAGCGTCCTGCCAGCGCACTGCTCCAGTGTGAAAGAATTCGGGCTTTCACACTGGAGAGACAGGAGAGGCTCTTTACAGGCGCTATGCAGGTGCCATTTTTAGCGCTGTAGCACCTGTAAAGCGCCTCAATGTGAAAGGGGTCTAAGTGTCAATTAGTGCTGCGCTATAAGCCAAAACAATATTTATAAAACAACATGTGTATATGACATAAGAAAAGCAAATCTATAAAGCAAATAAAAAAAAATAATACACTTGAACCAAGGTAGCATGAATGATTCAACATTTCATATACAAAGATTACAGTCCCAAAAGTAAAAAAAAAAAATCCAAAGTAAAGTGATATCCAAAACTTTGATTTGACACCGTCACCAGGAGACCCTCATGGGTGTAACCTCACCTCACTGTAGGGCCCCAAATATGGGGCAACAGAAGCCTTGTATTGCCCAAAAGTAGTAAATCAGCAGCTGCGGATGGTTGTCTTGGATTAACAAGTCAGCATAACAGAGTATTATCAGTGTTTTTATTTTTGGATTTGCTTACATGGATTTGCTATTCTTATGTCATATACATTTCATGTTTTATGTATATAGTTTTAGCATATAGTGCAACAATAATTGACACAAACATCTTATAGAATGTTACAGAGCTTTAAAAAGTCCTCTCATATATACAAAAGTAGCACATAGGGGGAGATTTACTAAAACTGGTGCACTCAAGATCTGGTGCAGCTGTGCATAATAGCCAATCAGCTTCTAACTTCAGCATGTTCAATAACGCTTTGGCAATAAAACCTGGAAGCTGATTGGTTTCTATGCAGAGCTGCACCAGATTGTGCAGTAAATAACCCCTATAGTGTATAACAGACATGTGGGAAAGCACCATTTAATTTTTTTTTTTTTTTTGAGAGAAATCAGTTCCATCTACCAGAGTCAACAGTTGCTACAAAACTATTTTGTAAGTGTTTGAATGATTCCAGTACTAATATCAATATTCATCATATTGTTTCTGATCTGTCTTTTTAGTCACTACCACATCTACAACAAGCAGTTCCTCCTCAACAAGTAAGTTATTATCATTGATGAATAATTACAAAAAAACCAAAAAACCAAAAAAGCAAAAACTGATCCAGCATATAAATATGATTTATCTTTTCCCTCCTACTGCATAACTGTTATGAGGGAACAGAGTGGTTTACAGAATACCAGGTCAGTAACACTTCAATAACCATGAATGACATTTACAAAAAAATTAAAATGGTGGCCTCAAATCTACAGTAACAAAGACCCCACCAAAGAAATGCTGCTAGCAGGACCTAGAGGTGTTTGCTGAACTATTTTAATTGAGTAAAGCTCTGGCAGCTTTTTCCCCTTACTGCCTCCCATGCATTGTTGTTCACCAATGATGGGCCAATAAGAATGTGTGTGGCAGACCAGAGGGAACAAGCTCCAACACTATAAGGCAGTGATGGCGAACCTTGGCACCCCAGATGTTTTGGAACTACATTTCCCATGATGCTCCAGTACACTGCAGAGTGCCAGAGCATCATGGGCAATGTAGTTCCAAAACATCTGGGGTACCAAGGTTCGCCATCACTGCTATAAGGCTTTGTCTGTATAGAACAGCTCAGTATTTGGTTAAAGAGGAGGCAGTGGAATTTGCTGCAAGTATGTGCAGACACATTCTAGGTGTTCATACTTTATATCCGCTACCAGTATTGTTTTTCAAAGTGGAATTTACTTTAGGTATTACTCATGAAGCAGTAATAATAAAACTGTCCCCACTGTGCCTCAGTAACTTCTCTGTACCCCTTCCACAGCCTTGGGTATCCCTACATTATTTACTGGTGCCTGACCATATCAGCTTTCTAGCAGTACTGACTCCTGTTACTGGTTTGATCGTGACTGGTTTGATTGTCTTAGCTTGCTTCATTCCTTTAGGATGAAGAGCAGGTTTTAGGATGACAAAGTGGATGAGAATAATGAACACATGCTTAGTGATCTCCTTTGTGGTGAATAAACCTAGCAGTGATCAGTCTTGAGTGGGATGGGGCATTCTGTATCCCTATACTGTATGCGCCATAAGTATGAGACCTCATACTGTGCTAATGCGTGATTCGGAAGTGAAAATGTGAGCATAACACACTGGCCGCATGAATACCTAGAGGTCCTAAAGGAACCACGCCCCTTAATTCTGGGAAGTATTGTTAAGTGTACCCAAGTGGTCCTAACCAAAGGAGTAGAGAAGCTGTTGTGTTTGTAGGTGAGAGCTCTGGGAGCTTTAGGCCAGCTGTAGATGGTTTTGAATGGTGTATGGGCAGGCTAAGTGGAACAAGTTGATAGTTCAATCTACTTGGGTACAGCTAGCCTGCCAGATTTACTTGTGATTATCGCTAGCAGCGGCTAGTGAACATGTGACACAATGGGGTTTATTTACTAAAGGCAAATAGTCTGTGCACTTCAAGTGCTCTGAAAGTGCAGTTACTCTATCTCTGAGGGGAACATGCAAGGAATATTTAAAAAAAACGTAATTTTTGCTTGCACATGATTGGATGATAGAAATTAGCAGAGCTTTCCCTCATTTCAAAGCTTCCCCTCAGATCTAGGACAACTGCACTTGCAGGGAACCTCAATGCACATTGACATGTGTGCATTTAATGGATCACAGTAGCCCAAGCTGGTGTGAATACACAGCTATTATGTGACATACAAACTCCAAAATTTTAGTTGTGCATGTTCAGTTTTTCTAGAATTTAAATATATGCATTAGAAACAACAGATTACTGTCCATGATACTTTTTTTTTTTAATTTGCATTAACAATTACATTTTCAGGACCAGCTTTTGGGGTGTTCCCCTCTTTTTGGTCTGAACAGTATTAATACACAAAGATTTTTCAAAATGTTAACTAGGAAATCAGTTAAAATAGGGAAATTAGTGGGATATTGAATCAGAGGTGAAAAAGTCAGAGGTCAGAATTGTCATAAAACAATAGTGATAGTTATAGTTAATGATAGTTATTTGGAAAATGGAGGTCCCCATTTAGCACATTATCTCATGTGTCAAATAGAATTATAATTCGTAGTTTCAAAGTTTTCCCTTTCTTAAAGTTCCCTTTAAAAACCAAAGCATTTATGCCAGTGGTCTGGTTGTGAGAAATGATGATCTACGGGTGTGCAGCAATAATCTTTCTTATTTTCTTTTATGCTGTGCCTGTGTAAATTCATTCTTTTTTGTAGCTCCTATCCTGTTTTGCCACTACAATGCCCCTTTCAGGTGGTGGTTTCGATCAGGTCTATCTGTCAGTTTTTTAGGTGGAGCTGATCAGAAGGTTCATGTAGCCCTGTGGAAAGGTGGGTGTAAATAGACTTGTGTCTATTTACACGCGTCTACCTCTGGGTCCAATCAGGTGCACTATAAAAAGGGCTAAGGGCTGTGTCATTGTCTATTTTGGTGGACCAGATCGTATGCAGCTCTGATGTAAACAGACAGTGGGGTCCATTTACACCCTGCTGTCCATAGAGCTCAGCAGCATCTGTCCATGGCCGCTCTGCAAAAACTGAGCAGACACGGATGTGACATCTGCCCGATCGCTCCGATCAGCAAGGGATCAGCTCACAGATCCACTGCTGATTGTAGCTGAATCCACCCTTTGTGAAAGGGACCTTGCAGCCTTAGTTGTATTTTATTTTTTGGATTGAATGGGGTACAACCACATTACTGGAGGAAGACATTTATGATCTTGTATTACTGAAGGACCATGCATGTGTGACCCTTTTTAATGGATTGACTTGGTTACATAGTTTGCAGTGTTTGTTGTTCAAAGGTTTGGTCCCATTGTTTGCATCTTTGTAATCAGAATCAAGTTTCCTGCAGTTTTATTGGTTGGGTGGTTGCCTGAAGGCCATCATTGGAGATTTTGCAATATTGCAATATATCTTCCATTATGATGGACTGCAGCTGTTTGATTATCTTTATTATCCCTTGTAGTGCAGGACTGCATGTGGTTCCTAGAAGTACACAGTGAATAGTTTGTTTTTTTCTATGTATTGTAAGAGTACTGTATATGCTTGTACTGATGGTTTTGTTCCCATAACTTTCCTATGTAAGGATTCTGCTAGTATACTGGTATACTGAGATGTTCATTTCCATACTGCTTCAACTAAGAAGAAGGGAAAACCCAGACAATTTGTCCTCAAAGTTTAAATGTTAGTGCTCACTTGTTCTTGTTGCAAGTTCACTAATATGACTTCAATCACTTCATATGATATATGCCATACAAACCTTTTGTGTTTTAGGTAGCATTGCTTTAGCTTGTTAAATTTGGAAATGACCCCCCCCCCAAAAAAAAAAAATATATATAATTTTGTTTTGAAACCCAACACAATTTTAAGCCAGTCTTGGACACCCCACGCCAATTTAGGCTCATCAGCATACCAACTAAACAGACACAGCCATGAACATTGCACAATTGATCAAATCCAAGGTTATGTTATATTTTTACATACTGAAGTAATATGGATAAGTTAGGTCAGCTCTATAAAGGGTAGAAACCGATGTGAATGAATTATGTACTAAAACATTAGAGCATGTGATAATCAAACACATATTTTAAATAAACTGTGTACATTTTTTTTAAATGACCTTTATATTTTGTCCTGCACAGCCTGTGTTTATGAAAAAGTATGCCACTGGACCCAGTGGTTTGATGTCAGCAAACCAGATGGTCCGAACGATGGAGATTTTGAAACCTATGATGAGATAAGAAAACATCACGAATTCTGCAGTGTGCCTGAGCAGATTCAGTGCAGAGGAGCTAATGGACTCAGCTTGGAGGATTTAAAACAGACTGTTCACTGCAATGTATCGTACGGGTTCATCTGCCGGAACAGTGAGCAAATTCTATTTGACACCCCCTGGCAGAAGTGCTACAACTATGAGGTCCGAATGGACTGCTGTGATTTTGAGTGTGTCCATTCAACAACTCCAACTACTACGACTCCTACCACCACAACTCCTACTACTACTACAACCCCTACTACCACCACCACCACACCCACTACTACAACTCCTCCCACCACCACTTCTACCACCACAACTACCACAACTCCTACCACTACAACTCCTACCACCACCACTCCTACCACCACCACTCCTACCACTACAACTCCTACTACCACCACCACTCCTACTACAACGTCTATCACCACAACTACTACTACTACTACAACTTCAAGCACCACAACTCCTACAACCACCACTACTACTACTAGAACTACTTTACCTTCAACTACACCTACAACTACTGGAACATCAACTACAATGGTTACAGGTGAGTAAACTTTGTATTTCAAGTTGTACCAGTAAATTAAAAACAGAATCAGTCAATGATGTTACTGGTTACAGTTCCCTGGCATAGGTCCAGTTTCCTGTAGCTGAAATATTACATTATTTCATTAAAAAATTTGTATCTATATACCAATAATGTACATCTGTTGCAGACAAGAAAACGCATTCTCTATCTTCTAAGATAGGCTCTCTCCAACCTCTGTAGTTTCATGCTTCTCCGATGCAATCATTATCAGTGAGCTCTATTCTCACGAAATACGCAACCATCAATTGTTCTGTACCTTACCTTCATGTTGCATATATCTTTCATTTGATAGAGTGTGCAGAAGCTGAGCGAACACATAGCAGGCTATGCGGAGCAGAGCTGTAGTATTGAAAACAGGAGAAGTGTGTCCCTGGAAGTCAGTGAAGCTCACCATACACTATACAATCTGATTGTACAATTTTCTTTAGATCTGCCATCAACTATGTATAGCAAGGGCCTGTCTGATTGGATACAGAATGATTGGATAGATAGATGTGTCTTCCTATTATATAGTTTTGGTAAATCTAAAAAAGATTGTACAAAGATTGTAACATTAGATTGCATAATGTATAGCCACCTTTACACACCTAAAATAAACTAGTCATAGCAGTAAAAAGGGCAACCTGCAAAATGTCCCATGAGCTACTTTGCCTCATGTAGGGTAGTCCATTGAAAGCAATGGGCTGCCCTATGCATGTTGTAGGAAAAACAAGCCAATAAATGTGCACTCCCACTACACTAGGTGTGACTGGGGCTTGAACATGAAATTGCTATGTTTACATGCGAGGTTCCCCTAAACAGAGATGTGATCGGGGCTTGACAGCTGAGTTTCTCTGTCTACTCCTTCCTATGTACTTGTATAAAGGTGGCCATTGCACTATTCAATCTGATTGTACAGTCTCTGTAAAATTTATTTTAGATTTTCCCGAACTATGGAAAAAATTAAGTTTGTATCAAATTAGGCAGGTCTTGCACTACACTACATAGCTGATGTAGCTCTAAAGGAGATTGTACAATCAGACTGTATAGTGTATGGTCACCTTAAAAGGAAGTTGGAAATAAAACAAGAGGTGGTATAGTAATGCAGACAGGTAAACACACCCTTTACTCTGATGCAGTATGGCAGTGTGAGAAAGGATAGGAAGCTTCTTGGAATATCAAATGATCTACAGAAAGTGGTGGAATCAGAAGGCATTTTTTTTAAAAATTTTAAACAGAAAGGTGCACATTTAAAGTTGCTGTGGACTAGGTAAAAGAGAGATAAGCACATCAGAATGGCTTGGACAGAAAATACATTTAAAAAGGCTTCTATGCTTTATAAAAGGTGACATTCTGCCTGACTACTCATCTTTGGCAAGTAGTGTAATCTATACAAAAGTACCTGGGTACCTAGAATTAGTAAACCCTAGGAAGCACTGCAAGCAAGCCAATGGGAATTTGCAAAAATGCAAACACATGATGTCCCTCTCAGTGGTGAAGTGTAGCGTGTGTACCACCAGGCAGCACTGAGCACAGCGGGAGAGCGCCCGTATATGGACGGGACCATGGGCATCATGTTCAAAGCTGCCGGGTGAGGTGGGCGAGACTAAGAGCGCCGCTCCCGCTGTGCTCAAAGCTGCCTTGTGGGGTGGGCTGAAAGTACAGGTGCCGCTCCCACTGTGTTCAAAGCTGCCTGGTGAGGTGGGGTGGGCGGGACTATGGGCACCGTTTAAACTTTGTTCAATGCCACCTTTCGGTATAGAACTGTGTCAGTCAGTCTGAGCCCGACATTCCAGCGGTGAACAACGTGAGCTCAGTGAGTGCCCAATGATCTATTAACCCTTGCTGCTGCACAACAGTCCACTACTGAGAGGGACATCATGTGTTTGAATTTTTCGTCAAGATGCCCCTGACCCCCCCCTTATCTATGTCCCTGTTTGTATTAGATCCTTTTCAGACTAGTAAGTTGCATTACGCATGTTAATATTGTGCATTTTACCGCACATTTCTCTAACACACAGACCTAGGTGATATCTTTCTTTAAGTACAGATACCATTGTGTGGCCTTTTGGACATGGCAGGGGCCACATTTGAGACCCTCTCATAATTTTGACTAACACCCAGTCTTTTCCCCCCAGGCTTATTTCCCCGACCTACCCCTTTCATTCATTATATTTCAGTTTTATAATCTTCGAAGCTCAGCGTCACAAATGTGCATTACCTAATACAGTCTGCATGTATATGTAACCTGCCTAGAAGCACTTACTCCTCCAGACCGACATCCACCGATCAAGGCTTTTTGATATATACGTAACTGCTACTGAAGTCTCTTAACCACATACAGACTGCCCATCCACATTTGGGCGGGCGGCTCATACAGACATAGTGGCATAGCTGTACATCACTTTCTTCTGCAGGGTTCAGGGAGAGCGCCCCCCCCCCCCCAACCACTCCCGCTGTAATTGGGCACAGTGGGATTCTGTCAGCAAGTTTCAGCAAATGATTCACGGCTGAAATCTGCTGATGTCCAATCATAGCCTAGAGCCTTGTGTTTTAACAAGTGTATACAACACCACTGGATGTGTACATTATTGTTTATTACTGATATTTGTATCACAGTCGTGTCTCGTTTTATAGCATTGTCTGATTTGGTCTGTAATATTTATTTACGTAGTTTCATACATTTTATCTGCTTTATATATAGTGATATATAGGGCCTCATATACAGTATGGTTTCATCGAGGTAATTTATTATAGTAACCCTAGAGTAACTATAGGGGAGTACTGTACCATCTAGTCACCTTTCTTCACACTTTACAGTCAATAGGAACAATACCAGGTATACAGCAGCATAAATAGTCACAATTCTTCCATTGCAGTTTTTTTATATATCTTTTTTTGCACAATTAGTTTGTGTGCACATAGTAGCGCAGGCGATCATGCACTTATTTCTTAGTATAAAACAATAAATAATAAAAAAAAAAATGTCAGCATTTACCATAGTTTGTAGACGCTATGACTTTCACACAAACCAATCAATATACACTTATTGGGATTTACCAAAGCCAAAGAATACATTTTGGAATAAATATATGAAGAAATTTGATTTTTAACTTTTTTTTTTATTGGATATGTTTTACTGCAGAATGTAAATGTTCAACATTTTTTCAGTCTTTTTTCAAAACCCAGTGGTGATCAAATACTACCAAAAAAAAGTTCTATTTGTGTGAAAAAATATATATATAAATTTCATTTTGGTACAGCGTTGCATGACCGTGCAATTACCAGTTAAAGTAGAACAGTGGTGACTACCAAAGAAATGGACTGGTCATGAAGGGGGTAAAACCTTCTGGAGCTGAAGTGGTTAAGAGAAATACAGAGCTATATACAGCATCCTGCTGGCCCATCCCAATAGTCATGATCTGTCTGCATTGCATAGAGAAGCACAGAGACTCAATAACTGGGTCTACGGAAAGGTATGCCATAAAGAATGGAAAGGTTTTAAGTAAACATTTAAATTTTTCTTTGGATTGTGTTTTCAAGAATCGTTTATAAATCGAATGAAACTATTAGGGTAACATAACGCTTTTGGTAGTTAGATCGTGCACCTTTTATTTCTTAATTTCATCAATTAGAAAAAGAGGTATAATATACAAACTACATATCATTTTCTGAACAAGGAGTGAAAGCACAGTAAGGCATAAAGTACAGGAAGAAACCTTAGAACAGATTCAGTAATCATAGTTCTTGTATCCCTGTGACCGCACTTGTCTATGGTGATAACCTTGTAGCAGAGTTGGTATGGATAGGGTTATAACCCTTTCTCTTTTTTGTATGAATGTATGGTGTGTGAAAAGGCTGCAAGAAAGGTAAATGAAATGACATGGGATCTACTAAGTATTGTAGGGACAGGCAAGTCCCAGAGTAAAGGCAGTCATAGGCGGAGTGAGTTTGTTTCCTGCAACCACAGCTTGCTGGAAAGAAAATCACTTGATTCCCCCATCAACACTAACTGTGTTGATGAGGGAATCCCTCCTGCAGAGCAATTGTGTTCCTATTTCCGCCAATACAAAGCGATTACTGCTAGCAGCTATAATAGCTGCTTGCAATAATTGCGTGTAAAATCCGAAAAAGCTGTTTGTACCCAGGTTTATCAATCAAGCAACTTGGGTACATTCAACCTGCCCATGTATGGTTTGAATCTTGGCCTGTCCCTGCTGAACTGGCTGAGATTCAAACCACCTATGGCCGGCTTTAGTCAAAGAAAGACCTTTCTGTTTAGTATACTGTAAATCTTTATATGACCTAGGCCAGTTTATACAGAAGTTAAATGATCTACGTTGTTCAGTAATGTGCAGACACAACTGTTATTACATAATTATGATTTGTGTTTCAGACTGTTCTTACTGGACAACTGTAGCAACTAAAGCACCCGAAACAACTAAAGCACCCGAAACAACTAAAGCAACCAAAACAACTAAAGCAACTAATGCACCCGAAACAACTAAAGCAACTAAAGCACCCGAAACAACTAAAGCAACTAAAGCACCCGAAACAACTAAAGCAACTAAAGCACCCGAAACAACTAAAGTAACTAAAGCACCCGAAACAACTAAAGCAACTTCAACAAGAGTAACTGGAAATATTAAGAACTGCACATGGTCACCATGGTTTGATGTCAGTTACCCGATGTACTCACCAAGTGGAGGGGATTATGAGACTTATGAGAACATCAGAAAAGCTGGTTTTGAGGTGTGTGAAAAGCCAGAGAATATTTCCTGCAGACAAGACAGATTCCCAGATATACCACTGGAACAGCTGGGGCAGAAAGTGACCTGTGATGTCTCCACAGGCCTTGTGTGTAACAACAAAGACCAGGCTGGACAAATGCCACCGGTGTGCTACAATTATCAGATCAGTGTCTACTGCTGTGTCGAGGTTGTGATACCTACTACACCTCATTTAACTACCACACCTCATTTAACTACCACACCATATTTACCTACCACACCTTATTTAACTACCACACCTAAAGCACCCGAAACAACTAAAGCAACTAAACCAACTGAAGCAACTTCAACAAGAGTAGCTGTAGACATTAAGAACTGCACATGGTCACAATGGTTTGATGTCAGTTACCCGATGTACTCACCAAATGGAGGGGATTATGAGACTTATGAGAACATCAGAAAAGCTGGTTTTGAGGTGTGTGAGAAGCCAGAGAATATTTCCTGCAGACAAGACAGATTCCCAGATATACCACTGGAACAGCTGGGGCAGAAAGTGACCTGTGATGTCTCCACAGGCCTTGTGTGTAACAACAAAGACCAGGCTGGACAAATGCCACCAGTGTGCTACAATTATCAGATCAGTGTCTACTGCTGTGTCGAGGTTGTGAAACCTCCCACACCTAATTTACCTACTACACCTTATTTAACTACCACACCTTATTTAACTACCACGCCATATTTAACTACCACACCATATTTAACTACCACACCATATTTAACTACCACACCTTATTTAACTACCACACCTTATTTACCTACCACACCTGGTTTACCTACCACACCTGGTTTACCTACCACACCGGGTTTATCTACCCCATTTAGTATACCTGATTGGTGTTTATCAACCACCGAGCTACCCACTACAACTAAAGGTACAACAACAACAACCACCGTGTCTACACCCTCAACCACCACTGCAACTTCAACTCCTACAACTACAATTACTACAACTGAAAGTACAACAGCCACATCCACCCTATCAACCACCACAGCAACCCCAACAACAAGTAAGTTTAGATTTTTCAGCCTTTTCAGGATTGTGGCTCAGACAGCATTAGAGTTTTTAATAAGTTATTCATTTCCGTACAAATCATTTTTGTGCATTTATATTGCAAGTAGAAATTTTGAGAAAATATTTAATAGAACTGTTTAATTACTGCAGAGTAAGCTTTCTCCTTGCAGTGATCAATGTATAAACTTTCAAAAATAATAATATGCTTACTGCATCCACACATTCACAAGACAAGGGACCAACAGGGAAGTACTGGAGCTGTTGTATTCTGTGTTTTCTTCCTGCCATCATGTACAGGTCAAAATACAAATGGTACTGCTTGTTGCTGATTTGTACCCTGTATATAATGTACATATTTAGGTATGTATAAGCAATAAGAAACCATGCTGCTTCTTGAAATGGACAGAGAAGGCTGCTTTTGGCAGAGAAAGGGAGGATATGTCTCTATAACTTGGCCATACACCTGTAGAATTTTTTTAAAAATCTTTTTATAAAATGTTTTATACATTTTCTAATAGTTAGTGAGGTCAATGTGACAATAGTTTCTGACCGTAGGGGTGAGAAAATTCACAGGAGCAGAATGGAATGAAATTATACCTGTAAATGTGCTTTTTTTGGGGGAAAAATCGTACATATTTGAATGTGCATGTTCTAGGCACAAAAAGAAACCTTTTTAAAATGTCTGGGATTCCATTCAAGTAGTAGGTCTGGACAAAATGTTAAAAGCTTTTGAACGAAATGAATGAACTCAGTGATGGGAAGATCGAATGCTCAGACAAATGACTTTTCAGAATTTCCGCACAAACAACAATCTACTGGTGTATGGCCAGCTTTTACTCCCTACTGTTAAAGTAGCTTGATCACTTTGTGATGTTGGGGTTGAGACATTTAGCAAGTATTACCACTATGTTGTTCAGTACAAACACCTATGCAAAGCTTAGGAATAGTGATGTGTACATTTGAGAGTTTTAATTTCTCAGAAATTTTTGTAAAAATTTTTACCAAATTGGGACCCCATTGGGGTTAACGAGGTTCTAAAGGATTTTTTTTCTAAAAAAGATTTACTTGCTTTTTACCTCCTTTTCTGGGATCACCTGCTGGTGCTCTCTGCTCCTCCACACCTGTGAGTGTCCCCATAGCAAGCCAGCTCCTATGGGGGCACTTGTGCGCTCCTGAGTCAGTCTGTGTGCGTCCATTAACACAGACAGCGCAGCTTGCCCCCCCCCCCCCCCCCCACTCCTTCCTCACAGGAAATTATTCACAGCAGTGAGACCTAATGTCTTATTCTGCTTCCCTTGTGTCCTGTGAGAAGAGAAAGAGAAGAGCGCTGCTGCAGATGGGCACATCGCTGGATTGAGAAAGGATATAAGTACAGGAAATGCATTAAGGTAAAAAAAAAATCTTGAATTTAGAATGGAGGCAATGGTAAATCCAAAATGTAGGTGTGTAATGAGCTTTAAACTGCTCCTGAGGGTAAGAAGCTACTTTTAACTATCCTGAGCCTGTTCTTCAGATTTCTTCTAGATTTCATGCCCCTCCATGTATATCCATATGCACTGTTCACAGGTTTCTTTTTTTCCATTTCACTTCACACAGATCCTCTTAATTGTTGTAATTTAATGGAGAAGTATGGCCAAAGCTCATTTGATTATACTTCTCCTATGGGTCACAGAAGTCCACTTGATTCTAAAACTAGAACGCTAAAGCCCACTGTCGGCTGACGTCATTCATGCGGCCCAGGTGCTGGATCAATCCTGACTTTACAGTCAGGATCCACTCAGATGGCAGTTGGCTCAGCCTCTCTGCAAGCCACTAGGAGACTAAGCCAGACTCTTCCGCCCCTTGAACAGCCAAGGCGCTCTAGTGTGCACTTTAGGGAAAAAGCAGAGACCTGGTAACTGACAGTCACCTCCTTTCTGCAGACTGAATACCGAGAAGTGAGCAATCAGTAGTCTTTGACCACTCAGTTCTCGGTAGAGGTGGTGGGGGACACCTGCAGCTGGGGTCGGTGCTCCAGTCAACTAGGTGAGTATGAATGTTTGTTTTTTTGGATTCCCAAATTTCTCTATTAATAAAAGCAGCAAATCAGCAGCAACTATATTACATGGCTCACTTCCCTGCTACCACACTGTAGCATTGTCCCACACATTACTGTAATTAATTGAGAAGCAGAAGAGCCTTGCATTAACAGCCATTGGAGATAATGAAATAACTAAGACACTTACAAGTAAGGAGGCTGATTTCTTGGAAATGAATAATTATTTGGAGAAAGAATGATGTCTGTGCAAAAATTAAATTACTGATGTTCTCCTGATAGTGCCCCTGAGTGTTATCTCCCTGATAAAATAATAAATATAAAACAAATATAGAAAAGCATGAATGATAAATATGTGACCTAAGTAAATTATTTTCAACATTTTTGTGTCTTTTTAACTCCATTCCACCTGATACACACATTGATAGGTGTGAACACTCAATATACAATCAAAAGAAAGTATTTTCAACATATCTTTGGGGCCTATTCATAAAAAAAAATTGTGGGATGAATGTCACAAGAATTCTGACCGTATTTAGCATTATACCGGATTTTCCATGATGGTCAGCTCTATCTAGTGGCCATAATGCAATATCTTTTATGAAATAACTCAGTCAGGATAAATACCGCATTATGGCCACTAGATTGAACTGATGATCATAGGAAACCATTGTATTAAAGCGGACCCTCAGTCATTTTTTGAACTTTCCATCTATTAAATCTTCTGCCCTTTTTGTTTTAACTTTGGATAGTAAAACATTTTTGTTTCTGCCAGTAAATACTCTACCTTATACAGCCCACTTTCATGTCTGGTCATTAGCCTAGGCTTATGACATCATTCACAGCTCTCTCTCTTAGTCTCCTTGGAGTTTGCCAGGAAGGGAGTGGGATGAGTCATAAGAGGGCCAATGAGAGCTGCAGGGCTGCAGAGCTGGAGGTGTTCCTCTGTGTGTCTGTGTAAATCCAGGAAGTGAACAGGCTGCAGATTCAGCTGCTCATAGTTAAAATGGATGCAGCAGCCATACTTAGTGGAGGGAGATTTCTGCAGCCTATTTGACAAGTCAAGAATCACAGTATATATAAAATAATATGCAAAGTGGTTGGCAGGAAGCTTCAGAATGGCAAAGATATTTTTATTGCAAATTATGTGAGCAGACTACAGTACTCTTTAAGAAATTTACAGTCAGAATTTATCTGCTTGTCACATTCATCCAAACATTTTTTATAAATAGACCCAATTATGTCTTCTTTCATTAATTCCAATTCGCATGCTTGCAACTTCATCCACCAAAAATTGATAACAGACTCAATGTTTCATTTTCTCTTGCAGATCTTTTCTGAATTCCTCCCAAAGAGACGCTCTCTACCACCAGTCGAAGGTCTTCATTCAATTGGAAGTTTGCAGCAAGCATAATAATACTCATATGTACAATTCTAGCAGCATGCAAGCAAACGACTAACTACACACAGATCTTTGTTTAATGGTGGAGAGTGTCTCATCTGGAGGTTTTAGATTAAAAGCATTTGTGGTTTGAAGAATTTATATGCCATTTTTGCATTTTCAAAATAGAAAGCAAATGGTAAGCTTGTTTTCAATTTTGGGTGAAAGGGGTTGCAAGTACGAGGAGTCAAATTAATGGAAGAAGACACAAAGATTTTGTTGAAAAGACTTTGTTTTGATCATAGATTGATTGTTCACACTGGTCAATGTGTGCATAAGGTGGATTAAACACTTTCTACCCAGTAAAATGTTTTCATGCGGACAGCAAGAGCCGCAAATAGCAGTAAAAATCTGCCAGGTGTTCCAATCCTAAGTCAAGTTCAACTACCTCCCATTTGGGCACTGTAGGTAAATGGCCTGGTGGCTTCCTCCTTGTTCTGGGAGGACATACCTGCAAATTAAGAGAATTCCTTGGGGTTACCAGAACTAGTGTCCCCTCCACTTTTCAAAAAGACCTCAGATCTCATATTTACACAAAAATGCAATAAAAAAAAAATTGTCATTTAAAAAAAGAATTAAAAAAAATGTCTCTTTAAGAGCTATGGGCGGAAGTGACGTTTTGATGTCTCTTCCGCCCTGCAATGTCATGGATGCCATCTTTCCCTCACTCATCTCAATGCCCAGCTAGTGACAGCATCCGATCGCCTCCGCCGCTGCCGATGGCTCCGGTAAGCAGCGGAGGGCACCGGAGCGGGCGGGTGGCCCCTCCCGCTGCCAATAAAAGTGATCTTGTATAAAATCCACTGCAGAGACCCCTTTTATCTTTAAGCGGACCGCCGGCTGAACAATAAGATACTGGGGTTATGGCAGCTAGCTGCTGCCATAACAAAGATTTTGCCCTTCAAAGTAAGGACGTATATCGGCGTGAGGCGGTGCGGAAGTGGTTATGGAATACATTTAATAAAGAGTTGTTCAGAGCTTCATATCCTGCCCACATCCCTAAATTGACAATAGAATATAGACATTTATCCCTCTATATGGGACTGTACTGGCCATAGGTATATATGAGACTTTATATATAAAAGTATGAAAACTTTATTCATACAAAAATTGGTACATAAAATAAATAAAATAATTTGTGTGCGGCCAGATCATACATATACCATTCCTAAACAAGGAAGGCCTGCTTGATTCTGTCCAAAGACAACATTTGAAGTGAAAACAGAAGTGCATAGTAACCAATCAGCTTTTAGATGTTATTATCAAACCTTAATTGGACAAGCTGAAGTTAGAAGCTGATTGGTTACTATGCACAGTTGCACCATATTCTGTGTACACCAGTTTTAGTAGATCTCCCCCTTTGAGTCCAGTTAAGAATTCTTACCAATGCACTATAATATAGGTGGACAAGCCCAAACTCCCTATTCAAATAGGATATTTTAGTTTTTTTTGACAGCCATGGGTAATCGGAAAACATTTTGCAGATTTGTTGTTCACAATTAGCAATGTGTGGATCAGTTGGATCACACTTTTATTTTACCTGGTAAAATGATGTCGTCAGGACAGAAAGTGGAGATAAAGGAGCCCCAAATAGCAGGAAAACTCTGGCAGGGGTTCTAATCCTTCCCCACTTTATTTAAGACTAAATAAAAAAACTTTTGTCTGGACGTACACTTTAAAGCAGGAATCTTCAAACTATGGCCCAACAGCTGTTGTGGAACTACACGTCCCATGAGGCATTGTAAAACTCTGACATTCACAGACATGACTAGGCATGATGGGAGTTGTAGTTTGAAGACCCCTGCTTTAAAGGATAAGTTGACCTTTTAGGAAAAATATTAAATGCACATATTTTTGCAGAAAAAATGTGCATTTATTATTTTTTTCTTGAGGAGCCTAGAAAAGTGTGATCAGTGAATCACGGGTGCAATGTCCAGCTCCTGCATACTCTCCCTCTAACTTTGTGCGCATACCTCTGTAAGCTTTTCTGGTACAAAGCTGCATGACGAGTGAATGGACTACAAGGCTGCACATCAGTGACTTCGCAATACACTTAGAACTACAAGCCATCAGCCATAGTGGAAGACTGGACTTGTAGTTTCTTCTTTCTCAGATTGCAGTGAATGAATGGTGCAGACGGAGCCTCGCACAGCTGCACCATTTTTAAAGTGAGACAGCGGGTGCGGGGAGCAGATCCCCTGCCTGCTGTCACAGTGGAAGTGGTGAATGGAGTGAGTGGGGTATGATGTTACACCCTAAAGCCTTTAGCCTTTAAGTGCTAAAGATAAAAAACCATAATCCACATCAACCGATCATATATCCTGTTGTTAAAGTCATACAGGTAACTATGAATGGTCATTTAGGTTTTTTTTTTTAAATCATTTCCACGGTGGACACTCCAATAGTTTCACATTTTGTACATTGCAAACCTCCTGGAAATGATCAGCTTTTGAATAAAAGTATTTTTTTGCCTACAAAAATATTAGGGACACATAATATGGATTTGTAGATGTATTGGCACCTAAGTTTATATTTCACATTAAATTGTATAGGTCCTGACTGAGGCTTACTAGTCTGGTGTATAGTCCCCACTTTCGGTAAATCCCTCCCTAAACACCTACAAAAAAAAAAAAAAAAGCAACACATTGCCTGTTTTGAATAACGTACATAATATGCAGCAACTATGTTCTCAACCATATACATAATATAAATAATAATATACATACAGTACATATACATAATATATATAATAATATACATACAGTACATATACATAATATGAATATATACATGCATTATATAAATATACATACTAACTGTGTGTTCTGTATTTTTGAACTGGGTTGTAAATAACTCATTGTGTCAAAAGCGTACACATCCATTCCAACTACAAGCAAAGTAACTTCTATCACTACTACTACAATTACACCAAGCACCACAACATGTACCACAGAGGAACCTGAGGAAACAACACCTGTTACCTCAGAAACTACTACAATTAAAGTAACTACTACATCTACTAAGTCTACTTCAACAGGTAACACAACACTTTATTACATTTCATCCTATTTCTGTCTCTATGTACTGAAAAGGACCGGTTGTCAAGGGAAAATAAGTACAAACAAAATGTCTGCATGTGTTACCAGAGTTGCAGTTTCTGTCAGGGTCATTTTTGGGAGCGACAAATGCCTGTGTCCCCATGGCTGCGAGCATTGGTCCCATCCTCCAATCCCTATGTCACTGCTAAGTCCTATAGTGACATAGGGGGTGACACATCTGAAAATTAAGACAATTCTGGAGGCTGCTTTGCTGGAGTGGAAGGGTAGTCGGACATACTGTCCACCAGAGATAAGAGAATACACTGTCTGCTTTTACAGGCAACTTTTATTAACCCCCCCCCCCCCCCCCCCCACTAGAGATGAGTGAAACATATCTAGGTTTAAGCTGGAGGCAGAATTACAGAACATTAACAACTTTATGGTGTCAAACACAAACCCCATTCAAGTCATTTGGAGACAAATTTTAAAAAACGTTTTCCAAACTGTGGCCTGAGGGCACGAATGTGGCCTTTTGCTTGCCTTTACCTGGCCCTTCATGGCACCATTCATTCCACTGATACAAGGCACTATCCCTTCCACTGACACCAAAGACAAGGGACTGTTCCTCCCACTGACACCATAGATGTGGAACTAATTCACCCACTGACACCAATAATGCTGAAATAATTCACCCACTGACACCAGTGATGGGCACTATTCCTCCCACTGACACCAGTAATGGGCACTATTCCTCCCACTGACACCATTGATGGGCACTATTCTTCCCACTGACACCAATGATTTAATTTACTTTGTTTTACTTCTACTGACCACAAGTCTATGGCATTGTTTACTCCAACTGGCCAAAGTCTGACCCCCCTAAAGTATGAAGTACAGTAAACTGGCCCTTTGTCTTTGAAAGTTGGGAGACCCATGATCTAGGCCAATAGGCAAGTGGTTGCCAAACAAATGGCATGGGCACTGCCCTGGGGAACATGTATTAAATCAAAACATTTAAAATAAAATCTGTTTGGGGAGCAGACATTTCACTAATGCTTTAAGGGCAAAAATGAGAATGCAAATAACATGCCTGGGGGGTGCCCTTATCCTACCTGTAAAGTAGTGCATCTGTACATTGTATGCATCCTATTGCATTAAAAGTGACATCTGAAAAAAATAATGTAGCTTAACGTGGAAGTAAACAATTGTGAGTTTTGTTTCCTTTTTTGCTCGCTGCATAGTCTGCAAATTAAAAGCATAATGGGTTAGTATAAATTGCCTACTAGCCCATCATGTGACACTTACCTGCAAACGAAGCCTGCGCTATGCCCTGTGCAGTCCGTTTCCATCTTCGCCCCTCTTCCTTTCGGAGCCGGCTCTGTGACTGGCCAGAGCCACGTGACGTCGCTCCCACGCATGCGCGCGGAAGCTGTCAATCACGACACACACTGGGGAAGAAATGGCACAGAGGTCTGTTTCTTCACATCGCATGCGCCGATGATGACATCAGCATGCTACAAGTGAAATATCTCCTAAATGGCGCACGTTTAGGAGATATTTCCACTACCTATAGTTAAGCCTTATTCTAGGCCTAACTATAGGTAGAAGTCACACACAAGCGTTTACAACCACTTTAAATTGCCTGCAAATGACAGCACCCAACTACTTCATTCTGATCGTAAATAAACGTTCAGGGATTCCTAGTATAGATGTTAATAAGAGACCTTCACACATAAAAAAAAGGCAAAGATGAATTGGACCCTGCAGCAATTCTTGCCTGAAGACTTCTAATAAGGTAAGTATAAAAACAAAAAGAAGCATAACATGCAGCTGGTGGGGGAACAAAAGTGAAAAGGGGTTAATTAAGGGGGAGAACAAAGCCTTGAGTGGAGCTTTTATACACCATTTCCAGCTGCATTTTTTTACTGTTGTTTAGAGTAGGAAAGGGTTAGAACTTCTGTCATGTTTTTATTGCCATCTGTGTCCCTGTTGTGGAGATTTCTCCTCCTGGAAAAATAGAAAGCAATAAAAATTACATTTAGGCCCATTCCATTGTTTTAATTAGAAATAATATTTTCTGAGATATCCTTTTTTAATAATAAAGTACAGTAGATGCAAATTAACCACTTCAGCCCTGGAAGAATTTACCCCCTACCTTAACTGGGCCATTTTTGCAATACGGCACTGTGTCGCTTTAATTGACAATTGCGTGGTCGTGCGACATTGTACTCAGACAAAATTGATGTCCTTTTTTTCCACAAATAGAGCTTTCTTTTGGTGGTATTTGATAATCTCTGTGGTTTTTATTTTTTGCGCTATAAACCAAAAAACAATAAAAAAAAAACACAATATTTTTTATTTTTGCTATAATAATTATCCCAATCAAAAAAAAAAAAATCCTCAGTTTAGGCCGATATGTATTCTACAAATTTTTGATGAAAAAAACCCACAATAAGTGTATATTGATTGGTTTGCAGAAAAGTTATAGCGCCTATAAAATAGGTTTTTGATTATTATTACTATTTTTTTACTAGTAATGGCGACGATCTGCATTTTTTTTCAGGACTGCGACATTGCAGCGGACAGATCGAGCACTTTTAACACTTTTTTGAAACCATTGACATTGCTAAAAATAGCCACTGATTACTGTATAAATAGCAGGGAACACTAGGTGTTGGTCAAGGGGTTAAATGTGTTCCCTCACTGTGTGTTCTAACTGTGGGGGGATGGGACTGACTGGGGGAGGAGAGCAATCGGTGTTCCTATATACCAGGAACACACAATCTGTCTCCTCTCCCCTGAGGATGTAGATTTGTTTGTTTACACACACAGTTCCACGTTCCTTGAACACAAAATGTACCTATTACTGGAAACAT
The DNA here is from genome assembly GCF_037356315.1 of Lithobates pipiens. Classification (NCBI taxonomy): domain Eukaryota; kingdom Metazoa; phylum Chordata; class Amphibia; order Anura; family Ranidae; genus Lithobates; species Lithobates pipiens. The sequence continues at coordinate 174,294,234 of NW_027507686.1, forward strand.
CACGAATCAGAGTGTGTTTCACTAACTTATCTTTTGATTTCTTACAGCTCCTACAACGACTACAACTTCTGTAACCACAACCACAAATAAATCCACAACAACAACAGAAACCCCTACTACAACACAATCCACAACACCAACAACTACTACCACAACTACTACAACCACAACAGAACCCCCTACTACAACAGAATCCACAACACCGCCAAGAACCACTACTACAATTACTACCACAATACCACCAACCACTACTACAACAGAATCCACAACACCACCAACAACCACTACTACAAGTACTACCACAGCTACTACAACACCCACCACAACCACAACTGGATCCACAACAACAGAAACCCCTACTACAACAACATCCACAACACCACCAACAACCACTACTACAACTACTACCACAACACCACCAACAACCACTACTACAAGTACTACCACAACACCACCAACAACCACTACTACAAGTACTACCACAGCTACTACAACACCCACCACAACCACAACTGGATCCACAACAACAGAAACCCCTACTACAACAACATCCACAACACCACCAACAACCACTACTACAACTACTACCACAACACCACCAACAACCACTACTACAAGTACTACCACAGCTACTACAACACCCACCACAACCACAACTGGATCCACAACAACAGAAACCCCTACTACAACAACATCCACAACACCACCAACAACCACTACTACCACAACACCACCAACAACCACTACTACAAGTACTACCACAACACCACCAACCACTACTACAACAGAATCCACAACACCACCAACAACCACTACTACAAGTACTACCACAGCTACTACAACACCCACCACAACCACAACTGGATCTACAACAACAGAAACCCCTACTACAACAACATCCACAACACCACCAACAACCACTACTACAACTACTACCACAACACCACCAACCACTACTACAACAGAATCCACAACACCACCAACAACCACTACTACAAGTACTACCACAGCTACTACAACACCCACCACAACCACAACTGGATCTACAACAACAGAAACCCCTACTACAACAACATCCACAACACCACCAACAACCACTACTACAACTACTACCACAACACCACCAACCACTACTACAACAGAATCCACAACACCACCAACAACCACTACTACAAGTACTACCACAGCTACTACAACACCCACCACAACCACAACTGGATCTACAACAACAGAAACCCCTACTACAACAACATCCACAACACCACCAACAACCACTACTACAACTACTACCACAACACCACCAACCACTACTACAACAGAATCCACAACACCACCAACAACCACTACTACAACAGAATCCACAACACCACCAACAACCACTACTACAAGTACTACCACAGGTACTACAACACCCACCACAACCACAACTGGATCCACAACAACAGAAACCCCTACTACAACAACATCCACAACACCACCAACAACCACTACTACAACTACTACCACAACACCACCAACAACCACTACTACAACTACTACCACAACACCACCAACCACTACTACAACAGAATCCACAACACCACCAACAACCACTACTACAACAGAATCCACAACACCACCAACAACCACTACTACAAGTACTACCACAGCTACTACAACACCCACCACAACCACAACTGGATCCACAACAACAGAAACCCCTACTACAACAACACCACCAACAACCAGTACTACAACTACTACCACAACACCACCAACCACTACTACAACTACTACCACAACACCACCAACCACTACTACAACTACTACCACAACACCACCAACCACTACTACAACAGAGTCCACAACACCACCAACAACCACTACTACAACAGAATCCACAACACCACCAACAACCACTACTACAAGTACTACCACAGCTACTACAACACCCACCACAACCACAACTGGATCCACAACAACAGAAACCCCCACTACAACAACATCCACAACACCACCAACAACCACTACTACAACTACTACCACAACACCACCAACCACTACTACAACAGAATCCACAACACCACCAACAACCACTACTACAAGTACTACCACAGCTACTACAACACCCACCACAACCACAACTGGATCCACAACACCACCAACAACCACTACTACAACATCCACAACACCACCACCAACCACTACTACAACTACTACCACAACACCACCAACCACTACTACAACAGAATCCACAACACCACCAACAACCACTACTACAACAGAATCCACAACACCACCAACAACCACTACTACAAGTACTACCACAGCTACTACAACACCCACCACAACCACAACTGGATCCACAACAACAGAAACCCCTACTACAACAACACCACCAACAACCAGTACTACAACTACTACCACAACACCACCAACCACTACTACAACTACTACCACAACACCACCAACCACTACTACAACAGAATCCACAACACCACCAACAACCACTACTACAACAGAATCCACAACACCACCAACAACCACTACTACAAGTACTACCACAGCTACTACAACACCCACCACAACCACAACTGGATCCACAACAACAGAAACCCCTACTACAACAACACCACCAACAACCAGTACTACAACTACTACCACAACACCACCAACCACTACTACAACTACTACCACAACACCACCAACCACTACTACAACAGAATCCACAACACCACCAACAACCACTACTACAACAGAATCCACAACACCACCAACAACCACTACTACAAGTACTACCACAGCTACTACAACACCCACCACAACCACAACTGGATCCACAACAACAGAAACCCCTACTACAACAACATCCACAACACCACCAACAACCACTACCACAACTACTACCACAACACCACCAACCACTACTACAACAGAATCCACAACACTACCAACAACCACTACTACAACAGAATCCACAACACCACCAACAACCACTACTACAACTACTACAACAACACCCACCACAACCCCAACTGGATCCACAACAACAAAACCCCCTACTACAACAGAATCCACAACAACACCAACAACCACTACAACTACTACCACAACTACTACAACACCCACCACAACAACACCAAAAACCACTACTACAACCACTACCACAACACCACCTCCTGGCTGCCCATTTGAACCTCATCGGGAGGTGAGTAATCTTTTCACTTTATATACATTAAAACAAATGCTATATAAAATGTATTTTAAATCTTCTATGGTTGTGTATCTGTGTTATTTATTATTCCTCATTATACCACTCGATAAATATATGACAATGACAAGTGTTATAGCTGTATTGTTCGTGTTCTTCTGTTCTGCTTCAGGGAAGACCTGCCCTAAAATCTACCAAAACACCTTGAGACTTAAAAAAGGGCCTTTATGAAAGTGTCAAGAGCCTCTAAAAAGCTCAGGATGTGCAACTGCCACCACTTAAAGTGGTTGTAAACCCTTACAACCAACTTTGACCTACAGATAAACCTAGATTAAGGCTTACCTGTAGGTCCAAGAAATATCTCCTAAACCTATATGGTTTAGGAGATATTTACCCGAAGACAGCCACCGTGTACATAGCAATAAGTAAAAAAAACGAATTCAACAATTAAACATTCTGTTTTTTACGATAAACTTATTTTATAACATCTTACAAAAGGAGTAGGCAGGGGGTACTCCCACCAAAGCGTGTCGGGAAATGGGCTGGGGATGTCTTTCACTGGGCATCAGAAAGTCTTTTCTCTGTGGTGATGACTTCTTCCAAGCTGTTACCCGGTTGCCAATCTCTTGGCCTTTTGTTGGTGGATTTAGATGCCTCTGGTGTAGAATGTTCCTTTTTAGGCCCAAGGGTTGGTGGGGAGAGTTCTTCCACCTATCCAATTGGCTCAGCTGAGTTCCCCTCTTCTTCTCTTGCCTGAAGCACGAACTCTGGAGCTTCAGGCTTAAGAGTTCTGGAGTAGTTTATGGGATCTTGACTTTGGGGGTAGCCTATTGGGACAGCTCTGTGGGGGCAGAGCTGTCCTCTGTATATAACATAAACAGGAATGATAGTAGTTTTCGACTTCAGCTCTCATGCATGGCAAGTAGAACCACCTTTAACCAGCTTTACCAGTCCTTTCTGGTTCCAGATGACCATGTTTATCACGCAAAGGCTCTCAATACTGTAATTATATGCTTTTTGTGAAGGAACTATCTCTTTGTGTCATGCTGTCATGCAATTGTAACCAAACCCACACTTTATCAGCGTTTGTCAGCAGTTCTCTGGGCAATATCTTTCTAAATCTTTCAAAGACAAATTACAGATGGGCCCTGCTTCTTGGTCCTTCCTCAAGTTTTTCTTAGTGATAGTAGACAGGTCTCCATCTTGTGCTTGAGTTAAGTTACAGTGGATCTTTGGGACACCTGCAGCAGTGAACCACTGTCTTTGACCCCGGTCACTCCACTGACTTGAAGCTTAATCTCCTGACATGGGGCTTGGATGCCTTCAGGCTACAGCTGAGTCTGTTCATCTGTGGAGTCCTCAATGCCGTGGGGACTTCAGGGTGTCAGCATCTCTGTTTCCCAGTCCTGGATGGTATTTCAGACTGAAGAGAAATTCTGATAGAGCTGCTACCCCCCGATACCCTGTAGTGTCTAGCTTGACTGCCATGAGCAGGTAGGTGAGCCGATTATTGTCTGTCTTTACAAATATTATTCTTCCTTGTATAGGGCTGCCCACTTCAAGAGGGGTATTTTTTTATTTTCCATTGATAGTGGAACTGTATCTGAGCACCAGAGAGATACACCAGAGAGAGAGAGAGAGAGAGAAGTGAATTGGCCCAGTAGGCAATTTAGGAGAAGGAAAAAATGCAACAGGAAATATCAGGATTTCCTATTAATGCAAGGAGAAGCAGTTATGCTATAAATCATTCAGATTATATTTCCACTTCACAAGATGAGTCTGCTCTTTACATGTTTTTGCATCTACTTGCTATTTTGATCTGTTTTTTTGTACTAGTGAATATTACTAATTTCTCCTGCAAATACACGGAGCAGAACTTTCCCAGTACTTGGTACGGGCATGATGTGTCTGATACTAGAATGAATATCACTCATGAATCTAATTCCTATGAGTTGGATTTTCATGATTTATATTTATTACATGATATTAGCACATTAGATAGTAATAGCTAGATGTAACACAAAAATAGCATCTACCCAAAGTTAGGGTCCATTAAATCCATTATACTGTATATAAATTCAATCGTGATTCTACCCTATACAGGACAGGGTTGAGTAAATGGTAATATTTCATTGAAACAAGATCTAGTTGCATTAGCTAAAAAAGTTGAGTATAGGTACACCCCATGGGAAACAGAATCTCAAAAAATGTGGGATTCTACGTTTTCCTAGGGTTTATCTAGCTATTGTTATTAATAATACAGACATGAGGGCTGATGATTATCAAGGTGAATTTTTGTATACCTCATGGTTTAGGATTACAGGTTTAAAAACATCTTTTGAACTGGTATATTCAGCTGATTTGAATCACTTTTTTCTTAGAAGCAGTCACACAATGCCAAATTTTTTGTTGTTTGACAATTTTTGCACCTGGAGTCTGCGTTTCCCCACATCAAATTCACATGATAGGAGACTGTGACTGGCTCTCAATAGAGCCGGTTCACACAGCTCTGGGGTGGCCATGGAGCGCACTGGAAAAGGGTCCTGTGTGTCTTTGGCTCCATTTCAGATGCGAATTCAGGCAAAAATTCAGGCCTGATTCACAACTGAAACAGTGAACAGAGACACACCTGACCCCCTGCTGTGACCCACGGCCGCAGGATGTGTGAACCCAGCCTCAGAGATATGGTACTTCCAAGGGTGAAAAGTTTACACCAAACCTATCACAACCTTTATATGGGTTGATAGGAGGAGTACCATGTCTACAGAGATGCCAGCCATTTTAGAGGCCAAGCAAGATTCTTTTCTTGTTACAAAGACAATGTGATTTTCATTGTGCATCAGGAGATATCTTTAACAGAATTCATGGGGTACTTAAATAATTAGTTAGGCTGGGTTCACACTGATGCAAATTGGACGTGGGTTTCCCCATATTCAATTCGCATGACAGAAGATTGTGACTGGCTCTCAATGGAGCTAGTTCACACATCGGCTGCAGAGCACATTGCCCAATGGTCCTGTGCGTCTTTGGCTCTGTTTCAGGTCCGAATTCAGGAAACAAAACTGACCTCATTCTTCCCTGAAATGGAGAACAGGTACGCTGCTGAGAGCCATGTCTGCACACAGTGTGAACCCAGCCTAAAACCTTGGATTCAGGAGTGAAGAACAGATTGTTCATATCAACTACTTGAACCTAAGTTAGCGTGGACCTGTAATGGACCTTACTGAAAACTGAGTTTTCGGAATGCTCTTCTCTATGACATGACCAGCCTCTGGTGTCTGTCATGTTCCTGGTTAGCATTCCACCAAGCCCATTTCTATTGGCATCCACATGCAGTTCATAGGGCTAATCTGTAACAGTAAGGACCAAGGGCAGCACTGCACAACATATTTTGTTAACGGTACACATTGATTTGGACACTTATCACTTTCAATGCTAGCTTGCTCCCTGGTTTGATTGTGATAATTGTGCGAATGATATGTGTTATTTCGGTATAAGCCAAGACTGGTGTGAGTCAGGCTCCATTTTAGCTGTTTGAAAGTGTATTAAAACCAGCCTGATCACTCTTCCTCTATTGATTCCCATAGCTTTTTAGTCCCTTTGACTTGATGGGCCTGGTCTGGTGACTCTGAGTCATCTTCCTCCTCTCCGTTACTCAGTTGTTCATTGAGGGATTGAACTGCCTTACTGATTCCCTCTACAAAGTTCCAGTAGTAGGAGAAAAATCTCAGGAACCGTGTCTCCTCTTCCTGAATTAATTGTAGCAGTTTCTCAAATGGTTCTTTGTGCTCTTCAAGTACCCATCCAGAGGCAATAATATCATCTAGATATACAAGCTCCAGATAGTCCTTGATGCTTCCTGATGTACTTGTAGAATGCCAGCAGGCTAGTGAAGATTGTTTTCTCTAGGTCCTCTGGTGGTATTCACACCTCAAGTTCAGAATGCTAAACCACTCTGCCCAAGACAGACACTGCAGAATGTCTTCTATGCATGGGGCGGCATACTGGTCTGGAATGATCTCTTGATTGAGGATCAGTCATAGGGCAACAACTTGAGTTCAATGCCCTAGAGTTCTAGATCTTCTAATACTGCAGAAACAGTGGTTTAAGCTGTTTGTCATAAAAGTCTGTGTACAACAGAGACACTTGTGCACCTGGGTCGAGAAGGGCCCTGTAGATGGCTTCCACTTAAACAGGCACTATGGCAAAGGTGCCTCCAGAAAACTTTTGACCCTCCAGTATACAGCGTAGAGACCCTTTATGTCATTTAAGGCTGTAAACTCCTTTTTGCAGCAAGTGCTCTCAGACTGTTGGTAATTCTTTGCTTACTCAGCACCTAGGGATACCCCACTCCTCTAGGGCTTGAGAGAGGCTTGACTCATCCATGTTTTAAAGTCCTCTCCCCCTGACTGAAAGAAATTGAGATTTAAAAAAATACTAAATTACATTTCCACAATGCAGTATTTTTACAGCATAATGGTAACACAATCCAATAACCCAATATTTATACACTTGCTAAATAGATAGCCAGAGGCCTAACCAGGAAAAATCGGAGTCCTAGCCCACCCTGCTGGCAGTAGTGCTAAACAGTAGTCCTGCTGGCATTGGGGCCTGTAGTCTTTGGTGGAGCATTCAATACTGTTTTGTAATCCTAAATGGGTGAGTGTTTCCAAAGGAAAAGGGTCAATTATAATCCTCACAAAAGGCCACATAATCTTAACAGGCAACTGAAAAAGTGTCAGGAGGGCTCCCACCACAGTGGCAGATTTTTGAGTCACGCAGTCCCACATAGCCAGCAAAAGGTATTTGCTCGAGCCAGGATCCAGCAGCAAATTCAATTGGTCCTCTCTACAAAGGTCAGTAACAGGCATCGCCTCTGCCCAGATCAGCCATAGTCTCTCACCAAGATGGGTGAAGAGGCTACAGTCTCTTGGATCAGCTGAATCCTCACACAGGCAGCCCAGCAGTAGTAGCAGTCTCTCAGCAGCCCTGCACACCGTGTACTTGTCCAGCAGCAGCAACAGTCCTCCATGCAGCCTTATCAGCACCACCTTCTACTTTGTCCCCACAGCAGCCTCTGGATAGCACAACACAGAACCTTGCTTAGTACAGCTACCTATCCAGCAGCACAGAACCTCTATTGTGCCTCTGCACAGCTCACGTTTCAAAACCAGCCAGGCTCCTTGTCAAAGAAGGCATCAGGCACTGCAGCACTGTGGGCTTCTCTGATTCTCTCCTCTTGCTTCCTCCCAGGAGCCTGTGTCCAGCTCAGGCTTTCTCCACTTCCATCATCGTCTGTCAGGTGGTGGGTGGGGCTTACAGTCTGGGTGAGCCTGCAGCCTATCGCAGATCTCCTTTCACTGCTTTTCTCATCCAATCCTGTGGCTAGAATCCGCCAACAGCAGTGGGTGACTTTTAAATAGCCTGGGCCATGTGACTGCTGCCCCTTTAAGTCCATTGGCTGGGCTTTACAAATAAGCATTTTATTCAACAGAACAGCAAAAAAATATGATTCTGGTATAACAATATGCTGTATAACAGTATAATTTTTAAGAAAACAGCAGTCCTTGGGCTTCAGTCAAGTGGCTTAGCCTAATCTTAAATCTACATTACAGCCACTAGGTGGTGATTATGGCCATAGGAAATAATCATGCTAGACAAAGTACAGGGAAAATTTAAGGCTGGGCAAATACTTGTTAGATTCATGTAGCAAATTTTTTATACATAGTACCCCAAATTTTCAGTAAACATACAAAAAGCAGTTACACAAATGTAAACTATCAATTGCTGCACTAGTAATAGAACTTTTCCTCACCTATTTTTGGATGACACTCTTACTTCTTTATATGTATAGCATTAAATGTCATTTTTTCCCTTTAATGTACAGAAAGTTTTTAAATGTATAACGCGTTCTGAAGTTAACCCAAAATCCCAGGGCATCTTCTTCTTTTGACCAATTATTTTAAATGGTAAAATCCATAGGGGTGATTAAAGTGGAGTAAGCAGCTACAAATACTGTAGCTGCTGACTTTTAATGTATGGAAACTTACCTGTCCAGGGAGCCCACAATGCCAGCACCCAAGGGCGGCATGCAATATTCATTCTGGGGGGATCTGAAGGATGGAGTGGGAAGATTTTTTACTGGGGGGGGGGGATTTGTTAGGGGTTAATCATGCAGGCTAGTGCCCATTTTTTTTTTTGAGGGGGGGATTGCTGACTCATAATGCTCATACATCTTCAAGGGAGGGGGGTGGGTGCAGTTTCCCATGTTCATCCTGGGCTCTAGGTGACCTTGTCCCGGCACTGGGGGAGATTGAAGAGAGCACAGCTCAACCTTATTTACTCAGCTCAGTGAAGATTCACTTTGAAAGATGATTATTCAGTATGAAAAGTCAGCAGCCTTGATTCCTTCATTAAATCGACTTGTATTGTGTTTTATGGCTGTGGATCCTGGGCTACTTTCCTACTTTACCTGTCCTGTATCTAATGGATGCTGCAAAACATATACAAATTATGCCAATGTCATCCAGAACAGTGGTATATTAGATATTATTATATAAGAATTGTTTTTTGATGAATATTTCACAAATACTTACAACCCTTTCATTTTTCCAGCGTAATGAAACTTGGATGCTGTGTAACTGCACCATGGCAAGATGTCTTGAAAACAACACAGTAGAGATCATTGAACTGAAGTGTGAGCCCCCACCTAAAATACAATGTGCCAATGGTTTAGAACCAATAGCTGTACCAGATGATGACTTATGTTGCTGGCACTGGGAATGTGACTGTAAGTATTTTTCATTTGGATTATATCAGTAACTTTTCATCATTTGTCTACTTAATACAAATATATATGCAGTGGTACCGTTGTAGGGGCTGCTGAATGTACTGGTCCGTCTGTTACCCTACCCAGAGAGGCACACACTTTTCACTCACTCAGGGACATGAAAGCAGTCCTTGCACTTGTTGTTTATGATTTATTGAGGAAATGTAACTTGGATAGAGATGGGGAACTTATGAGATGCCGAGGTAATCAACAGTCAATATAGGGACAAACTATATACACTTCTGTAAATATACTCTCCTCTTCTCCTCCTGCACTTCATGCTTGCAGACTATCACTCCTCCAGCACATCACATGCTTCTATTTCCTGGACTAGCTGGCACTGTAGGCCTAAAACTGGCTCAGCCAGGCCTAAAACAGATGCCCTTTGCAGACAGGGACAGTGGGCCCCTATGGTGTAGCACAAATAGAAAGTTCCAGTGCTAGCTGTCCCTGTGGCTACTGCTCCCAGCACCACCTCTTCAGGCAGTCCCAGCCCTCCTGGCTGCAGCTGCCCCTTTCCACTGCCCATGCCACCACAATCCTCCAGACTGACTCTGCACCCATCCCAGACTGCTGCATCTCAGTCTTCTCAGGCATACCTTCAAGTCCTCCCGACTGTGTGAACACTCCCCTGCCCCCCTGGCTGCCTCAGTGGATCTCCTGGAGACTTTCCCAGCAGTGTTCTCCCCCTGTCCTCTCTTGCTCCTCCTGTACCTCCTGGTCAGGACACCTCTGTGGGTTGTAAGAGGTTCCCGTCCGCACCTGAGCCCAGGTTCAAGGTCACTCCCCCAGACTGGGGAGCTCCCTCAAAGGCCCTGACAGATTGGGGATTGGTCAGGGCTCCTCAGAACATCCCAGGTTACTCCACCTTCCCTCTCCACCTCTCTTTCCAGAAAGCACTAGCAGATTTTGGAAAGAAGTATGAGGTTCTAATGGCACCACCAGTGAGTCACCCAGCTCTATTCTAGGTCACTCCCAACCCAGATCACAAAAACACACCCAGGCTTGGCCGCCAGCCAAACATGGAAATGTACCTGTTCTCAAAAAATATGTACCACTCTTCAAGCACTCTAAAGGGGGATACATATATAATGCATGCAAGTTCTGGCCCTTAATGCATGCAAGTTCTGGCCCTTAATCAGTCTGCAACTCAATAAAGAATATAACATCTTCCAACTCTACCTTGAATAAGTGATTTTATTGATTATAATATCAAATAAAAAAATAAAAAAAAGTATTACTATGTACAGTAGCAAAAATGTGTTTTATTTAATTAACTGTAAACTTTTATTCTCTTTTGTGAAGGTGTTTGCAATGGTTGGGGTGACCCCCATTATATTACATTTGATGGCACCTACTATAGCTATCAAGGTAACTGCACCTATACTCTAGTGGAAGAGATTACAAAGAACATTGATAATTTTGGAGTATACATCGATAACTATGACTGTGCAGCGCGAGACCGAGTATCTTGCCCACGTGACATCATTGTCCGTCATGAATCTCAGACAATACGCATTGGTTTAAAGACCCCGATGCCTGTCAGCATACAGGTAGGATGTATACGTATTAATTATGTTGGTTGAAAATCAGCATTCCTACTATTTAAGATTAGTGGAAACTAATAATAATTTGATATGTGATGCAAAGCACCTGTATTTTTTATTTTTATTAACCAAATTAAGGCAGCAAAAACAATAATTTTTCATAATGACAAACAGATTCTTTTTCAACCCCTTTATTTAATAAAATACTGGTAAATCTTAAAGCAATCTTAACATGCTGTTAACATTTCATGAGCGCTGGGAATCTTAGCTCGAGGTGGGTTGCTGCTATCTGAGTCTTGCTGATTTTTCTAAGCAAAAGTGAGGCTTACTAACCATTACTTCTCCATGAGTACCGTAAGTCTAATGCGTAAACTTTTTAAAAAATGTTTTTCAATTTTGAATTGAGTGGGCAAGTGTTAGAATCTAGCAGTTTTTTTTTAATACTGCAAGTTTCCTTGCTAGTCAGTTTGCCATCCTCACCTTCCTGGTGACCATTGTCAAGTGATGAGATATCTAGCATTTTACAGCTGTCAAATGTACAGGAGGAGAAGGGAAATGTTCCAATGGGGACACTGATTCCAGTGACAGTCTCAGAAGGGCTATTTACATTTTTAATACATTTTTTCGCATTCTCTGTTCTATTCCAGAACAGGGAGTGAAAGAAAATCTTCCCCAGGGCCAAAGATAAAAAGAACAACAGGAGGGTTACCATTCCTTACTCTAACCAAAACGAAAAAAATGATTTTGCAACCACATTGGGATGACAGCTACTTTATATTTGATACATATTCTCATTCACATAGCATAACCTAAAAAAAAAAGAAAAATAACGCTTGGCTTTTACTGAGAACTCCAAAACTGAATGTTTTCTCTCTTATGCAAAAGGGGTGAGAAGTTAATGTTTACCATAATTAGTTGTTTACCAATGTTACTTCTATCTGTACTCTGCATGCAGATCTCATTGTAAGTTGTAAACTAGATTTGAACACTGTCTGTCCTAACAAATGGTTCAAAATGTAGAAGGTTGGTTTCTATATTTCATGTTAATGAGGGGATACTTACTGGGGGAGATTTACTAAAATTGGTGCATACAGAATATGATGCAGCTGTGCATACTAACCAATCACCTTCCAGGTTTTATTGTCAAGGCTTAAAGAATATGTAAACTGTGCCTGCCGTACCATGTACGTATATAAAAAGTATCCTGTTCTCTTTGTATTGTTCCTTTGTGTGAAATCCCTGGCTGGCAGTCCCTCTGTTTCTCAGTTTTCAAAATGGGTTTCTTCCTTAGGACACTAGATCATAAAGTTCTATGCAGCTACTACTGCCAACTCTAATAATAAAAAAACTTTATACATTTCTTCTTTTGTCCTGTTTATCTAGGTTACTGTAAACAATGAAATTGTAGCAACCCCCTATAAAAAGTATGGAGTGACTGTGTATAAATCTGGAATCAATTATGTGGTCGAAATTCCAGAATTGGAGGCTAATATCACATACAACGGCATGGCCTTCTCCATCAAACTACCATATCGTCTTTTTGGACACAATACACAGGGACAGTGCGGTAAGCTTCTGTTGGGATCTACAGTATATTTGCAAAATAGATTAGAAGTTGCATTCCATTTAAATCTTATTTATAGCTATACCCACTCCCACCCCCATTGTAAACCTATTCTAACTACCCTGTAAAGGAGAGAAGTCTATACTTACCTATTCTGAAGGTGCTTTGGTCCAATCACATGATCTCCCCAAGGACGGCTTAAGTGAAGAGAGACCCCTGATGATGGCTGCAGAGCCTGGTTAATGATGTCATCCAAAGACTTACTATGGGGTATCTATTGTGAGCTGTCCCTCCTCGGCACTGAAGCCACTGCTGCAAGCTGATCATGTGACTGGACTAGACTGGAGTGTCCTCAACATAGGTAAGTATAACCATCTTTCCTTCACAGGGTTGTTAGAATAGGCTTAGAATGGGGGAGCAAGCAGGTTTAGGTAGAGTTAGGATTTGACTGGAATTCTACTTTGAACCTTTAATTTTCAGTGGGAGATGCACATTTCTTACATTCCCTGAGAATCATTTACTAAAGGCAGTTTTAAACCCAAACCTCCTTCTGAAAGAGGCTAACATAAGTCAAACTGTGTGTGATTGTGTTTCACAATTTAAGACAAAAATTATTAAAATTTTAAACATATTTCCCATGTAGAGGTCATCATTAGCAGAGTGTATACAAGTTTAACATGTTTCTAACTGCATTTTAGATATGTTTTTATTTGTGCAATAGTATGTTTAAAGCAAGGGTCTCCAAACTTTCTAAACAAAGGGCCAGTTTACGGCCCTTCAAACTTTAGGGGGGGGGGGGGGGCAGACTGTGGCCAGTGGGAAGAAAATGTCCTGGCATCAGTGGGAGTAAACAATGCTCCATGATTGGAATTAGAGGGAGTAATAGCTCCCCATCATTGGTGTCAATGTGAGAAATGGTGTCCCGTTATTTGGTGTCAAAGGTAAGAATAGTGTGCCATCATTGGTGTCAATGGGAGGAATAGTGCCCCATCATTGATGTCAAAAGTAAGAATAGTGCCCCATCATTGGTATCAATGGGAGGAATAGTGTCCCATCAATAGTGTCAATGGGATGATTAGTGCCCCATCATTGGTTTCAATGAGAGGAATAGTGCCTCCCTATTATTGGTGTCAATGAGAGGAATAGTGACCCTATATTGGCGTCAATGGGAGGAATAGTGCCCCTTCATTGGTGTCAATGGGAGGAATAGTTCCCCTTCATTGGTGTCAATGGCAGGAACAGTGCCCAATCATTGGTGCCAATGGGAGGAATAGTGACTCCCTATTATTGGTGTCAATGGGAGGAATAGTGTCACTTCATTGGTGCCAGTGGAAGGAAAAATGTCCCTTCATTGATGCCAATGGGAGGAATAATTCCCCATTATTTGTGTCAATAGAAGGAAAAGTGTCCCATCATTGGTATCAGTGGAAGGAATAGTACCTCATCATTGGTGTCAGTGGGAGGATTAGTGCCCCATCATTGGTGTCAGTGGGAGGAATAGTACCTCATCATTGGTGTCAGTGGGAGAAATAGTGCCCCATTGTTGTCATTGACAGGAACTATGTCAACAACAGTGGGGGAATAATGACTCAAGGGCCAAATAAAAGCAAGCAAGGAGCAGCAACCAGCCCCCAGCTTCAGTTTGGAGAGCACTGGTTTAAAGTAACATGATAGGAAACATATAATGACAGGCATGAAATGTGATAGTGTAGGGGTTGCAAAGGGGTTTATGAGAGTCTCTTCTAGTACCGTAGATCTTTGTTTAGATTAGGCACACTATTTGACTGCTATGGAGAAGCATAATTTTCATCCAAGTACTGGAAGTGTGTTAAGGCTACAGAATACATCCCACATTCCTCATCTCTTTAACAAAGAGGGGAGTAATCCTGTTGTCCTTGGGGATTACTGGCAGAAATGTAACTAATAAGAGTGCAGTAAAGGCATTGAGAGCAAGAAGTTATCAGTTTACATGATTGTTTGCAGGATCTTCAGATTTTATTTTTGTACTTATGTAATAGATAAACTAAAAACGCCTTCAATTATATATTTACCAGAATAAAAGGTGCCAAATAAGGGGAATTAAAAAAAGTATTTTTAAAATAAAATAATTTTCTATTTAACCTCTATTTAACCTTAGCTAACCATAATTAACGCCGTATTCTCCCCATAGCTTTTATTTTTTGCTATTCTATTTTTAAACTATTCATATTTAAAAGAGAAGTATGGTCAAAGCTCTATTGGCCACACTTCTCATGTGGATCACAGGAGTGCACTTACTTGAGCACTCCCATGATCCAGCCGACAGTGGGCTGAATTTTGCTGTTGGTTGATGTCACAGAGCCACGCCTGACTCTGGAGTGATCTGGACAAAACTGTTGTGATTCAAACCGATTCCTGGCCACAGCTGGCTTAGTTTCTCTGTGTCCTGTCTCCTTGACAGCCTGGCACTCCAGTGAGCACTGGAGGGGCAGAGCACAGAGCAGTGATTGACAGTCACCACTCAGTCACCACTCAGACCCAAACCTAATTTACTAAGCTCTGGAGCAACTGCGCTTTTCAAAGTGCACAGTCTTTTTGCCTTTAGTAAATCAACCGCTATGTGTCCATGCACACATAGGTGTTTAGAGGCAGTGGCATTTACAGACAGAAAATAAACCCACTGCCAGTGCATCCAGGAGCAGTTTTGGCAGAAAAAAATGCTTCACGTGTGTAAATGTATGTAAACATGTGTTAACACCAAACACGTTAACAATTGAGTGTTAATTCATTTGCATGGCCAGAATAAATTATTAAATGGCCAGAATAAATTATTATTCTGACCAAGGAAATTAATTAACGCCTGAGCGCTTGACACGCCTAAATGCGTAAACACTCATTTACAAGTATCCAGTGTTTTTGTCTGCCAAAACACCACTGCCCGGAGGAAAGGCATCTAGGATAAATAGCAAAAACACTCAGTGTGCATGAGGCCTCAATAGTAAAGTTTCATACTGGCTTGGTTTAACAAAGTGCAAAATTCACTTTTCTACACCATAATATTATCCTTACTACAAAAATACTTGTGATCTGTATCTGACTGTATATTTCCTACTTAGGTACTTGCACCAACAATCAAACAGATGACTGTCTGACAAAAAGTGGTGACATTATATCAAACTGTGAAATTATGGCAGATACTTGGGTTGTAGAAGATCCAAGAAAACCTACATGTGGCAATCTGAAGCCCACAGTTCCACCCAAAGTCACAGAAGCTCCTTGCAAACCATCTCCACTGTGCGAACTCATCTTGGGAACGTAAGCATCTTGGGACCTGATCCAACCTAGAACCTGTCTAATACAATAAACATGTCAGCTAGTAGAGTCTTTCAGAATTGGGCTATTAAATGACAAGGGCAAGGCTTCACTATGATGGAGGACAAAGCATTGGGTTAGAGCTGAAGTTAAAAAGATAATTTGTGTTTAGTGTGCAAAGTGCTCCTTACTTACACAGAAAAAAAATAGCAAAAGTATATGCAGGCACCATTTTTATGTATGCTGTTAGCTTAAACACTTTTGTGACCTGGTAGGTTCAGTTTGAGCACTTGTGATTTATTTGCATTAAAGTTAAACTCTCACACTCTGCCGGTTTCATAAATTTGACTTCGCAAATAAACAAAAAGAATACAGGCAGTGTTCTTAAAGAATCCATAGATTAGACATTCCCTGTTTTGTGCCTCAGGATATAAGGAAGGATTCTGAAGGCCTTAAAGAAACCCAGCATGTCACCATTTATATCAACAAGAATCTTCCCATAGGAATATATATGTATATTTAATGCATTGCATGTTATTTACCTGACAGAGCCTCCCTCGTGCAAACGTCCAAAAGCCCTGAGACAGTTGCTTGCTGCAGCCATCTTGTGATCAAAACACAAGAACAAATGGGTGCACTGTATTCAGATTTTCTAAGGGCTCATTCTCATCAGCAGCTGCATTCCAGTGAAGTAACTGATGTGTGGTTATGACAAAATTAGCACAGTTATGATCCTTTTTTTTGCCCCATAACAGACTTTTTTGAAATGTCACACAAACATCTCATAAAGTTCAATTGCCAGCCGTGTGGTGCGAGCCAGTGGACTCGCAGTGTGCTGCTCTGAAAAAAAGTACTGCATGCACACCACCACAACACAGTGGTCTGAACTGGCACATAGGGAGAACACGCCATTTTGCCTTGTCATGCAGTGGGACTGCCACCCAACGCAGTCCCACCACATGTGGTGTGAATGCATCTTAGGGGTCACTGAAATTTTGACTGGGACCAATCGATCTGGTTCAGGAGCACTTCACAAAAAGAGGATCACTCTCAGGAAAAAGGTAAAGGACCCAATCTTGCATGTGATTTCAAAAGCCCCAGTAGATCTGGAGCTGACACTCTATAGCAGTCTTTTTTTAACATGGGGGAACCCTTAAAATACCATTCTGGTCTCAGGGAACTCCTGCTAATAATTAATATATCTACAGCGCACAGTACATTAGTGTGATGGCTACTAGGAAGTACAGTATGCTCCTCCCTTTTGTGGTAATTGGGAAAAATCCCCCCTTATAGATAGTTAAAAACATCATTGTTTTCAGTGGATACTCATCTAGAAGGTAGAAGTTGCCCGTTGCTCAAGGAACCCCTGGAAACCTCAGAAGGAACACTATGGCTCCACAGAACCATGGTTGAGAAAGACTACTCTATTGTATTCCCCTGAACTCCTCCCCCAGCAACTACATAAAGGGTAAAGACAAGGAGGAGCAGAGGGCACAGAGAGTAATGAGACGATCCCTAAATAGGATAAGACTATGATGTGCAGAGAGGAAGGAGGCTGTGCTAAAGAATTAAAGTGGAAGTAAATTCCCCTATCGTTTTCAGCCAAGGAAGCTACCATCTTTGCCTCTGTTTAATCTTCCACTGCTATGGTGCTGCACATGTGATTCGTTATGACACCAGCCATTGGATGGTTTGATAGTTTGGCTGAGGGCACTGCCAATGTGCAGTTAGCATTCCCGGCATGCCTTTTTTTTAACTGTTTAAAACGATGGGTTTACTTCCACTTTAACTAATCAATTTTTCAAGCAAAGTCAAAGGCACCTTGCATGGGAATAAAAATTATTTTTAAAAAGGAAAAACACCACAAGTAACAATTTAAATTATTGCTATTATTGACAGGGACTCAGTAAAAAAAAAAGAAAATATGCATATATAATGGTTGGAGGTCAATTTTGTTTTATTTTTTTAAGTTTATGAAAGTTTATGCATTTTTAACAAATGCAATTGTTATTTTAAAAATGCACATTTAATACATTTTGTGCATTTGACACATGATTTCTGGAACAATATGGATTTTCTTTAGAGGGAGCACAGCGAAGGTTGCTTTAAGCTGAACTCCAGGGATTCAGCCACTCTCTAAAGGTGTGCAGGCATACTGGGGGTTAAGTCTGAAGAGGTGCATGCCACCTCCTGGACTTATATATTTTATTTACATCTGAAAGTTTTATATTAGCTCCAAGAGTACACACTCTCTGGGCACTGAGAGGGGAGACTCTGTCTTCTCCACACAGCATCTCTGCTTTCCCCTCCCCTCTGCTGCCCATTCACACAAGGCTTTGTACTGTATGAGTGGGCTCACAAAACACAAAGTGCTCTGTGATGGGACAGGAGGGGGTACAGCAGTTTCATTTGACTATGCAGCTTCAGAAGCTAAGCGCAAAAGGTCCAGCATTGCGATGGCTTTACGTCCTGTGTTCCATAAAGTTGTAAATAAAAGAGATAAGTCTACAAAGTGACATGCACCTCATTGGACTCATAGTGAGTCTGCATATATTACAAAGTAGCTGAATTCACTTTATACTGTCACCTTTTAGATACTGTCTCTGATTTAGAAAATTGGATAGAATAGACTAAAAAAGTGGGATGGGACACTGACTTTCTTTTATTTACTTAGAAAAGTAAGACTTTATTTCACTAACCAAGCCAGCATCGGTACACTATAGCAGTATGCAAACAGAATAATTGATGTTATTTTCTATGAAACAAAAGAAAAATAGAACCATCAAATATGGGAAAACATTTTTTATTTAAAAAAAATAAAAATTTTTTTATTATCAAGCATTTGTTTAAATGTTTTCTCATAAACCAGCATAATCCTTTAAACCTTCTGTTTTTATTTTATTTTTTTCTAAAGGACATTCCAGCAATGCCACAAGGTTCAGCCTCCAGAACATTTCTACCAGGCTTGTAATTTTGATAGTTGCCATGTACCCAACTCCAACATAGAATGTAGCAGTTTGCAGCAATACGCTCAGCTCTGTGCAGATTCAGGAGTCTGCATTCAATGGAGAGATAAAGCTACAGAATGTCGTAAGTTATCATATTTAGTTATCTGTTCTGTGACACCACACAGCTTATTATGTGATTTGTACTTATAACCAGGGATGGGCAAATTTCCCTGGGTTCTGTTTTTACACAGTTTTGCAAAGTTAAAGTGAACTTTGTGTTGAAAGTTATTGAAGTCTATTGGGATAAACCTTGATATTTAATGTTGGGCCCTTGAAGGGATAATAAGCATGGGTGGCTCCAAATAATGTTTTGGGGTGTGTGTGAATATAAGCGGGGAAGCCAAGTCCCTGACCCTGTTATAATAAATTCAGACATAAAATAAGAGAGAGAGAGGGGAGGGGAGAAAGAGAGAGTAGAGAGATGGGGATGGTGGGAGGTAGAGAGAGAAAAACAGAGCAGGGGTGAGCAAGAGAGGGAAGAGTAGCAGGAGGGGAAAGGCAGAGACTGAGAAAGAAGAGAGCTGGACAGATGGGGGTCCCTCACATGAACACAAGCTAGGGCTGGGAGCAGGAATCTGAAGATGATCCCACACACAACCTCTGATGCCATGACCTCTGGGGAGGAGACCAGTGGTCCAACTAGTCAAAGAAAGAAGAACTGTAGTTAATAGGCTGCACTGCAATGTGAATGTAATGCTGGTTTGCAATATAGGCAGGGACCCAGGGGATAAAAGTTTTATAGAGGTGGTTAAATAAATTGTGGGGGTGTTATAGAACACTTAATCACTCCCATATAATCACCACTTTTAATAGGCAAGCTATTGTCATATAACATGCATGAGGAGCCAAATTATTGGCTCTTATGATTTAGTTGACTGGGGCAAATGCTAGGCACTGATTTGTAGGTTGTTTCCTGTTTCTGACTGCAAACATGCCAAGTTTTCAGCCAAAATTTTGAGAAATCCCCATGATTCAATGCAAATCCTTGGTAGCGGCAGACCCAAACCTTATCCACACTTATAACCGGGTATAGTATATAAACTAGGTAAAAATGTAATAAAGCTGAATTAAAGTCAAATATAACCCCCATATCACTTGCCATGATATGCAAGAAAGTACAGTGATTTTCATGAAAAACTACCTGCTAGCAATTTTTGTTAATGTACATTTAACTTTTTTTTCCTACCTTAAACTGTATTATTGCAATTATCTGTTTATAGTACAATTATTTTCCTATGAGTAGCACTGCTCTGGAGCCCACAATCTGTAGTCATTACTGCCTTTACCTACCTTTTTCTCTGACACAAAAAACATAAGAGGAAACATACTGTAAATAGAAAGTGGCACCTTTCTTGCTACTTGTGTGCATAAATGTTGGATGCATTGTAGAAGTTCATTGCGTCTCTCAGCCATACATTTTTTTTCCTTACACATCTCAACCCATCAATCTGTAAAGTTTCCTTTGGCACCTAAGATTGAAAATGTGCCATTTTTCATCTACAACCATGAACATTGTATTATTTCTTAAATTCTACAATATATTTAAAAAAAACATTTATTTCTTCCAGCTATTACTTGCCCATCACACAAAGTCTACAATGCATGTGGAGCAGCTGTACCAAATACATGCCAATCTACGTAAGTGTATAGTACCAGAATTTTATAGGAAGAAGGTTTTATTTTTTAAATATTTTGCAACTCTGAACAAAAAACATGATGCAAAATTGTTTATCTTTTAGTCCGGAAGAGATTGAACAAATGAAGGATGATAAACGTATGGTTGAAGGGTGCTTCTGTCCATTCGGTACCAAGCCTTTCAGTCTTGCTGTGGATGTCTGTGTATCTACCTGTGGTAAGATATATGTACTTTTCTACCTTTTAAACTTCTTTAACCAGTGTGACATCTTGTAATATGGAATTCCATGCAAATAATAAACCATTTAGATGAACACTTATTTATCTAGCATTTTTATCTGTGACTTCAGCATTACAAACTGCATTGGAGTAGAAATGCGCACCTTAGCATACGCCTTATGGAGGCATGGGTCCTTCTTTGGCAAAGTTGGAGGAAGTTTATTCCATATTGTATTCATATAAAAAAAAACTCTTTTATTAGCTGGAGAAAGTCCAGCCTGGTATAACATGTAGACTGACATCCTGCTTACTTTTTTTTAAGAGGTTTATGTTTATTACATTTTCAGTTAAACAGGCATCTTGCTTTGTTAATGCAAGTGTATATGCCTTTAATTAAAGCGGAAGTAAACCCATCCATTTTCCAGTTTACATAAAGTTTCATTTTTGACACGTGTCAGAAATGTAACAATCCCATTAGTTGTGCTGCCAACTAAACTGTCAAACCATCCAATGGTTGGTGTCATAACTGATCACATGTGTAGCATCATGACAATTGTAGATTAAACAGAGGCAAAGATGGCAGCTTCCTAGGCTGAAAACGATAGGAGGGTTTACTTTAAGACAAGTGCCAAGAAGAGTTCCTGTCTCAAGATACTGATGGGAACTGAAGTTTTCTGTAACTTCATTGCCCAGAAAATTGAGGCGTGTTGCTGCCCCATGGTAATAGGTAAAAAGTTCATCATATTGCTAATAAAATGTGAAAACAAAAAAATAATATCACTTAAACTCAATCATCTAGTCCTTTCTAGCCTAAATTAACACTGGCACCCCAGAAAATCTTTTACTAAGCTCAGACTAAGTCCAATTTTCAGGTAAGACCTTTTTGAGGCACACAGGACACATACATATTGCTCTATGCCTTGGCTTTGACCAGCAAACAACAAGGAGACAGTGGGCCACTGGTAGCAGAAAGGAGCCCAATGCTGTCAAGTTATTTCAGGGTGTTAGTGTACATTTTGGCTAGCAGGGAATAGAGGGTGGGAGAGGTCAAGTAAACTGAACAGCCATAGAAGATTTATTATTATTTAAATATACATTCTACATAAAAGCTTCACAGAATAGGTGACCCTCGTAGAGTATTAATATAGTAACTGAAGCAAAGGATTTTGGGGAGTCCCAAGCTCCAAGCTCTGATTGGTGTTACATATATTGTTATAGGAAATATTGTCAACATTGTACCCATCCTGTTTTTTCCCTTCCTCCCCTGCCAAAAAAAAACCACAATGTTCCTGTGCATTATCCTGACTATCAGAAGTCTTGAAGACTATTTTGGGATGACACTAGTAAAGTAGGGATCCTGCATGCTCACAGATCTCTAACGATAAGGATACCAAACAAACTATAATACAAACAGTTCTCTAGCTTAGTCCACAGAGGCAGCTTTGAGGTTTCAGAATATCCACCTCAGTGGTAGATTCCTGCAGAGTTCTACATAGTATATCCTCTTCTCCAGCCCTGGATCAGTTCTTTAACCCAAAATACAGAGATAGAACAGAAGAGGAATGCACAAACATACTTCAACCACTCAAATCTTATTCAGATAATTTGGTTCTAACATGCATGGTCAGTGTGCTCAAGCATGCAGGTGTATGTCTATGGTGAAATGAAGGGGAAGTGCCAAGATGCTTAGGGGGAAATATTAGAATATGGTCAGAATCATACAAAAATAAGTTTGTTGTTTACCCCAAAGAAAAATCAGAATCAATTAAAGTCCATAAAAACATAAGGGTTTTTATCTGGACTTGGTGGTCCTGTATCTAGAGTTCTTATGTATTCAGTTTGTGTTCCTGCACATCCTGTTAATTAACATATTTAATATTTTATATAAATTACATTATATACTGTAGGTTATAGTAATGTCCACAAAGTACACACACTGGTTAAAGCATGTGTATTCTGATAGGATATGCTGTATACTGTATGATAGCACAGTAAACGTATGAATAGTTGTCTGTAATTGATATTGAAGCTTAATGCTTCACTGATGATCTTGTTTGTTTCAGGATGCGTTGGACCAGACAATCTGCCAAGACAGGTATGCTTGTTATCTATACTTGCAATTTTCCATAAAATATTTATGATTCCACAGATTCTCATGCTGATAGTCTAACAGACATTTCAGTTATGCTGGAAGGTTGACCAAGGTCAACTATAATTACCTAATTATGTAGTCAGGTTGACAAAAGACATAAGTTCAACAAAATGAAAAACATAAATTAAAAACCTGTATCCTCAGAATCCGAAATGAACCATCAGATGATCCAAAGGCAGATAAAAAAGAAAGACCCAGATTAGAGAATCTACATACATATAATTTAATGAGAGCTTCAAACAAACATGCAAGAGTCCAAGGTAATTTAGTGATAAAATTGATTCAAAGCAAAATAAAGCCACTGCGTTTCAGGTCTAAACACACTTCCCCTTCATCAGGGCTTAATAATTTTGACTGCGTGTAAATGGACTCAGCAATGCAGATGCTTAATAAATCTGCTCTGTGATTTACTACTTGGAACAGTTCTAGAAGGGCAGGTTGTGCCAGGTTAAGTGAATGTAACAAAGAAGCACCCTTGAAACACATTGATTTTATTCTGCTAAGAATCAGTTTTATTATTAAAGTACCTTGGAATCTTGGACATTTGGTTGGCAGCTTCATTGGATTATATCTGTCACAGATGAGGTCTGGATAGCATCTATGATCTGGGGAGAGGGAATAGGGCAGTAAAACAGGTGGTGAGCTAAGCCAGAACATTATTAGACCAGGGTTCAAGCAGAGAATAATGGGGGATGCTGTATTACTGGAGACTGGCACAGCAGAAGCTTTTATGGCCAAAACTATGGAATACATTTGGTCTGAGAAAGTCATTAGATGAGAAGGTCAGAAAGAGAAAGTCAGATGAGGAAGATAAGGACTTATGGCGGAATATAGCTATGAGAGCAGTACAGTCCACAAGCGTACTTATCCAGTTTGGTCAGAAATGGAGTTTGAGGACAAGTCTGCAGACACTGATCAGTCAGCTAAAGTGCCAGAGAGTTAATCGCAGTCGGGGGGGTAAAAATCCCAGCCAGGTTACTATCTGCATGTTTTACCTGTGCTTGCTTGGGTTTCCTTCCACACTCCAATGATGTGCTAGTAGGTTAATGGCTTAAATTTACCACATTTTGCCAGTGTGTATGTAAGATAGAGACCTTCAATTACAAGCTCTTTGACGGCAGATGAATGAAAAAGTAAAGTGCCGTGTAATCAAAGGTTAATTATAAACGCCTCAAATAAATAAAAATAAATGGTGATCCTACCAGCCTTGGCTACTTCTTCTCAATGGAGAATAAATACATTTAAGCTTTCTTTATAACTAAGGTCCTCAATGTTTTTTATTGATTGAACTCACTGAAGTCAGAGATCAAAATATCTGTAGAAATAAGCACAGTTTGAACATATTTTCTCATATAAATAACATTGCCTTTTCTATTGTTACAGTTGGAGGCTGCAGTGTACAGTAAAAAAATAAAAAAAAAATAAAAGTAATAAGTCACGAAGTGCAAAAGTCAAGCATATTGCAACTCGATCTCATATAACATAATTAAAATCTCCTTTTCTCTGAAGGAAAAAAATGAGTGTGGAAATATTTTCATTTTTACCACTCTAAACAAATGACAACTAGAGTGTTGCCATTGACACTGTATCAGCCTTTCCCTACTACCAGTTTAAAAAACAAAAACAGATTAGCAATTATGTGATCTGTAGTTGAACATTGTCATAAGTTTGGTTATTTTTCACTACAGTATGGAGAGGAGTTCCAGTTTGATTGCCAGGACTGTGTCTGTAGAGAAGGTGGCAGTGGCATCATTTGCCAAGAACATAAGTGCCCCATGCTGAAGACTATCAAGTGTGAACTAGAAGGTTTCTACCCCATAACTCAGAACAACCCAGATGATGTTTGCTGTCAGGAGACTTTGTGCAGTAAGTTCTGCTTATAATATATTTTTTGCCTAAAGGATATGTTTAGACAGTTGTGGCCATCTCTTCACAGTTACTGTGTATTACATATTGGCTGTGACAGCAAAAAAAAGCATTAACCTCTTCCTTTTAGTTTGAATCATAGATAAGTAGACTTTCGTTGTCTAAGAAGCCTTCAGAAATGGGGTTGTTCCAAAGTCTATTCTCACTAAAAGGCTGCATTAAATGGACACAGTGCAGTAACCTTGTAGAAAGGAGCTGGGATCACTCAAGTGTGTATTTAGACTAAATGTTACAAAATATTAGACTGTGGATCTATAAGCCTGTTAGAGGGGGTCCCTTTCCTCCACTCAGCTATCACATTACACTACAGCTCTGTGCTCTAGCTCTGCAGTGTGTAATGTTAGATCCCCACCCCCTGATTTCCAGAGCTCAGATATGCTGTGTAAAATGTGTGTTTTAGAAAGCTGTAGAGGAGAGATCACTGCAAATGAACAGGTACAACTTGTGCAGGATCATTTGTATCATCTCTGCGTATGTCCTGAGCCTAGTCGCTTCACTAGGTATATGTATTGGTTTACAACCATTAAATGCAAATCATTTTTAGGTTTATAAATATGTCTAATATATGTATCATAAAAAAGCTAAAATACAACATGGTGATCACATGGTTTTGTTGATTAGGAGCCTCCCTATTTGAAAATTCCCTAACTTTTATCAGCCATTTAAAACTCATTACAGCCTTAAAAAAAACACAGTTCTCATTCCTTATGAACTCAAACGTACTTGGCCAAACTCAGTGACATGTCCTGATTGTCTCTAAAATTTGACAAAGCTACAACTCGCAATTTCGCACATCAATATTTGTTACAAAAAAACATCAATACGTTAGGGTCCTGAACCTGGAAAATCTTTTAAATCAGGTCATTTTCATTAAGAGTTCTTCATTAAAGATTTTTTACAAACATTTCCAACAAAAGAATAACAATGCCCAAAAGGCTCATATTAAAAGACACATAAGCAGGGTTTCTTCAAAACATAGTAAAGAAATGTAGGAAAAGTTTTACAAACCTGGAAATATGATTAATAATGAATGATCTATCAAGGGAAATGATCCCTGCTATTTCACATTAGTTCCCCTATGACTAGATACTGATTCCCAGTATTTGATGAAATTTGACTATAAATGTCCTCTAGTAATATTTACTGAGATCACAATTTATTTGACTGACCCTAACTATTGGATATTTGTGTTGCAGGGTGTGACCCCAGTAGATGCTCAAATAAATCTCCCAACTGTGAACTTGGATATGAAGCTATCGGTGGAATTCCAGAAGGACACTGTTGTCCCATATATAAATGCTGTAAGTTAAAATTGATATTTTATGTCATTTTTGTTGCTTGCAGGGGGTAAAATATTCACATATACATCTATGCCATCCATATAAAGGGCATCTTTCAATTACATTATTCATATTATTGCCACATCAATTTATTTTTAAGCTCCAGACATTAAAATGTACTGTATACATTTTTTTTGCCATTTTACCGTAGTCTAGAAAAGGAGGTGGTAATACATTTTACCAGAGACCTCTGTTCCATTGACAACGTCTGAGTGAGGATTTTATCTTACTTTGGAGATGCTTTACTAACATATTTCATGTGACATCCTGAATATGGTTATAACATGTAACATATTACTAGGGGTGAACTTATTCTTTAGGAAAAAAAGGTATATTTATAAAGCACAACAATGTGCTTTAGAAATCTGCTCTCCATTCCAAATTGACCCTCTCATTTAAAGAAATGTTATACTTACTTTCTCTCTGTGATGGAATTGCACAGAGCGGACACCAGCTCTCCTGGCCCATCCTCTCTGTCCAGTGCCCCCATGGGAATCGGCTTCTTGTGGAACAAAGTGCCATTCCCTTTGGGAGAGGTTTCCTCTCATTTCCTTTAGTGTCTCCAGGACAGGAAGTGAAGAGAAATCTCCTCAGTTTCGATAGGGGATTTAACCCTTCCTTATCTAAAACTAAGGAAAAAAAGTTTTGTCACATACAAATTAAATACAGCATGTTGTGAATGTATAATAATAACTGATGTGCTCTCTTGCAGCCCGGAAGAAAGTCTGTGTACATGGAAGTGCAGAATACATGGTAAGTTTTTTAAAAATATTAAACAACCTGGTGATAAAGGCTAAGTTTACTTTGGTACATGTTATATTTTACAGCAATGTTTAGGGTGTAACATGTAACATGTTCCAGCTTGTGCCCCGCTCACCCACCTCACCCCTTTCACTGTTGCAGCGGATGGGGAAATCTCTCCCTACACCTGTTGTCACATTTCTAAAATGGTTTGGCTGCACGGGGCTCTACTCGTACAGCCAAATTATTCATTCACAGGGATCTACGAATGAAGGAACTACAAGTGCCGTCTTCACTGCCGCAGACAGCTTGTAGTTCTCAGTGAACTGTGAGGGCGCTGATGAACATTCTTAGTTCATCTGAACTTTCTCCAGCTTTCTAACAGAAAACCCATAAAGAAATACGGGCAAGAACCCTTGAGAAGGTGTCTGCAGGAGCTATGCAGGTTCCTGTAGGACAAAATATAATAAATGAACTTTTTAAATTTTTGTATTACAATAATATGTACATTTATTATATTTACCTAAAGGGTAAACTTAGCCTTTAACTCATTTGTATTCTGCTGGACACCTGTGCAGCTGCTCTTTGAGTTTTCTAACAGCTGCTGGTGCCTGCTGTCAGAACACAATATCTGCAGTGGGAGATGCATCGTTCTACACTGAATAGCATGGATGGAGGAATCACTTAGATTTGTTTCACCCAGCCCACAGGCTGAACAAGAAAATTGTATATGTAGATAGCATATAATTGAAATTCATTGTTACGGCCTACATAATTTTAGCACAACTTAAAGTGTTACTAAACCCAGTAACATGAAAAAAAAACAACTTTGACCTACAGGTAAGCCTAGATTAAGGCTTACCTGTAGGTCCAAGAAATATCTCCTAAACCTACACGGTTTAGGAGATATTTGCCGAAAGACAGGCACCGCTGTCTACGGCACATGCGATGCATAGTAGTCCATTATGCTTTACCTTTGCAGGGAATGAAAGAGGAAGTAAACCCATCAGGGTTTACTTCCTCTTTAATCAATATTGTAGCATAATGAATTGGCATTCATTTTAGAATCTAGTAAGTCACTAATGGGGGTGGGGTAAATGAATTACCAGGAGGAAAAGCTTGAAGTGGGTACCACCATTTTGGTAATATCCACCAATAGCCTGTATAACAAGGAGAAGGTAAGGAAGAGTTTGGAGTTTTACACATTCTAAAAAGAGTTTCACTTTACTACATACAATTATACTTTACATTACCTATATACTGTACTTGTATTGATATGGTATTCTCTCTCTACAGCCCGGCGCTGCAGTGCTCTCTGACAAGTGCCAGACCTGCGTGTGCGCAGACAATGCCACTACAGCTCCAGGAGTTGAGATACGATGCACACATGTGCCGTGCAGTAAATCATGCCCACTGGTAAGTGGAGTATATTAACCTTTATACAATATAACATTCCTGGACTGTATTGTGTGAGTTATGCTTTTTATAAACACGTCTGTATGAAATATTAACAAATCATATGTTTTGCTTATTTTAGGGCTTTGAGTTGAAGGAGAGCAAAACCGATTGCTGCGGTGAATGTCAACAAACTCATTGCGTTATCAATGACGCTAATAATTTGATTCTGCTGAAGGTATATAACTCTTAATATTGTCTAATATTGTCTAATTTTATCTCCCGATACATACAGCTGGAAAAGTCCATTTCAAAATCATTTCTTCTAAGAACATCTTAACTTTGTTATAATAGTTTCATCTATGACTTGCACAATACTTGTGAGGTCAATAGAGAATGCCAGTGTATTTCTTATATTTTGTCACATTAAACTTACTTTTTTTTTTTTTTTTTATAGAACGCTAGCATGACAAAAATAATTTTATTAGAAAAGTGCCAGCGTGCTGCATAAGAAGTGCTGAAATGGTTTTTCTACGGTAGTGCTTATCACCGCCAGCAATCTTAGCAAATCGCTTAGAAAATTAAATTTGATTACCCCTTGTAATAACACATAAACCTCAAAACTTTTAAAATAGATGAATGCAAAAAAATCCCCTCCAAAATTGCTTAATTATTTAGACCAGTGAATTCATACATAAATTGCTTGAAACAAGTGACTACATACTGTATATCAACAAATGTCCATAATAAATGACAAACATCACAGAAAAGTGCAAGCATGCTGAATAAGAATTGCTGAAATCGTTTTTATAACGTAGCGCTTATCACTGCCAACAATCCACTCCATGTGAGTTGTGCCCCGGTCCAAATAGGTCCAAATTCACCAGATGATGTTGATCCCCTTTAGCTTATGGCAAAAAAGGTCTGTGGAGGCTTTTCCACAGCTCCACTGCGCGTGGCTACTTGTCTCCTCTTTATGCTGCTCATCTCACACAGAACCCTGGTAACAACACTCATGCATGGAAAGGGTCAAAACAAAAAGGATTTCATAATGCAGAATGTCTTTATTTTTTATTATTATTATTATTTATTTATTTTTAAAACACTTCAAAACCACTCACACTGACCCAGGGATCAAATAAGTATTTATTTCCTATGATCACAATCTCCATCTAGTGGTCATAATGTGGTATTTTCCTAGTTCATGCTATTCTTATGAATGATGAACAGCCAGCAATGAAAGCAAATCGATTTGCAAACATTTGCAGAATAATTGTACATGTAATTCTACAGGATGTATAGCCCTTGTAGTTTTTTTTTTTTTCAATGCACCTCATTGTGTTATGAGAAATAATTTTCCGGTGTGACAGGCTCCTGAGAGTGTTTCAAATACTGTATATACAGTACTTATTACTTATAGCTTTTTAGGTTTACAGCTCCTTTACACTGTTTATTCAAGCGTTTCCTGGAATATTTGATGATAGTATTGCTAAAACATAATCCCTGTTTTTCAGAATAAGGAATCATTGCGTGCAAAAGATGACAACTGTACAATCTACAGCTGCAATCAACTCAAAACAAGTTTCATCTCCTCCACCTCACATATTACTTGTGCAAACTTCAATGAAGAAGAATGTGAACCTGTAAGTACTGTGAAAATTCTTGCTAGAGCTGAAAATGACTTATTTTATTGCACAGACAGGGCATAATATACAGTAAAGCCTTATGCCCTGTACACACAGTCGGACATTCCGAGGACAAAATCCGTCAGATTTTTTCTGATGGATTTTGGCCCAAACTTCTCTTGCATACACACGGTCGCACAAAGTTGTTGAAACATCCGATCATTCAGAACAAGGTGACGTAGAACACGTACAATGGGACTATAAAGAGGCCAGTAGCCAATAGCTTCCGTCTCATAATTTATTCTGAGCATGCGTGGCACTTTGTGCGTCGGAATTGTCTACACACGATCGGAATTTAAACAATCGGATTTGGTTGTCGGATAATTTTAGATCCAGATCTCAAACTTTGTGTGTTGGAAATTCCGACGGAAAAAGTCAGATGGAGCCCATACATGATCAGAATTTCCAACAACTCGATCTGATCGCACATTTTCCATTGGAAAGTCCGACCGTGTGTACAGGGCATTACTCCGCTGCAGCCTCTTTCTCTTCTCCATCAATCCACTGCAATCTCTTCCTTCTCTGTTGGGAGAGAGCTTGCCTGTAAAAATGTAAACAGTAGTACTTCTTAACTGTGATTGGCCATCACGGTGATCAGAAGGCACAGTGCCACTCTGATTGGCCCTGTGCCTTCACCTATGATCTTTGCTGTCTACTGATGGCAGATTATAGGAAAGAGTAAAGAAAGGACTTTTTGAAAAAATAGGCCCTTTTACAAATGGTTACAATACTAACATCAACAAAGTAACAAGCAGCATTAGAGGGACAACATACCATACTCCCATGCCATATTCCCAAACTATGGGAGTCCTCACTTGGCTTGAGTCCAATAAATAGCAAGCCTATTTTATGTGATGGTTGCATTCAACGATCCATCACCCAACTAAAACCTTACAATTGAGTTTAATTCATTTTTGCACAATCAAGAACCCTACCCTACTGTGGCATTAACCCTTTTTTCTAACTTTCCAACCCACTATTATATCAGGCTCTAAGCCTGATGGGAGGCAGGAAGGTGGGACAATTTCTCATGGACACGTGTTGCCTTTTGGCCCCTCGTCATCCTACAATTACTTTACTTCCTCCCTTTATCCGTCCCTACTCAGGGCTGTCTTGCCTGTTTTAGTCCACCTCACCATTACTGTCTGGTTTTACATTACCTACTAGTGGATTGCACCTAAGGCCTTGTACACACAAGTGTCAACTTGTATAAGGTCAGTGTGTACAGAAAGAATTTTTTGCAAAGCTCAAACATTTTTTACCTTAATGCATTCCTTGCCTGAAGGTAAACAATGTGTGGCATCAGTATCCTCCCTCACCCACCCCTCTTTTAGACCCCTTTCAGACTGGGGCGCTTTGCAGGCACTACATCGCTAAAAATAACACCTGCAAAGAACCCTGAAAAAGCCGCTGCTGTGTCTCCGAGGGCTTTCACACTGGAGCGGTGCACTGGCAGGACGGTAAAAAAAGTCCTGCTAGCAGCCTCTTTGGAGTGGTGAAGGAGCATTGTATACAACGCTCCTTCACCGCTACTGCCCATTAAATCAATGGGCATGCGCGGCTATACTGCCGGCATAGTGCTGCTGCAGCAGAGCTTTGCAGTGGTTTTAACCCTTTCTCGACTGCTAGCGGGGGGTAAAAGCTCCCCGATATCGGCCGAATAGCGATGTGAAATTGGCAGTAAAGCACGGCTAAAAATAGCGTAATTTTACCGCTGACATCGCCCCCGTCCCAGTGTAAAAGGGGTCTTACTTACCTGAGCCCTCTTTCAATCCAGCACTGTGCATGTCTGCAGCTCTTCACTCCCCTCACTTCCAGGGCTTGCTGGCTTTACTGGGCATTGGCTCCCAGTGCTGTCATTCAAAGCCAGTGATGGGGGGAGGGGGGCAGGGCTAAGTCCTGCTGTCTGTATCAATGGACGCAGCAGCGGGGCTCGGGAAGAGACAGAGAAGAGGAGCCGGGAGCATTGGCGGGGGACCCGAGAATAGGAGGTTCATGCCCGCCCTTTGCAATTCCGTTGAACGAATCAGGTAAGTATAGACATAGTTGTTATTTTTATTTTATGTTTTATTTTTACCTTTACAAACACTTTAATCTTCATGCAGGCTTACATTTCAACTAGTGCTGAAACTTTGAAGATGTGCCAGCAGCATGACAGCCAGTTCTCCTATTAGGATCTTAATTTTAATACAGGCATACCCCACTTTTACGTACACAATGGGGTTTATTTACTGAAACTAGAATGAAAAATCAGGCTCACTTCTGCACAGAAACCAATGAGCTTCCAGGTTTTATTACCAAAGCTTAATTGAACAAGCTGGGGTTAGAAGCTCATTGGTTTCTATGCAGAAGTGAGCCTGATTTTGCACTTTCCAGCTTTAGTAAATAAATAAACCCCATTGTGTACTTAAAAGTGAGGTATGGCTGTATCCCCAAACTAGGGATGAAAAGCTTCAAGAAAGCTGCTAAACTATTAAAGATTTTCTGAAAGCTTTGCAAGTACTTATAAAGGCTTGCGGCACACATTTCTGTTATTCATGGTGACGCCTGTGTATTCATGACCTAATGACTTTTTTTCTGAGCCTTGCTGCAACTTCAGAGAATCTATAAGAATGTTGCAAAAGTACAACCCGCCGAGATGACAATGGGGGTTATATTGTTTATATTATTGAAATGCCTTTTTGAATACATTGTATGTTATTTATTTTTATAGGACACAATTGAACTTTTACCTGATGGCTGCTGTAAGATATGTAAGTACCTATTCAATTAAAGTTCTAAATAAATAGAAATAGCTGTTTAACCACTTTCAGACCGGACCATTTTGCTGGCTTAAGACTAGATCACTTTTTGCGATTCTGCACTGCGTCGCTTCAACTGACAATTGCGCAGTTGTGCGATGTGGCTCCCAAACAAAATTGATGTCCTTTTTTTCCCACAAATAGAGCTTTCTTTTGGTGGTATTTGATCACCCCTGCGGTTTTTATTTTTTGCGCTATAAACATAAATAGAGCAACAATTTTGAAAAAAACGCATTATTTTTTACTTTTTGTTATAATAAATATCCCCCAAATATATATATATATATATATATATATATATATATATATATATATATATATATATATATATATATATATATATATATATATATATATATATATATATATATATATATATATATATATATATATATATAAAATTTCCCTCAGTTTAGGCCGATATGTATTCTTCTACATATTTTTGGTAAAAAAATCGCAGTAAGCGATTATTGATTGGTTTGTACAAAAGTTATAGCGTTTCCAAAATAGGGGATAGTTTTATGGCATTTTTATTAATAATAATTTTTTTTCTACTAGTATTGGCGGTGATCAGCGATTTTTATTGCGCGATATTATTGTATTATTATTGTACTATTTTATTGTATGACTGCGACATTATGGCAGGCACATCGGACATTTTTAACACATTGTCATTTATGCAGCAATCACTGCTATACAAATGCAGTGATTCCTGTGTAAATGACACTGGCAGTGAAGGGGTTAACCAGGGGTGGCAGTGTAGGGGTTAAGTGTTCCTACGGGCGTGTTACTAACTGTGGGGGGCTGGGCTTTGTTTTAGTGAACACTGATCTCTGCTCCAATCACATGGAGCAGAGATCAGCGTCACTTGTTGCTAGGCAGAACGGGGAGATGCTGTTTACAACAGCATCTCTTCGTTCAGCCACCCCGTGAGACGATCGTGAGTATCTCCACGGCGATCGAGTCCGTGGGACCCGCGACCGCTCTCACGGGGCTCCCGACCGGCATGCGGACGTACCTGTACACCAATATGCCTGCCTGTGCCATTCTGCCAATTTACATCGGTGTGCGCCGGTCGGGAAGTGGTTAAAGTACAACAGTGGATAAACAGCGCCCTCTTCTGCCTGAAGAAGTGTATGACCTGAACATATGTAGTACCATTGCTGTAAAAGTCCTTATTTCTTGAAACAATACATTTAAACAGTCAATTTCTACAAAATAAACAAAGTATAACTGAAGGCAAAACTTTCTTCTTTTATTTTTGGCTAGAGTAGAAATAGAACACCTGTCAATTTTTATTTTGTCTGTGCCCCCTTTAAGAAGATTTAACCTCTTTAATTGTACTGTTTACTATTATCATTGAAAGTGAAAGTAAATTTTGGGGTTGTCCCCAGAATAGGGATAGATGGGGAATGTTCCAATGGGGACATTGGATGTTCCAATGGGGACACTAGTTCTAGTGACCTGGAGGTCCCCAAAGAATTTCCTTAATATGTAGGGAATTCCTCTCATGTCCTGTTTGGCTTTGAGACAGGAAGTGAAGGGAATTCTCTGCAATGGGACAGAGATGGTGAAAAATAATCTGACAGGGGTTATAACCTTCCCCTACTCTATCCAAAATGATAAAAAAAAGACCTATAGTTCCACTTTAAGTATCCATGCATGTTTACTCAATTGTTGGGTACACAGGTTAGGCCTCCCCTACACACCTATCAGGCTTTATTGCTGTCTGTATCCCTATTAGGGAGAACCATCCATTTGTCCTGCTTACCATTATCACCAGGAGGGAAGGTGAAAGAAAATCACACATTTTGCATTGTCACCAGAGCAGAAATGGGCGCGTTCACCACTTCAGTTTATAACTAGCTTTAAGAGCAAATCAGAAGGCTTTGAGAGCAAACAAAACAACATGTATTTCCCAGCACACCTACTAGCTAGCAAGCAAAAAAACAAAACAAATGACATTGTCTAATAATGTATACATTGCAGAGGTTGCCATTTTTGTTTAGGATTACAGAGGAACACTGAAGTCTGAAAGAAGGCAGTATTCATCTGCAGGCCGAAGGACTTCATTTTTTGTCAGTGAAGCCTCTAGCCTGCATGTGAGAGTGACATAGAGCGGAGTACTGGATTTCTGGACACTTATTATTAACTACCTGGTGCTGGGACACATTCCTTGGTGCACAGAATGTACACGTTCTGTCCTCTCCTGATCATTCAGTATATCCACCATCTTATTGATGTGAGACATACTCTCATGCAGTGGCGTCTGGTGCTCCATCGCTCAGGGAGGGGGGGTGCGGCAGACAGACCTGACCATGGACCCCGGTCAGTCCAGTCCGCACCACCCCCCCCTGCCAGGTCACTCACATTGACCCGGAGTGACAGGTGGAGCCGGATGGCTGGTGGATTCCCCCCTCAGTCTCCTCTATTTCGGGCTTCCCATGTGTCTCCTCTGCATCACGGCGTATGTACGTCTCCTCCCTTCTCCTCCTCCTTCCTTTGCATAGGCTAATAGGATGACTTCTCCTTTCAGTCAATTGGGAAATAGAACTCATGACCCGCTTCCTGATTGGCAGGGAGTAGAATCAGAGTATCAATAGGGAATATTCATTGGGTGGGCTCAGGGCCTATTAGAGCCTATAAGAGCCTGTAATCACGTGCTTAAAAAAAAAAAAACTCTCATTGGAATCAATGCGTCCGGTGCCCTGTATGTAGATTAGGGGCCGGATGCATGAATAGGAGGGCAGCTCCCCTGCGCCCCTAGTGGATTGGCTGCCGCTGCCCTCATGGCTGCCTCTTAACTCATGCTTGTTTAGACTGTTTTATGTGTCACTATATCTGTGAACTTATTAAGCACCCCCTTCATTGCTCCTACTACTAAGATTGCTCACCTCTAACGTTAGCAATATGTCTATGTGCTTAAGCATTCCTTCAAGTGCAACATGGACTGCAACAAGTGCATTTTGATTCAGATATAACTGGAGCTTTGATTTAATAGGGACGATTCTAGCTACATATATTTATTTTTGATTTACAGGCTGCACATTTTAAGTGCACACAGTGCAGCCATCCCCTTTGGTTTTACAAGCCATATGGCCAAGGGAGGCTGTCTGGCATACCTAGTGTGGTTCAGGTGTTTGCCTGGGCGTAGATATGTCACAAGACAACATTGTCTTTGTTTTTAAATTATGGTGAAGTGTTTTTGTTTTTTTTATACTTAAAGTGGTTGTAAACTCCCTTAATGAAATCTGACCTGGGTACATATCGCTGTAGTGTTTACTTATCTCTCTCCAAACCTCTAAGTCATGTGTATTTCTGCTGCTCCATTCCTCTGTTAACAACATGATAGCTTCTGACAAGTTCTCTGACACACAAGATAAAAGCAGCTGGAAATTTGTGCCACGGAGGGAACTTAGAGATAGATTAGCAGAGAGCTGGTCTATTCACAGTACAGCTCTGCACATCCCTCCATTCCTCTGCCTATATGGAGTGGGGGTGTATACCTTTCCTCCAATCAGCTCACACACAGTGTATGTCCAGACTCTCTTCCCACTGCTGAAACAGGAAAAAAGATTTCTAACGTGATATTCACTTTCTAAAGAATATATAAGGCTGAAGACTACAGATATACATGTAAAACTTATGTAGGGAGATTTTCATCTCTGTGTATCATCTGAGGCTGTTCACTTTACTGGGTATAGGAGAGGGTTTACATCCACTTCAAGGGCTATGTATTTTGTCATTTATTTTTGATATTTGTAATAATAAAGCTGATTTATTTTATACACTTTGGTGTTTCTCTTAAGATTTATTATGCAGTCTATTCAAAGCTACTTGGGGAAAGATTAAATTAGAACTACAGGCAAAGCTTTCTTTCTCATTTTGGATAGAGCAATGGAGTGTTGTAACCCCTGTCAGATTTTTTTTCACCATCTACAGTATATGGCAAATAACATTTTATTTTATCTTTGTATTTTGATGCTGTTGTTTATTTTAGCTAACTTTTCCTAGAATGACTCTGAATAATATGTGATATTTTTCATCATTCAGGTATTCAAAAGAGCAAATCTTGTGAGCTGCACCAAGAATATAACTACATGACTTTCAATAACTGCCGATCAGTAGAGATGGTGAAGATATCGCGGTGCGAAGGGACCTGCAACACCTATTCAATGTAAGATCTTAATTCTACTAAATGGGCAATTTGTATATATTTAAATGAAAATTACTCTCCTTTTAAAATATAAATGTCAGCAAAATGCTTTCCCAGCAAAGAGGCAAATACATACTTATCTTTCCCAATGCTTGTGTCACTCTTCAGAAACCAACACTTTTGGGAGTATTGATCTCCTGGTAACCAACTGTGCTCAAACGGCTGGTCCCTAAAGCCTCACACACACAATTGGACTTTGTACAAACTTTCCTGTGGATTTTTGTACAAAGGGCGTCGGCCGAGAACTTGTATTGCATACACACGGCAGGACTTTTTCAGCCAACTTTC
This sequence comes from Lithobates pipiens, assembly GCF_037356315.1. Lineage (NCBI taxonomy): Eukaryota > Metazoa > Chordata > Amphibia > Anura > Ranidae > Lithobates > Lithobates pipiens. The sequence goes on from NW_027507686.1 coordinate 174,332,061, forward strand.
ACCAAATCCTGTGGTTTTTCTGCTCTTTACCGCCACCTTTGGTCAACTTCTGTATTGTTGTCTAATATTTTGCATTGGTTCTGAGCATGCGTGTTTGTACTTTGTACAAATGTCCTATGGTTTTCTGTACACACGATCAGACTTTGCTCCATCAGACTTTGGTTGCCAGAAAGTTTGTCTGTTCGCACAGCCAACAAAAGTCTGATGAAAACCAAAAAAGTTTGTCTGATGGAGCATACACACAGTCAGATGTTGCTCCAAAACAGCTAATTTGCATGTTTGTTGTCAAAAAGTCAGATAGTGTGTACGGGCCTTAAGTTGTGCACTCTAGTGATGTAGAGGATGACAGAATAAATCACTGAGAGTTACATCAGACCAGGGGATTGACACTCAGAAGTGCCAGCATCTCTACAGACTTTCAAGGACAATTCTACTCCTGCAAGGAGGAATGTTTGCTAAACCAAAAATCAAAGCTTGAGCTTCGAAGGAAGACATAACCAGAAGCATTGGAATTAAAAGGAAACAAAGGCAGTCTTAAGGCCCGTACACACGATCTGACTTTTGGTGAAAGTTGGCTGAAAAAGTCCTGCCGTGTGTATGCAATACAAGTTCTCGGCCGACATCCTTTGTACAAAAATCCACAGGAAAGTTTGTACAAAGTCCGATCGTGTGTGTATGAGGCTTTACTCACTTAGGTAGATGCAGCATCGATATAATAATGCATCCATCCACCGCCAACTCTACACCAAGAACTGGACAGAACCTGTGACTGGACAGTGAAAGGAGAAGTAGAACACTGATGAACACATCTCTATGGCTCTCGCTTCTTATCAGCATTTACCTTGATCTGCAGCACAAATGATAAGCCCCTTGTGCTGCTTCTCCTTGCCCCAGTATGAGCTCTGTTTTACAGCAAGCTGAGAGAGACTAATACCAAACCAAATTCAAGTAATTACAATGCTTGCATTTAAAAAATACATGCTATGATGTATCAATATTAATGGGTACAGGGGTGTATTCATCAGTTTCTTTTATATCTACTTTTTATTCTACTTTAGAAAGGCTAGTAAAGAGTGGATATATAAAATGTGATCCATGGTTTTATAAAGATACCGGCATATCATTTTAAATTCTCAAAGATGATCCCCTCGGAGAAAAACATAGCCTGGGCACCTTATCATGTACTGTAACGCTAAACATGTCCGGCTTGCTTATGTAGAATGGTCATACTCAACTCTATCAATTTCCATCCATCTTCCAGGTACTCAGCTGCTGCCGGGGAAATGTCACATAAGTGCACCTGTTGCCAGGATGTGCAGACCGTCAATAAACGTGTGACGCTGAGGTGCGAGGATGGAAGTCTAGTGGATCATGATTATGTTGAGGTGCAAGATTGTAACTGTGTTAATACTGAGTGTGGCTTGCCCCAGACATTGGAAGAACATACACCTGCCCGAGCTCGCCGCTCCGTACGGAAAAGACAAACTTTGACTTAAACTACCTATACACAGGCAAATGTAACTTAACTATATTGTCATATCTATAACTTTCCTGTATGTAAACTAAATTTATTTGTCTTTCCTCTTTAAGAATAAAGCATTTATATGATATGATGGTCTTCTGGTTGATTTTTTTTCTTAAATTTATGCTACAATTATTAGAACAAGTTATAACATGTTATATATAAAAATTAAGGATTTGATTGTCACCTTCCCATGTAATAAAGATGGGGGATTTCCCCCTTTCTCAGCCCTTTAGTAAAGCAGAACCTTTGTTAAGAGAAAATTGCTATAATATATGGAAAAGACTTTGCATGTCTCTTCTAAAAACAAAAATCTCTCTTACTTTTAGGATTATTTTTTTATTTTAGGGCCAGTTCATGCAACAAAAACGCACTCCAGATGCGTTCCTGATGCGTTTTTGCTTAAGTTTCTCATCACAAAAACTCACTTTGGATGCATTTCTGCATGTGCGTTGTTGATGGATGCATTTTCAATGTGTTCCAGTACATTTCTTCCCCCTCTTGGTTTTCTTTTCCCCCCCCAGAGTTTTTGATGCATTTAGATGCATGCTGGTGATCTCTGGTGCATTTTTGATGCGTTTTAGAGCGTTCCAGTACAGTTCAGAAAAATGCAGCAGGTTCTAATTTTTTTACTGATCTGGAATGCACTACACTGGTGTGAACTATGCCTTTGGAACCTATATAACCTACTGTCCATGTGTTTTTGATGCATACAAAATGCACTGGAATGCTTCTGACGTGAACTGCCCCCCAAGTGTACACCGCCTGCTGAGTATGCACAGTGCAGTTTACACACCTGGCTCATTCCCTGCATTTCTAAGATGCTGAGATTGGAGCTGGGTGCTGCAAAGCATGTGCAGTGGTTACATTATCAATGGCCACTAACTGGCCTAAATGGAACAATGGGAATTCAGAGAAAGATAGGGAGAAGATGGCAATTTCTGTAGATGAGTAAGAAGGAACAAGGAGAGACAGTTATGATCTGTCAGTGCTGGACGGGGGGAAGCAGACAAGTGAGTCTGCCATAATAAGTATGTTGTGTGTAGTTGTATATTATGGCAAGAGCTGCAGAACCACAGTTGCACTTTAAAAGCAGCTGGTCCATTAGATCCTAGTAAATAAGAGATGCAATGGTAGTTTTCAAGTACATCTTAGGGCCTGGGATTAAGCAATATCAAACTAGTGCCCTAAATAAATACACATTTTTAGTTGAAGTGCAACAAGAAAAAATGCTAACCTATGTTTGAAAAAACAAAAACAAAACAAAACATGAATTTATGTTGGAACTTAATGCCAACAATAACAACATTGTGTTGGATTATATGTGAATATGTGAATATTATTAGGCAAGAGAATCACCTTATCACTACTGTATATTTTAAACCACTGGCTAGGAATAGCTACTTACAGTACCTCTTACCAGCAGTCACCATCCTCATTGGTTAAAGAATATTCCGAGAGGTGAGATAATGAGGATTAGAAGGAATGGCACGCATGATGATTTTAAATTCCAATCAGAAATGATAAAGAATAGTTTTTTACAAAAAGGATATGATGAATCCGATCTGAACAAAATTATTGATGAGGTGGGCAATATTCCACAAGATCAATGTTTAGAAGATAGACCTTGTGAAGGTAATCCTAAACATGAGTGGAGTTTTATTTCCAATTTCCATGTACAATATAAGGAAATTGAAAGGATTTTTGGTAATCACTGGCATGTATTGCGTATGGAGAAATCACTTCAGGTCCTTCCAGTAAAACCTTCTTTTATTTATAGAAAGACCCCTAGTTTTGGAGATAAGGTGGTTAAGAAAGTTTTAGATCCGCCTTCTAAACTGGCCAGTTTTTGGGATAGAACCATTTTTTTTTCATGCAGGAGATGTACCACCTGTGCTAGAGTTAATCATCCAATAAGAGGAGTGTCGGAATTTACCTCAAGGAGTAACAACAAGGTGTTTAAAATGAAAGAATTTATAAAATGTAATACTACTCACGTGGTTTACGTGTTACAATGTCCGTGCAATCTAATGTACGTGGGCCGTACAAAACGCACGTTAAAGAAACGCATTTCCGAACACATTAATCATATTGAGATTGGTTTCAAATATCATAGTGGCTCATTACACTTTAAGACACATCATCAGCAGGACCCCTGAAGTTTACAATTTTGGGGGATTGACAAAATACACTATAACTGGAGGGGGTTGAATTTACTACGTGAAATATCAAAAAGTGAAATGCGCTGGCTATATTTGTTGAACACTTTAATACCCGCTGGTTTAAATATAGAATTAAACATTAATTGTTTCAATAGTGATTATTAATTTAGGTTTATCCTATGATACTTAAATGGGTAGGCTTTTGTAGTATTCTTAGGCCTGTTTTTTAACATTAATTAATTATTTGCATCAGTCTTATCTGACGTCCGGTATTTTAGTGCAATATGGTGCTGATTATCTGATTCTACTTTCTAGTAGATTCTATGGCTTTTGAAAAAAATGTTAATGTTATCATAAGTTTTATAAATTTTATAAGCTCATGAAAATATTCATATGAGGTATGGTACATCATTGCTAGTATTAATAATCATATTATTATTTTTATCAATATTTGCATGATTTCATGTAGGTGTTGATATGAGGTATGATATATTATTGCTGGTATTAATTATTATTTTATTTGTAATTATGTATGCGTGACATTTTTGATCATTATTTGTAAATTTTTTCAGTTTGACGATCATTGAATGGATATAACTTCTCCTTTAAATTAAATCCATATCACTAATAGTGATGGACGAACTTCCGACGGGACGTTTCGCGAACGCGGACCGCGAACGCGGCCGATAGTTCGCGAAACGGAAAGTTTGCGGCGGGCCCCATTGACTTCAATGGGAGGCGAACTTCGCAAACCTTTAGGTCAAATTTGCAGCCACAAAATAATTATTAGCTGGGCAAACATAGTCCCACCACATGGCCAATGACATAATACATATATGAGGTGAATTTGGGATCGATAACTACAAGCATTCTTTTTTTATATGGGAAATTGTTGTGACAATTCAGGACCGTGGAGCGCATGAAGGCAATGGAGGAGACGGAAGGTCAGGGACCAGGGTAGGTAAAGAAGAGGGTGCAGGAGATGATCACCAGCAGAGTGACATACAGCAATGACACCTGCACCGTGATAGAGTCATCTGACAGCAGCACCGTGATACAGAGCACTGACATCAGCAGCGTGACATACAGCAATGACACCTGCACCGTGATAGAGTCATCTGACAACAGCATCGTGATAGAGAGCACTGACATCAGCAGCGTGACACAAAGCACTGACATCAGCACCATGATATACAGCACTGACAGCAGCACCGTGATATACAGCACTGACAGCAGCAGCGTGACATTAAGCACTCACACCAGCACCGTGATATACAGCACTGACAGCAGCACCGTGATAGAGAGCACTGACATCAGAAGCGTGACATTAAGCACTGACATCAGCACCGTGATATACAGCACTGACAGCAGCACCGTGATAGAGAGCACTGACATCAGAAGCGTGAAATTAAGCACTGACATCAGCACCGTGATATACAGCACTGACAGCAGCACCGTGATAGAGAGCACTGACATCAGAAGCGTGACATTAAGCACTGACATCAGCACCGTGATATACAGCACTGACAGCAGCACCGTGATAGAGAGCACTGACATCAGAAGCGTGACATTAAGCACTGACATCAGCACCGTGATATACAGCACTGACAGCAGCACCGTGATATACAGCACTGACAGCAGCACCGTAAGCAGCCCCAGGAGGAAGTCAGCACAGGGATGGTGTGATCCCCTCATAATAAGAACCCCCAGGAGGAAGTCAGCACATCACAGGGATGGTGTGATCCCCTCATAATAAGAACCCCCAGGAGGAAGTCAGCTCAGCACAGGGATGGTGTGATCCCCTCATAATAAGAACCCCCAGGAGTAAGTAAGCACAGGACAGGGATGGTGTGATCCTCTCATAATAAGCAGGCCCAGGAGTAAATCAGCACAGGACAGGGATGGTGTGATCCCCTCATAATAAGAACCCCCAGGAGGAAGTCAGCACAGCACAGGGATGGTGTGATCCCCTCATAATAAGAACCCCCAGGAGAAAGTCAGCACAGCACAGGGATGGTGTGATCCCCTCATAATAAGAACCCACAGGAGTAAGTCAGCACAGGACAGGGATGGTGTGATCCCCTCATAATAAGCAGGCCCAGGAGTAAATCAGCACAGGACAGGGATGGTGTGATCCCCTCATAATAAGAACCCCCAGGAGGAAGTCAGCACAGCACAGGGATGGTGTGATCCCCTCATAATAAGAACCCCCAGGAGAAAGTCAGCACAGCACAGGGATGGTGTGATCCCCTCATAATAAGAACCCCCAGGAGTAAGTCAGCACAGGACAGGGATGGTGTGATCCCCTCATAATAAGCAGGCCCAGGAGTAAATCAGCACAGGGATGGTGTGATCCCCTCATAATAAGAACCCCCAGGAGGAAGTCAGCACAGCACAGGGATGGTGCGATCCCCTCATAATAAGAACCCCCAGGAGAAAGTCAGCACAGCACAGGGATGGTGTGATCCCCTCATAAGCAGCCCCAGTAGAAATATGACACCGCTCAACCTCTTCAAAGAGGAGGGTAGGGGCATATAGTACGGTGTGCTTTTTTGGGACAAGGAAGTGAGCCAAATGAAGAAAGAAGGTCTGTGTGCTTGATTAAAAAAAATTGTTTATAGACATATACATGGTCTACTGGTCACATGTGTTGAATTCCTCCGAGATCCATGCCTCATTCATTTTTAGAAATGTGAGGTAGTTAACACTGTCGTGAGCTAGGCGAGTACGCTTATCGGTCACGATCCCCCCTGCTGCGCTGAACGTACTTTCGGACAGGACACTGGATGAGGGGCAAGCCAACAGTTCGATTGCAAATTGGGCAAGCTCTGGCCAGAGGTCAAGCCTGCCCACCCAGTAGTCCAGGGGTTCATCACTCCTCAGAGCGTCCACATCGGCTGTTAACCCGATGTAGTCGGACACCTGACGGTCTAGGCGTTCCCTGATGCTGGATCCGGATGACACCTGTCGATGGGTCGGCTGAAAGAATGACCTCATATCCGAAGTCACCAACACATCTTCAAACTGGCCTCTTCTTGCAGGCGCTGTTGGATTGGTATCCGCAACTCCTTCTCTGGGAGTGTGAATTGCTCCTCTGCCAGCGCTCGCAAAAGCAGAATGCAGCATTTCTCGAAGCAAGGCCTGGAAGTGCTGCATTCTGACAGCCCTCTGCGACGGCGGTAACATTTCCGCCATTTTGTGTTTGTACCGGGGGTCTAAGTACGTTGCCACCCAGTACTGGTCCTTGACCCTTATGCTTTTTATACGGGGGTCCCTATTAAAACACTGGAGCATGAAGGCCCCCATTTGCACTAAAGTGGAAGCGGTGTGGTGGCCTGGCTCCTGCTCATCATCCAGGATAATGTCGTCCTCTTCATTCTCCTCTCCCCATCCACGCACAACAGGGATCCCAGAAAGGTTTAAAGCATGCTCTTCTTGCTCCGCCTCATCCGCCCCGGCACCATCCTCCTCTGACTCCTCATCAGACTCCTGTTGTTGACTTGTCTCAGATAGAGTAGCCCCCCCTGGGAATTCATCCAGCATTGCGACTTCCTCATCTTTCCGCTCCTGCTCCTCCACAGCTTGATCAATGACACGACGCAATGCACGCTCCATAAAGAAGGCATAAGGTACCATGTCACTGATGGCGCCATGGCTGCGACTGACCAGTTTGGTGATCTCCTCAAATGGCCGCAGAAGTCTGCATGCGTCGCGCATGAGCAGCCACTGGCGCGGTGAAAAAAAAACCAGCTCCCCAGAACCGTTTCTTTCGCAGAGTTCATACAGGTAGATGTTAACTGCACGTTTCTGCTGGAGCAGCCTATTAAGCATATAGAAGGTTGAGTTCCATCGCGTCGGGCAATCGCAAATAAGACGTCTGACCGGCAGATGGTGTCACCGCTGAATGTCAGCAAGGCGAGCCATGGCCGTGTAAGATCTTCTGAAAACTCTTAGTCCCTATACCGATGAAGGACTGCTGCAGTATAGGGCAGCGGTCAGCAGTGGTGCACGTCAACCCTATCTATTGTGGACCGATACCAGTCCTTACAGAACGGCAGACTGTACCTCACTCAACCCTATGTACTGTAGCACCCTTCACCAAGTTACCAGTCCTTATAAGGACCTTCGTGGACCAAGTAGGTTGTGTGTGACTGAATAGCAGACTGTACGTCAGTCCCTATACCAATGAAGGACTGCTGCAGTATAGGGCAGCGGTCAGCAGTGGTGCACCTCAACCCTATGTATTGTGGACCGATAGCGGTCCTTACAGAACAGCAGACTGTACCTCACCCAACCCTATGTACTGTAGCACCCTTCACCAAGTTACCAGTCCTTATAAGGACCTTTGTGGACCAAGTAGGTTGTGTGTGACTGAATAGCAGACTGTACGTCAGTCCCTATACCAATGAAGGACTGCTGCAGTATAGGGCAGCGGTCAGCAGTGGTGCACCTCAACCCTATCTATTGTGGACCGATACCAGTCCTTACAGAACGGCAGACTGTACCTCACTCAACCCTATGTACTGTAGAACCCTTCACCAAGTTACCAGTCCTTATAAGGACCTTTGTGGACCAAGTAGGTTGTGTGTGACTGAATAGCAGACTGTACGTCAGTCCCTATACCAATAAAGGACTGCTGCAGTATAGGGCAGTGGTCAGCAGTGGTGCACCTCAACCCTATGTATTGTGGACCGATAGCGATCCTTACAGAACAGCAGACTGTACCTCACTCAACCCTATGTACTGTAGCACCCTTCACCAAGTTACCAGTCCTTATAAGGACCTTTGTGGACCAAGTAGGTTGTGTGTGACTGAAAAGCAGACTGTACGTCAGTCCCTATACCAATGAAGGACTGCTGCAGTATAGGGCAGCGGTCAGCAGTGGTGCACGTCAACCCTATCTATTGTGGACCGATACCAGTCCTTACAGAACGGCAGACTGTACCTCACTCAACCCTATGTACTGTAGCACCCTTCACCAAGTTACCAGTCCTTATAAGGACCTTTGTGGACCAAGTAGGTTGTGTGTGACTGAATAGCAGACTGTACGTCAGTCCCTATACCAATAAAGGACTGCTGCAGTATAGGGCAGCGGTCAGCAGTGGTGCAAGTCAACCCTATTTATTGTGGACCGATACCAGTCCTTACAGAACGGCAGACTGTACCTCACTCAACCCTATGTACTGTAGCACCCTAGACAGACCAAGTTACCAGTCCTGATAAAGAGCTTTGTGGAACAAGTGAGTTGTGTATGATTAGCAGACTGCAGCAGAAGGGCAGCAGTCAAGTATAATATTCTTTCTATATTTGGAAGATAGAATATTATACGTGCACAAGCCTATTACCGTACCACTGATACCAGTCCTGAAAAGAACCTTTGCGGAACTAATAGTAACAGCAACTCTTTAAACTGACCGTCAGTGCCTGACACACTGCTTCCTTCCTGTCCCTATACAAACTGGCAAAACAGAGGAGACTGGAACAATTACTGGTAACTCGAATAGAACTTTTGTGGACCTGATAGTAACAGCTAATGATGATGATGATGATGATGACTAATCTGGCTGTCCCTAAAATAGCAGCAGACACAGCGCTCTGTCCCTTTCTCTAAACTGACAAAAGACACTCAGGCTGCTGCAAGAATCAGTAGCACAGCAAACCTATATACACCTAACACCTATACCAGTCCTGAAAAGAACTTTTGTGTACCAAATAGCTATTGGTTTATCTCTCCCTGCTCCAAACAGCAACCTTTCCCTATAGTGACAGAAGAAAGAATGTAAAATGGCCGCCAGATCGGGTGTATTTATAAGTTAGGGAGAATGTCCAAGTGTCCATGTGCTGTCATGTCTCAATTGGCTGTCCTGTACCCCATGATGGATGTGTCATCAGGTCAAAGTTCCTTTACACAGTAAAAACACGGAAGTCCGCCGGGCGAACGGCGCCAATAGTCCGCCGAACTGGCGGACCGCGAACAGCCGAAATTCGCCGCGAAACGACCGCCGGGCGAACTGTTCGGCCATCACTAATGCTAGTTTGGTATGCATGGGATGTGGATTTGAAAAGCATATGTAAAGGATAGGCTGTGTGCTGGTCTGATGTGTCCGATATAAATATATAGTGGCAATTTCTGTTATTTAATTTATTTCATATGTTTGCACTGTAGCGGATACACAGCACTATAATGATGTGCTGCAATTACTAACATGTTTACGTTATCTGCTGTCCAAGGCTGAGCACACAGCCTCTTTATTGCCACTTGTATATGTGTTATATCATGCAACCAATTGACTAATGATTACTGGCTACGAGTAGGTATATATGAATGAAGGTGATCCGTGTGGCTCCACCCTCAGATGATGTCATGTGTGATGAAATGCATCAGGGTGGAGCCAGACGAATGTAGTGACGCTAGCTAAACATAGAGCAAACAGCCGGGGTGGTAAAATTTCCTGCGACTCATAAAAATTCCTCACCCCGTCACTTCCGGTGTGGCTCCGTCACTGTACAGCTGACGGCGGGCCTTTTACTGCGCATGCGCCAAGTCCGTGATATTAACGGCGCATGAGCAAGACCTTTATTTCAGCGGTGGTTAAAAATTATACACGGAGACTTGCGGGTGGGCGGGCGGAGCTGAACAGATGCTTAGGACGTCAGCAGCAGCCCCGCCCACCCCACTAACATGCCCCTGAATCGTGTCTTTTGCTTGCATTCTTTTGCTGATAGGTGCCCCTCATTCTCATGTCAAAAAGTTGGCAGACATGCATAGTGAGCGTTGTAGTTCCAAAGACATTCATAATACTTTATTAGATGGTGCATAGTGAGCGTTGTAGTTCCAGAGACATTTATAATACTTTATTAGATGGTGCATAGTGAGCGTTGTAGTTCCAGAGACATTTATAATACTTTATTAGATGGTGCATAGTGAGCGTTGTAATTCCAGAGACATTTATAATACTTTATTAGATGGTGCATAGTGAGCGTTGTAGTTCCAGAGACATTTATAATACTTTATTAGATGGTGCATAGTAAGCGTTGTAGTTCCAGAGGCATTTATAATACTTTATTAGATGGTGCATAGTGAGCGTTGTAGTTCCAGAGACATTTATAATACTTTATTAGATGGTGCATAGTGAGCGTGGTAGTTCCAGAGACATTCGTTATACTTTATTAGACGATGCATAGTGAGTGTTGTAGTTCCAGGGACCACGCCACTGATATTTAAACGTAGGTTTGCTAAAGATTTATTTGATATGTCTAAAGATTGTCATTAATTTAAATATTTTGTTTCCATTATTCTTTATGGGCATTCCATTTTTTTCTGTTATTCTCTATGGGAAATCCAACTCCCTGTTAAAGTCTATGGACAATCCTTTCAGTATGTTCCATTTATAATACTTTATTAGGCACTGCATACTGGGACTTGTAGTTCCAAAGACATTTATAACACTTTATTACACAGTGCATAGAGAACGTTGTAGTTCCACAAACATACTCATTTTTGTAGGCAGTGCACACTGGGGCTCGTAGTTCCACAGACATATAGTGACGCTTTATTAGACAGTGCACACTGTTCCTCAGAATAAGCACTCGTCATGCCCCACCCTGTGACCTGTAGGGGGCTTGTCACATGATCTCCAGGTGTGGTAAAATTTCCTGAGACGTATAAAAATTCCTCACCCCATCACTTCCGGTGCGGCTCCGTCACTGTAACAGCTGACGGCGGGCCTTTACCCCCTAACATGCCCCTGAATCTTAAGTGGTGGTTAAAAATTATACGCTCAAGTGGGCGGAGCTTATGGTGAAGAAAAATTATGGCTTCAGCTGCTATTAACAGCAATCGCGCATGCGCGGGATCATTGTTTACTGATCAGAAAATTTATGCACTCAAGCACATTCTTATTGGTGATGAAAATTGATAGACTCGGGCGGGCGATGGCTTTATTATATCATCGGCAGCACCAATATGTATAGTATTTTTTTAACCACTTGTTTACTGGGCACTTAAACCCCCCTCAGTCCCAGACCAATTTTCAGCTTTCAGCGCTGATGCACTTTGAATGACAATTGCGCAGTCATACAACACTGTACCCAAATGAAATTTTTATAATTTTTTTCCCACAAATAGAGCTTTCTTTTGGTGGTATTTAATTACAGCTGGGAGTTTTATTTTTTGCTAAACAAACAAAAAAAAGATGCAAAAAAAAAAAAATCATGTTTAATAGTTTGTTATAAAATTTTGCAAACGAGTAATTTTTCTCCTTCATTGAAGTGCGCTGATGAAGCGGCACTGATGCTGCACTGGTGGGCACTGATGGGCTGCATTGGTGGGCACTGATGGGCTGCATTGGTGGGCACTGATAGGCTGCATTGGTGGGCACTGATAGGCTGCACTAATAGGCATAGTTAAGGCGGCACTAATAGGCACAGATAAGGCGGCACTGATGGGCACAGATAAGGCGGCACTGCTTGGCAAAGATGGGCACAGATAAGATGGCACGGATGGGTGGCATAGATGGGTGGCACGGATGGGCACTGATAGGCACTGATAGGTACCACTGATAGATGGGACTGATGGGCACTGATAGGTGGCACTGATAGGTGGCTCTGATAGGTGGCACTGCTGGGCACTGATGGGCGGCACTGCTGGGCACTGGTAGATGACACTGATGAGCATGGATTTGTGGCACTGGGGTGCAGCACCTTTGTTGAGGCAGATTGTGGGCACTGCTGGGTGGCACTGTGGGCACTGCTGGGTGGCACTGACAGGGGGCACTTACTTTTTATTAATGTGGCACTGGCAGGTGGGCACTAGCGGGGCTGGCCGTGATCGGGACTAATGTCCCGATCACGGCCGCCGGTGATCGGCTTTTTTTTTCTCCTCGCGCTATCAGCGCGAGGAGGAATAATAGCTGATTACCGACTCCGTTATATCACATGATCAGCTGTCATTGGCTGACAGCTGATCACGTGATAAGGGGTCGGGATCGACCCCTTGTACGGATCGGTGATCAGGTGAGTCTCATAGACTCGCCGATCACAGAGTGCGCTGCACGCGCCCCTCAGGGGGCACGCAGGCCGCTCGTGCACGGGACTACGTCTATTGACGTCGTCCCGGAAAAGGAGATCCACGCTGTAGCCGTCATTCGGCTATAGCGCGGGTCTCAAGTGGTTAATCAGAATATGCAGTGTATTTATTAAATCAGCAGAATATGGGCACAATGTCTGCGTTTGGGGCACAATGCCTGTGTTTGGGGACAGTGTGTGCGTTTGGGGCACAATGCCTGCGTTTGGGGACAGTGTGTGCGTTTGGGGCACAATGCCTGCGTTTGGGGACAGTGTGTGCACTTGGGGCACAATGCGGCAAACACCACCTCACTGTGACTAGAAATCGCCACCTCACTGTGCCCAGCAAACACCCCGCTGTGCCCAGCGAACACTGCCTCACCGTGCCCAGCAAACTCTAGCTCACTGTGCCCTTCAAACGCAACCACTGTGCCCATAAATTGCCTCCACTGCGCTATCAAACACAGCCACTGTACCCATCAATTGCTGCCAGATTGTCAAGCCGTAGCTGTGCTCCCTGGGGATATGCTGATCACCCATCTGTGCTGCTGGAGGGAGCCCAGACGGGCATAAATGAGGGACCTGCATGTCATGGTAAGTGAGACCATCCCATATCCCACTCCATCTTTCCCCAGAACAGGGACCCCCTTCCAACCCCCCCAGGAGAGGGAACCCCTCCCCCCCTCTGAGGACCCCCTCCCCCCAAGACAGAGACCCCCTCTCTCCTGGGGACAGGAACTCCATCTCCCCTGGGAACGGGGACTTCATCTCACCTAGAGACCCCATCTGCCCTGGGGATCAGGACCCCACCTCCCCTAAGAACAGGAACCTGATCACCCTGTGTGCGCCAACCTCACTGCCCTGCCAGCCATGTGTCCTGTGTGAGGGCCCTCCTGTGACAGCTCTTATAAGGACTTCACCCCACTGTGTGATCCCCCTACATGACTGATCCCTCTGTGTCCAAAACTTACACGGGGAACCCCTCTGTTTGCTCCCCCTACATGTCTGCATACTCTGACCACCCCCTGTACCATTTCCACATCCACTGACTGCCTCCTGTATCCTGTGCACATGTTCCGACCCCCTCTTGTACCATGTCTGTAGCCTCTAGCCACCTCCTGTGTCCTGTCTGCAATCTCTGACTATCTCTTGTCTTTTAACGTGTCTGCAGTCTCTTAGGGGGAGTCTGGAGAGGAATCAAGAGTGAGAGCACCGCCAGGATTGGGATTACGCGAGGAGTCAGATGTGTATGGACTGTGGAGAAGAGACTATAGAATAAAAAGCAGAATCACCAACCTGGAGCCGTCTAACTGAGCCCTGCACGCTGCACTGGAGAGGAGGTCAGTGACAAGAGGGCATTGATATAAAGGTTTCCCATCATCTCAGTAACACCCCCCCCCCCAGTGTATTCACTCTGCGGAAGGTGGTCTCTGGTCACCAGAGTTCACCCCCCCCCCCCCCCCTACATAACATTTCTCGGCATTCCCCTTTACATCAGAGTCTGCAGGATTCTTCCCCAAGGCAAAGGAAAATGCTATAGAGCATGATCTAAGGAGGAACTCTGATGTAAGGGGTGCTCTGGTCACCAGAGACCACCTTATATCAGAGTCCACTGCATTCCCATTTACATCAGAGTTCCCACTTACATCAGGGTCTGCAGCATTGACCTTTGCATCAGGGTTCGCAGAGTTCCCCCTGTTAGATTAGAAGGGATGGAGGCCAAGAGACATGTCCAGAGTACACAGAGGATGCATGGGATAGATTAGAAGGGATGGAGACTCAGGGACATGTCCAGAGTACAGAGAGGATACATGGGATAGATTAGAAGGGATGAAGGCCCAGAGACATGTCCAGAGAACACAGAGGATACATGGGATAGATTAGAAGGGGTGAAGGCTCAGAGACATGTCCAGAGAACACAGAGGATACATGGGATAGATTAGAAGGGATGGAGGCCCAGAGACATGTCCAGAGTACACAGATGATGCATGGGATAGATTAGAAGGGATGGAGACCCAGGGACATGTCCAGAGTACACAGAGGATACATGGGATAGATTAGAAGGGATGAAGGCCCAGAGACATGTCCAGAGAACACAGAGGATACATGGGATAGATTAGAAGGGATGAAGGCCCAGAGACATGTCCAGAGAACACAGAGGATACATGGGATAGATTAGAAGGGATGGAGGCCCAGAGACATGTCCAGAGTACACAGAGGATACATGAGATAGATTAGAAGGGATGGAGGCCCAGAGACATGTCTAGAGTACACAGAGGATACATGGGATAGATTAGAAGGGATGGAGGCCCAGAGACATGTCCAGAGTACACAGAGGATACATGGGATAGATTAGAAGGGATGAAGGCCCAGAGACATGTCCAGAGAACACAGAGGATACATGGGATAGATTAGAAGGGATGGAGACCCAGGGACATGTCCAGAGTACACAGAGGATACATGGGATAGATTAGAAGGGATGAAGGCCCAGAGACATGTCCAGAGTAGGGATGAGCTTTGTGTTCGAGTTGAACATCGGCTGTTCGCCCGTTCTGCGAATTCCGAACGTTATGGGCCGTTCGCACCAAACTCGTGTGGCGCTCACGGCCCACAATGCACTGTGATGGCGCAGTGCATTGCTGGCTCATGATTGGCCAAGCATGCACTGTGACCCCACATGCTTGGCCAATCACAGCGCTGGCAGCGAGGAGAGCCATGAATGGCCACAGGCAGGATGCCTGTGGCCAATCATAGCTCAGGCTGTGTAGTACACGCCCCACACTATATAAGGCCGCCAGCGCGGCAGCCTTGTGTAGTGTGTTGGCATCTGTAGCAGTTAGTGGGTGTTCTGTGTACCTTCAACACAGTATACACCGATCGTTATCGGCCGATTTTACGTTCTTGCTCTTCTGTAGTGGTTGTTGTCTGCGTGCCCTGACCGCAGTATACAATGCTATATTCCCATGAATCCTCTGTGTACTCTGGACATGTCTCTGGGCCTCCATCCCTTCTAATCTATCCCATGTATCCTCTGTGTTCTCTGGACATGTCTCTGGGCCTTCATCCCTTCTAATCTATCCCATGTATCCTCTGTGTTCTCTGGACATGTCTCTGGGCCTTCATCCCTTCTAATCTATCCCATGTATCCTCTGTGTACTCTGGACATGTCCCTGAGTCTCCATCCCTTCTAATCTATCCCATGCATCCTCTGTGTACTCTGGACATGTCTCTTGGCCTCCATCCCTTCTAATCTAACAGGGGGAACTCTGCGAACCCTGATGCAAAGGTCAATGCGGCAGACCCTGATGTAAGTGGGAACTCTGATGTAAATGGGAATGCAGTGGACTCTGATATAAGGTGGTCTCTGGTGACCAGAGCACCCCTTACATCAGAGTTCCTCCTTAGATCATGCTCTATAGCATTTTCCTTTGCCTTGGGGAAGAATCCTGCAGACTCTGATGTAAAGGGGAATGCCGAGAAATGTTATGTAGGGGGGGGGGGGAAACTCTGGTGACCAGAGACCACCTTCCGCAGAGTGAATACACTGGGGGGGGGGGGTGTTACTGAGATGATGGGAAACCTTTATATCAATGCCCTCTTGTCACTGACCTCCTCTCCAGTGCAGCGTGCAGGGCTCAGTTAGACGGCTCCAGGTTGGTGGTTCTGGTTTTTATTCTATAGTCTCTTCTCCACAGTCCATACACATCTGACTCCTCGCGTAATCCCAATCCTGGCGGTGCTCTCACTCTTGATTCCTCTCCAGACTCCCCCTAAGAGACTGCAGACACGTTAAAAGACAAGAGATAATCAGAGATTGCAGACAGGACACAGGAGGTGGCTAGAGGCTACAGACATGGTACAAGAGGGGGTCGGAACATGTGCACAGGATACAGGAGGCAGTCAGTGGATGTGGAAATGGTACAGGGGGTGGTCAGAGTATGCAGACATGTAGGGGGAGCAAACAGAGGGGTTCCCTGTGTAAGTTTTGGACACAGAGGGATCAGTCATGTAGGGGGATCACACAGTGGGGTGAAGTCCTTATAAGAGCTGTCACAGGAGGGCCCTCACACAGGACACATGGCTGGCAGGGCAGTGAGGTTGGCGCACACAGGGTGATCAGGTTCCTGTTCTTAGGGGAGGTGGGGTCCTGATCCCCAGGGCAGATGGGGTCCCTAGGTGAGATGAAGTCCCCATTCCCAGGGGAGATGGAGTTCCTGTCCCCAGGAGAGAGGGGGTCTCTGTCTTGGGGGGAGGGGGTCCTCAGTGGGGGGGAGGGGTTCCCTCTCCTGGGGGGGGTTGGAAGGGGGTCCCTGTTCTGGGGAAAGATGGAGTGGGATATGGGATGGTCTCACTTACCATGACATGCAGGTCCCTCATTTATGCCCTTCTGGGCTCCCTCCAGCAGCACAGATGGGTGATCAGCATATCCCCAGGGAGCACAGCTACGGCTTGACAATCTGGCAGCAATTGATGGGTACAGTGGCTGTGTTTGATAGCACAGTGGCGGCAATTTATGGGCACAGTGGTTGCGTTTAAAGGGCACAGTGAGCCAGGGTTTGCTGGGCAAGGTGAGGCGGTGTTCGCTGGGCACAGCGGGGTGTTTGCTGGGCACAGTGAGGCGGCGATTTCTAGTCACAGTGAGGTGGTGTTTGCCGCATTGTGCCCCAAGCGCACACACTGTCCCCAAACGCAGGCATTGTGCCCCAAACGCACACACTGTCCCCAAACACAGGCATTGTGCCCCAAACGCACACTCTGTCCCCAAACACAGGCATTGTGCCCCAAACGCAGACATTGTGCCCATATTCTGCTGATTTAATAAATACACTGCATATTCTGATTAACCACTTGAGACCTGCGCTATAGCCGAATGACGGCTACAGCGTGGATCTCCTTTTCCGGGACGACGTCAATAGATGTAGTCCCGTGCACGAGCGGCCTGCGCGCCCCCTGAGGGGCGCGTGCGGCGCGCTCTGTGATCGGCGAGTCTATGAGACTCGCCTGATCACCGATCCGTGCAAGAGGTCGATCCCGACCCCTTATAACGTGATCAGCTGTCAGCCAATGACAGCTGATCATGTGATATAACGGAGCCGGTAATCAGCTATTATTCCTCCTCGCGCTGATAGCGCGAGGAGAAAAAAAAAAGCCGATCACCGGCGGCCGTGATTGGGACATCAGTCCCGATCACGGCCAGCCCCGCTAGTGCCCACCTGCCAGTGCCACATTAATAAAAAGTAAGTGCCCCCCGTCAGTGCCACCCAGCAGTGCCCACAGTGCCACCCAGCAGTGCCCACAATCTGCCTCAACAAAGGTGCTGCACCCCAGTGCCACATATCCGTGCCCATCAGTGTCATCTACCAGTGCCCAGCAGTGCCGCCCATCAGTGCCCAGCAGTGCCACCTATCAGAGCCACCTATCAGTGCCACCTATCAGTGCCCATCAGTCCCATCTATCAGTGGTACCTATCAGTGCCTATCAGTGCCCATCCGTGCCACCCATCTGTGCCACCCATCCATGCCATCTTATCTGTGCCCATCTTTGCCCATCAGTGCAGCCTTATCTGTGCCCATCAGTGCCGCCTTATCTGTGCCTATTAGTGCCGCCTTAACTATGCCTATCAGTGCAGCCTAAAAAAAAAAAAAAAAACTCTGAGCTGTAATTAAATACCACCAAAAGAAAGCTCTATTTGTGGGAAAAAAATTATAAAAATTGTATTTGGGTACAGTGTTGTATGACCGCGCAATTGTCATTCAAAGTGCATCAGCGCTGAAAGCTGAAAATTGGTCTGGGACTGAGGGGGGTTTAAGTGCCCAGTAAGCAAGTGGTTAAAAAAATACTATACATATTGGTGCTGCCGATGATATAAATAAAGCCATCGCCCGCCCGAGTCTATCAATTTTCATCACCAATAAGAATGTGCTTGAGTGCATAAATTTTCTGATCAGTAAACAATGATCCCGCGCATGCGCGATTGCTGTTAATAGCAGCTGAAGCCATAATTTTTCTTCACCATAAGCTCCGCCCACTTAAGTGTATAATTTTTAACCACCACTTAAGATTCAGGGGCATGTTAGTGGGTAAAGGCCCGCCGTCAGCTGTTACAGTGACGCAGCCGCACCGGAAGTGACGGGGTGAGGAATTTTTATAAGTCTCAGGAAATTTTACCACACCTGGAGATCATGTGACAAGCCCCCTACAGGTCACAGGGTGGGGCATGACGAGTGCTTATTCTGAGGAACAGTGCGCACTGTCTAATAAAGCGTCACTATATGTCTGTGGAACTACGAGCCCCAGTGTGCACTGCCTACAAAAATGAGTATGTTTGTGGAACTACAACGTTCTCTATGCACTGTGTAATAAAGTGTTATAAATGTCTTTGGAACTACAAGTCCCAGTATGCAGTGCCTAATAAAGTATTATAAATGGAACATACTGAAAGGATTGTCCATAGACTTTAACAGGGAGTTGGATTTCCCATAGAGAATAACAGAAAAAAATGGAATGCCCATAAAGAATAATGGAAACAAAATATTTAAATTAATGACAATCTTTAGACATATCAAATAAATCTTTAGCAAACCTACGTTTAAATATCAGTGGCGTGGTCCCTGGAACTACAACACTCACTATGCATCGTCTAATAAAGTATAACGAATGTCTCTGGAACTACCACGCTCATTATGCACCATCTAATAAAGTATTATAAATGTCTCTGGAACTACAACGCTCACTATGCACTAATAAAGTATTATAAATGCCTCTGGAACTACAACGCTCACTATGCACCATCTAATAAAGTATTATAAATGTCTCTGGAACTACAACGCTCACTATGCACCATCTAATAAAGTATTATAAATGCCTCTGGAACTACAACGCTCACTATGCACCATCTAATAAAGTATTATAAATGTCTCTGGAACTACAACGCTCACTATGCACCATCTAATAAAGTATTATAAATGTCTCTGGAAATACAACGCTCACTATGCACCATCTAATAAAGTATTATAAATGTCTCTGGAACTACAATGCTCACTATGCACCGTCTAATAAAGTATTAGGAATGCCTCTGGAACTACAACAGTCACTATGCACCATCTAATAAAGTATTATGAATGTCTCTGGAACTACAACGCTCACTATGCATGTCTGCCAACTTTTTGAAATGAGAATGAGGGGCACCTATCAGCAAAAGAATGCAAGCAAAAGACACGATTCAGGGGCATGTTAGTGGGGTGGGCGGGGCTGCTGCTGATGTCCTAAGCATCTGTTCAGCTCCGCCCGCCCACCCGCAAGTCTCTGTGTATAATTTTTAACCACCGCTGAAATAAAGGTCTTGCGCATGCGCCGTTAATATCACGGACTTGGCGCATGCGCAGTAAAGGCCCGCCATCAGCTGTACAGTGACGGAGCCGCACCGGAAGTGACGGGGTAAGGAATTTTTATGAGTCGCAGGAAATTTTACCACACCGGGACCTCCGAGGCGGACAGAAAGGAAGTGGTAGGAGTCACCATTAACGATGTGGGCACAACTCTAGCTTGTGAGCAATCTTGTTGACGTTACTTCAATATGATATTGTGAGTGTACATCCTGAAGGGGATTTGTTTTAATGTGAAGTGAATATTAAAGCCAATTATTTTAAATTGAATTACACAATGTCCATTTCTTCCTGTTTTTGCTTGACCCTATCTGGGTTTGGAGTGATCCTATACTATTAATAGGAGGAGTGGATTGTGATGTAATGCAGAGAGCTTGACACGCAAGGATAAAGGTTACAATCTGTTTGGAGCGATCATATATTACTAAAAGAGGAGTGGATTGCTGTCCAGTACAGAGAGTATATGCAAAGATTAAAGCTACTTTCAGGCTTTGATATAATGGGGGCTCTATACACACCCCCCCTTTTCCTGCAGTGGTGTTGAGCACATGTGGAGGTGTCTTCTTTCGGTGACAGCTTTCTTCCAGAAGTTTAAAGCGGGGCTACAACCTAAAGTGGAACTTCCGCTCATTGGAACCCTCCCCCCCTCCGGCACCACAATTGGCACCTTTCAGGGGGGAGGGGGGTGCAGATACCTGTACAGTACAGGTATTTGCACCCACTTCCGACATAAATATCCACAGAATCTGCGGATATTTACACCACTTCCTGCGGGTCCCCCGCTGTCTGTTGGGAAACACACGGATCCCAGGGACAGCGAGGACCATCCTTATTAGGCAGCACGATTTGTGCATGCTCAAAAGGGAACCAGGAAGTGAAGCGGCAAGGCTCCACTTCCTGATTCCCATACCCAAGATGGCGGCAGCAGCACCCGAGAGACGATCGAGAGATCGGCTTCGGGTGCCGACATCGTGGGAGCGCTGGGCGGGTAAGTGTCCTTATTTTAAAAGTCAGCAGCTGCAGTATTTGTAGCCGCTGACTTTTAAAAAAAAGAAAACGGCCGAACTCCCGCTTTAATATTTGGACTTATTTGATCATTATTCATTTACATTATACATGAAATCTGATTTAATGTGATCAGTAGAAACATTTATGATACATAAGTGTGTGCGCTGCTTTAGTGCCCGTTCACACTACCGCGACTTGGGACGCGACTTGTCAGACCGCAAGTCGCCCCAAGTCGCTTGACATTAGTAATTCCATTAAAGTGAATGAGAGCCGTCTTAATGACCGCTACTCAAGTCGGAGCGACTTCCAAAAAGGTTCCTGTACTACTTCAAGGCGACTTATAGGCGACTTGTACCCATAGATTTCAATACAAGTCGCCTACAAGTCGGATCACTGTCTGTAACCAAGCGACTTAACAGGAAGAAGAACACAATGGCATCCCTCCCCCTTCCCATACACTGATCACTTCCTGTGTGAAGTGTGGGTAGGTGAAGTGAAGAAGAAAAGAAGTGATTTAAAGAAGATTGAAAGAAGATAACATGTCATCCCGAGGCCGCAGAGAAGTGCAGCACAGGGAGCCAGTAGATAATGAATCCCTCATCAGACATGTGAGGCAGCGACCCTGCATATATAACAAGCAAGATCCCGACTACAAGGATCAATCCAAGAGGGATAGTGCTTGGTTGGAAATATGTAGACTGACTTTCGAAGATTGGGAAACAATGCTGCCGACCGATCGTAGTGACAAATGTAAGTTTAACCTTTTTATTAAATTCATGGTGTTATTACTTGCCACGTCACCTGCCACGTCACTTGCCACGTCACCTGCCACGTCACCTGCCACGTCACTTGCCACGTCACCTGCCACGTCACCTGCCACGTCACCTGCCACGTCACTTGCCACGTCACCTGCCACGTCACTTGCCACGTCACCTGCCACGTCACTTGCCACGTCACCTGCCACGTCACTTGCCACGTCACCTGCCACGTCACCTGCCACGTCCCCTGCCACGTCACTTGCCACGTCACCTGCCACGTCACCTGCCACGTCACCTGCCACGTCACCTGCCACGTCACCTGCCACGTCACTTGCCACGTCACCTGCCACGTCACCTGCCACGTCACCTGCCACGTCACTTGCCACATCACCTGCCACGTCACCTGCCACGTCACTTGCCACGTCACCTGCCACGTCACCTGCCACGTCACCTGCCACGTCACCTGCCACGTCACTTGCCACGTCACCTGCCACGTCACCTGCCACGTCACTTGCCACATCACCTGCCACGTCACCTGCCACGTCACCTGCCACGTCACTTGCCACGTCACCTGCCACGTCACTTGCCACGTCACCTGCCACGTCACCTGCCACGTCACCTGCCACGTCACCTGCCACGTCACTTGCCACGTCACTTGCCACGTCACCTGCCACGTCACTTGCCACGTCACCTGCCACGTCACTTGCCACGTCACCTGCCACGTCACCTGCCACGTCACTTTTGTGTATTCTTTCACTGATGCTAACTGCTAGTGTTAATAAATGTTAATAATGAATGATCGTGAATGAATGATTCTTTTATTATTACATTATAGAAAAAAAAATAACCAACATATCATTTTTATTACATGAAATAAAGATTACATAGCAGGAAAACATTATAACCGTAATAACACATTAGCAAATTCTAGATGCAAAGCAGTGAGCAATGCAGTTAGGAAATGGCATCCAATTGCCATTCTAAGTCACCGGCCGGTGAAATAAAGTATGATGCAAACTTTTCACGAACAGTGGCACCATCGCAGGATCCCCTTGCAGCAGTGATATGTGCACTTTCCAAGTCATGCATAAGGGAATCCTCAAAACGGTACCCGTCACGTACCCGTACAAAATTGTGCAGCACGCAAGCTGCTTTGACAGCAGTAATTGCATTTTCAATGTTTAATGCGATAGGCGTATGTAACAAACGCCATTTATTGGCAAGAATTCCAAACGTGCACTCAACCATCCTTCTTGCCCTTGTCAGCCGGTAATTAAAGACTTTCTTGGGGGTTGTCAGATTTCTATTGGAGTAAGGCCTCATTAGGTGTTGCGACAATGCAAAAGCCTCATCTGCGACAAACACATAGGGTATTGGGGGTTCAGTTGTGCCCGGAAGAGGACAGTTCTCAGGAATATCTAGCTGATTAGATCGTAGCCTTTCACCAAATGAGGAATTTGCAAAAATACGCGAATCGCAGCTACTTCCGTAGGATCCTATATCGATATAGGTGAAGCAGTAGTTTGCATCGACAACAGCAAGAAGTACAAAAGAACAATATTTTTTGTAATTGTAGAACATACTTCCACTACCAACAGGCTTAACGACACGCACATGCTTCCCATCTATAGCTCCAAGGCAATTTGGGAAATTGCACCGTCGCCAAAATATTTCTGCTATATCACGCCAATTATCTTGTGTAGGCCGTTTCATAACCATGCTGTTAAGCACATCCCATATGACTTGGCAGGTGTCTTGGATAATGTAGCTGATCGTTGATCTGCCCAACATGAACTCATAATGTAGACTAACTAGGGAATGGTATCTGAAAGACAAAAGACATAAACCATTTTATGTTCCTATTTATGTTTTGCAGTATCAATATTACAAATCCGTTGGAAGGGTTTGCGCGACTGTTTTTCTCGCTACGTTCGCAAATTGAATGAGGCCAGGAGTGGGTCTGGAGGAAAGCGTATCGTCCCCTATGTCCACGCAGACGAACTAGAGTTTCTGCGGCCTTTCCTGGAGCTGAGAGAGTAAGATAAAATCTTACATAGTTGTAAAGTGATACTATACAATTCTACTAAGAAGGGGGTAACTGTTCTTTTATATGTTTATTGCAGAACACAATCAAGTTGGGCAGTTGCTGGTGAACGGCAGGATGCAGCACAGGAGGAGGCAGCATCTCAAGAAGTGGAAGGCTCGTTGTCGCTTTCCCTGGATCATCCTTTGCTGCTGGAACAACAGCAAGGTGAAGAAGCGGACCGCAACCAGGGAGAGGCTTCCACTAGTCAGCAGCCGGCTGAGCCTATCCGACTCCGTCAACAACGAAGTAGACCAGCAAGGGGCAGTAACTCACAAAACATAGAGCGATTTTCCGAACTGGTTGATCGTATGAACCAGAAATTGGACGAGCTGCATTCGGAAGACCATGGTTTTGGACTCATGGTCGCCGAAATGCTAAAAAGAGTACCGCCGGAGAGGAAAAATGACGTAAAGAAGTCAGTGATGGATCTCATAGAAGCGAGCATTACAAATGATCCTATTCCATCCGCTTCCATGTTTGGACCACCACCACCATCCGGACCCTACTACACATACTCAACCCCACCACCACCCAGAACCCATCCCTACTATCCCCCTCACTTCCGTCCCTACTCCAATGAGTATGGACATGCCCTTAATCCTGCCCATCCACCTATACCCTATCCCTCTCCATCCCCACTGACATCAGCAACTTCAGCTAATGTTACACCAACACCATCCCCAAGGCCTTCCACCAGCTCCTCACCATATGAGCCAGTGTACCATAACCTGTAAGATTTTAAAAATAAACATATGTTCTGTTTTGTTGATATATGGTTATATATTGTTCTAATAATTAAAGTTTTTTTCAAAAAAAAAGGATGTTGGTGTGATAAATTTTGCAATATTTCTTCAACAATATTTTTATTTGGAAGAATTACGTACCTAGGTGGATGCAACATCGCAGCAATGATGCAACTGTCCACTGCTGTTTCTTCACACAGAACTGAGTCAACATACATCGTCTATGTCTCTGTTCTGTCCTCTCCCCAAGATGGGAGGTGCTGTCTCTCAGCTGCTCTGCTCCCCCACGCTCAATGTGGAGGGGTGGATAGCAGCTTGCTGAGAGGCTGCCACTGTCATCAGTCCAGCCAGCTGCTGGCAAATGAAGGATGATGCGCTGTCTCAACTAATCTTCGTGATATCTGCACAAAGTGGACTTCTGTTCACTCTGCACTGAAAAGGGGCACAGGATTGCAAAATAATTGCACTCATATGACCCGTAGGAGAAGCCAAGACAAATGAGCTCAGGCTAGATTGTTGCACATATAATAACAATGTGATAATGGTAATGTGCATCAAAAAAATAGATAGTTTACCTGAGCGTAATAATCAATCTTTCAGTAGGTGAGATGCTCCTCCTATATGAGGTGTTCTGTCGCTCCAGATGGTTGTAAACTAGACGAAGCAATTCATCAAAACTGTAAAATGGATAAAAAATGTAATTTGATATATTCTACATGAGAAATATCTGACATTTGTAGCTACACTATTACCGATGTAATAACATATGCAAATCTGATGCCTCTAGGACCCCTTTCACACTGGGCTGGTGCGGCCGTCGGCGGTAAAAGGCTGCTATTTTTAGCTGCGTTTTACCGTCGTTTTAGCGGTGGTCTGGGGGCACTTGCGGGGTGGTTTTAACACCCACTAGCGCCCGAAAAAGGGTAGTGCCGATGCAGAGGCGCTTTGCCAGCGGTTGTGCGGCCCTGTCCCATTGATTTTGATGGGTAGGAGTGGTTAGGAGTGGTGAATACACCGCTCCTTCACTGCTCCAAAGATGCGGCTAGCAGGACTTTTTTCACCTTCCAGCCAGCCAGCGCACCGCTTTAATGTGATACATGCAAGCTTGCCGATCACCCCAGTTGATGTTTAGCATAGGTAGATGACAAACAATTCTGCTGAATATCAATCTTCGCCATTTTATTCTCTACGTTAAATGCTACAAAATATATCTTTCAAAAAATAAAAAATAAATGGGACAAAATAGTCTATTAGCATATGTACTTGCCTTGCAATTGACATCCGGGTATAGTTGTGAAACTTGTCCTCAAAAACACGCAAATTTTCATAGATGGCCCAAAATTGGCCTCTACTGTCTCTACTTGCAATAATTGGATGGATCCAGTAGCGGCGTCGTCTTCTCATCCTCATCCTTCGCTTCCTCTCTTCCTCCTCTTCCATTAACACTGCCACACCAGCAGTTACTACAGCTCTCATCAAATAAGGCAATGACAACATTGTGGTGACAGGACAAGACACACGACAGGAAGCAGGAAGCGACAGGAACAACAATGATGTCACAAGAGCTGAGTAGCGCTGATTGGCCATAGGCAAAGTCGCCTGTGCTTGAGGCGACTTGTAAGTCACGCTAAGTCGCGTCGAAGTCGCGCTAAGTCGCGTCGAAGTCACGTCGAAAGTCGCGTCAAAGTCGCGTCGATAAGTCGCGCGCAAGTCGTGTCGCGGTAGTGTGAACGGGCCCTTAGTCTTTCAAGGACTTCTGTTATTGTTTCTTTTTAAGTAGAACTGCGGTTCTTTTTAGGCAGCTGACGTGATCATTCGTTCGGTATTTTCTATTTAAGTATGTTTTATTTAATTGATTTTACATATGTGAATGGTATTGTTATATACAAACATATACAAACATTTATATTTATGCAAAATTTCTTCTGGCCACTAACCCACTGGCGCTTGTGTGTTATGAATTGGGCCTATTTTTGACACATTTTAATATCAAATTAGTGCCCTAAATAAATACACATTTTTAGTTGAAGTGTTATAGGCAACAAGAAAAAATGCTAACCTATGTTTGAAAAAAAACAAAAGGAAAAAGTCTTTAGCATTAAAACAAGTCCAGCAGAACATGACTATCTACTACGGTATATATATCATGATCTGGACGAAGAAGATCCTTCATAGGCATTTTGCATTTAACACTGCAAGTAAGAAAAATAGCCCACAATATCAGAAAATTAATTCACAGAGGTTGAAAATTTCATCTCCCCCCCATGTGAATGAGTAAGGGGTACATTTTTGACATGGGGTTCCCCTTAAAATCCATACTAGGCTCTGATTGGGCAAAGCTAAACCTAAATCTAAAAATAACCCAGAAAAAAAATTTTTTTTAGCCCTCTAATCCCAGGAGCAAAAAATGTACCATATATACTCGAGTATAACCCGAGTTTTCAGGCCATTTTTTAGACTGACCCCCCCCCCCCCCTTCGCTTCTACTCGAGTGAGGGCAGGAATACTGGACATTAGGCTGCTTTTAACTGTGGCTGCAGTGCGTCCCTCCCTTACACAGTGGGAAACTGCTGTGTCTTGGAGCTGACTCTGAAACTTTTGGCCGTGCTGTGACAAAAGTCCCGCCCTCCTTCTAGACCATCTTGTGTGATAGACAGAACACTGTGTCTATCGCACAAGCTGGTCTAGGAGGACCAGCCAAACGTTTCACACTGAGCTCCGAGACACAGCGGGAGATGCTTGCTTCCCTAATGAGGCCCAATGCTGCCTCCTCCGTCCTCGTCTCCTTCCTGGGCCTTTTGGTTGTAAGGTAGAGGGGAGGCATCTGGGATTGGGTGAGGCTCCTACTGGGCCCACTCACCTCCTGGCTGCCACTGGGCGCGCCCTCCTCCTGGCTGCCACTGGGCATGGCCTCCTCCTGGCTGCCTCTAGGCACGCCTCCTTCTGGTTGCCACTTTCCAGACACTATGTATTAAAAAGGGACATGCTCATGACTTGCAAATTGAATGTTAATAAAGAGAAAAGACTATCATTCTGACCCCAGCATTTTTATTTCTGTCCCAACATTTTTTGGCCCTTACTGTCTATTGATATGTATACATCAGTTTTTTTTAACTCATTAATTTGGTAGCAATTGTAAAATCTAGCTAACATCATTAATATTAGGACAATAAATATGTCTAAAAATAATATACCTGGCTCCAGCTGGACACATCAACTTCTTACACGATGGAAGGCCCAGGTTGTTCCTCCTCAGCCTCTGCTGGGGTTGAGGGAAGGGTGGAGGGAAGGCTACAGGGAAGGGTAGAAAGAGATTCCCTGCCTTCAGTCTGGTCATCCAGAAACTGTAGTTTGTTGAAGTACCACAGCCTGGGGACATACACTTGTGCTGCTGATGCTCCTGATCAGAGTGATTTCTGGATCTTATTATGCTCCTTCTTATACATGTTCCTCAAGATCCCAATTTTCTTTTCCAAGAACATGATGGTTGCATCGGGGACCTGAATCTTCACAAATTCCAGAAGTTTCTCCAGCGTTGACCTCCTAGCTTGTTTATTATAATATAAGCTGTGTTTCACCTCCCACAAATTCCTCATCTCCCTGTACTTGTCAATGAAACTCTGGGTCCTTAAAGTGATTCATATTTTCTGTAAGACAATACACAATACACAAGACAAAAACACTAATGTCAGCCTAAACTTTCATAATCGTATCCCATTATAGGCCTTAATCTTGAAGCATTATAGGCCACTGATGTACCAAAGTTAAGATTATAGCTTCGTTAGAATGTTCGTCTTCCTTCTTCAGCACACCGTGCGTACGTACGACCACGCATGTTACTTTATATACACTGCACATGCATCACCCGTCCCTGGCGTTCTTTCTCGTCAATTCCCTGCCCCTTCTCTTCAGTACGCAGTAGAAGCGACATGGCGGAGACACAGCAAGTGTGTGATAATTGGAGTAATGAGGAGGAGGAAAGCCTGGAAGCCGAAATGTCCCGATCCCGGAGGAGACAATTTAAGGCTACAAATATGGCCTTTCTTGAAATGGTGGAGATGGTGGACATCTTGAGGAGGAATGACTATGATGGCAAGAATGGACTGTACACCAACCCCAATGAGAGAAAGGCCAAAATTATGACAAAAGTTGTGAAGAGTCTACACACAAATTTTGGGGTACGATGATCCAAAGCGCAAATAAGGAAACGCTGGTCAGGCCTGAAAATGAGGGACCTGGATCAGTATAGAAGGATCAGGAAAGTGCTTAGAAAAAGTAAGTAGTTGTTGTGTGTTCCAATTCTTTATTATTACTTGCATGTGATTTTCTTTACTGTAGGGCATTTTAAAATGGCAAGTTTCAGGTTAGTGGGCACAGTAATCGGTTGTAGTAAACATTGATCGCTCATTAAATACGATGTTTTGGGCAGATACAGGTTAAATACATTTGGTCATGCCTAAATATCTGTGTGCTAAAGTATACCTTTTGTTTCATTCTCATTGGGGACCAAAGACTTGGAGGACACCACTCAACAGAATACACTAGGAACCCCCCACCTGACAAAAACAACACCTCCCCCAAGGATCTGGAGGAAGGAGAGGTGGAGGAAGTGGGTGAACTTGTCACCACAACAGGTGAGTGTCTGACAACCCAGCTTCAGGTAATATATGTATGCCTGCATATTTATAATACATGTTTTTCCCAAAATGTTTAGGTGATTTGTAGTGATGGCCAAACAGTTCGCCCGGCGAATTTCGGCTGTTCGCGGTCCGCCAATTCGGCGGACTATTGGCGCCGTTCGCCGGGCGGACTTCCGTGTTTTTACTGTGTAAAGGAACTTTGACCTGATGACACATCCATCATGGGGTACAGGACAGCCAATTGAGACATGACAGCACATGGACACTTGGACATTCCCCCTAACCTATAAATACACCCGATCCGGCGGCCATTTTACATTCTTTCTTCTGTCACTATAGGGAAAGGTTGCTGTTTGGAGCAGGGAGAGATAAACCACTAGCTATTTGGTACACAAAAGTTCTTTTCAGGACTGGTATAGGTGTTAGGTTTATATAGGTTTGCTGTGCTACTGATTCTTGCAGCAGCCTGAGTGTCTTTTGTCAGTTTAGAGAAAGGGACAGAGCGCTGTGTCTGCTGCTATTTTAGGGACAGCCAGATTAGTCATCATCATCATCATCATCATCATTAGCTGTTACTATCAGGTCCACAAAAGTTCTATTCGAGTGACCAGTAATTGTTCCAGTCACCTCTGTTTTGCCAGTTTGTATAGAGACAGGAAGGAAGCAGTGTGTCAGGCAGTGAGGGTCAGTTTAAAGAGTTACTGTTACTATTAGTTCCACAAAGGTTCTTTTCAGGACTGGTATCAGTGGTACGGTAATAGGCTTGTACACGTATAATATTCTTTCTTCCAAATATAGAAAGAATATTATACTTGACTGCTGCCCTTCTGCTGCAGTCTGCTAATCATTCACAACTCACTTGTTCCACAAAGCTCTTTATCAGGACTGGTAACTTGGTCTGTCTAGGGTGCTACAGTACATAGGGTTGAGTGAGGTACATTCTGCCATTCTGTAAGGACTGGTATCGGTCCACAATAGATAGGGTTGACGTGCACCACTGCTGACCGCTGCCCTATACTGCAGCAGTCCTTCATTGGTATAGGGACTGACGTACAGTTTGCTATTCAGTCACACACAACCTACTTGGTCCACAAAGGTCCTTATAAGGACTGGTAACTTGGTGAAGGGTGCTACAGTACATAGGGTTGAGTGAGGTACAGTCTGCCGTTCTGTAAGGACTGGTATCGGTCCACAATAGATAGAGTTGACGTGCACCACTTCTGACCGCTGCCCTATACTGCAGCAGTCCTTCATTGGTATAGGGACTGACGTACAGTCTGCTATTCAGTCACACACAACCTACTTGGTCCACAAAGGTCCTTATAAGGACTGGTAACTTGGTGAAGGGTGCTACAGTACATAGGGTTGAGTGAGGTACAGTCTGCCGTTCTGTAAGGACTGGTATCGGTCCACAATAGATAGGGTTGACGTGCACCACTGCTGACCGCTGCCCTATACTGCAGCAGTCCTTCATTGGTATAGGGACTGACGTACAGTCTGCTATTCAGTCACACACAACCTACTTGGTCCACAAAGGTCCTTATAAGGACTGGTAACTTGGTGAAAGGTGCTACAGTACATAGGGTTGAGTGAGGTACAGTCTGCCGTTCTGTAAGGACTGGTATCGGTCCACAATAGATAGAGTTGACGCGCACCACTGCTGACCGCTGCCCTATACTGCAGCAGTCCTTCATTGGTATAGGGACTGACGTACAGTCTGCTATTCAGTCACACACAACCTACTTGGTCCACAAAGGTCCTTATAAGGACTGGTAACTTGGTGAAGGGTGCTACAGTACATAGGGTTGAGTGAGGTACAGTCTGCCGTTCTGTAAGGACTGGTATCGGTCCACAATAGATAGGGTTGACGTGCACCACTGCTGACCGCTGCCCTATACTGCAGCAGTCCTTCATCGGTATAGGGACTAAGAGTTTTGTCACAGGGTGATTTAAAAAATGACAGGCAGAGGAAGAGGCAGGCCCTTCCGCAGGGGTGGTAGGGGTAGGGCAGGAGCAACAGCCTTGAGCCAAAGTGGGAAGTTGCAAAAGGTGCGTTCAATTACTTTAAAGGATGCACCAGACTTGGTTGAGTGGCTCACTCAGCCTTACTCTTCTGCACCCTCCTCATCCTCTCGATCTGCACCCTCTTCTTCACTCTCTGCTATGTGCACCCCCGAAGACACTACCACCAACAACACCACCACCACCACCACCACATACCTTCCGCTTGAGTCACAGGAATTATTTTCCGATCCATATCAAGAGGACATTTCTGATGCGCAGCCACTCTTGGTATTGGATCAGGAAGAGGAGGTAGCAACAACCGCTACTCAGCAGTCTGACGACAGTACCCAGATCAGCCCAAGGAGGAGGTTGGTCCCGGGTGTTGCTGCCTACTCCGAGATCTCTACTTATAGCGGTGGGGAAGGTGACGTTGATGATGACGTGTCTAGTGATGTCACGTGGGTGCCCACAAGAGAGGAAGAGGAGGGGAGTTCAGAGGGAGATATGGACCAGCAGATAGGGAGGAGAAGCAGGACTAACTTACATTGCACAGGAGGGACAAAGCAGACTGCAAATGTATCAGGAGCGAGTCATCGACCATGTACGGTCACATCTGGCGCTCCCAGGACACCGGCACATGGCTCCGCAGTGTGGGCTTTTTTTAACGTGTCCGCTGCTGACAATAGCGTTGCCATCTGCAATCTTTGTAGTCAACGCATTAGTCGCGGTAAGCCCAACACTCACCTAGGGACGACCGCCTTAAGAAGGCACATGGGCAGCCATCACCGAGCCGAGTGGGAGCAACGTAACACACAAAGCCACACTGCAGGCTCTCACCGTCCAGCCTCGTCTTCTACTTCTCCTTCTCCTCTCTCCTCACAATTGTCCTCCACTCCACCTTCCATCACGCCAAGCTCACATTTTTCTGCAAAAAGGCAGGCTTCCGTGGGCCTAATGTTTGAGCGTAAAAAAATGATGACGCCGGATAACCCTCTTGCCCAACGATTGACGGCTGGCTTGTCAGAACTCATAGCCCGCCAACTACTGCCATATAAACTGGTGGACTCGGAGGCCTTTTGCAAATTTGTGGCCATTGGAACTCCACAATGGAAGGTCCCAGGAAGGAAGTATTTCTCAGAGAAGGGCATCCCAGAGCTATATGGCCATGTTCAGCGGCAAGTGAATGTATCTCTGGCACACAGTGTCGGTGCCAAGATACATCTGACCACAGACACGTGGTCTAGCAAACACGGGCAGGGAAGGTATATCACTTTTACTGCCCACTGGGTGAACCTTCTGACGGCCGTCAAGCATGTAACCCGTTGCACCCGCGTAGATTTGGTTTTACCGCCACGGATTGCATGCAGGCCTGACTCTTCTTCTCCTCCTCCTCCTACTCCCTCCTCCTCCCTCTCCTCCTCAGCTGCCTCCTCCTTTTCCGCTGCTAGCGTCTCTTCCGCTGCGCCGCCCAAGCTCCCCAGAACCTATTCCACATGCCAGGTGAGACGTTGCCATGCCGTGCTGCGTCTGTTGTGCCTGGAAGCCAAGAGCCACACTGGCCCGGCACTCCTTTCAGCTTTGCGTTCACAGGCAGATCAGTGGCTAACACCGCTCAATTTGACAGTTGGTAAAGTGGTGTGTGACAACGGTGCCAATCTGCTTAGCGCATTGAAACAGGGCAAAATCACGCACATGCCATGCATGGCACACGTCTTAAACTTGGTCGTGCAGCGATTCCTTGTCAAATACCCTGGGGTCCAGGACATGTTGCGGCAGGCAAGGAAAATCTCGGCCCATTTCAGAAGATCTTACACGGCCATGGCTCGCCTTGCTGACATTCAGCGGCGACACCATCTGCCGGTCAGACGTCTTATTTGCGATTGCCCGACGCGATGGAACTCAACCTTCTATATGCTTGATAGGCTGCTCCAGCAGAAACGTGCAGTTAACATCTACCTGTATGAACTCTGCGAAAGAAACAGTTCTGGGGAGCTGGGTTTTTTTTCACCGCGCCAGTGGCTGCTCATGCGCGACGCATGCAGACTTCTGCGGCCATTTGAGGAGATCACCAAACTGGTCAGTCGCAGCCATGGCGCCATCAGTGACATGGTACCTTATGCCTTCTTTATGGAGCGTGCATTGCATCGTGTCATTGATCAAGCTGTGGAGGAGCAGGAGCGGGAAGATGAGGAAGTCGCAATGCTGGATGAATTCCCAGGGGGGGCTACTCTATCTGAGACAAGTCAACAACAGGAGTCTGATGAGGAGTCAGAGGAGGATGGTGCCGGGGCGGATGAGGAGGAGCAAGAAGAGCATGCTTTAAACCTTTCTGGGATCCCTGTTGTGCGTGGATGGGGAGAGGAGAATGAAGAGGACGACATTATCCTGGATGATGAGCAGGAGCCAGGCCACCACACCGCTTCCACTTTAGTGCAAATGGGGGCCTTCATGCTCCAGTGTTTTAATAGGGACCCCCGTATAAAAAGCATAAGGGTCAAGGACCAGTACTGGGTGGCAACATACTTAGACCCCCGGTACAAACACAAAATGGCGGAAATGTTACCGCCGTCGCAGAGGGCTGTCAGAATGCAGCACTTCCAGGCCTTGCTTCGAGAAATGCTGCATTCTGCTTTTGCGAGCGCTGGCAGAGGAGCAATTCACACTCCCAGAGAAGGAGTTGCGGATACCAATCCAACAGCGCCTGCAAGAAGAGGCCGGTTTGAAGATGTGTTGGTGACTTCGGATATGAGGTCATTCTTTCAGCCGACCCATCGACAGGTGTCATCCGGATCCAGCATCAGGGAACGCCTAGACCGTCAGGTGTCCGACTACATCGGGTCAACAGCCGATGTGGACGCTCTGAGGAGTGATGAACCCCTGGACTACTGGGTGGGCAGGCTTGACCTCTGGCCAGAGCTTGCCCAATTTGCAATCGAACTGTTGGCTTGCCCCTCATCCAGTGTCCTGTCCGAAAGTACGTTCAGCGCAGCAGGGGGGATCGTGACCGATAAGCGTACTCGCCTAGCTCACGACAGTGTTAACTACCTCACATTTCTAAAAATGAATGAGGCATGGATCTCGGAGGAATTCAACACATGTGACCAGTAGATCATGTATATGTCTAGAAACATTTTTTTTTAATCAAGCACACAGACCTTCTTTCTTCATTTGGCTCACTTCCTTGTCCAAAAAAAGCACACCGTACTATATGCCCCTACCCTCCTCTTTGAAGAGGTTGAGCGGTGTCATATTTCTACTGGGGCTGCTTATGAGGGGATCACACCATCCCTGTGCTGTGCTGACTTTCTCCTGGGGGTTCTTATTATGAGGGGATCACACCATCCCTGTGCTGTGCTGACTTCCTCCTGGGGGTTCTTATTATGAGGGGATCACACCATCCCTGTGCTGTGCTGACTTCCTCCTGGGGGTTCTTATTATGAGGGGATATTACCATCCCTGTGCTGTGCTAACTTCCTCCTGGGGGTTCTTATTATGAGGGGATCACACCATCCCTGTGCTGTGCTGACTTCCTCTTGGGGCTGCTTACGGTGCTGCTGTCAGTGCTGTACATCACGGTGCTGGTGTGAGTGCTTAATGTCACGCTGCTGCTGTCAGTGCTGTATATCACGGTGCTGATGTCAGTGCTTAATGTCACGCTTCTGATGTCAGTGCTCTCTATCACGCTGATGCTGTCAGTGCTGTATATCACGGTGCTGATGTCAGTGCTTAATGTCACGCTTCTGATGTCAGTGCTCTCTATCACTGTGCTGCTGTCAGTGCTGCATATCACGGTGCTGATGTCAGTGCTTAATGTCACGCTGACTTTCTCCTGGGGGTTCTTATTATGAGGGGATCACACCATCCCTGTGCTGTGCTGACTTCCTCCTGGGGTTCTTATTATGAGGGGATCACACCATCCCTGTCCTGTGCTGATTTACTCCTGGGCCTGCTTATTATGAGGGGATCACACCATCCCTGTCCTGTGCTGACTTACTCCTGGGGGTTCTTATTATGAGGGGATCACAACATCCCTGTGCTGTGCTGACTTTCTCCTGGGGGTTCTTATTATGAGGGGATCACACCATCCCTGTCCTGTGCTTATTTACTCCTGGGCCTGCTTATTATGAGGGGATCACACCATCCCTGTCCTGTGCTGACTTACTCCTGGGGGTTCTTATTATGAGGGGATCACACCATCCCTGTGCTGTGCTGACTTCCTCCTGGGGGTTCTTATTATGAGGGGATCACACCATCCCTGTGCTGTGCTGACTTCCTCCTGGGGGTTCTTATTATGAGGGGATCACACCATCCCTGTGCTGTGCTGACTTCCTCCTGGGGCTGCTTACGGTGCTGCTGTCAGTGCTGTATATCACGGTGCTGCTGTGAGTGCTTAATGTCACGCTGCTGCTGTCAGTGCTGTATATCACGGTGCTGATGTCAGTGCTTAATGTCATGCTTCTGATGTCAGTGCTCTCTATCACGCTGCTGCTGTCAGTGCTGTATATCACGGTGCTGATGTCAGTGCTTAATGTCACGCTTCTGATGTCAGTGCTCTCTATCACGGTGCTGCTGTCAGTGCTGTATATCACGGTGCTGATGTCAGTGCTTAATGTCACGCTTCTGATGTCAGTGCTCTCTATCACGGTGCTGCTGTCAGTGCTGTATATCACGGTGCTGATGTCAGTGCTTAATGTCACGCTTCTGATGTCAGTGCTCTCTATCACGGTGCTGCTGTCAGTGCTGTATATCACCGTGCTGGTGTGAGTGCTTAATGTCACGCTGCTGCTGTCAGTGCTGTATATCACGGTGCTGCTGTCAGTGCTGTATATCACAGTGCTGATGTCAGTGCTTTATGTCACGCTGCTGATGTCAGTGCTCTCTATCACGGTGCTGTTGTCAGATGACTCTATCATGGTGCAGGTGTCATTGCTGTATGTCACGCTGCTGATGTCAGTGCTCTGTATCACGGTGCTGCTGTCAGATGACTCTATCACGGTGCAGGTGTCATTGCTGTATGTCACGCTGCTGGTGATCATCTCCTGCACCCTCTTCTTTGCCTACCCTGGTCACTGACCTTCCGTCTCCTCCATTGCCTTCATGCGCTCCACAGTCCTGAATTGTCAGAACAATTTCCCATATAAAAAAAGAATGCTTGTAGTTATCGATCCCAAATTCACCTCATACATGTATTATGTCATTGGCCATGTGGTGGGACTATGTTTGCCCAGCTAATAATTATTTTGTGGCTGCAAATTTGACCTAAAGGTTTGCGAAGTTCGCCTCCCATTGAAGTCAATGGGGCCCGCCGCGAACTTTCCGTTTCGCGAACTATCGGCCGCGTTCGCGGTCCGCGTTAGCGAAACGTCCCGTCGGAAGTTCGTCCATCACTAGTGATTTGCTGGTTGTGGAAGAGCAAGCTCTAAAATGATCAAGTGCAAGTGCACAACTCCTAATCCAGGACATCATGACATGGAATCATGAAACTGACATCATAAGAAACAAACAAAAATTTTCTTGAACAACAAATGAAGAACATGATTGATGTGTTGGGGAGAATTTAAAAGATCTTCAAAATGCAATTGTTCTAAAAACACTATTTTTTGTAATCAGTAAAAGCCACATTTTGAAGATGCACACAGTGTGTCAACATGTGCTATCTGCCATCAGGGGATTTCAATGTATGCATTTTGTGGGTGCAACCCCTTCTTCCCAAATCAAGTAGGTGAGAGGAAGGGGTTGCACCCCAAAAACATGTCCATGATGGCAGATAGCACATGTTGACATTAGGCATGGGATCAGGAGGTAAATACCCATTTTGACTCCCAAATTGTATGCATCTTCAAAATTTGGCTTTTACATACTATAATGTCTGATATTTCCTTCTGGTTTTCTATGTTGAACTTTGTAAGTTCCAGAGTTTTGTATGTTATGTTTAGGGATGGCCGAACTGTTCGCCCGGCGGTCGGTTTGCGGCAAATTTTGCGTTTTCGCGGTTCGCCCAATCGGCGGACTATTTCCGCTGTTCGCCCGGCGGACATATGTGTTTACATTGTGAAAGAACCTTTACCCATGATGACACATCCATCATGGGGTACAGGACAGCCAATTGAGACATTTCAGCACGTGGACAATTGGACATTCCCCCTACCTTATAAATAGACCTGATCTGGTGGCCATTTTACATTCTGTCTTATGTCAGTTTAGGGACAGGACACTGTGTGGGACAGGGAGAGACTGTAGTGACACAAATCGCTAGCTATTAGGTCCACAAAAGTCCTTTTAAGGACCGGTATAGGTGTAGTACAGTATATAGGGTTCATTGCACTGCTGTGCTGGTGATTGCAGCAGCCTGTCTTCTGTCAGTGTAGGGACAGGACGCTGTGTGCATCAGGGACAGTCAGTTTAATCACTAGCTAGCTATTACTATTAGGTCCACAAAGGTCCTTTGAAGGACTGGTATAGGTGTACAGTATATAGGGTTCTAGTGCACTGCTGTGCTGGTGATTGCTGAGTGCACTGCTGACTGATTCTGCAGCTGTCTTTTGTCAGTGTAGGGCTAGGACGCTGTGTGGAGCAGGGACAGTCAGTTTAATCACTAGCTATTACTATTAGGTTCGCCTTTGTATGAGGCTATTGGGCAAAATGGTTGCATCTTTCAGTGCAGTCCCTTATGCTCAATTCTTCTCCAGGTTGTTCCAGAGCAACATTCTAAAGGCCTGGAACAAAACCAGTCTAATTTTGGATCATCCTATGGTCCTGTCCCATCAGATTCTACGGAGCCTAACTTGGTGGTCAAAAACCAGCAATTTAAAGGTCGGGAAATCTTTTCCACCAGTAGCCTGGGAAGCTGTGAACACAGAGGGCAGCCGTCTAGGCTGGGGTGCAGTTCTGGGGGAAGTGTTGGTCCAGGAACAGTGGTCTCAAGCAGAGAAGGCCTTGACCATCAATCTCTTGGAGACTAGCTCTGCATTTTTGGACGGCCAGGCTGTGGGGTCTCCCAGTCTGGGGTTCAAACCGACAATTCCACAGTGGTCACTTTTATGAACCACCAAGGGGGTACCAGGAGTGTAGTGGCTCAGAAGGAGGTGGATCACATATTAAGATGGGCAGAAAGGCATGTGTCGTTTCTGTCGGCAGTATTCATACCGGGGGTAGACAACTGGAATGCAGACTATTTAAGTCGCCAAAAGTTGTTGCCAGGAGAATGGTCCCTTCATCCCAAGGTGTTTCTCCAGATTTGTCAGTATTGGGGGACCCCGGATGTGGATCTTCTAGCATCCCGGTTCAATGCCAAGCTGGACAGATTTGTGTCCAGAACCAACGATCCTCTTGCAGCCGGGACTGACACCATTATTCCCTGCTGTATGCCTTTCTTCCAATCCAGATCCTGCCACATCTGCTGCGCAGGATACAAGAGGAACTAAGACCAGTGATCCTGGTGGCCCCAGCCTGGCCCAGGAGGTCCTGGTACACGGAAATTGTGAAATTGGCAGTAGGGGACCCATGGCCCATTCCGTTACGCCCGGATCTATTGTCCCAAGGACCAATAGTCCATCCTATTTTACGGTCGCTGAATTTTACGGCCTGGCTATTGAAGACAGGGTGTTAAAGGACCACGGAGTAAGAGGTGTAGCCTTGTCCACTTTGATAAATTCTAGGAAACCAGTTTCCAGGGCCATTTACTACAGGGGTTGGAAATCATACATTTCCTGGTGCGAAGGGAAAGGTTGGAATCCTCGTAAGTATACAATTGGAAAGATCTTTGTTTTCCTTCAGGCAGGTGTACGCTTAAGATTGGCCTTGGGCACAATTAAAGGTCAGATTTCGGCCTTATCTGTTTTTTTCCAAAGAGCGATTGCAGCCCATTCCTTGGTGCGTACCTTTGTTAAAGGAGTGATGCACCTAAGACCACTGATTAAGCCCCCCTTATGCCCCTGGGAGTTAAATTTGGTACTGTCACTCCTTCAGTATCTTCCCTTTGAGCCTATTAAGCAGATGCCTTTAGTCCTATTGACCAGGAAATTAGTCTTCTTGGTGGCCATAACTTCGGCCAGAAGAGTGTCGGAGCTAACAGTCCTTTAATGCAGAGAGCCTTACTTGATTCTGCCCCAGGACAGGGCAGTCTTGCGCCTTCATCGAGATTTTTTTGTTTCCAATTTTAATTTGAATCAAGATATCATTCTGCCCTCCTTTTTTCTAAATCCCTGGTCTAAGGAGGAAAAGTTACTCCACTCACTGGATGTAGTAAGGGCTATTAAAGTCTACTTGAAGGAGTTAGCCCCTTGCAGGAAAACTGACTCTCTCTTTATTCTGCCTGAGGGTCCTAAGAAAGGTCAGGCAGCTATGACTTCGACTATCTCAAGGTGGATTCGCCAAACTATCATTCAGGCATATGAGTTCAGGCATAGTATTCCACCGAGAGATCTGAAAGCACATTCCACTAGAGGGGTTAGTGCTTCATGGGCAGTGCATTGACGGGTGTCTTTGGCTCAGGTCTGCAGGGCAGCCGCTTGGTCTTCAGTTCACACATTCACCAGATTTTATCAGGTGGATGTCAGGTCTCGAGAAGAGACAATCTTTGGTCATAGCGTGTTGC
This sequence comes from Lithobates pipiens, assembly GCF_037356315.1. Lineage (NCBI taxonomy): Eukaryota > Metazoa > Chordata > Amphibia > Anura > Ranidae > Lithobates > Lithobates pipiens. The sequence continues at coordinate 174,372,031 of NW_027507686.1, forward strand.
AGGCGGCCTTATAGGGACAAAGGACAATTGGGACTTGTCTAAGCTGTGTATCCCTCCCCTCAAATGCATTGCTTTAGGACATCCCAGATAGTCATGAATAACTGCTCTGTGTCCCGTGATGTATGGTAAAGAAAAACAGATTTTTAAATACAGCTTATCTGTAAAATCCTTTTCTTTGAATACCATATATACTCGAGTATAGGCCGACCCGAATATAAGCCGAGGCCCCCAATTTACCCCCCAAAAAACTGGCAAACTTATTGACTCGTGTATAAGCCGAGGGTGAGACATGCCTGTCCATCCCTGTGTGTGTGTCCGTCCATCCCTGTGTGTCCGTCCATCCCTGTGTGTCCGTCCATCCCTGTGTGTCCGTCCATCCCTGTGTGTGTGTCCGTCCATCCCTGTGTGTCCGTCCATCCCTGTGTGTCCGTCCATCCATCCCTGTGTGTGTGTGTGTCCATCCATCCATCCATCCCTGTGTGTGTGTGTGTCCATCCATCCATCCATCCCTGTGTGTGTGTGTCTCCATCCATCCATCCATCCCTGTGTGTGTGTGTCTCCATCCATCCATCCCTGTGTGTGTGTGTCTCCATCCATCCATCCATCCCTGTGTGTGTGTGTATCCATCCATCCCTGTGTGTGTGTGTCCGTGTGTGTGTGTGTGTGTGTGTGTGTGTGTGTGTGTGTGTGTGTGTGTGTGTGTGTCCAGCCTACCTGTGTCCCGAGCCTGTGTCCCGTGCCTTGCCTCCGTCCCGTGCCTTGCCTCCTTGCCTCTGTCCCGTGCCGTGCCTTGCCTCCGTCCCGTGTCGTGCCTTGCCTCCGTCCCGTCCCGTGCCGTGCCTTGCCTTGCCTCCGTCCCGTGCCTTGCCAGGATCGCCGCTCTTCGTCGGCGCCTCGGCGGACATTCTACCATTCAAACGCCGCGCCTCCGCCTCCGCCTTCGCCTGTGATAGGCGGAACACTGAATTTCCCAGCAGCCTGTGTTCCGCCTATCACGGACATCGTCTCATCCTCGTCCGTAGTACGAGGATGAGACGATGTCCGTGATAGGCGGAACACAGGCTGCTGGGAAATTCAGTGTTCCGCCTATCACAGGCGAAGGCGGAGGCGGAGGCGCGGCGTTTGAATGGTAGAATGTCCGCTGTCTGTCTGCTCGACACGCTGATCGAGCAGGCAGACAGCGATGACTCGAGTATAAGCCGAGGGGGGCACTTTCAGCCTCAAAAAAGAGGCTGAAAATCTCGGCTTATACTCGAGTATATACGGTACATCACGGGACATAGAGATCCCTCCCCTCTTTCCTGGGACTCTTCATTCCTTGCTACAAAACTGAGGTAACTCCCTTATGGGAGGGGTTATATGGGAGGAACCTTCTTGCTATTGGTTGCCAGTGTCCAATCACCTAGAGGTAGCGTATAACCCAGATAGTCATGAATAACTGCTCTGTGTCCCATGATGTATTCAAAGAAAAGGATTTTACAAGTAAGCTGTTTAAAAAACATTTTTTTTTACACAAAAATGTTATAACACACATGTGTGAATGTATGTGTAAAAATGTGCTCATCAACAATGCGTGGCTTCTTCTTTCAATGGTCAATACCAGTTTTTTAAGTAATTTTACATTTACAATGGGGCTTATTTACTAAAGTAAAATCCACTTGGCACTACAAGTGCACTAAGTGAACCTAGGAGTTTGAGACATACTATAATGTCTGATATTTCCTTCTGGTTTTCTACGTTGACCTTTGTCAGTTACAGAGTTTTGTATGTTACGTTATTAAATATGCCTATTTTCAACCAAAAAAAAAATTTGAAAAATATAGAAAAAAAAACAAAAAAACATTTTTTTACACAAAAATTTTTATAACACACATGTGGGAATGTGTGTGTAAAAACTACTAAAGGAAAATCACTACAGGTGCACTAGGTGAACCTAGGAGACAGCCAAAAACAAACACAAGCAATAAAGAAAATTCAAGATTTTATCAGATATTGTTTTTTTTCATTAAATATTTTTTTAGACATTGTCTGGCATAGCAATGGCCCCCCTACCCATAAAATAATTTACATATTTCTGCTGAACTTCACGGGGCGGTTTGGGGTGACAAGCCAGTACGGCCAGTATCCAGGCCCATCAGCGGTTTAACAGGAAGTCCAGCCTCAGGCCCAACTAAGACAATACAATGTTGGTAATTTTTCCTTAAAAAATTGTGCAATATGCAGAAGTATAGGACGATATGGTTGATTTTGTAGTCCACCATAGGGATTGCTGTCAGAAACAGGCGGAACCGGCTGGCCATTATCCCAAAGGTATTCTCAACGACTCTTCTTGCTCTAGTCAGCCGGTAGTTAAAAACCCTCCTCTCGGGGTGAGGGTCCTTTGGGGTAATGGTCTCATCAGGTGCTCACCCAGACCAAATGCTTAATCGGCAAGAAAGACGAACGAGAGTCCTTCCATGTTGTCCGCATCAGGTGGCAATGCCAGGCCACCAGTCTGAAGACATTGGTAAAACTCTGTCTGGGCAAAGACTCTTCCATCCGACATCTGTCCATTCTTTCCCATGTCCACATAGATGAAATTTTGTGCCGACACCACCACCATTAACACTATACTATTAAACCCCTTAGTTATAATAGTAAGACCCGGAATGGGGTGATGGCATGATGTGGACGTGCTTCCCATCTATAGCCCCTCCACAGTTGAGAATGTCCCAATGGTCTGCAACATGGGAGGCCACAGTTTGCCATACCTGTGGCATTGAAGGGAACTGTGGAATCAAAACAGAAAAAATAATATATAAGTACTTTCGCACATAACATTGCAAGCAGATTAAACAAAAACATTCTTGGCCGACATCAGTATAATATTTTTTTAAGGAGTATTTCCAGACAAAAATCTAAGGTCCTCTTATCATATTCCCCCCCCCCCCCCATGGCCCATTGTAAAAATTTTAGGGGGGGGGGGGGGTTGAGGTTTAAGCCTCCAGCACCCTGCCTGAATTTAAGGACACATAACATTTGTACACATTTTAGGGGGTGTTTTGGTTAAAGCACTAGAATGGAGTTGACAAAATACATTGTTAAGTGACTAGGCTATAGGTGTATATGGGCCCAGGATAGCATGCTGTGGAGGTTAGTGAAGGCAAATATGCATGAAGGCCAAAAAAGGAGCATTAAAGCGGACCTCCACCCTAAAGTGGAAGGTCTGCCCATTGGAACCCTCCCCCCTCCGGTGCCACATTGGCACCTTTCAGGGGGGAGGGGGGTGCAGATACCTGTATAATCCAGGTATCTGCACCCACTTCCGGGACAAGCTAGCTGCAGCTAGCCGCAGATGCCCCCCCATTGTGTTCTGGGAAACAGGGACTGAATTTATTCACTCTTGATCAGAGGAGATTAAGGGGGGATATGATCAGCATGTACAAATATATAAGGGGTCCATATAGGGAACTTGGTGTTGAGTTATTCACTTTACAGTCAACAAAGAGGACAAGGGGGCACTCTTTACATCTAGAGGAAAAGAGATTTCATCTCCAAATACGGAAAGGTTTCTTCACAGTAAGAGCTGTGAAAATGTGGAAAAGACTCCCTGCAGAGGTGGTTATGGCCAGCTCAGTGGATTGCTTTAAGAAAGGCCTGGATTATTTCCTAAGTGTACATAATATAACGGGGTACTAACATTTATAGGTAAAGTTGATCCGGGGAAAATCCGATTGCCTCTCGGGGGATCAGGAAGGAATTTTTTTCCCCTGCTTTAGCAAATTGGATCATGCTCTGCTGGGGTTTTTTGCCTTCCTCTGGATCAACTGTGGGTATAGAATTGGGTATATGGACTGGTATGATATTTATTTTATATATATATATATATATATATATATATATATATATATATTTTTTTTTGTGGTTGAACTGGATGGACTTGTGTCTTTTTTAAACCTGACTAACTATGTAACTATATGTAACCAGTGGAGACGCGCAGCGCTACTCGTGTATTTGCAGTAGGGAACCGGGCAATGAAGCCGCAACGCTTCACTTCCCAATTCCCTGACAGAGGATGGGGGCGGGGCAGCTGAGAGACGAGCGATTGCTCGTCATCTGCTGCTGACATCTCTGGACCCTGGAACAGGTAAGTGTGCATTTATTAAAAGTCAACAGCTGCAGTATTTGTAGCTGCTGACGTTTAATATTTTTTTTTAAGGCGCAGCTCCTCTTTAAAAGCTTTCAGCATGCATGAGAATAAAGGGGACATTCACAGCATATTACAATCACGGTAATTAGGGAACAATGAAATAAATACAATACATTAGCAAACATTAACCACCTCAATACAGTGCAGATACACCCCCTTCCTGACTAGACCAATTTTCAGCTTTCAGCGCTCTCACAGTTTGAATGACAATTACTCAGTCATCCTACACTGTATCCATATGAAACTTGCGTCCTTTTTTCCACACAAATAGAGCTTTCTTTTAGTGGTATTTAATCACTAGTGGGTTTTTTATTTTTTGTGCTATAAATAAAATAAAACGTAAATTTTGTGAAAAAAATGCCTTTTTCTTCGTTTCTGTCATAAATTTTTGCTAATTAGTAATTTTTCTTCATAAATTTTGGCCAAAATTTATACTGCTACATATCTTTGGTAAAAATAACCCACATTAGTATATATTATTTGGTCTTTGTGAAAGTTATAGAGTCTACAAACTATGGTGCCAATCACTGAAAATTGATCACTTCTGATCAGGCCTTCAGTACATCAGGTGTACCTCATTTCTTGAGACACTAACAAGTCAGGAAAGTACAAATACCCCCCAAATTACCCCTTTTTACAAAGTAGACATCCCAAGGTATTAAGTAAGTAGCATGGTGAGTTTTTTTAAGTTGTCATTTTTTCCCACAATTCTTTGCAAAATGAAGATTTTTTATTTTTTTTTATTTTTTTTTACTAAATTGTCATATTATCAGGTTATTTCTCACACACAGCATATGCATACAACAAATTACACCATAAAATACATTCTGGTACTCTTCCTGAGTACGGCGATACCACATGTGTAGGACTTTTACACAGCCTGGCCACATACAGAGCACTAACATTGATGTAGTACCTTCAGACGTTCTACGAGCAAAATTTACGCATCTCATTTCTCAACCACCTATTACACTTTTGAAGGCCCTGGAGTACCAGGACAATGGAACTTCCCATAAAATTACCCCATTTTGGAAAGCAAACACCCCAACGTATAATCTGTGAGGCATAATGAGTCTTTTGAACGGTTCATTTTTTTCCAGAAGTTTTTGGAATATGTGGAAAAAAATTAAAACGCATTTTTTTTTACACAAAATTGTCAATTTATAAGATATTTCTAACACATAGCATGTATATAGCAAAAATTACACCCCAAAATACATTCTGCTACTCCTCCCGAGTATGGCGATACCACATGTGTAGAACTTTTACACAGCCTGGCCACATAGAGAGGCCGAACATTGAAGTAGTACGTTCAGGCGTTCTAGGAGCATAAATGACACATCTCATCTCATCTCATTCATTCCTACCCATCACACTTTTGAAGGTCCTGGACCACCAGGACAGTGAAATTACCCACAAAATGACCCCATTTTGGAAAGCAAACACCCCAACGTATATTCTATGAGACATGGGCTGCAAATAGGTACTCGGGTACTCTGATGGCCTGGTGACAGGTACTCGGGTACTCTGATGGCCTGGTGACAGGTACTCGGGTACTCTGATGGTCTGGTGACAGGTACTCGGGTACTCTGATGGTCTGGTGACAGGTACTCGGGTACTCTGATGGTCTGGTGACAGGTACTCGGGTACTCTGATGGTCTGGTGGTAGGTACTCGGGTACTCTGATGGCCTGGTGGCAGGTACTCGGGTACTCTGATGGCCTGGTGACAGGTACTCGGGTACTCTGATGGCCTGGTGACAGGTACTCGGGTACTCTGATGGCCTGGTGACAGGTACTCGGGTACTCTGATGGCCTGGTGACAGGTACTCGGGTACTCTGATGGCCTGGTGACAGGTACTCTGATGGTTTGGTGACTGGTATTTGGGTACTCTGAAGGGCGGTGACAGGTACTCATATGGACTGTGACAGGTACTCGGGTACTCAGATGGACTGTGACAGGTACTCTGGTACACAGATGGACTGGAACAGGTACTCAGGTACTCTGATGGCCTGGTGACAGGTACTCTGATGGTTTGGTGACTGGTATTTGGGTACTCTGAAGGGCGGTGACAGGTACTCATATGGACTGTGACAGGTACTCGGGTACTCAGATGGACTGTGACAGGTACTCTGGTACACAGATGGACTGGAACAGGTACTCGGGTACTCTGATGGCCTGGTGGCAGGTACTCTGATGGCCTGGTGGCAGGTACTCGGGTACTCTGATGGCCTGGTGACAGGTACTCGGGTACTCTGATGGCCTGGTGACAGGTACTCGGGTACTCTGATGGCCTGGTGACAGGTACTCTGATGGTTTGGTGACTGGTATTTGGGTACTCTGAAGGGCGGTGACAGGTACTCATATGGACTGTGACAGGTACTCGGGTACTCAGATGGACTGTGACAGGTACTCTGGTACACAGATGGACTGGAACAGGTACTCGGGTACTCTGATGGCCTGGTGACAGGTACTCTGATGGTTTGGTGACTGGTATTTGGGTACTCTGAAGGGCGGTGACAGGTACTCATATGGACTGTGACAGGTACTCGGGTACTCAGATGGACTGTGACAGGTACTCTGGTACACAGATGGACTGGAACAGGTACTCGGGTACTCTGATGGCCTGGTGACAGGTACTCTGATGGCCTGGTGGCAGGTACTCGGGTACTCTGATGGCCTGGTGACAGGTACTCGGGTACTCTGATGGCCTGGTGACAGGTACTCGGGTACTCTGATGGCCTGGTGACAGGTACTCGGGTACTCTGATGGCCTGGTGACAGGTACTCGGGTACTCTGATGGCCTGGTGACAGGTACTCGGGTACTCTGATGGCCTGGTGACAGGTACTCTGATGGTTTGGTGACTGGTATTTGGGTACTCTGAAGGGCGGTGACAGGTACTCATATGGACTGTGACAGGTACTCGGGTACTCAGATGGACTGTGACAGGTACTCTGGTACACAGATGGACTGGAACAGGTACTCGGGTACTCTGATGGCCTGGTGACAGGTACTCTGATGGCCTGGTGGCAGGTACTCGGGTACTCTGATGGCCTGGTGACAGGTACTCGGGTACTCTGATGGCCTGGTGACAGGTACTCGGGTACTCTGATGGCCTGGTGACAGGTACTCGGGTACTCTGATGGCCTGGTGACAGGTACTCGGGTACTCTGATGGCCTGGTGACAGTTACTCTGATGGTTTGGTGACTGGTATTTGGGTACTCAGATGGGCTGTGACAGGTACTCGGTACTCTAATGGACTGTGACAGGTACTCGGTACTCTAATGGACTGTGACAGGTACTCGGGTACTCTAATGTACTGTGACAGGTACTCGGTACTCTAATGGACTGTGACAGGTACTCGGGTACCCTGATGGACTGTGACAGGTACTCGGGTACCCTGATGGACTGTGACAGGTACTCGGTACTCTAATGGACTGTGACAGGTACTCGGGTACCCTGATGGGCCGTGACAGGTACTCGGGTACCCTGATGGGCCGTGACAGGTACTCCGGTACCCTGATGGGCCGTGACAGGTACTCGGGTACCCTGATGTGCCGTGACAGGTACTCCGGTACTCTGATGTGCCGTGACAGGTACTCCGGTACTCTGATGTGCCGTGACAGGTACTCGGGTACTCTGATGGGCTGTGACAGGTACTCGGGTACTCTGATGGGCTGTGACAGGTACTCGGGTACTCAGATGAACTGTGACAGGTACTCGGGTACTCTGATGGGCTGTGACAGGTACTCGGGTACTCTGATGTGCTGTGACAGGTACTCAAATACTCTGATGGACTGTGACAGGTACTCTGATGGACTGTGATTGACAGGTACTATGAGGGGTGGTGACAGGTCCTCTTTATTGGGGGGGGGGGGCAATCAGTATGATTGGTGTACACTGTATGCGGTAACGAGATGTTACCGCAATCTCCTCCTCACACACGATCGGTGTGTGAGGAGGAGAACCCGGTAACATCCCGTTACCGCAGTTTGTTTACATTTTTGTGATCGGCTGTGAAAGGATCACAGCCGATCACGTGGGTAAACAGCCGGCCAATGGCTGTTTACCAGCGTCGGTGACGAGCAGTGTTCCCGGGGAACACGCCACCACCGACGTGCACGCGCAGCGCGATCGCGCGCATGCGCCGTGCATGTTCGGGGTGTGACCATCTGTGATCGGCCGTGACTTCATCACGGCCGATCACGTGGTAAACAGCCATAACGAATGGCTGTTCACCCCCTTCGGTGGCGAGCGGTGTCTCCGTGACACGCCGCCACCGAAGAAACAGGGATGCGCGCGCTCGATCGCGCACATTCCCTGTTTAAACGGGAGGCCGTCATATGATGGCCTCCCGCCACAATAGGTGCGCCGCCTGGCCGTCATTTGACGGCCGGCGGTCAGCAACTAGTTAAATACTGTACATATAATGTGATGTTAAAGGATACAACTTACCCTAATATAGTCCTTCTGCAGGACCTGAATGATGGCAGAACAGGTCTCTGGAATAATGATCCCCAGAGTCTGGGGTGGGATGCCTCTAGAGAACTTAATGTCCTGTAGACTTCTCCCACTTGCCATGTACCGCAAGGTGGCGACTAGCTTCGGCTCTGGAGCGGTCCTGCTTCGTATTATAAGGGGTGAGCAAAACCAACAGGAGGTGAGAAACGGGGTCCATCATACTGAGAAAATTCCTGAAATGATCAGGATTATTCTCCTGGATCTCACGAAGCAAAGGCATGTACGAGAATTGGTCACGCTGGAGTAACCAATTCTTGGTCCATGAACTCCTCCCCACCCTCTTCATGGACTGGACTTGGGTCTAAAGTATAAACCCCAACACCAAGCCCCCACACAGCACAAACTCTACGATGAGTGCATACCCGCAACATGGTTTCAAAACGGTCGGCTGGTCAGAACGAACTTAACAGAACGCACTGAAGAACAGCAAGGTCTGCGAAGAGCGAGCTGAAAATCAGCAACGAGTGGACAAAAACGCACTGAAAAACTGAACAGCAGTAAAACGATTTGAAAAAGCAGGAGTCTGAAAAGCGCGAATCGTCTCTAACCAAACTTCTACTAACATGCGATTAGCAGGAGGAGCCCAAAGGGTGGCACAGTGGCTATTGAACTTCCTTTTTCTAGTCCCGTCGTACGTGTTGTATGTCACCACTTTCTTGATGGTCGGTGTGTGATAGTGTGTACGCAAGACAGTTTCAGCGGAATTCCATCGGAACTCCGCCGGAAAAACCTTCAGAGTTTATTCCGAGGGGAAAACCGGTCGTGTGTACAGGGCATAACTGATAACACTGCTTAGGGTTTCAATGCAGCATTGTCATCTGACTACAAAACCTTAGTTGGATTTCTGGTTTAAAAGTACTTTTGGCACTTTTTCCATTATTCCACGCAGCGTGTGCTCCAACAGGTGGACAAGAGGTACAGTGTCACTGATGCATGCACTGTCACTGCTCACAATCCTCATGGTCTCCTCAAATGGTGACAGGACAGTGCATGCATCCCTGATCGTGACCCACTGCCGTGGAGAAAAAAACTAAGCTCCCTGACCCTGTCCTGGTGCCGTAGTCGCACAGGTACTCATTGATGGCCCTCTGCTGCATGTGCAGCCACTGCAGCATGGCCAGCGTTGAGTTCCACCTGGTGGACATGTCACAGATTAGGCGGTTCTTGGGCAGGTTCAATTCCTTTTGGAGCTCAGCCAGCCGAGCACTGGCATTATATGACTGACAGAAAGGCACACAGGCTTTCCTGGCCTGCCTCAGGACATTCTGTAAGCCCAGGTACCTGCCCAAGAACCGCTGCACCACCAAGTTAAGGACATGAGGCACACAGGGCACATAGGTCAGATGTCCCTGTCGGAGGGCGGAGAGGAGGTTGGTGCCATTGCCACAAACCACCATTCCTGGCTTAAGTTGGCGTGGCATGAACCACCTCTAAGCCTGCCCCTGCAGAGCTCACAGAATATCTGCCCTAGTGTGGCTCCTGTCCCCCAAGCATACCAGCGCAAGCACGGCATCTTTTTGCCTGCGTACTTGCGTAGCCCCTGGAACACCTACGGAGCACTGCTGGTTCAGAGGACAAAGCATAGGAAGAGGCCATGGAGGAAGAAGAAGAGGAGGGGGTGGAGGAGAGAGGTGTGTCACAGCCAGTTGTAGCATTTTGGAGGCGTGGTGGCGGAACAACATCCAACACTACTACACCTTGCCCTGCATCCTTCCCAGCTGCCAGAAGAATGACCCAATGCGCCGTGAAAGATAGGTAACGTCCCTGTCCATGCCTGCTGGACCATGAGTAAGCGGTAATATGCTCCTTACCACTGACTGCCCTGTCCAGTGAGGTATGAACATTGCCTTCCACATGCCAGTAGAGAGCTGGAATCGCCTTCCATGAGAAAAAGGGGTGTTTGGGAGCCTGCCAATGAGGAACCGCACATTGCACAAACTCACGGAAGGGGCCTGAGTCTACCAACTGAAAAAGCAGCAGTTGAAGTGCTAGAAATTTAGCCAAGCTAGCATTCAACCGATGGCCATGTGGATGGCTGGGAGTGAACTTCTTTCGATGGTCCAGCAGCTGGGGCAGGGAAATTTGCCTGGTACAATCGGACGTCAGTGTACTGTTAGCATAGTGCTCACAAGTACTTGGCTGTGACACACCTAATTCTACACCTTCATTCCTCTCAGTGCAGATTTAAGAGAGGACTGAAGGTATAGTGGGGTTGGAGATCCCAGCTGATGAGGAGCAAGGAGAGGTCCGCTTTGTTCTTTGGTGTGGGTTTTTAAGGTACACTTGCCAACAAGCTGCATGGCAGGTCAACATATGTCTGGTCAAGCATGTGGTGTCCAAGCGGCTGATGTGTTGGCCACGCGAGACATGCTTGAGACATATGTTGCAAATAGCAGTGGTGGGATCTGATGCACTCGACTCGAAAAAGGCCCACACCAAAGAACTTTTGCAATAATGTGCAGAGGCAGCGCCCTGCACAGGTGGAGCTCTGCGGTGTGATTCAGTTGGTGTGATTCAGTTGGTGTGCTGCCCTTAAGCTGGCCCCTGGAGGGCATCCTGCCTCGTTGGAGATGTGCCTCCTCCTCCTCTCTCCTATCAGGCACCCACGTGGAGTCAGTGACCTCATCATCCCCTCCCTCCTCATCACTGGAGCAAACCTGGCAGTATGCTGCAGCTGGTGGAACATGACTGCCAGATTGCTGTCCTTCTTGGGCATCCCCTCTCTCTGGGCTCACGCTACTGCCTTCCTCTAGCTGGGTATCATCATCAGAACCTTCAAAACGCTGGGCATCCTCCTGAAGCATGTACCCAACACTAGGGCTCAAACAGTGCGGGGGACTCCTCAGGAGGACATGGTGGGTCTAGGGAAGGAGTGACTGATGCCATTAAACGAGGGAAGAGGGCGGGTTGGCAGCTCCTTTGCCCTCAACCTGAGCCTGGGTGAGAGAGGATGAGGAGGATGAGGAGGGCTTGGTCATCCACTCTACCAAGTCTTCGGCATGTTGCGGCTCAACACGTCCAGCTGCCAAAAATAAGGACAAGCGTGTCCCATGGCCATGTGCTGATGACGATACACTGCGGCCACGACCAGCACTGTTGCCTCTAGACACAGAGCCTGCTTGCCCTCTTTTATTGGTTCGTGACTGCCTGCCTCTCCTTGTTGGTCTTCCAGACATACTGATGGCCTGCAGGGAGATGAGAACACCAGCAATTGGGGTAGCTTTAGGTGCACACTGAGCAGATGACACAGTACACCGACTGTAATTACTGCAGCTGCCTGCCTGTTGTATAGGATCTGAATAACACAAGCAATTGGAGTAGCTTCAGGTGTACTCTGTGCAGGAGGCACTATACACTGACTGTAATTGCTGCAGCTGCCTGTGGTATAGGACCAGAAAAACACCAGCAATTGGGGTAGCTTCAGGTAAACACTGTGCAGGGGGCACCATACAATGACTGTAACTTCTACAGCTGCCTATGGTATAGGACTAGAATAACACGCGCAATTGGGGTAGCTTCAGGTGTACACTGTGCAGGTGGCACAATGCACAGACTGTAACTGCTGCAGCTGCCTGTGGTATAGGACTAGAGCAACACCAGCAAATGGGGTAGCTTCAGATGTACACTGTGCAGGTGGCACAATACACAGACTGTAACTGCTGCAGTTGCCTGTGGTATAGGACTAGAGCAACACGAGCAATTGGGGGTAACTTCAGGTGTACACTGTGCAGGTGGCACAATACACCAACTGTAGCTGCTGCAGCTGCCTGTGGTATAGGACCAGAACAACACCAGCAATTGGGGTAGCTTCAGGTGTACACTGTGCAGGGGGCACAATACACCAACTGTAACTGTTGCAGCTGCCTGTGGTATAGGACTAGAAATACACCAGCAAATGGGGTAGCTTCAGATGTACACTGTGCAGGTGGCACAATACACAGACTGTAACTGCTGAAGCTGCCTGTGGTATAGGACTAGAGCAACACGAGCAATTGGGGGTAACTTCAGGTGTACACTGTGCAGGTGGCACAATACACCGACTGTAGCTGCTGCAGCTGCCTGTGGTATAGGACCAGAACAACACCAGCAATTGGGGTAGCTTCAGGTGTACACTGTGCAGGGGGCACAATACACCAACTGTAACTGCTGCAGCTGCCTGTGGTATAGGACCAGAACAAGACGAGCAATTGGGGGTAGCTTCAGGCGTACACTGTGCAGGGGGCACAATACACCGACTGTAGCTGCTGCAGCTGCCTGTGGTATAGGACCAGAACAACACCAGCAATTGGGGTAGCTTCAGGTGTACACTGTGCAGGGGGCACAATACACCAACTGTAACTGCTGCAGCTGCCTGTGGTATAGGACCAGAACAAGACGAGCAATTGGGGGTAGCTTCAGGCGTACACTGTGCAGGGGGCACAATACACAGACTGTAACTGCTGCAGCTGCCTGTGTTATAGGACCAGAACAACACCAACAATTGGGGTAGCTTCAGGTAAACACTGTACAGGGGGCACAATACACCAACTGTAACTGCTCCAGCTGCCTGTGGTATAGGACCAGAACAACACCAGCAATTGGGGTAGCTTCAGGTGTACACTGTGCAGGGGGCACAATACACCGACTGTAACTGCGGCAGCTGCCTGTGGTATAGGACCAGAACAACACCAGCAATTGAGGTAGCTTCAGGTGTACACTGTGCAGGGGGCACAATACACCGACTGTAATTACTGCAGCTGTCTGTGGTATAGGACCAGAACAACACCAGCAATTGGGGTAGCTTCAGGTGTACACTGTGCAGGGGGCACAGTACATCGACTGTTATTGCACTAGGTTCAAAAGAAATGAAGACACTGTCTCTGCCTATCTGTCTCTCTATAAGCCGCTGCAAAACACTACGCAAGGCCGCCGTGTTGGCGGCCTTATATAGTGTGGGGCATGTACTAAATTCCCTGAGCTATAATTGGCCACAGGCATCCTGCCTGTGGCCAATTATGGCTCTCCTCGCTGCCGGTGCTGTGATTGGCCAAGCATGTGGGTCATAATGCATGCTTGGCCAATCATCAGCCAGCAATGCATTGTGGGCCGTGAGCACCACACAAATATGGTGCAAACGGCCCATAAAGTTCTGGCTTCACCAAGCAAACACCCGGTGTTCGAGTTGAACATGCGTTCATCTCGAACACCCAGCTCATCCCTAGTCACAAATGGTTTAGCCATATATTGTGTGCATAAAGACTCCTATGAAATGAGTTGCCTTTGAGTAACTTCATTGATTTTGCCACAAGTAGCATTGCACAAATTATACATACTTTCATCTGTCTCAAACAAATTTCAAGACATGTACGCAACCGAATTGCAAAGTAGGCGCAGGACATACGTGACAGGGTGCAAGTAGCTTACGATAGCAATGGCTTAATAATAGGAGAGGCTAGGAAAAGTTATCATCTTACCGGATTGGAGGACAGTGTTAGTTGGGGAGGCATTGTAGTTAATGTCCAGGAGGGGGTAGATCAGAGGTCAGCAGTCTTGGGGGAAGAAGCAAGGTGAAAAGTTCAGAGCTGTGGTTCATGTTGAAGAAGGAGAATGAGTGAGTTAGAGCAGTTGTTAGGGCAGCTTAGAGCTGCAGCAGAGTTACATGGCACCGACTGGCTGCAAAGTCAGATTGCCGCATCTCTGCAGGGGGTGAGGCAGGGCTCCCCCTCAACGGGGCCTGCTCCCACACAGACTTGGAGGTCCAGGCCGCCGAAGCTCCTAAGTCCAGACAACACCCCAGGACTCAACGCCGGCTTGGGAGCCCCAGTTGGGCCCCTTCAGGACACCCTGCTAAGCGGACCCCCTCCACACCTGGTGGGGGGCCTGGGAGGAATCCCCGTCAATGGCAAAGTCCGAGGGGGGGACACTCACCGGGTATCTAAGCCTGTCCCCTCCATCGTCATCGTACATGCGGCGCCACCTCTGGCAATGCTCCGGTCAGGGTGGCAGCCTGTCGCGGAAGAACGGTTTGCTCGGGCGCAGGCCTTTCCTCCATTGCGGCATCTTGCTTGTCTCGTGGAAGAGGCTCTCCGGCCTACAACACATGTCAGTCAGGAGGCCCCGCCTACAGGTCCAATTGGGGGCCTGGGAGGGTTGGCTAGAGATGTTCTTTTTTGCTTGTTGTGTCGGTGGTGCAGCCCGATGACATCAGCATGGAGGAAAACCGCGATCGTGGACGGAGCCCTTGGGGAGAAGTCAGCCTTACACCGCCAGTCACCCAGGCAGCATCTGGAAGGATTGGGAGGACAGATGAAGACGAGCGGTGGCTACAGGAACAAGCAGCAGCCTCATACAGCAGCAGTGAGGACGGTGAGCTGACAGACGGTCCCCAGGAGGCCTGTTTTGTCTGCCATGTCTACTAGCCAGAATGTGGAAGGGGGGAGTAATGTGCAAGGACCTTCGTGGGGGAGGGGGCTCTCTGGGATTCCTTGGGGGAATTGCTGCACCGATTGGAGAGTGGGGCGTCGCAAGATTCTACCCCAGTCAGGCTCTGGGTAGCCCCCCCACAGTGGTAAGGGAGTCCCTGGTCACGAGTGAACCCCCACAGGCGCCCCCACTTGAAAGTGGTTACCGGGATGAGGACAGAAAAGAAAGTAGTGGGCTCAGTGACAGCAGCACCACAGAAGGACAAGGAGTCAGAAAAGGTGACGTAGCGAGTTGCGAGGTGTACATGTGCTTCGAGGGACTGCTAGGGGCTCATTTGAAGCAGGACATACAGGAAAATATTTGGAAATACGAGTTTGTGGAAATATTTTCTCTGCTCCCGTTGGAAAAATTCAATTTAGACAGGGTAAAGCCGCATGAGAGCAGGAAAGAAGAGGAGGAAAAGAGGAGGTAGCGGCTCATTCCGTGGACGTTTGAAAACTGGTTGCAAGCATTTGGATATTTGCGAGTGTGATTTGGGAAAAAGCCCCTGAGAATTGCTTGGCTTTGTTCTGCTACCTGGAGGCCATCAGTGAGGCTTGCAGGGTATATGGGGGCTTAGTGTGGCTTCGATATGATGAACAATTTCGTCAGCAGAAGGCCATTCGTTCCTCTATTAGATGGGACCACAAGGACATTAGCCTATGGATGAAGTGGACATCAACTTCAGTCAGTTTTTTCCAGGGGGCCGGTGGCGCTTCCTCCACATGATTGTAGGCCCTTAAAAAGAAAAAGGTTTGCTGGCAGTTTAATGATGGAACGTGCCGGTTTGGCAACTCATGTCGCTACAAACACGAATGCTCCAGGTGCAGTGGAGCACACCCCTTCACATTCTGTTTCAAGCAAGGAAAAGGTAGATCAGGGGACGGCACTGGAAAAAGGGATGATGCCGGTGAGACTGGAAAGGATGTTGCCTTTCCTAAGTAGGTATCCCGATAGGGCGACGGCAGGTTTGTTAGAAGCGGGGTTTAGGGAGGGTTTTTGAATTCTGAACACTATGCGGGAGGTTCCTCCTGTATCGGACAACTTGAGGTCTGCGCTTCTCCATCAAGGGGTGGTGTCAGCCAAGCTAGTTAAAGAAGTGGCGCTAGGTCGGATGGCCGGGCCATTTTATGCCCCGCCACTGCCGGGTTAGATAGTTACCCCGTTGGGTGTGGTTCCGAAAAAAGAGCCGGGGCAATTTCGGATGATTTATCCTCTGTCTTACAACAAAGGCGGTTCGGTGAATGATGGTATCAACCCGCAAATTTGTGCGGTTACCTACACATCATTCGACGCGGCTATCTTGTGGGTTAGGAAGTATGGGAAAGGGGCCCTCATGGCAAAAACTAACGTAGAATCTGCGTTTAGGCTGCTGCCAGTACATCCTCAAAGTTGTAATTTGTTAGGGTGTGGGTGGCAAGGGTCTTATTTTGTAGATTGTTGCCTTCCGATGGGCTATTCAATTTCCTGTGCCGTTTGAGGCTTTTAGCTCATATTTTGAGTGGGCAGTTAGGAAGGTGGCTGGGGTTAACTTGGTCATCCATTATTTGGATGACTTCCTATGCAATAGTCCTCCGGAGTCCCTCTGTTGTGGGGTTTTTCTGGGGACGGTTCAACACTTGGCGGAGTGATTTGGGATCCCATTGGCGGCTGACAAAACAGAAAGACCGACCTCAAAGCTGGTCTTTCAGTGAATCACTATTGATTCTGTGGCCATGGAATGCAGGTTGCCAAAAGAAAAATTGGTGGCCCTCCAGCGGGAGGTGGGTATTGGTGAGTGGCAAGTGTAAGATTCGGTTAAGAGAGTTGCAATCGTTGTTAGGTGAATTAAATTTTGCTTGCAGAATTATTCCTATGGGTCACATATTTTGCAGGAGGCTGGTGGCCGCAACAACTGGGGTACGGGTTCCAAATCACTTTGTGCGCCTGAACAAAGAACTGCAGGCTGACTTGCGGATTTGGGATGCATTTCTAGAATCCTTCAATGGTCATTCGTTATGGCAGACAGGGCCGGTCAGCAATGCTGACTTGATCTTGTTCACAGACGCGGCGGGGTCTGTGGGATATGGAGCTTATTGTCAAGGGCGGTGGAGTGCGGAGCCATGGCCTGTGACTTGGCGGGAGGCAGGGTTCATGAAGAATTTGGTTCTGTTAGAACTATTTCCCATTGTCTTGTCAGTAGAAATTTGGGGAGAGGTGTTGAAGAACAAAAAAGTTTGGTTTAACATAACATAACACGGGGATGGTGTCGGCAATTAATAACATCACAGCTTCCTCACCCCTGTGATGTGGTTGTTATGTTATCTGGTGCTGAGTTGCCAGGTCAAATCGCATTACAAGTCGAAGCCTATTGCCGGTAATGGTGCTGTTCTAGTCGGTGTGATGCCGACTTTGCTACGCCACACAGATTTGAAAATGTAGTTCTTGCACTACTTTTCATGATTTTGGGTGCGACTTCAATAGACATCTGTGCATGAAGCCACACAGATGTATTTCAGGTCACACCCGAAGTCACATGGACATGCTGCTATCAAATCGTGCAATGACTACAATTTTCACAAATTTTCGGCATTTTTTTTGTCAGTTTGCACCTTAATCACTTGCTTACTGGGCACTTAAACCCCTCTCCTATCCAGACCAATTTTCAGCCTTCAGCGCTGATGCACTTTGAATGACAATTGCGCAGTCATACTATATTGTACCCAGGTGCTAGGTGGCACTGATTGGCACCACTGGTGGGCATTGATTAGTGGCACTTGTGGGCATTGATAGGTGGCACTTGTGGACACTGTGGGCACTGGCATTTTTATGTCCTCTGCCGTCAGCGTGAGGAGAAAAAAAGAGCTTTTGTTTTGATCATGTGATCAGCTGTCATTGGCTGATCACATGGTAAGGGGCCGGGACCGGCCCCTTACTCGTATTGGTGATCACCCGAGTCTCAGTGACTCGGTGTTCATGCTGCGCTCCACGCACACCCTGTAGGGTGCGCGCAGAGAGCATGCACAGGGGAGGCCGTTGTATGACGTCCTCCTGGAAATTCAGGTCTGCTCTGTGGCCGTTATTCAGCTATAGCGTGGATGTCAAGAAGTTAATTGGGTTTATTTTTTGGAAACACGTGAAATTTGACACATTTATTTGTTTACCACAGCATATTTTATACACACACTAAGTGTGCTTGCAGCCTATTATTGTTCTTGATGAGCAAACCTTTCATGTATATTTCATATAAAACAGCCAATGTGTACCATCCCATGTATTTCACAAATTGGCTGTAGCCTCTTCTCAGCAATGCACAACTCAACATAGAAATAGATTTTTGTCAGAAGAAAATAGCTTTTTTCAAAAGATGTGACATTGCAGATTGTGACCTGGGGAATCGTTAGCCCAGTGGTAGATACATTGTTTAGTGAAATTCATGCCAGGTGGCATTGCAGATTGTGACATTGCAGATTGTGACCTGGGGAATCGTTATCCCAGTGGTAGATACATTGTTTAGTGAAATTCATGCCAGGTGGAACTGTGTTTAAAAAAATGGCAGAAGACAAACTAAAAGTCTGTTATAAAGTTTCCTCTCTAGCAAAATATACATACCACTGGAAAATGTCGAGCCACCTGACTCTCTGGCCTGCAGTACCTGTGGTCTATTTTGGTCTCCCAGACCACTGGCTATTTTGGTTCTCTCAACCTAGGTGATAGCACCTTGATGTTCAGGCCTCATGTGGCCTCGTTTTCCTAGTACCACAAGCTTGCTCCCTCCAGAGACTTCCGGGCTCCCTCCAGAGACTTCCGGATTCCCTCCAGTCCCCTGAAATAAATGGGATGGTATTTGAAAAGGAACTTCACTCTCCCTGGGTCAATTTGTTTTTAAGTTTAATCCTCTCTTTTATCCTGAATTCACATACTCACCGCCAAGCAGATCCAGCACTATCTAGCTCCATTGCTGCTTAGCAACTGCTGTCAAGTTTTTACACCATGAGGAGAGTTCAGTATTGGTTCTAATAGGTCTGTGAAGTCGCTGTTTTATTGGAGTAATTCACATTTTATCCTTTATTGAGCCCCGATGAAGGGGGAGTGGTGTTACCCAAGAATCACATCTTATATTAAATATAAATGAAAGGTTTGCACATCAAGAATAATAATATGCTGTAAGCACACTTATGCCGCGTACACACGATCGGACATTCCGACAACAAAACCGTGGATTTTTTTCCTGAAGGATGTTGGCTCAAACTTGTCTTGCATACACAAGGTCACACAAATGTTGTCGGAAATTCCGAACATCCTGAACGTGCTGGCATACAACATGTGCGACAGGACTATAAAAATAAAGTTCAATAGTCAGTGCGCCACCCTTTGGGCTCCTTCTGCTAATTTTGTGTTTATCTCATGTTAGTAGAAGTTTGGTGACAGGTGATTTGCGCTTTTCAGCCTCGTGCTTTTCTGTTCATTACTGCTTGTCAGTTTGTGCTTTTGGGTTTGTATCTGTTCTTCAGTGCGTGTCGTCAGTTCGTTCCTG
Organism: Lithobates pipiens; assembly: GCF_037356315.1. Classification (NCBI taxonomy): domain Eukaryota; kingdom Metazoa; phylum Chordata; class Amphibia; order Anura; family Ranidae; genus Lithobates; species Lithobates pipiens. Next base: position 174,391,699 of record NW_027507686.1, read on the forward strand.
TCTTTCAGTGCGTTCTATTTAATAGTTCGTATCTGTTTTTCAGTGCATTCTTGTCTGCTCGTTTCTGATTTTCAGATTGTTCTTCTAAGGTCCTTTCTGATTTTCAGTGCGTTCTGTCAATTCGTTCTGACCAGCCGTTCATTTTCAAGCCATGTTGTGGGTACCAGACAATGTCTAAAACATGTTTTAAATAAAAACATTTTTTATAAACTGAACTAATTTCATTTGATTTACAAACTGGTATTGAGCATACAAATAAGAAGCCACACATTGTTGAGTATAAAACATTTTACTCCGTGCACATTCACATGTGCGTTAAAAAAGGTTTTATTTAACAAACCAACATCTTTGGTGTATAACATGTATGTGTGACAGTAAAAATTAAAAATACAACAACAAACTGTTCAATTTGTGGGTGTTTTATATTCTGCCTAAAATATTAATGATGTTCTTCATTTTTTGTTGTACATCATTGATGTTTTCCTTGACCTTCTCTAAATCCCGATTTCACACCATTATCTCCCCGATGAGGACTTGTGTACTTGCACTGTTGAAATGAGTTTCTTCTTCCACAACATCCACATCACCTAAATGTTTTTAAAAAACACACCATGTATTATAAATATGCAGGCATACATCTAGTACCTGAAGCTGTTGTCTCAGACACTGACCTGTTGTGGTCACTATTTTTCCCACTTTATGAACCTCTCCTCCCTCCACATCTATTTCAGAGTATGTGGGGATTCCCCCTTCTTCTGGAGTAGTGGGGTTCCTGGTGTCCTCAAATGTCCAGAGTCTTTTCTCCCCTATGTGAATAATAAAGAAGGTATACTTAGGACACAGATATTTGAGGCAAGAAATATGAAACATTGCTTGGAAGTGTCATACAATTGTCTGTCGTCCAAGCTGAAGACATGATATTTTCCCTTTCTTAAACCTGGAATACTTACCTTTTTTGGTAAAGTATCACACATGGAGAGACCTCTAATATCCACTGGAGCACCTGTGTGGGACACCCTAAAAAGATTGTTCTGGTGTCCCACACTAGTGCTCCTGCATCCAGATGTGTAAACAGCTGCTGAGTGTGCTTTCCTTACACTGTATCTAGTTTGCATTTCTTTTTAGTTACAAACCCATCTAGACAACAATGTACTAAACTTCTTTTAATACAAATAGGCATGAACAAATGTAGTTAACCTGCATCTGCCAAAAACATAGTATTAGTGGGTGAACGAACAATGTTTACTATGAACAATTACTGTGCCCACGAACCTGAAACTTGCCATTTTAAACTGTACAACAGTAAAGAAAAGCACATGGACCAGCGTGCAAGATAATAATAATAATAGGAACACATGACAAAAACGTACTTTTCACTTTAGTTTCCTGATCCTTCTGTATCGATCCTGCTCCCTCAGTTTCAGGTCTGACCAGTGTTTCCTCAATTGCTCCTTGGATCGTCCTACCCCAAAATTCCTCTGCAGACTTCTCACAACTTTAGTCATGATCTTGACCTTTCTCACATTTGGGTTGCTGTATGGTCCATACTTCCCATCATAGCCAGCCCTCTTCAAGATTTCCACCATCTCTATAAAGGACATATTTCAGGCCTTAAATCTCCACCTGGATCGGGAAGTTTCTGGCTCTGGGCTTTCCTCGTTGTTGATGCTATTCTCACGCACCTGTTGTCTCTTCGCCATGTGCTCCACTGCGCCAAAGGAGAGGGGGCGGAGAATACACTAGAAAGAAGGTCAGGGGCGGAGTTTCATACATTTCAGAGTTTCAGTATATATAAAGCATAACACGCTTGCGTTGTACGTACGATCTGTGAGCAGAGGACGAAGTAGCGTAAGCGCCAATCGTACAAACAAAGGTACAATTTTAACTTGGGGGCATCAGTGGTTAGTGGCCAATACTGCTTATAGATTGAGACCTATATTGGGACAAGATTAGGAGAGTTTAGCCTTACATTAGGGTTTGTCTTTTGTTATGTCTTGCAGAAAAAATTAATACATTTAATGACCATGACTTCCTCCCAAACTTTATTGATAAGTACAGAGAGCTGACCTGTCTGTGGCAAGTAAAACACCAATATTATAACAACAAACTAAAGAGGAAGGCAGTGCTGGAGCAACTGTTGGAATTAGTGAAGCCTGTGATTCCCACGGCAGACATCAACTATTTGAAGGCCAAAATTGATGGCCTGAGGAGTACATATAATAGGGAGCGCAAAAAAGGTAAAGGATTTCATGAGATCAGGAGCAGCAGCAGATAACATTTATGTCCCCAGGCTCTGGTACTACGACTTTTGTCAGATTAGAGTGAACCCAAGCCATCCTCTCAATCCTTCTTTCCACACTTCCAGTCTTCCTTCCACATCAGATGAGGTTTCCGACGTACAACCTGGGCCTTCCACCTAGGAAGAAGATGTGGAGGAGCCCAGCTTGAGCCAGGTCTAGCATTGTTCAATATATTTCTTGTCAAAAAATGTATGATGTTAACTAGATGTTATTATTGATCACTAATTTCTGATTTAATAAAGTGGTTTACATATCAATAGACAGTAGTAGCCAAAAAGGATTGGGACAAGAATGAAAAATGCTGGGGTCAGAAAAATGCTGGGGTCAGAATGATAGTCTTTTCTATTTGTTAACATTCAATTTGCAAAAGTCATGAACTCAAAATTGTGTGTGATTGAAGACCGAAAAACTAAAACTATGTCCCATTTTCATACACAGGAAAGTCTCAGCCAGGAGGAGACTGTGGAAAGTGGCAGCCAGGAGGGCGCCATGGAAAGTGGCAGCCAGGAGGCGGCTGTACCCAGTAGCCTGATCGAATCCCAGGTTCCTCCCCTCCGCCTTCCCTCAAAAAGGAGCAGGAAGGCGAAGAACCTGGAGGAATCAGCGACTTCTTTGATTCGGTAGGCTACTGCGGTCCTCACAACCACCCCTAGTGTCCAGGAGGCCTTTGTGTGTATGAAGGGCAATGAAATGCAAGAAATGGAGGAGGGCCAACGCCTCATCTGTGAGGCGGTAATATTTCAGGCCCTAAATAGGGGGTACAGGGCCAACTCACCAATAAAAGCCACGTCTGTGAGTTGGACTATACTCCTCCACCACCTCCAGCAACACCTCCAACACCACAGCCACAGCCTGAAAGGAAGCATGTAAGGAAGTCATGAGAGTAAAGGCCTGGGTTCGGTCTGGTCTGGCAAAAAACAGAGATCATTATAAAAAAATATATATATATATATATATATATGTATATATATATATATATATATATATATATATATATATATATATATATATATATATATATATATATATATATATATATATATGTATGTATATATATATATATATATATATATATATATATATATATATATATATATATATATGTATATATAGATATATATATATTCTTGGGGATTTTTTAAAAACAAAACAAACAAAAACAAAGATTATTCATAATATCACAAGAAATAATAAGAAATCCGTTTGTCAGAACTGTGTGTGAATATCAGTAGCAAAGCAACTTCATTTTTCTAGCATTATAAAGAAGAAGAGAATGTGCTGCATTGAAAGATTAAAAAATTTGCAGCATGATGAATGTGTTATCTCTCCATTACGAACGCTAGTTTTACAAGACCGAGAGCTTCTGTCTCGCACTTGATTCTGAGCATCGTGGAATTTTGTGTCAGACTTGTGTACACACGCTCGGAATTTCCGACAACAATGTTTGTTGTTGGAAAATTTGAGAGCCTGCTCTCAAACATTTGTGTGTGGAAATTTCGACAGCAAATGTCCCATGGAGCATACACACGGTCGGACTTTGCGACACCATTCCGATTATGTGTATGCGGCATTAGCGTGCATATAAAATATGCTACAGTAAACAAATAAATGTGTCAAATTTCATGTGTTTCCCAAAAAATTAACCCTATTAAGGTATTAAGCACCAATTGGAACAGTTCCTTTGCCAGCAATATGCTGCGACTTGTCATGCGATTTGACCTACAACAGCAACATACGTATCTTACATTATGCACGCACCCCAGATCAGACCCCTGTTCCATTTTTATACAGCACAGGACCAGTGGGTTGGACCCAAGAAAGCCCACCTAGAAAGACCTGGAAGGCATGTTGACTCTTAACCCTCCCGGCTGGGGCAGCGTTAAACTCCGCGACTGATCCACCACCATATGTGACCACTATATGAAATGAAGGCTTACCAACTAGCAAGTAAATTAAGCTTGTGACCTAAACCCAGTCAGGGTCTTTAGTGAAATAGTATAGCAGGTGCCTCCAATCCCGGACTCTTATCTCAAACCAGGGCAGATAACACCAGGGTATCACACTCCATTGATTAGGGAAATAATTCAATAAGCTCTCCTGAGCAATAAACACTCCAGGGGAGATCAAAGGTAACCCAGAAAAGAAAAACCCACCATGGCGTAATAATGTCTAAGCAGTTTTAATGGAAAGAACTAAAAAATTGCACTTACAATGTTAAAAACATGTGTCGGGAGTAGTTGACGTGCTTCCGAAAAAAAATGGAAGGCCAAGACCACCCATGTTCGGAAAAGAAAGAATACATTACAATACAATACTTGAATCAGAAAAGGGCTGGCGACTCGGATGCTCTTGAATAAAAGTCCTTTATTTCGTTACATGGGTACACGGGTACAGGCTACTCTGACGCATTTCGGCTAAGAAGCCTTCATCAAAGCATACATGTTTGATTTAAAAACTGATATTTATAACAGAGTAAGCACTCCAAATGGGGTGCAGGCATATGAGGGACATATCATGAACAAATAAAGCATATTCAAAATGATGCAATAAATGTATCAAACAATACGACTACTGTATGTTAGAAAATGTGATTATGTTAAAAAAAGATTTATGTCCATCCTATCGTTCAAACCATATGGTTTCCTAGTATTGAGGGTATGGATCGACCACACTTCACATTTAAGCAAAATACGATGAGTGTACCTCCTCTTTTAACCTGTTCAGCACCAAAAAAGGAAAAAGTATCAAGATTACCATGGTGGAATTCTCGATAATGTTTTGACACATTTGAGATATTTTTAGCATTAATATTTGTAGTGTCATTCACATGTTCCGAGATTCTAACACTCAACGGGCGCATAGTGTACCCAATGTACTGTAGACTGCAGGCACTACACTGAATAACATATACCACTGATTTAGAGTTGCAGTTTATGTACTGTTTGATGGTATATGTTTTCTTGGTAGAAAAAGAAAAAACTGAGGTGCTTTTTTATGTGTATGACACTGCCTACAGGTGTTGTGGCCACACATGTAGAAACCTATAGTGGAAAGCCAGGTCTGCGATTAGTTTTTTTTCAATTTAAATGTATGTTTATTGAAAATTTTGCAAGACATAAAGATTACACATCTGATACAAAAACAATATTGTCATCACAGACTCGACACAGGAGTCAACCTCAAGTGAGTTTCAAGTTATTAAGGCACATATATATAACAATAAGGGGGAAGGGGGGAGGTACACCATGGATCTGAATACAGTAACTGCATAGCGAAATAAAAGAAAAAGAAAAGATGATATTTGTTGGAGGTAGGAAGTATAAAGTATAATTTCTGAGGCGTAACCTCAGCGAGTCGCCCTAGAAGACATATAGCAGAGTGTCAGTGTATGGATTCTGGGTTAAATGGGGAATTATCCCATACATCCCATATCTTAGAAAATCGGGGTAGGGAATCCTGGACTAGTGCCGTCATATGCACCATCCTGTGGATTTGTGCGATGGCAGAGATTAGGTCTGCGATTTGTTTGACTTCTGAGAACAAAATAAGCTGGGTGACAACATACTTCCCAGACTGGGGGCCCCTCTACTGGAAAATTGGCAAGCCCCCTGGATAACAGATCCTTGTCAGTATACAAAATGATTACAATACAATACATTACATCACTTCCGAATTTATATTCTTTGGTACGAGAATTTTTGCAACCTCTTCATTTTCGATATCAGACTAGAATTCAAAAAACAAAATGGAGGGCCTTTCATCCAGTATTGTCTTCATGTGTAGTAGGCTCAAGGCTGCTTTTACACTGATGGTGTTTCTTGGGTCCAACCCACTGGTCCTGTGCTGTATTAAAATGGGACAGGGGTCTGATCTGGGGTGCATGCATAATGTAAAGATAAACGTATGCTGCTGTTGCCGGAGTCTGTCCATTCAGTCTGCTGCAGAGTCTAGAGCACCCATGGATAAAGAGCTTTCTATAGAGTACGGGACCTCTAAGATTTACAATTCGCCCAAAGACACCAGCTGGAAATCTGCCAATATGGACTCTGCCGTAATGGACTCTGTTCTGTTCAGGTATGCTGACGCAGCTACAAAGGCATTAGTTAAGCATTAGGGATGTTAAGAAGAGACCATGCACTTTGTTCTATATGCTGCAATTTTCTAGTAAAGTTTCTTAACCACTTAAGGACAGAGCCTCTTTTTGAGATGTGTTTTTTAAAAACACTTTTTTTTTCTAGAAAATTACTTAGAACCCCAAAACATGATACATTTTTTTTCTAACACCCTAGGGAATAAAATGGAGGTCATTGCAATACTTTTTGTTAGACCGTATTTGCCCAGATTTTTTTTTTTGTAAATATACTTTTTTGAATGAAAAAAATAAGATAACAGTAAAGTTAGCCCAATTTTTTTATATTGTGAAAGATAATGTTACGCTAAGTAAATTTATACCCAACATGACACGCTTCAAAATTGCGCCCGCTCGTGGAATGGCAACAAATTTTTACCCTTAAAAATCTCCCATAGTTGACGTTTAAAAAATTCTACAGGTTGCGTTACAGAGGAAGTCTAGGGCTAGAATTATTGCTCTCCGATCACGGCGATACCTCACATGTAGGGATGAGCTTCGAGTTCGAGTCGAACTCATGTTCGACTCGAACATTGCCTGTTCGCCTGTTTAGCGAACAGTGAACAATTTGGGCTGTTCGCGGCAAATTCGAAAAGCTAAAAAATCTAAAGTGCTAATTTTAAAGGCTAATATGCAAGTTACTGTCCTAAAAAGTGTTTGGGGACCTGGGTCTTGCCCCAGGGGACATGGATCAATGCAAAAAAAAGTTTTAAAAACGGCCGTTTTTTCAGGAGCAGTGATTTTAATAATGATTAAAGTGAAACAATAAAAGTGTAATATTCCTTTAAATGTCATACCTTGGGAGTGTCTATAGTATGCCTGTGAAGGGGCGCATGTTTTCCGTGCTTAGAACTGTCCCTGCACAAAGTGTCATTTGTGCAGGAAAAAAAGTCTTTTAAAATCACTTGCGGCTATATTCTCGGCTCCCGTAATACAGAGATCACTCAATGATTTTAATCATTCATTCATTGATTAAAAAAAAAAAAAAGCGTGGGGGTTCCCCTAAATTCAATTATCAGGCCCTTCAGGTCTGGTATGGATATTAAGGGGAACCCCGTGTCAAATGAAAAAAAAAATTGATGTGGGGGTCCCCCTAAATATCTACACCAGACCCTTCAGGTCTGGTATGGATATTAAGGGGAACCCCGCATCAAATTTTTAAAAAAATTTGACTTGGGGTCCCCCTAAAAATCCATGCCTGACCCTTTATCCGAGCACGCAACCTGGCAGGCTGCAGGAAAAGAGGGGGGGACAAGAGAGCTCCCCCCCGAACCGTACCAGGCCACATGCCCTCAACATTGGAAGGATGTTTTGGGGGTCTGTGACCCCTCACAGCACCTTGTCCCCATGTTGATGTGGAGAAGGGCCTCATCCCCACAACCCTGAGCGGTGGTTGTGGGGGTTTGCGGGCGGGGGGCTTATCAGAATCTGGAAGCCCCCTTTAACAAGGGGACCCCCAGATCCCACCCCCCCTGTTTGAAATGGTAAGGGGGTACAAAAGTACCCCTACCATTTCACAAAGATAGTGTAAAAATGGTTAAATAAGACAAACACACTTTTGAAAAATTCCTTTATTAAAAAAAAAAAAAAAAATATTCCAGCGGTGCTAATCCACTCTTGCTATCCGGCGATGGATCTCCGGGGTCCAGCGATGGATGATCATATCCAGCGACGGGGGATCTCTCAGTCCAGCGCTGTCCATACATCCGTCTTCTGTCTCCACACTGCGGGGAATTCCAGCGCTGACGTTTCTTATATTAGGAGGACGGGGCCACCCGTCACCTGACCCCGCCCCTCTGACGCTGGTGAGGGGAGCCAGGGATTCCCTAATGACGTATGGGTGACCCCGCCCCCTCTGATGTAACGGAAACCTGCATTACATCAGAGGGGGGCGGGGTCACCCATACGTCACTGGGGAACCCCATAGCTTTCCTCACCAGCGTCAGAGGGGGCGGGGTCAGGTGACCGCTCAGGGTTGTGGGGATGAGGCCCTTCTCCGCATCAACATGGGGACAAGGTGCTTTGAGGGGTCACAGACCCCCAAAGCATCCTCCCAATGTTGAGAGCATGTGGCCTGGTATGGTTCAGGGGGGGCACTCTCTCGTCCCCCCCTCTTTTCCTGCGGCCTGCCAGGTTGCTTGCTCGGATAAAGGGTCTGGTATGGATTTTTAGGGGGACCCCCACGTCAATTTTTTTTAAAAATTTGATGCGGGGTTCCCCTTAATATCTATACCAGACCTGAAGGGCCTGGTAATTGAATTTAGGGGAACCCCCACGCTTTTTTTTTTAATCAATGAATGAATGAATTGTCGGCTAATACAGAGAACACTCACTGAGTGGTCTCTATTATTGATGGCCGAACGGTTCGCCCGGCGGTCGTTTCGCGGCGAATTTCGGCTGTTCGCGGTCCACCCGATCGGCGGACAATTGCCGCCGTTCGCCTGCCGGACTTCCGTGTTTACTGTGTAAAAGAACTTTGACCTATGATGACACATCCATCATCGGGTACAGGACAGCCAATTGAGACATTACAGCACATGGACACTTGGACATTCCCCCTAACTTATAAATAGACCCGATCCAGTGGCCATTTTACATTCTTTCTTCTGTCACTATAGGGAGAGGTTGCTGTGTGGAGCAGGGAGAGATTGCAGTGACCCAAATCGCTAGCTATTTGGTACACAAAAGTTCTTTTCAGGACTGGTATAGGTGTTAGGTGTAGTTCAGGATATAGGTTTGAGGCAGTGCTATGCTACTGATTGTTGCAGCAGCCTGAGTGTCTTTTGTCAGTTTAGAGAAAGGGACAGGACGGTGTGTGCTGCAGGGACAGTCAGTTTAATCATTAGCTGTTACTATCAGGTCCACAAAAGTGCTATTCAAGTTATTGTTCCAGCAGCCTCTGTTTTATCAGTTTATATAGGGACAGGCAGGAAGCTGTGTGTGAGGCAGTGAGGGTCAGTTTAATCAGTAGCTGTTACTATATTAGGTCCACAAAGGTTCTTTTCAGGACTGGTATGGTAATAGGCTTGTACACGTATAATATTCTTTCTTCCAAATATAGAAAGAATATTATACTTGACTGCTGCCCTTCTGCTGCAGTCTGCTAATCAGTCACAACCTGCTTGTTCCACAAAGGCCCTTATAAGGACTGGTAAGGTCTAGGGTGCTACAGTACATAGGGTTGAGTGAGGTACAGTCTGCTATTCCGTAAGGACTGGTATAGGTCCACAATACATAGGGTTGAGGTGCACTACTGCTGACCGCTGCCCTATACTGCAGCAGTCCTTCATCAGTATAGGGACTGACGTACAGTCTGCTAATCAGTCACACACAACCTACTTGTTCCACAAAGGTCCTTATAAGGACTGGTAACTTGGTCTAGGGTGCTACAGTACATAGGGTTGAGTGAGGTACAGTCTGCTATTCTATAAGGACTGGTATAGGTCCACAATACATAGGGTTGAGGTGCACTACGGCTGACCGCTGCAGCAGTCCTTCATCAGTATAGGGACTGACGTACAGTCTGCTAATCAGTCACACACAACCTACTTGTTCCACAAAGGTCCTTATAAGGACTGGTAACTTGGTCTAGGGTGCTACAGTACACAGGGTTGAGTGAGGTACAGTCTGCTATTCTATAAGGACTGGTATAGGTCCACAATACATAGGGTTGAGGTGCACTACTGCTGACCGCTGCAGCAGTCCTTCATCAGTATAGGGACTGACGTACAGTCTGCTAATCAGTCACACACAACCTACTTGTTCCACAAAGGTCCTTATAAAGGCCTGATAACTTGGTCTAGGGTGCTACAGTACATAGGGTTGAGTGAGGTAAAGTCTGCTATTCCGTAAGGACTGGTATAAGTCCACAATACATAGGGTTGAGGTGCACTACTGCTGACAGCTGCCCTATACTGCAGTAGTCCTTCATCAGTATAGGGACTGAGAGTTTTGTCACAGGGTCATTTAAAAAATGACAGGCAGAGGAAGAGGCAGGCCCTTCCGCAGGGGTGGTAGGGGTAGGGCAGGAGCAACAGGCTTGAGCCAAAGTGGGAAGTTGCAGAAGGTGCGTTCAATTCATTTAAAGGACGCATCAGACTTGGTTGAGTGGCTCACTCAGCCTTACTCTTCTGCACCCTCCTCATCCTCTCGATCTGCACCCTCTTCTTCACTCTCTGCTATGTGCACCCCCAATGACACTACCACCAACAACACCACCACCACCACATACCCTCCGCTTGAGTCACAGGAATTATTTTCCGATCCATATCAAGACATTTCTGATGCGCAGCCACTCTTGGTATTGGATCAGGAAGAGGAGGTAGCAACAACCGCTACTCAGCAGTCTGACGACAGTACCCAGATCAGCCCAAGGAGGAGGTTGGTCCCCGGTGTTGCTGCCTACTCCGAGATCTCTACTTATAGCGGTGGGGAAGGTGACGTGGGTGCCCACAAGAGAAGAAGAGGAGGGGAGTTCAGAGGGAGATATGGACCAGCAGATAGGGAGGAGAAGCAGGAATAACTTACATTGCACAGGAGGGACAAAGCAGACTGCAAATGTATCAGGAGCGAGCATGTACGGTCACATCTGGCGCTCCCAGGACACCGCCACATGGCTCCACAGTGTGGGCTTTTTATAACGTGTCCGCTGCTGACAATAGCGTTGCCATCTGCAATCTTTGCAGTCAACGCATTAGTCGCGGTAAGCCCAACACTCACCTAGGGACGACCGCCTTAAGAAGGCACATGAGCAGCCATCACCGAGCCCAGTGGAAGCAACGGAACACACAAAGCCACACTCCAGGCTCTCACCGTCCAGCCTCGTCTTCTACTTCTCCTTCTCCTCTCTCCTCACAATTGTCCTCCACTCTACTTTCCATCACGCCAAGCTCACGTTTTTCTGCAAAAAGGCAGGCTTCCGTGGGCCTAATGTTCGAGCGTAAAAAAAATTGGACGCCGGATAACCCTCTTGCCCAACGGTTGACGGCTGGCTTGTCAGAACTCATAGCCCGCCAACTACTGCCATATAAACTGGTGGACTCGAAAGGCCTTTCACAAATTTGTGGCCATTGGAACACCACAATGGAAGGTCCCAGGAAGGAAGTATTTCTCAGAGAAGGGCATCCCAGAGCTATATGGCCATGTTCAGCGGCAAGTGATTGTATCTCTGGCACACAGTGTCGGTGCCAAGATACATCTGACCACAGACACGTGGTCTAGCAAACACGGGCAGGGAAGGTATATCACTTTTACTGCCCACTGGGTGAACCTTCTGATGGCCGTCAAGCATGTAACCTGTGGCACCCGTGTAGATTTGGTTTTACCACCACGGATTGCATGCAGGCCTGGCCCTTCTTCTCCTCCTCCTCCTACTCCATCCTCCTCCCTCTCCTCTTCGGCTGACTCCTCCTTTTCCGCTGCTAGCGTCTCTTCCGCTGCGCCGCCCAAGCTCCCCAGAACCTATTCGACATGCCAGGTGAGACGTTGCCATGCCGTGCTGCGTCTGTTGTGCCTGGAAGCCAAGAGCCACACTGGCCCGGCACTCCTTTCGGCTTTGCGTTCACAGGCAGATCAGTGGCTAACACCGCTCAATTTGACAGTTGGTAAAGTGCTGTGTGACAATGGTGCCAATCTGCTTAGCGCATTGAAACAGGGCAAAATCACGCACGTGCCATGCATGGCACACGTCTTAAACTTGGTCGTGCAGCGATTCCTTGTCAAATACCCTGGGGTCCAGGACATCTTGCGGCAGGCAAGGAAAATTTCGACCCATTTCAGAAGATCTTACACGGCCATGGCTCGCCTTGCTGACAATCAGCGGCGACACAATCTGCCGGTCAGACGTCTTATTTGCGATTGCCCGACGCGATGGAACTCAACCTTCTATATGCTTGATAGGCTGCTCCAGCAGAAACGTGCAGTTAACGTCTACTTATATGAACTCTGTGGCAGAACAGGTTCTGGGGAGCTGGGGTTTTTTTCACCGCGCCAGTGGCTGCTCATGCGCGACGCATGCAGACTTCTGCGACCATTTGAGGAGATCACCAAACTGGTCAGTCGCAGCCATGGCGCCATCAGTGACATGGTACCTTATGTCTCCTTTATGGAGCATGCATTGCGTTGTGTTATTGATCAAGCTGTGGAGGAGCAGGAGCGGGAAGATGAGGAAGTCGCAATGCTGGATGAATTCCCAGGGGGGGCTACTCTATGGCCGCGTACACACGCGGGGACTGTTCGCCCAACTTTGTCCGCTGAACAGTGTTTCGGCAAACAGTCCGCTCGTGTGTGGGCTTTCAGCGGACAGTTTCAGCGAACAGTCCGCTGAACAAGGTTTTTTGGAAATTCCGAAAAACTGTCCGCTGAAACCTTGTTTCAGCGAACAGTCCCCTCGTGTGTAGGCTTGTTTGTCAAACTAAGTTCCGCGCATGCTCAGAAAGGATTTACACGCCGAAAGTTATAATGCAGTGTATAGGACGTCGTATTTTTCGTCCCGTCGTACGTGCCGTTCACGTCATCGCGCACGGTTTCAGCAAACTGTTCGTCCGTCGTGTGTGGCCATGTCCGTCCATGCTAATTTTGAGCGGACTGTTTGCCGAAACTGTTTGACGGACAAAGTTGGGCGAACAGTCCCCGCGTGTGTACGCGGCCTATCTGAGACAAGTGAACAACAGGAGTCTGAAGAGGAGTCAGAGGAGGATGGTGCCGGGGCGGATGAGGAGGAGCAAGAAGAGCATGCTTTAAACCTTTCTGGGATCCCTGTTGTGCGTGGATGGGGAGAGGAGAATGAAGAGGACGACATTATCCTGGATGATGAGCAGGAGCCAGGCCACCACACCGCTTCCACTTTAGTGCAAATGGGGGCCTTCATGCTCCAGTGTTTTAATAGGGACCCCCGTATAAAAAGCATAAGGGTCAAGGACCAGTACTGGGTGGCAACATACTTAGACCCCCGGTACAAACACAAAATGGCGGAAATGTTACCGCCGTCACAGAGGGCTGGCAGAACGGAGCACTTCCAGGCCTTGCTTCGAGAAATGCTGCATTCTGCTTTTGCGTGCGCTGGCAGAGGAGCAATTCCCACTCCCAGAGAAGGAGTTGCGGGTACCAATCCAACAGCGCCTGCAAGAAGAGGCTGGTTTGAAGATGTGGTGGTGACTTCGGATATGAGGTCATTCTTTCAGCCGACCCATCGACAGGTGTCACCCAGGTCCAGCATCAGGGAACGCCTAGACCGTCAGGTATCCGACTACATCAGGTTAACGGCCGATGTGGATGCTCTGAGGAGTGATGAACCCCTGGACTACTGGGTGGGCAGGCTTGACCTCTGGCCAGAGCTTGCCCAATTTGCAATCGAACTGCTGCCCCTCATCCAGTGTCCTGTCCAAAAGGACGTTCAGCGCAGCAGGGGGGATCGTGACCGATAAGCGTACTCACCTAGCTCACAACAATGTTAACTACCTCACATGTCTAAAAATGAATGAGGCATGGATCTCGGAGGAATTCAACACATGTGACCAGTAGACCATGTATATGTCTATAAACAATTTTTTTAATCGAGCACACAGACCTTCTTTCTTCATTTGGCTCACTTCCTTGTCCAAAAAAAGCACACCGTACTATATGCCCGTACCCTCCTCTTTGAAGAGGTTGAGCGGTGTCATATTTCTACTGGGGCTGCTTATTATGAGGGGCTCCCACCATCCCTGTGCTGTGCTGACTTCCTCCTGGGGCTGCTTATTATGAGGGGCTCCCACCATCCCTGTAACTTTATACACAATTCAAGGCACATGCTTTAACATGAACAAGAGCCCAGCTCCACCCACACATCCCAAGACGTCTGCTAGGCTTCAAACGATCCCACCCAATACACATCTTTTCACAAAGGGTTAGCAGCCAGTCTGTCTGGCACTTTACAATACACACAAGGACAGACTTAAATGAACAATGGAAATGCAAAACAACTTAATTCCTCACAGCAATGACACTTAACCCCCACATACAATATACATCCAATTTATATACAATGTATTATACAGCCTTGAATATGGCTATCACAGACCATATCGGGGTTTTCTTTTATTCACCCTGTGTCCAAAGTGACCCCACTGTCACACATCTCCCCTTTCGGCAGGGGACTAACAGAGGAGGGGACCCCAGATGGGTCGACTCCGCAGTTAGTCCATGGGTCCATTCTTCCAATACTGGATAACCCATCAACATTGCACTAGGAGCCCGGGAGGGCGTCGGTTTGCCGGGACAACCCATCAGCATTGCCATTTTGCTTACCGGGTCGGTAGCTGATGGTGAAGTTGTAAGGTTGTAGGGCTAAGCTCCACCGCAACAACCTGCCATTATCTCCGGAGACCCGGTTAAGCCAGACCAATGGGTTGTGGTCGGTGACCAGTGAAAATTCCTGTCCGTATAAGTAAGGGTTCAGCTTTTTAAGGGCCCAGACCAGGGCCAAACACTCCTTCTCCACTGCCGCATAGCTCACTTCCCAGGGTAATAGTTTTCTACTCAGGTATGCGACAGGGTGTTCTCCTCCATCCTCCCCAACTTGGCTCAGCACCGCCCCCAGTCCAAACATGGAAGCATCCGTGTGGACAAGAAAACGTTTGTTAGGTACTGGGGCAGCCAAGACAGGGGCATTTACAAGTGCTTGCTTGAGGGCTAGAAACGCAGATTCACAAGCTGGAGACCAGAGGACTTGCCTAGGTAAATTCTTTTTCGTCAGGTCAGTCAGGGGTTTGGCGATAGCACTATAATTAGGGACAAAACGTTGGTAGTACCCTGCAGTTCCCAAGAAGGCCAATACCTGGGTCTTAGTACGGGGCGTGGGCCAGTTAGCTACTGCCTCTACCTTGGCTGGCTCGGGTCTCTGGTTCCCACACCCCACTCGGTGTCCCAGGTACTGCACCTCCGCCATCCCTAGATGGCACTTGTCTGGTTTCAAGGTCAGGCCTGCGGCCCGAATTTTGTCCAGAACCACTCCTACGTGAACCAGGTGCTCCTCCCAAGACCCACTGTAGATCACAATGTCATCCAGATATGCACATGCAAAATCCTGGAAGCCATCGAGGAGCCTATCCACCATACGTTGGAAGGTCGCCGAGGCATTTTTCATTCCAAATGGCATGACCTTAGACTGGTACAGGCCAAATGGGGTAACAAATGCCGACTTGGGGATAGCATCCTCGGCCAGGGGGATCTGCCAATAACCTTTACACAGGTCTATTGTAGTTAAATAACGTCCCCTGGCTATACAATCTAGTAGTTCGTCTACCCTGGGCATCGGGTAGGCATCGGTGGTGGTCTTCTCGTTGAGTCGCCTGTAGTCCACGCAGAACCAGGTAGTCCCGTCTTTTTTAGGCACCAGGACTACAGGCGAGGCCCAAGGGCTGTCAGAAGGCTCAATGACTCCTAACTGAATCATCTCCTGTATCTCCTTCCGCATTTCTTCTCGGACTGCTTCAGGGATACGGTAGGGGGGCTGGTGGAGGGGTGCTTGTCCAGGAGTCTCTACCTTATGTATAGCCAAGGTCGTATAGCCCGGTCTTTGGGAGAACGTCGCCTGTTTCTCCCACAGAAGCCGCTTAGCCTGTTCCTTCTTTGTGGGGCTTAACCGGTCTCCTAGCTGTACAAGGCTAATGAGGTCGGTCTGGGGCTCTCTCTCTAGTAAGTCAGGGAGGGGTAAACCTTCTGAGTCGTCCGCAGCAGGGGCACATACTGCAGCAACATCCTCCTGCCGTTCCTGATACTCCTTCAGCATGTTCACATGAAAGGTTCGCTGGATTCTTTCATCTGCACAGCTGGCAATGACATAGGTAGTATCACCTACCTGGGCTACTACTTTATACGGGCCCTGCCAAGATGCCTGCATCTTGTCGGTCTTCACAGGCTTGAGCACTAAGACCTTCTGCCCAACCTGGAAGACCCGCTGTCGGGCCCCCCGGTCGTACCATCTCTTCTGTCTTCCCTGGGCCGCCTGGAGATTCTCTCTTACCATCAGAGACAGTTGCTCCATGCGGTCCCTGAGTTCCAGAACATAGGGTACTATGGGGGTCCCTTCTTGCTCTGTCTCTCCCTCCCAGTGTCCTCTGATGAGATCGAGGGGTCCGTGGACCCTTCTCCCATAGAGTAACTCGAAGGGCGAGAACCCAGTAGATTCCTGGGGTACCTCTCTGTATGCAAATAACAGGTGAGGCAGGAATCTCTCCCAGTCTCTGCAAGAGTCCGAAAAGGTCCTCAGCATCTGCTTGAGGGTCCCGTTAAAGCGTTCGCAGAGACCATTAGTCTGGGGGTGGTAGGGGGAGCTCAGTAAGGGCTTAATATTGCACACCTTCCACAACTGCCGGGTGAGTACCGCGGTAAACTGGGTTCCCTGGTCAGAGAGAATCTCTTTAGGGAACCCCACTGTGGTAAAAATCTTAACCAGGGCATCAGCTACTGTCTCTGCTTCAATGTTGGACATAGCTACTGCCTCTGGGTAACGGGTGGCGTAGTCCACCACGGTGAGAATATACTTCTTTCCGGATGGACTAGGCCGGGCAAGGGGACCCACAATGTCAACGGCTATGTGGTAAAAGGGCTCCCCAATAATAGGCATGGACATGAGTTTAGCCTTAGGGTGGTCCCCCCTCTTCCCTATCCGTTGACATGTGTCACACGTTTTGCAGTATTGTCGCACATCCTGGCTAAAATTGGGCCAGAAGAAATTCTGTGTGATCCTATGGGCCATGCGACGGAACCCTAGATGTCCTGCTAGCGGCACATCATGCCCGATTCGCAGAATCTCCAGCTGGTATTTCTTAGGTACCACCAGCTGTCGTTTCTGCGAAGGGGCCTTACTTCTCTGAGATGGCTTAGGGATCCTATACAGTCTATCCCCATCCCATTCAAACAGCTCCCCATCTATTCCCCTTTCCTGAGTATCTGCCTTAGCCCTATACTTGTGTAAGGTCGGGTCCTCCCGAGTTTCCCTCCCGAATGCTTCTGGGGTATCCCAGCCTAGGCGCGCCTGATCTAAGGTACGTGTCGGGGAGGATAGTCTCACCTGGGTCTCTACAGCAAGTGGGCCGGTTCCAGCAGTACGTGTCTGTGCACGGGTAGTCACAGGGTTGACTTCATCGGGGTGTAAGCAGAAAGCAGGGGGGCCAAATCATTCCCCAGTAGTACATCCGCAGGCAAGTCCTTCATCGCCCCCACATTCACGTGTCCCGAACCAACCCCCCAATCCAGGTGAACACGGGCCACGGGTAGCTGCTTGTATTGGATCAGCCTCGTGCAGGACGCCCCAATGTTCTTCCCCCTCAACGCAGTGGGCCGCAGGCATGGGTGTGCGGGGGCTCCCCCTTGCTGGTTGTCTCCATGACTGGGACTGGATGGCTGGATTTAATGGACAGTTTGGCTTTTTGTGCCCTAGCTGTTTACATCCGAAACACCTGATGGGTTGTGCATAGTCCTGGGAGTTGAACCTGGGCTGCTGAGGATAAGTGGCCGCTGGGGTTGGTGCTGAAGCTGTGTTAGAGGCTGATAAACTGGGCCGAGATGGTGGATAGCGCTCGCTTCTGCCTGACCTTCAAGAGTCCAGATATTCATCGGCCAAAGTAGCCGCTTGCTGTACAGTCCGTGGTTGCTTATCTCGTACCCAATCCCGTAGTACCGGAGGGGTGTGGTTAAAGAACTGTTCTAAGAGTACTAGTTGGGTGATGTCCTCTATGGTATGAGCGTGGCTTCCCTGGATCCAGCCCTTAAGGTCTCGCTGCAGACGATGTGCCCACTCCACGTATGTCATGTGGGTTTGTCTCCGAGACTCTCGAAACTTAATCCGGCTGGCTTCGGGTGTAATGGCAAATCGGGCTAGCAGAGCTTCTTTTACCCGATCATAGTCTTTAGCGTCCTCATCCTCCAGGGCCCGATACGCATCCGCCGCTCTGCCAGTTAAATGACTTGCCAGTAAGACGACCCAATCTTGGGGCAGTACTTCATGTATCTGGCATAGTCTCTCAAAGTCCTGCAGGAATGCTTCAATTTCCTCCTCTCCCTCCTTAAATAGTTTGAACGCCCGAAAGGGCAACTTACGGACAGGCGCTGCATCTTTAGGTGTTGTCTCCGATTGCCGTATTTCTGCCATTCTCTGTTCATGTTGCCGCTCTAGTTCTCTCTCCTGTCGCTCATCCTGCAGCTGGATGTCTCTAATGGCATTCTGTATGGCGGTCTCTGATGGGTTAGCACCATATAATGCCACCCGCTGTCGAACTCGTTGCTGAAACAAGTCTTCAACTGACCGGGGTCCTGCATCACCATCCCTCTGATCCATCTCGGTTAGTTCCCTGATCAAGGTGGCCTTGTTCTTCGTCCCACTGGTCCCTCCACGGCTCTCAAGTAAGTCTTTCAGTGTGGCTTTCCTGCAGGCTGCATAGCTGGTCATTTACTGTGGTGGTTTGAAGTGTCCCAGTAACTGGAGGGAAGATCCCGCTGCTGCCACCAATGTAACGGCTCCCCTAATATAAAAGGGGTTAACGCCGTTTGCGATGTTCCCTCTTCTGGACACACATCCACTCACTACCAATATCCACAGCTAAACGACCCTTTCCTATAGGAGCCGATCCCTCTGGCAAAAAGACGAGACGCACTCTGTCCCTTCTGTAGTAGGAATGACTTTATTAAAAGCCAACATTGTAACTTTATACACAATTCAAGGCACATGCTTTAACATGAACAAGAGCCCAGCTCCACCCACACATCCCAAGACGTCTGCTAGGCTTCAAACGATCCCACCCAATACACATCTTTTCACAAAGGGTTAGCAGCCAGTCTGTCTGGCACTTTACAATACACACAAGGACAGACTTAAATGAACAATGGAAATGCAAAACAACTTAATTCCTCACAGCAATGACACTTAACCCCCACATACAATATACATCCAATTTATATACAATGTATTATACAGCCTTGAATATGGCTATCACAGACCATATCAGGGTTTTCTTTTATTCACCCTGTGTCCAAAGTGACCCCACTGTCACACTCCTGGGGCTGTACCTCTGCTGTACATATTATGAGGGGCTCCCACCATCCCTGTGCTATGCTCATTATGAGGGGCTCCCACCATCCCTGTCCTATGCTCATTATGAGGGGCTCCCACCTTCCCTGTGCTATGCTCATTATGAGGGGCTCCCACCATCCCTGTGCTATGCTGACTTCCTCCTGGGGCTGCTTACGGTGCAGGTGTCAGTGCTGTATATCACGGTGCTGATGTCAGTACTCTCTATCACGGTGCTGCTGTCAGTGCTGTATATCACGGTGCTGGTGTTAGTGCTTTATGTCACGCTGCTGATGTCAGTGCTCTCTATCACGGTGCAGGTGTCATCGCTGTATGTCACGCTGCTGATGACAGTGCTCTCTATCACGGTGCTGCTGTCAGTGCTGTATATCACGATGCTGGTGTTAGTGCTTTATGTCACGCTGCTGATGTCAGTGCTCTCTATCATGGTGCTGGTGTCAGATGACTCTATCATGGTGCAGGTGTCATTGCTGTATGTCACGCTGCTGGTGATCATCTCCTGCACCCTCTTCTTTGCTTACCCTGACCTTCCCTCTCCTCCATTGCCTTCATGCGCTCCACAGTCCTGAATTGTCACAACAATTTCCCATATAAAAAAAGAATGCTTGTAGTTGTCGATCCCAGATTCACCTCATACATGTGCTATGTCATTGGCCATGTGGCGGGACTATGTTTGCACAGCTATTATTTATTTTGTGGCTGCAAATTTGAAAGTTCGCCTCCCATTGAAGTCAACGCCGCCGCGAACGTTCCGGTTCGCAAACTGTGGTCCGCGTTCGCAAAACGTCCCGTCGGAAGTTCATCCATCACTATTCTCTATATTACGGGAGCCGACAATATAGCCGCAAGTGATTTTCAAAAGACTTTTTTTCCTGCACAAATTACACTTTGTGCAGGGACAGTTCTAAGCACGGGAAACATGCGCCCCTTCACATGCATACTATAGACACCCCCCAGGTACGACATTTAAAGGAATATTACACTTTTATTGTTTCACTTTAATCATTATTAAAATCACTGCTCCTGAAAAAACGGCCGTTTTTAAAACTTTTTATTGCATTGATCCATGTCCCCTGGGGCAGGACCCAGGTCCCCAAACACTTTTTAGGACAGTAACTTGCATATTAGCCTTTAAAATTAGCATTTTAGATTGTGAACGTTTGAGTCCCATAGACTTTAATAGGGTTCTAAAGTTCACACAAAGTTTAGGTCTGTTCGCAGGTTCTGGTGCGAACCGAACGGGGGGGGGGGGGGGGGGTGTTCGGCTCATCCCTACTCACATGTATGCATTTGCTTCTGCATGCAAGCTCAGCGGAACGAAAGCATTTACTTTTTTTTTTCTTATTTGTTTTATCTTTTAAAAAAAATAGAAAGAAATCCTGCGAGTCACCACTGTCTAAATGATTAAAGTGGTTTCAATAACCCAAAGACTAATAGTATTAAGCCTGTCACATGCAGGGCCATCTTTAAGGCAGGGCAAAAGGGGCAGCTGCCCTGGGCCCTGTCATTGTTGTGGGGCCCAAAGCAGCTGCCTCATACTTGCCAACTATCCCAGTTTACATTCCCTCGTCCCTTGAGGTTTTAGTCCTGTTGTTGTGTACACACGACTCACCTGCAGACCCTGTGTTTACATGTAAATAAGCAGCATTCATATGTAAATAGCAGTGACATGCATATGTAAAGAGCTGTATGCATATGTAAAGAGCTCATATGTATATCATGCCCCCTGCAGTGAGGAGATGATGTGCTGTAACCTACAGCAACCAGTGAGCAGCCAATCAACAAGCCGAAATCATGTGTTGTAACCTCTAGCAACTAATCAGTGAGCCTTAAGGAGTGCTGTAACCTCTAGCAACCAGTCAGTAAGCAGTAATGATATGCTGTAACCTCTGGCAACCAATCGCAATCGCTGCCTGATCTGATACAGTAAACTTATTTTAAGTCTAGCTGCTATTTATTGTATGTCTCAGAGAAGGTGGAGAGCGAAATTGCATGGGGGGAGGGGGGCCCTAAGCAAATTTTTCCCCATTGCCCAATCAATATTAAAGACGGCCCTGGTCACATGCATCATGAAAGATGAATAAATTATCAAAAATCTGTTAGCGTTGAACACGTCACATATATTGTGCAAAGATAAATACATTAATTTAATACGCTACGCTAAAAATTATATTGATTGTAGTGTAATTGTGGTCTAAAACATATAAAATGAATTAATATAACTAATAAATGGATATGATATACACACAAAACCAATTTAAAGTGCCTTGTGCATAGCTGTGTTTAAAACCATGACATAACAAATAACATATAGAAAAAGTGCTCCTGTGCAATATATAGTGTCCAAATATGTTGTAAATGACCGTGCTGAAAATAAACAACACTACAGGGGATATGTGATTCAGATCATAAGACAAAGTGCTCATGTGCATATAAATCGCATCCAACTGTGTCTCTAGTAACGTGATAAAGTTTGTGTAATATGTGCATATAAATCTGTCCCTAAATGTCCATCCATGGACATTTACAGACGGTGGGAAAAAGGGTAAAATTACAGGCGGTTGGCAACACTGACACCCGTGTGAACACGTTCCTGAGCTGGGCTGTGTACATCCATAGACATGCACTGGCCCCACTCTTCCCAGGAGTTTGATTGACAGGAACAGGAGCTAATTGCTCCCATTGCCCTCAGCGTCTCCTGTAAGACCAGGAAGAAAATAAGGAGAGGCAATGCAACTGGGACAGCGCTGAATCATGACAAGGTGTTTAGGGATGTGGAAGAGAACAAGTAGCGGGGAGTTTTTTTTTTATCTTAACTACTTAAGGACCAGCCGCCGTCGTTATACATAGCTACTTTGATGTTAAATACCGTTGTTATGGCAGCAGCTAGCTATAAAAACCCTGGTATTTTTAAAAACGGACTTTCCTCTTTCAGATAAAAGTGGTCTCAGCAGCAGATTCACTGTGAGATCACTTGGAGGGCAGAAGTGACGTCAAACGTCACTTCCGCCACATGCTCTTAAAAGGGAATTTTTTTCTTTAAAAAAACAAAAAAAAAACATTTAATTTATTTAATTATATTTTTTTGCATTCTAGTGTAAATATGAGATCTGAGGCTTTTTTTGACCCCAGATCTCATATTAAAGAGGTCCTGCCATGCTTTTTTTCTATTACAAGGGATGTTTCCTAATGCATCATGGCAGCACACACATTAGGTGTGACTCCCCCTCCATAACCTGATAGGATTGGTTAGCTATAAGATTTGAAGAGGAGTCCACTGTTGCATTCTCCTTTTTTTCCTCACCTGTATGAACGATCGTTTGATCTGGATCGGCTAGAAGCATGGAACCCCCTTACCACTTCACCCCAGCTAGGTTTAGCCTCTCCTAGCTGGAAGCCCGGTCTTTACAGTCCCCAAAATGAGCTACAAGAAGGGAAGCCCCACTGGTCTCAGGGGCTAGGAATTTGGACAAACATCTCACAAACCTTAAACAGGTTTTTAAAGTATACAGAGGTCATCCCCCACCTCTATATTTCCCTCTCCTGCATTTAACAGGTTATCAATGGCTTATCATCCTTAATATGTCTCCCCTCCTGTACCTGTTTGTTTATCTTTTTTTTTCCTTTATTTTCATTTTCATTTTTCCTCGCTGGGCTCTGTGGTCCCTCGGCCGGTCTGCCTCCTCCATCATGGCGGCCGCAACAGTACTCCACAGGCGCCCAGGAAGTGACATAGCAATATTACTAACCTTGCCAGTTTCCAAAATGGCGCTGAGCGTCACGGAACGCTACGGCTCATGCGCGGAGCGGCGTCATCACTACCGCGACTGTGGCATATTTAAAAAGCGGTCTGCACCTATTGAAAGCTGCAGACTGACAAAAACACCACTCTACATCCTGGGTTTTTTCCCTAATAGTTGCTGACTTGCTGAGCGCTGTCCGCCTGGTCCCTGGTAAGCAATTGATTACTATTTCTCCTATCCCAGCACCTGCTGCTCATACTCTGCTACTGTTTTTTTTCTAAGAGAACCTTTTCTCACAGGTACACTTTTACTTTCTCTATGGAGATCACTGCTGTAGTAGACCATCCGCGAACCACGTGGTAAGGGGGCATCAGAATCGGTAAATAAGAAGAGGAGAAAAGAGAGCATCGCCACTAATGCCACTTTTTATTTTCTGGCAGTTCTGGCAAATCTTCAGGTTCATCACACTCTAATAGAAAAGAGCGTCCCCCCTCAAGGCACTCTCGTTCCCAGAGAAACCGTTCAAGATCCTCCCACCATCACAGAAGCTCATCTTATTCCCACCGACATCGTGATGGAGGGCACACGCATCCTGCGCCTAATGCTTGTTGGGTTTGCGGGGCACAAGCTATACCAAATAAATTGGTGTGCCAAGTCTGCCTAGAGGATGCAACTCGTGATAAAGAATCCGACGCAAGGGAGGCATCTAACATAATAAAAGAATCGGTGAAAGAATCAATCATGCAGGTAGCAGCCTATGAACCGATCGGAACTTCTAATTCAGCCTGTACGTCCTACACCCATCAAGAACAAGAGGATTCTCTGGAGGACGATGAAGTGTTACCACCAGCTGCATTTGAATTTGCACTAATAGACCCCTTTGCAAAGTCAGTGAAGGAGGTAATAGGATGGGAGGAGGAAAAGGAATCTCCAGCTAAATGAAGAAAATATTTTCCTAACCTAAAGAAAGACCCTGAAACATTTCCTTTCATTGAGGAGCTTGAACTACTGATAAAGGACGAGTGGCAAAAACTGGACAAAAAAAACAGGCCTAAACAATAGGTTGAGCAAACTCTATCCACTTAAAGAACCAACGGTGAATCCCTTTATTCTGGCTCCGGTGGTGGATTCCTCGCTAATGCGATTGGCGCGTCATGTTACCTTGCCAATAGAAGGCGCCGTGACTTTCAGAGATGTGATGGACTGCAAAATCGATCTTGACCTTAAAAAGGAGTATTCAGCAGCAGGGGGGGCTTGCAGGCCAGCGGTTACTCTGGCAGCGGTCGGCAGAGACATCTCATGCTGGACTTCCAATGTGGAGAAGTTACTCCTGGAAGCAGCAGACCAAGAAAGAGTTATATCTGCTCTGCAGGAACTCAGCCTAGCCGGGTATTTCATGGCAGAAGCTGCAGTGGATATAATAAGATCTTCAGCAAGAGCAATGTTGGCCTCTGTGACTTCTCGTGGGCACTGTGGCTCAAACCCTGGGTCGCGGGTATGACCTCTAAGTCCAGTTGGTGTAAGATTCCCTACGACGGTACCAACCTGTTTGGCCCCAAACTGGATTCGGCAATATCGAAACTCATGGGAGGAAAGTCGGGACTTATCCCGTCAGATAAAAGGTCCAACCAGCAAAGGAACCCATCTTTCAGATGCCACCTGCCTGAAAGATATCGGGATGCAAGAGCTTATAAACCAGGGAAGGAGTTCAAGCGGAATTGGCCGAACACGCAGCTGTCTTTCGTAAGGGTTCAGAAGACAAAGGGGACTACCCCAGGGGACCAACCGAAGTTTTTTGATGCCACGCTCACCCAGCCAACAATAGTAGTTGAGGCTGAGGCTATTTGTTCATCTATGCATGAACCATATACAAGACCACTGGACGATCTCCACCATCCAAGACGGCCACAAATGGAAGTTCAAACAAAGACCACCCAAAAAACACTACAGATTTACCAGGCTACCATCCTTGCACCTAAAACGCAAACTTCTGGTCAGATATATCATAGAGCTACTACAGAAGCAGGCGATTATAGAAATTCCATGAGAGCAGAGAGGTGTGGGGTTTTATTCTCCTCTTTTCCTAGTCACAAAAAAGACAGGAGATTTGAGGCCGATGCTAGATTTAAAGAATCTCAATCAAACAATTCTGGTAGAATCTTTCAAGATGGAGAGTCTGCAATGCATTTTACTAGCAATAGGAGCAGAAGACTGGATGCTCTTGGTCGATTTGTCCGATGCTTATTTGCACATACACTGTGTATCACCACTGCGCTAACAAAACCTACAACCCTATAATCAAATTGATTATGTTATGTGTTTCACATGAGATGAGATAGAATTGTATGCTTGTTGCTAGTTAATCACATATATGAGCGCTACATGCTTTTGATTCAATTTACTATTTAAGGAAAGTGACATTGCACTAACACTGGCTTATTTGCATATACCCGTGCATCAAAACTTCCAGAAGTACCTGCGCTTCGCCATTGGCCAATTACATTTCCAGTTCCAGAGTCTCCCAGGCCTTCCAGGCCATTTTTTGCAATATGGCACTGCGTCGCTTTGACAAATGCACGGTTGTGTGACGTTGTACCCAAACAAAATTGATGTCCTTTTTTTCCCACAAATAGAGCTTTCTTTTGGTGTTATTTGATCACCTCTGTGGTTTTAATTTTTTGTGCTATAAACAAAAAAAGAGTGACGATTTTTAAAAAAAACACAATATTTTTTCTTTTTGCTACAATAAATATCCCCCCCAAAAAAATATATTCCTCAGTTTAGGCCGATATGTATTCTTCTACAAAATTTTGGTAAAAAAAAAAATAATAATAAGCTATGCCATTTTTATTATTCACTAGTAATGGTGGCGATCTCCCATCTTTATTGGGACTGCGACATTGGACACTTTTTTGGGACCATTGCCATTTACACAGCGATCAGAGCAAAAAATAGCCATTGATTAAAGCGGTTTTCTGCACCACCCCAAAAAAGAATGAAAAGCCAGCAGCTACACATACCACAGCTGCTGACTTTTAACAATAGGACACTTGCCTGTCCTGGAGTCCAGCGATGTCGGCACCGCAGCTGATGTTTCCATCAGCTGTCGGGTGCTGCCGCCACAATTGCGGGTAAGGGTACCTGGCAGCGTAGCCTTATGGCTACACGCCGGGAACCCTACTGTGCATTCGCGAGGCGCCGCTCCTCTCTCCTACTGGCCTGGCGACAGGGAGAGGAGGGAGCCCCACGGCCCTGATTCCTGGAAGTGGGAACAGGATACCTGTTAAAGACTGGTATCTTCCCCCCCGAAAGGTGCCAATTGCTACACCGGAGAGGGAGATGAGACAAATGAGCAGAAGTTCCACTTTTGGGGGCTATCAAGGGGTTAAGTGTGTGTCCTAGTTTATAACTGTGGAGGGATGGGCCTGCCTGGGGGAGGGGACCGACCATTGTTCCTAAGCAGTAGGAACAACAGATCAGTCTCCTCACCTCTGGCAGAAAGAAGATCTGTCTGTTTACAGTGACAGACCTCCGTTCTGTCTAGCTCGGGAGCGACCGCAGGGCACGAGCATTGTCTCCGTCATCGCGCCACGGGCGCACCCTAGTGCTCTTAAAGTGGCCGACGTACAGCTACGACGGCTCACCCAGGGGAGTCAACCAGCCGCACTATAACTGCAGCGGCTGGTCCTTAAGCGGTTAATGTACATTGCATTAAGGCAGCCCACCGAAATCATTGTGCTTCCGACACACTAAAATGTCCCAAAATCAGATGTGTCACAAAATGATTGCTGCAATCCTCTATCGTTCATTGAAGCATGGGCACTGAGGTGCTAACATTAATAGCATTGCAATGCGTCAACGACCCCCAGCTCATTCATCTGAATATCCTCCTATTGTCATGCTGATTGTCCTCAATTAAAGAAGAGCTTCACTTAAAAGTGAAAGTTCCGCTCATCCTCCTCCTCTATTACCAATATTTTCTTTTTTTTCTTGGAGTGGGTACCATTTTCTGACAGGTTCCTACTCCCACAATCCTCCTAGATGAGAAATGCAGAAGTTGAGATCCCCCCCAACCCTCAACCCGTCACTTGACCCAGGAGGCTGCAGGACCAGTCTTAAAGTGCAGCTTGTCCAGGGCATGCGCAGTAGAGAGGTTGCTGTGAAATGGCAAGAAAGTCAAAACCGGTTTTGTACAGCCAAGATGGTGGTGCCAGGGGCCCAAAAAGTGGCGGAGTACCGGCCCAGGTGAAAACAGCACACAGACTCCTGCCCTGGTAAGTGCGTGTATATTAAAATGGCTGCAAACCCAGTTACACCACTTGTACAGGTGAGCCTATAATAAGTCTTACCTGTAGGTACTGTAAATATCTCCTAAACCTGCAAGGTTTAGGAGATATTTACCATATACCCCACCAACGTCATCAGCGCTTGTGGCGTTTCTTCAGCAGCCGTGCCCGCGTGGAAGTGACATCATTACGGCTCCGGCTAATCACAGCGCCGGAGTCCGTGAACCCTGAAATAACTCCTGGAGACTAAGGATGAGCTCCGGCGTATTCGCACACTCCACGTGCAGAGCCTGCCAGGAAGTCTGCGCAGCGCTGCGCTAATCACAGGCAGTGAGACATTTCCTGATGCGCGGCTGCTGAGATTGGGAAATGTCTCACTACCTGTGATTAGTGCAGTGCCGACTTCCTGGCGGGCTCGGCATGTAGAATATGAGAACACGCCGGAGCTCATCCCTACTGGAGACATATCGCCGGTCACAGAGGTGCAAGAGGACCACAACAGCTTTGATCTAAGGTAAGTAATTTCATAATGAGCTAGTATGTTTTCCCTGGACATCCATCCCATCTAATCTATCCCATGTATCCTCTGTGTACCCTGGACATGTCTCTGGGCCTCCATCCCTTCTAATCTAACCCATGTAGATTGTGGGTGGCCTCACAACATAATATTAAATTACAAATAAAACGTTACATCATGCACCTTCATCCCAAATAAATATATATGAAATAGATTGTTGAAAAGATCTGGTCCCCAACCAGAAATATCAACCAAGGAAAAAGAGCAAAGGGACTATTATGGTGCGCTTTACAGGGTATGGAAACATTAAAAAAAACAGACATAAAAAATATATCAATTTATTTAAATATAAAAAATAAAAATAAAAATAAATTTGGCAGTACAAATAATCAATGACTGGTATAAAGAAGGACGTATTTCGACTAGTTTCGCTTTTCAGGAAATACATATGTCCAGGAATATATATAGAAATCACAGTTATATTATCTTTTACTGCATACCTATGATCAAAAAGATGCAATGGGGAAGAGAACAAAATTACAATATAGATAAACGCTTCACAAGGTCTTACCCGAACGCCCGTGCCCCTGAGACAGCTCAGGCAACCAGGGGAATCCTCCCCGGCGACTGGGAGAGGCATTAAGCCCGACACTAGCCGAGATCTATATGGAGATATTTATATTAAATCATGGTTTATACTTGTCTCAAGACTTTTCTTGGGTAACACCCAGTCGTGAGATTTATCTCCATCACCAGGGGTAAAACAATGTGATTGGAAGAAATAGATGTGCCGATGAAGTGAAACAAGCAATGTGCTGTAAGGAAGAACTGGAATAAGCCCCTAGTTGAAGGGGAAGGGAATGGAAAAGATGAGCAAAAAGAGAAAAGGGGGGGGGGGGAGATGGAACGGACGTGAGATCTGAAGATAGTGAGACGGAAAAAGGGGAACAAGTGAAAAAAGGAATCCCACAAATGGGAAAAGTGAAGAATCGATGCAGATGGTGAAAAATGAATGCAAACTGAAAGGTGAGACCCAGTCTCATATGTAAATTGTATATGTAAGGAAATATATAAAGTTAATTTCATTTAATTATTCAAGAAGTGTATTACTCGCTGTGATGTGACAGCGCATAAAGGTTGAAAAAAGGATTTAAGTTCCCGAAAGAATACCCAAGGGTAATAGTGAGGCAATTAGTGATTGGTGAGGTGCTTGTGAAACCTGGGTGCCAGGAGCAGAAAATAAATATAATTTAATTAGTTACCAGTAGGTTAAGCAGATTGCTTTCTTTAAGACCCGGAGAGAAACATGAGGCTGTCCACCCAAAAGGTGGATAAAGAACTCAGCCTCACTGATGGGATCAGTGTGCGAGATGGAGGAACGTCCAGCACATTTAGGGCACTCGGGGTAAGTGATCATCTTTGTAAACAAGAGCATGGTAATGCATCAATGTACAGATATTTTTGTATACTGGTGTGACTCCCTGTCTGGAACATGCTCACTTACCACTCGCAGTGTGACCCCTGGGGTTCTCCGGATGAGCTCTTCGTGCCAGGGTAGCAGTGAAGCACCGCTATTAATGCCTCTCAACCCTGCTGATTGACCCCAGTGCCGCGTCGCCATCGCACAGCGTCCCGGGGTTCTACAGCGCATGCGCAACGACAGCCGGGGTTCTGCAGTGCATGCGTGATGACAGCCGGCGCGCATGCGCCCACCACACTACATGCGCCCAACACCCGCCACGAGCAATACTGTTACACGCAGGCCCGTGCAGCACCAGGTCCGAGCTGTGCACGCAACTGTCCCCTTGCTCCTTTTCCTTGGTTGATATTTCTGGTTGGAGACCAGATCTTTTCAACAATCTATTTCATACTAATCTAACCCATGGAGCAGTGCACTGGCAGAACGGTAAAAAAAAAAAAAAAAAGTCCTGCTAGCCGCATCTTTGAAGCGATGTAGGAGCGGTATACACACCGCTCCTACAGCGCCCCTGCCCATTGGAAATCAATGGGCAGCATCTCCGAACCGACAAAGTGCTTTTTCGGCTGCTAGCGGAGGTTAAAAGCGCCCAGCTAGTGGCCAAATAGCACCGCAAAAACAATGGTAAAGTAACACTTTACCGCCGACGCCCCCAGCCCCCCAGTGTGAAAGTCGCACAGTGCTGGATAGCAAACAATATTATGATCATAAAGAGGGTAAAACCTTCTGGAGGTCAAAAACAAACAACAAACTGAAAGACAAAAAGTTAAGGAAATAAGCAACAAGACAAGAGTATGAGCAAAAAAGGCACTGATCATTTTATTAATGTTAAAAGCATATTATTTTTAAACTTTTAAAAAACTGAATTTTATTCAAAAAATGTGGCATGAAAACAAAAACAAAAGTAAATAAATACCCGACACAAGCTCACACAGACCCCAATATCCCTAACGAAGAATAGCTAGGATTAGGAAAGGAAGGGTGGACCAGGTCAGCTTGATTGTAGAAACCATTTATGCTGACGGACGATACAAGATTGGAAAAATGTAAAGGTGAGCTGCATAAAGAACTGGTATATATGTTTTCACTCCAAAAGTACACGGCCAATCACGGGCGGATGAGAAAATTGCAGATCTGCATGGTGACAGCCAAAACAGATGGGGGAAGCTGAAAAAGAAAAACATTGAAGAGTCAGAAACTGACAAATTTAGGAATACATGGTAACATACCTCTAACGTTGGTTAACTAAAAAATGGGTGGGCCAGGAATTTAAATTTCCATTTAGAACTGGCTGGGCTCACGTGGGGGATGCAGCGGCTCACAGCAGGAGTCCGGTGCGTCTCCATTCAATGTTTCAGGTCCAATTTTGGCTGAATTCAGACCTGAAACAAACCAAAAGATGCGCAGGACTCCTGTGCAATTCACACTGGAGACTGCAGAGATGTGTGAAGCGGCTCCATAGAGAGTCCGTCACAATCTCCTGCTATACGTATTGGATGTGGTGGAAACCCTCATCCAATTCGCAATAGTGTGAACCCGGTCACAACGTTTGTAAAAAATTGTTTAACTGAAATATAATAAGTACGCTGAGGAGTGAGGAAACCTACCTACTCCAAACCACTAAAAACTAGGAATTACCCCAACCGCTGGCTACACAGACAGATAGATCACCGCCCCCTAGACTGACACCCCCCATAACAAACTACTGACACCTCAGACTGACCCCCGTCCAACTGAAACACCAGACTGAGCCCCTGTCACTAATACATTTCACCCCCAACTAATGACAATAATAACTGCTACCAGTTTCCTTTTTTCCCCTCTATGACAGTTGGGGGGTTAAGTTTGTTTCCTCCCACAATAGTACTAATGCAGGTCGTGAAATTCTGTATCCCCTCTTATAAAATCACAGGCCATGAAAATAGGCATCCCTCTTGTTGTAATGAAAGCATTTAAAATAGGTATCCCCTCCAGTAATGCAGGCCGTGAAAATAGGTAAGGATGCACCGAATGGGTTTTTTGGTGCCGAAACCGATACCGAAAATAAATCTTCCTTTATCCTGAAAACCGAATAACACCGATACCGAAAGTGACTGTTTTTAAAAATATTTTTATACAGGAGATGGTCAGCGACTGGAGACATGATACAAGAATGCCCATCAGATGAAGCCAGCCAGTGTCCCCAGTGTCCCAGCCTGTGTCCCCGGTAGTGCAGCCAGTGTCGCCATTGCAGCCAGTGAAGGGAGAGAGCCACCGCCTGTTTCATTATAGCGCCGGGAACATCAAAGCTTTCATTTCAATAGCTGTGTGTTCCCCGCTGTGCGCCGTCACATACAGCCCCTCTCCCTTGTCCGGGCACTTTGATAGACAGATCACCCGGTTGATCTGTCTTTTCACCCAATTTTCCGTGCAAGTATCGGCAGGAAATCTCTTTCGGCTTTTTGCCAAAAGGGCAATTTTTGGGCGATATGTTTTGGCGGTCGAAATTTTGGTGCATCCCTAAAAATAGGTATCCCCAAGTAATGCAGGGCGTGAAAATAGGCATCACCCCTTATAATGCAGGGCGCCTGTGCCTCCCTGTGACATCCAGACAGCCTGTGCCAACCATTGTGTACCTCCTGTGGCATGCAGCCTTTGGCCTCCCCATGACACCCAGCCAGTGTAGCCTGTGGCCCCCCCGTGACATCCAGACTGCCCTCCCATGTGACCTCCAGACTTGCCCCCCCTCTGTGACCTCCAGACTTGCCCCCGTGACAGACTTTCCCCCCATGTGACATTCAGACTTGCCGGCCCCCCCATAAGTGACATCCAGACTTGCCCCCCCCATATGTGACATCCAGACTTGCCCCCCCATATATGTGACATCCAGACTTGCCCCCCCCATATATGTGACATCCAGACTTGCCCCCCCATATATGTGACATCCAGACTTGCCCCCCCCCATATGTGACATCCAGACTTGCCCCCCCATATATGTGACATCCAGACTTGCCCCCCCCATATGTGACATCCAGACTTGCCCCCCCCCCATATGTGACATCCAGACTTGCCCCCCCCATATGTGACATCCAGACTTGCCCCCCCATATGTGACATCCAGACTTGCCCCCCCATATGTGACATCCAGACTTGCCCCCCCATATGTGACATCCAGACTTGCCCCCCCCATATGCGACATCCAGACTTGCCCCCCCCCATATGTGACATCCAGACTCCCCCCCCATATGTGACATCCAGACTCCCCCCCCCCCCATATGCGACATCCAGACTTGCCCCCCCCCATATGTGACATCCAGACTCCCCCCCCATATGCGACATCCAGACTTGCCCCCCCCATATGTGACATCCAGACTTGCCCCCCCCATATGTGACATCCAGACTTGCCCCCCCATATGTGACATCCAGACTTGCCTGCCCCCTCCCCCCATATGTGACATCCAGACTTGTCCCCACTGTGACAGACTTGCCCCGTGTGACATCCAGACTGGCCCCCCATATGTGACATCCAGACTTGCCTGCCCCCCCATATGTGACATCTTGCCTGCCCCCCATATGTGACATCCAGACTTGCCCCCCCATATGTGACATCCAGACTTGCCCCCCATATGTGACATCCAGACTTGCCCCCCCCCATATGTGACATCCAGACTTGCCCCCCCATATGTGACATCCAGACTTGCCCCCCCATATGTGACATCCAGACTTGCCCCCCCCCATATGTGACATCCAGACTTGCCCCCCCTGTGACATCCAGACTTGTGCCCACTGTGACAGACTTGCCCCCCATGTGACATCCAGACTTGCCCCCCCATATGTGACATCCAGACTTGCCCCCCCCATATGTGACATCCAGACTTGCCCCCCCATATGTGACATCCAGACTTGCCCCCCCCATATGTGACATCCAGACTTGCCCCCCCCCTCATATATGTGACATCCAGACTTGCCCCCCCCCATATGTGACATCCAGACTTGCCCCCCCCATATGTGACATCCAGACTTGCCCCCCCATATGTGACATCCAGACTTGCCCCCCCATATGTGACATCCAGACTTGCCCCCCCCCATATGTGAAATCCAGACTTGCCCCCCCCCACATGTGACATCCAGACTTGCCCCCCCCCCACATGTGACATCCAGACTTGCCCCCCCACATGTGACATCCAGACTTGCCCCCCCCCACATGTGAAATCCAGACTTGCCCCCCCCCACATGTGACATCCAGACTTGCCCCCCCACATGTGACATCCAGACTTGCCCCCCCCCCATATGTGAAATCCAGACTTGCCCCCCCCCCCCCCACATGTGACATCCAGACTTGCCCCCCCACATGTGACATCCAGACTTGCCCCCCCCATATGTGACATCCAGACTTGCCCCCCCATATGTGACATCCAAACTTGCCCTGCCCCCCATATGTGACATCCAGACATGCCCCCCATCTGTGACATCCAGACTTGCCCCCCCATATGTGACATCCAGACTTGCCCCCCCATATGCGACATCCAGACTTCCCCCCCCCATATGCGGCATCCAGACTTCCCACCCATATGCGACATCCAGACTTGCCCCCCCCATATGCGACATCCAGACTTGCCCCCCCCATATGTGACATCCAGACTTGCCCCCCCATATGTGACATCCAGACTTGCCCCCCCATATGTGACATCCAGACTTGCCCCCCCCCATATGTGACATCCAGACTTGCCCCCCCATATGTGACATCCAGACTTGCCCCCCCCCCATATGTGACATCCAGACTTGCCCCCCCCATATGTGACATCCAGACTTGCCCCCCCCCCATATGTGACATCCAGACTTGCCCCCCCTGTGACATCCAGACTTGTGCCCACTGTGACAGACTTGCCCCCCCATGTGACATCCAGACTTGCCCCCCCATATGTGACATCCAGACTTGCCCCCCCATATGTGACATCCAGACTTGCCCCCCCCCCATATGTGACATCCAGACTTGCCCCCCCCATATGTGACATCCAGACTTGCACCCCCCCATATGTGACATCCAGACTTGCCCCCCCATATGTGACATCCAGACTTGCCCCCCTGTGACATCCAGACTTGCCCCCCCTGTGACATCCAGACTGCCTCCCCTTGTGACATCAAGACTGCCCCCCGTGACAGACTTGCCCCGTGAGACATCCAGACTTGCCCCCCCTTGTAACATCCAGACTTGCCCCCCCTTCTCTGTGACATCCAGACTTGCCCCCCCCCATATGTGACATCCAGACTTGCCCCCCCATATGTGACATCCAGACTTGCCCCCCCCCCATATGTGACATCCAGACTTGCCCCCCCCATATGTGACATCCAGACTTGCCCCCCCATATGTGACATCCAGACTTGCCCCCTCCACCATATGTGACATCCAGACTTGCCCCGCCCCCATATATGTGACATCCAGACTTGCCCCGCCCCCATATATGTGACATCCAGACTTGCCCCCCCATATATGTGACATCCAGACTTGCCCCCCCCCCATATATGTGACATCCAGACTTGCCCCCCCATATATGTGACATCCAGACTTGCCCCCCCCCCATATGTGACATCCAGACTTGCCCCCCCCCCCCATATGTGACATCCAGACTTGCCCCCCCCATATGTGACATCCAGACTTGTCCCCCCATATGTGACATCCAGACTTGCCCCCCCATATGTGACATCCAGACTTGCCCCCCCATATGCGACATCCAGACTTGCCCCCCCCCCATATGCGACATCCAGACTTCCCCCCCCCCATATGCGACATCCAGACTTTCCCCCCATATGCGACATCCAGACTTGCCCCCCCATATGTGACATCCAGACTTGCCCCCCCCATATGTGACATCCAGACTTGCCCCCCCCCCATATGTGACATCCAGACTTGCCCCCCCCATATGTGACATCCAGACTTGCCCCCCCCCCATATGTGACATCCAGACTTGCCCCCCCTGTGACATCCAGACTTGTGCCCACTGTGACAGACTTTCCCCCCCATGTGACATCCAGACTTGCCCCCCCCCATATGTGACATCCAGACTTGCCCCCCCCCATATGTGACATCCAGACTTGCCCCCCCCATATGTGACATCCAGACTTGCCCCCCCCATATGTGACATCCAGACTTGCCCCCCCCCCCATATGTGACATCCAGACTTGCCCCCCCATATGTGACATCCAGACTTGCCCCCCCCATATGTGACATCCAGACTTGCCCCACCCCCATATGTGACATCCAGACTTGCCCCGCCCCCATATATGTGACATCCAGACTTGCCCCCCATATATGTGACATCCAGACTTGCCCCCCCATATATGTGACATCCAGACTTGCCCCCCCATATGTGACATCCAGACTTGCCCCCCCATATGTGACATCCAGACTTGCCCCCCCCCATATGTGACATCCAGACTTGCCCCCCCATATGTGACATCCAGACTTTCCCCCCCATATGTGACATCCAGACTTGCCCCCCCCCCATATGCGACATCCAGACTTGCCCCCCCCCCATGTGCGACATCCAGACCCCCCCCCCATATGCGACATCCAGACTTCCCCCCCCCATATGCGACAT
Organism: Lithobates pipiens; assembly: GCF_037356315.1. NCBI lineage: Eukaryota > Metazoa > Chordata > Amphibia > Anura > Ranidae > Lithobates > Lithobates pipiens. Next base: position 174,427,797 of record NW_027507686.1, read on the forward strand.
CCAGACTTGCCCCCCCCATATGTGACATCCAGACTTGCCCCCCCATATGTGACATCCAGACTTGCCCCCCCATATGTGACATCCAGACTTGCCCCCCCATATGTGACATCCAGACTTGCCCCCCCCCCCCATATGTGACATCCAGACTTGCCCCCCCCCATATGTGACATCCAGACTTGCCCCCCCCCTGTGACATCCAGACTTGCCCCCCCTGTGACATCCAGACTGCCTCCCCTTGTGACATCAAGACTGCCCCCCGTGACAGACTTGCCCCGTGAGACATCCAGACCTGCCCCCCCTTGTAACATCCAGACTTGCCCCCCCTTCTCTGTGACATCCAGACTTGCCCCCCCATATGTGACATCCAGACTTGCCCCCCATATGTGACATCCAGACTTGCCCCCTCCCCCATATGTGACATCCAGACTTGCCCCCCCCCCCCATATGTGACATCCAGACTTGCCCCCCCCATATGTGACATCCAGACTTGCCCCCCCATATGTGACATCCAGACCCTCCCCCCCCCATATGTGACATCCAGACTTGCCCCCCCCCATATGTGACATCCAGACTTGCCCCCCCATATGTGACATCCAGACTTGCCCCCCCATATGTGACATCCAGACTTGCCCCCCCACATGTGACATCCAGACTTGCCCCCCCCCCACATGTGACATCCAGACTTGCCCCCCCACATGTGACATCCAGATTTGCCCCCCCATATGTGACATCCAGACTTGCCCCCCCATATGTGACATCCAAACTTGCCCTGCCCCCCATATGTGACATCCAGACATGCCCCCCATCTGTGACATCCAGACTTGCCCCCCCATATGTGACATCCAGACTTGCCCCCCCATATGCGACATCCAGACTCCCCCCCCCATATGCGACATCCAGACTTGCCCCCCCCTATGCGACATCCAGACTTGCCCCCCCCCCATATGTGACATCCAGACTTGCCTGCCCCCTCCCCCCATATGTGACATCCAGACTTGTCCCCACTGTGACAGACTTGCCCCGTGTGACATCCAGACTGGCCCCCCATATGTGACATCCAGACTTGCCTGCCCCCCCATATGTGACATCTTGCCTGCCCCCCATATGTGACATCCAGACTTGCCCCCCCCATATGTGACATCCAGACTTGTGCCCACTGTGACAGACTTGCCCCCCCATATGTGACATCCAGACTTGCCCCCCCATATGTGACATCCAGACTTGCCCCCCCATATGTGACATCCAGACTTGCCCCCCCCATATGTGACATCCAGACTTGCCCCCCCTTATGTGACATCCAGACTTGCCCCCCCATATGTGACATCCAGACTTGCCCCCCATATGTGACATCCAGACTTGCCCCCCCCCTCCATATGTGACATCCAGACTTGCCCCCACCATATGTGACATCCAGACTTGCCCCCCCATATGTGACATCCAGACTTGCCCCCTCCCCATGTGAATTAATTGTGTGTGTGTAAGTGAGCCCGGGCTGTTTTATCTCATTGCGACAACATTGCCATAACGGGGATGATTTATTAAAGGCAAATCCACCCTGCACTACAAGTTCACTTGGAAGTGCAGTTGCTGTAGATCTGAGGCCGCATACACACGCGGGGACTGTTCGCCCAACTTTGTCCGCTGAACAGTGTTTCGGCAAACAGTCCGCTCGTGTGTGGGCTTTCAGCGGACAGTTTCAGCGAACAGTCCGCTGAACAAGGTTTTTCGGAAATTCCGAAAAACTGTCCGCTGAAACTTTGTTTCAGCGAACAGTCCCCTCGTGTGTAGGCTTGTTCGTCAAACTAAGTTCCGCGCATGCTCAGAAAGGATTTACACGCCGAAAGTTATAATGCAGTGTATAGGACGTCGTATTTTTCGTCCCGTCGTACGTGCCGTTCACGTCATCGCGCACGGTTTCAGCAAACTGTTCGTTCGTCGTGTGTGGCCATGTCCGTCCATGCTAATTTTGAGCGGACTGTTTGCCGAAACTGTTTGACGGACAAAGTTGGGCGAACAGTCCCCGCGTGTGTACGCGGCCTGAGGGGAAGCTCTGAAATGAGTGGAAGCTCTGCTGATTTTATCATCCAATCATGTGCAAGCTAAAATGCTCCCTCTCGGATCTACAGCAACTGCACTTTCAAGTGCACTTTCAATGCCTTTAGTAAATAACCCCCAGTGTTTTAGTATGTTTGGTGAAGGTTTTGATTATTTCCTGGCTAATTAGCCATGCTGTTATTTTTTCATGCCACTTTTTCATATGATAAACTTTTGTACTTATTCCGCCAAGTGTGTTTTCCCATTGAAGCCCTGTCTAAACCCCTTTGTTTTTTTCCTCCTGTTTTAATCCATGCTCTTCCCGCCTGCAGAATACAATAGCGCTGCTGGAAGGATTCTCCCATCAACACTTAGGCCGCGTACACACGCGGGGACTGTTCGCCCAACTTTGTCCGCTGAACAGTGTTTCGGCAAACAGTCCGCTCGTGTGTGGGCTTTCAGCGGACAGTTTCAGCGAACAGTCCGCTGAACAAGGTTTTTCGGAAATTCCGAAAAACTGTCCGCTTCAACTTTGTTTCAGCGAACAGTCCCCTCGTGTGTAGGCTTGTTCGTCAAACTAAGTTCCGCGCATGCTCAGAAAGGATTTACACGCCGAAAGTTATAATGCAGTGTATAGGACGTCGTATTTTTCGTCCCGTCGTACGTGCCGTTCACGTCATCGCGCACGGTTTCAGCAAACTGTTCGTTCATCGTGTGTGGCCATGTCCGTCCATGCTAATTTTGAGCGGACTGTTTGCCGAAACTGTTTGACGGACAAAGTTGGGCGAACAGTCCCCGCGTGTGTACGCGGCCTGACTGTGTTGATCGGGGAATTGAGCAATTTTCATTCCTTCCACTTCTGGTGGAAGGAAAGAAAATTGCATAATGTATGGCCTGCTTTAGAATTTGAGCTCCCTAGTCGCAGCATATTGCCGCGTACACACGGCTGGAATTTCCGAAGGAAACAGTCCGATGAGAGCTTTTCATCAGATTTTCTGACCGCGTGTATGCCCATCTGTCTTTTTCTGTCGGCATCTCCAACGAACTTTAGATTGAGAGCCTGTTCGGAAAACCTTTCTATCAGATGTATGAAATTCTGACATGCAAAATTCCGACGCATGCTCAGAAACAATTTGACGCATGCTCGGAAGCATTAAACTTCCCTTTTATAGTGCCGTCGATCGTGTTGTATGTCGCTGTGTTATTGACCGTCGGAATTTGGTGTGACCATGTGTAGGCGAAACAGTTTGAGCGAAATTCCGTTGGAATTCCGACGGGAAAACCATCAGAACTTTTTCCGACAAGAATTCTGATCGTGTGTACGCGGCATATCTCTAAACGAAGGGTGCAGACTGGTAGCTACAGATATCAGTAAAGAAGCCCATCAGTTACTTCTTCACCTGCACTGTTATTACTCAGTTGCCATCTGATGTTCCAGCAGAGTTGCAAATTTGTCACGGTCTACTTTATCATGAAACAACTTTTACATGTGATCCCCATGTAGACCTAACACAGTGGGGTTGATTTACTAAAGGTAAAAAGTTGCTCCAGAGCTTAGTAAATAAGCAGAAGCTCTGCTGACTTCCATCATCCAATCATGTGCAAGCAATGCTGTTTTTTTTTATTTTCCTTGCACAGGATTTGGGTACTCTTTGCAAAGTCAAGCCTTACCTCATTTACTAAGCTCTGGAGCAATTGCACCTGCAAACTGCACAGTCTATATGCCTTTAGTAAATCAACCCCAGTGTCTCTGCTAGATAATTTTCCAAGCAATCAGATAAATATGCAGTTTAAATATGTATGTGGGAACTGTGTAAGCCACCAAAGTACTTGTAAGTTTTTTTTTTAAGCCACTTCTGTGATCCAGGCGCCCCTGCCAGAAAATGTAACTATGCCGAAGACCTCACTTTTCACAGTGCATTTAAAGAGGAACTTCACTTGTTTTTACAAAAGTAGAAGATACTGTAGCTGCTGATTTCTAAGAAAGACGAATCTACCAGTCTGCAAGGTCCAGCATTATCTTCCTAGTGTTACACCGGCTCCTGAAGAGCACACGCTATGTGTTTTTCAAACTTAAGGTTACACCTGACCTGCAGTTTGGTTTGGGTACAATTGTATAAATTTGGACCTCAGCATAAGTCTGACTGGACTATGAGATATTCAGCCTGACCACAGGGGGCACTGTCTCTTCTGGAAGGCATGGAACTATTGTCTGGTTGGGTGCTTAACCACTTGCTGCCCGCCCTATTACAAATTGACGGCGGCAAAGTGGTTTCATAATCCTGACCGGACGTCATATGACGTCCTCAGGATTATGAGCCGCTGCGCGCCCCCGGGGGCGCGCATCGCGGCGATCGTTGTTGCAGGGTGTCAGTCTGACACCCGGCAACTATCAGTGTCCATCAATGCCACCTCATCAGTGCCACTTCATTGGTGCCCATCAGTGCCGCCTTATCAGTGCCCATCAGTGTAGCCCCATCAGTGCCCATCAGTGAAGGAGAAAACATACTTATTTACAAAGTTTTGAAACTGAAACAAAAAAAAAAACATTTTTTTTTTTTCAAAATTTTCGGTATTTTTTTATTTGTAGGGCAAAAAATCAAAACCGTAGAGGTGATCAAATACCACCAAAAGAAAGCTCTATTTGTGGGGAAAAAATTGAATTTGGGTACAGTGTAGAATGACCGCGCAATTGTCATTCAAAGTGCGACAGCGCTGAAAGCTCAAAATTGGTCTGGGCAGGAAGGTGTTTAAGTGCCCTGTATTGAAGTGGTTAAGTTACTCTTTCTCTGAGCCCGCCCAGTGGGAGTGGCGCTCTTGCTGTGCTTTCTGGGAGAGGGTATTTAAGATGCGGATGTCATGTGGTTTGGGGTTACCGGTCCAGAAGGATGTACTGACTTCATGGTCCTGGTCTTCCTGACCAGCCCCCAGTAAGGCTATGTCCTGGGGTGTGAGTCTACCCGATCTTGTTGTCTCGGGGCTGGCTAGCCCGAGGCAAGGTAACTAAAGGAGGATTCTGAGGTGTTTGGGTGCCGTCTCTGGTTTGGGAGAGACCCAGTGACTTCATACTATCCAGGGGAGGACTCTTCAGAAGAAGGCCACGTACGGGTTGGTTTTTTTAGCAAGAGCCTAGAGGAGCTGAAGTACCCAAGAGAATCCGGTCTTGTGGATATCGCCAAGCTGGCTGAAAGATCCAGGTATCATAAGAGTGTTCTACAAGTTTAGGAATGGAGAAATTCGGTGAGAAAATCTAATTCATAGGGCACCTCATCCCAAAATTTATGAAGAAAATATGAGTCTAGGGAGGAGGGAAACAATTAGGTGCAATATATGGCATACAAGTTTAACATTAATTCTTTATTTGAAAAAAATATATTCATAAAATTATGTATTATCAAAATTAATACACAACACAGCACAATACAATCGATAAAATAGTCGTCTACTCAATGTGATATAGTCTAAATGTAATCGCTGGTCAAGAGAGTCCCAACATGTTTCGCCATTACCATGGCTTCTTCAGGGGACCCACAGGAGGACGAACAATAGCTATAAATAGTAACAAATAAACAGACAATTATTTTACAAATTATGATTAATTGAATACCGCCTTTTACCTTAGCCAAGGTAATTATATATATTACTAATTAAAAATGGGCAGAAGAAAAGTGAGATTAAGCTTGATAGAGAAACATTGTTCATAACTAAAAACATACCCCTGGCTTATCCACAAGCCCGCAATTGATGAGGCGCTCTCACGGGGGGGGGGGGGGGGGGAAGAATGAAACATCCAGCCCTATGTATCACCAATGGTGACTGCAGGGGGTAGAGGAGAGACCGAACAACACAATTGTTATTAAGGGGATTAAATATACGTAATGTGGTATGCAGGGGAAATATGTACCTCATACATACCTAATGCAGGGTTAATGTAGGGGAACTACATATCAGAAACACAGAAAATTTGGAAAAATTTGGGATAACAAAGGACACACTGTGAGGCAACCTGGATGCACACAAAGGTACAGAAAAACCCCAAAAGGCATAACCATAAAACAGGGGGCCAATTAAGGATAACGAAACAAAGGAATTAAATAAGTAGTCCATAAATGAGCTCACCTGAACCCTAATAGGGAGTTCTATGTGTGTTCACCAGCCGAAGGCAATGGTTGATCTCCAACATAAAAACCTAGCCTGAACAAGGGCTGTACAACAATCATGCTTAATGATAAAGCCCCTAGTAATACAAAAAAGAAAGATGTATATAATCAGAAGATGTAATAAACCAACAACAGGGAAGGCTGAAAAGGTGTGGATCACAGTCAGCCTAAACCTAAAAACTAACCTTGTTTCCGTGTGCTACACAAGACGGCGTCTCCAGAGAACCAGCAACCAGCCCAAGGCTGGAGGGTCTTGTATACCCCCCACTCTATCGGCGCTCGAGCGTAGACGTCGGCGACGAATGACATCAGCGGCACCCTGCGCAGGCGCCAGATTTAGGCGCCAACAGAGTGCGGACTAAACACTCTCTGTGCGGCCGCCCGCTCCGTCCCCTAAGCCTACAATCCCCAGAGTGCTTAGCGGCCAACATTGCGTCATCACAATAATGTGCTTGACGCGAATGTTAGCGATGACAGTGCGAAGTGAAATAAGATGGAATGCTCCGGAATAGGAATACCGGGCGGGTATAGGCACAGAAATTGCTGTAACGGGCACTGTTTCCACAATACGGTGCCCGGAGCGTCCATACAGGTACCAGGAGGTGAAGAACCAAGCTGGTCCACCCGAAGGGAGCTATATCACCAAGTGGGACACGGGAAGAAAAGCCAGGGGCAGCAAGGGGCAGCAAAAACGATAAAGAAACAGAGTGACCATGTAATAAATGTACTGCCAACTAATTAAATCGACAAAGTACTCAAATACAAATTGGGTAATTATAACAAGTTACCAAAGGGAAGGTCAGGCGGTACTCAATGAAGGAGTGTATAGTGTATATATGTGGAAAATTAGTATAATGTTATAAAAGGCAATGAAAATAGGGGGTAATAGCCAAAGAACCAAAGTCAAATTCCACAAGGTCCAAAATATATGAATGACAAAAAAGAAAAAATAATTAATTCTGCAAGTTTAGTTTTCCTACGTGTTCTACAACAACGTCTGTGGCAGAGACTTGTTCCTGAGTAAGCACCTTGTTGGCTGCTAGGCCTTGTGAGAGAGGGACTGTCCAACTTGAGTGAACATCCAGTTGCGAATGGCTATTCTCTGGATGCAGTCAAAGTAAGCAAGTTCTTCAATATTGACTTTGACACTAAAGCCGTGATCAAACAATGCAGTGGAAAAGTCCAGCAGACTCAAGTCCGCCGGACAATCCGCCCATGTGTGGGCTCCGGCGGACTTTTTTTACCCAAAAGTCCAGCGGACTAAGAAAGTAGTTTTGCACATCAGATACAGAAGACCGGGCCACTGCTTGTAAAAGAGCTAGAAGAAGGCGCGGTGCCCCGGCAAGAAGAACCGAAGAGGGGGACAAGACCCCAGAAGTCGGAAGAAGAGGGCGGCGGCGAAGAAGAAAGCTGGACTCCTCCGATAGTAACAGAGCTAGCAGAACATAGCGGAGGAGTCCGGCGAGAAGACCCCCGAAGACGGAAGAAGACCCCCGGAGCTGTGCAATAAACTAAAATCTTGGAACACTACTCCCATTGAAAATTAGCTCATGAATTCAATGGGACCCACTAAATCATTAAGTGGGTAATAAAACCCTGACAGATGCCAATACCAAGCAGAGGCTTGATGCTGAAGCATTTCAGAAAATCTTTCCTTCAGGATAAGTTCACTTTTTAAAAAAAAATTATAAATGCAGTATATAGTGAAATACTGTAATTAGAACTCCGTCTGACTGCTTAGATGTTGATTTTTAAAAGCAGCGAACTTCTGTGAGATTAGTAAACCTATGAGATGAGCAGGAGTGCCTCTGCTTTTAAAATTCAACATCTAACTAGTCACACAGAGTTCTAAGTACTGTATTTCACTATATAAACTGACTTTACTGCTATAAATACATGTAAAATGCAAAACTCCGGTGGGTGTAACAACATGTCTGCTTTTTCCATTCTTAGTGTATCCTTACTGTGGAAGAGTGTGGGGTGCAGCAAGATGGCAGCGACGGAACATCACTTCCATAGCAAACGGCAATGGGTTGCCGAATATGTCATTACAGGCCGCACTGGGACAAAATTTGAGAAAAGTGAAGCATTAGGAAGGTGTGTTTTGTGCTCAGAAAATGCCAGTTGGCAGAAGTTTTTAACCTCATGGAATACTTTGAGCCCCTGTTCACACTGAATCCGACTTTGAAATTGTGCGTCTTCATTTGAAGTTGCACGATTTCAAAGCTGCAGGTCAGTGCGACTTGGCTGACATCTGTACGACTTCATGCACAGATGTCTATGCAAGTCGCACCTGAAAACCGCAAAGTGAAGGAACCTTTTTTTTTCAAATCAGTGTGCTTTGAACAGTTCCATTGCTGACAATAGGGTGCGACTTGTCATGCAATTTTGGGCCTATCAAATTGCATGACAAGTCGCAGCGGTGTGAACGGGGGCTGAATTTTCCACAGTATCTTCCATGAGTAAACATGCTGCAGCAGCCACAGTGAGTGACATAGTTGTAGTCCTACAAATTAGAGAAATGTATTCATACATTCACTGTGTGTGGAAGAATTCAGACATTATGTAACTGCAGTCAATATTGTGTTCATATTTTCTGAGAATGTTACTGCCAGAAAGGTGATAGCACAGGGTGCACAATAACCAGCATGCATATAGGCACACATGCAATGGTAATGGCACCAAGCAGCCTGTTTAAGCACTTGACCACTGGGCACTTAAACCCCCTTAAAGTGGGATTCCATCCTAAAGTGGAACCTCCGCTGATCGGATCCCTCCCCCCCTCCGGTGTCACAATTGACACCTTTCAGGGGGGAGGGGGATGGAGATAGCTGTCAAAAACAGGTATTTACACCCACTTCCGGGCATAGACTCCCGTGGGAGTCTACGCCATTTCCTGCCCTGCCGCGCTGTCTGCTGGGACACATACGGGTCCCAGTGACAGCGCAGAGATTTCCTATTGCGCGGCGCGACTCGCGCATGCGCAGTAGGGAACCGGGAAGTGAAGCCGATTCGCTTCACTTCCTGATTCCCTCACCTAGAATGGTGGTGGCAGCAGCCGAGAGCCGAGCGATCGATCGGCCTCGGCTGCGGCATCGCTGGAACCCAGGACAGGTGAGTGTCCATTTATTAAAAGTCAGCAGCTGTAGTATTTATAGCTGCTGGCTTTTAATATTTTTTTTTTTGGTGGAATCCCTCTTTAAAGTGGTTGTAAACCCTTACAACCAACTTTGACCTACAGGTAAGCCTAGATTAAGGCTTACCTGTAGGTCCAAGAAATACACAGTTTAGGAGATATTTGCCGAAAGACAGGCACCGCTGTCTATGGCGCATGCGCCGTAGACAGAGGTGCACTGAGCGCGCCGCTGTCAACGGCGATATGCCATGAGTATCGGCTCCCGTGTGCATGCGCGGGAGTGACGTCATCGCGGCTTCGCCGAATGTCAGTGGCGAAGCAACGAGACCCACTGAGAAGATGGATGCTCTGGACTATGGTGATACGAGTACGGCGATATCACATGTGTGAGACTTTTGCACAGCGTGGCCACATACAGATGCCCAACATGCAGGGAGCACCTTTAGACGTTCTGGAGCACCCAGGTAAATTTCTCTACTACATGTAAAAATCATCATTTATTTGCTAGAAAATGACATAGAGTGTCAGTGATATAAGCAGTGTCAGCGATATAAGCATGGATGCAGACAGACAGTATATAACCACAGAAACAGTGACAACCACATTAAATTTTATAAACTTTATTGAAAATAACAGTACTAAAACTACAATTTGATGGTGAAGTCATATGTAAAATGTTGTTACCTGTATTGATATAACACTTGACTATATGCATTTATACTGTATATTTGTTTTCTAAGACACAATAAAAACTTTCCTGATTAAAAAGAAAATTACATAGAACCCCAAAACATTATATATGTTTTTTTAGCAAAGACCCTAGAGAATACAATGGCGGTCGTTGCAACTTCTTATCACGCACGGTATTTGCGCAGCAATTTTTCAAACGCTTTTTTTGTGGAAAAAAAACTGTTTTGTGCTTTTAAAAAAACAACACAGTAAAGTTAGCCCAATGTTTTTGCACAATGTGAAAGATGAAGTTATGCTGAGTAAATAGATACCTAACATGTCACCCTTCAAAATTGCACACACTCGTGGAACACCCTTCCCTATGTTTTCCAAAAAGCTTAAGAACTGTTTTTTTGACTGGAGCTACACTTTAAAAATGTACCAGTTGAAAATTACAAACAGATTCAACTTAACACAACAAACCTACACAGTCCATGTCTTGTTTGCACCACCTGTATACTGCTGTTCTGAGTATATAGGGCCTGGGGGCCACACGCATTTCCTTTTTATAATATGGGTACGGGGTTCCCCTTAATATGCGTACAAGACCCAAAGGGGCTGGTAATGGGCAGGGAGGGCTACCCATGCCATTTTTCTCAATGATTTTCAACCATATTGCAGGAATCATTCTTGTGCAGGGACTGTTCTAAACACGGGAAACACGTGGCACTTCACAGGCATACTACAGACACACCCAGGCAACATATTTAAAGGAATATTACATTTTTTTTTCACTTTAATCGTCATTAAAATCAGTGCTCCCGCCAAAACGGCCATTTTTAAAAACATTTTAGGCATTGACCCATGTCCCCTGGGGCAGGAGCCAGGTCCCCAAACCCTTTTTAGGACAGTATCTTGCATATTAGCCGTTAAAATTAGCACTTTTAATTTCGAACGTTCGAGTCCCATAGACTTCAATGGGATTCTAAAGTTCATACGAATTTGGGGTCCGTTCGAAAGTTCTGGTGCGAACCGAACCGGCGGGTGTTCGGCTCATCCCTATTCATTGCCAGATTCCGATACCCAAGGTGGAGGTGCCAGCACCAAGAGCCGATTCAAGAATCGGGTTGGGGGAGGACACCGTGGGATCCCTGGACAGATTCATGCTCTAATACTAAAAGTCAGCAGCTACAGTATTTGTAGCTGCTGACTTTACATTTTTTGGTGGGGGGGCTGGAACTATGCATTAAGTATTGCATTTATTCTAGAGGTCTACACATATGACCAAAGGAGGGATGGTTGGGACTTAAGCTGGCCATACATCGAAACTGTGTCAGTTCAGCAGGGTCCAGTCAAATTTCAATCCATGTATGGGCACCCTGGATGTACACAAGTCGATCGATCGGCAACATTGTTTGTCATTGTGTTCTGCTGGCAGGGAAGGCTCCCCACCGAAAGAATACAAGTGCGAGTGCAGCAGGAGGGATTCCCCCATCAACACTGACTTTGTTGATGGAGGAATCAAACTATTTTCTTTCCTTCCACTCATGATAATCTATGGCCAGATGCTTTTCAAAAAAAAAAAAGAAAAAGGATACAGTGTACAAAATAAAATGATTATGATTGGGCTGCCAGTGCACCACAACAGATTAAAAAATGTAAATGACCCTTTTTTTTAAAATGTGCTGTGGTGTGCTGGTATGTGTTAGGCTCCGATGCACAATGTATTGGAGTGTTTGGACTCTATACAATGTGTTGGGGTGTGTTGGGTTCTACTGTGTAATGGTTTGCATTGGGCTCTTTTCTACCATGGGATGCATTGGGCTCTACTGTTCAATGGGATGCATTAGACTCTAATGTACAATGGGATGCACTGGGCCCTATTATACAATTGGGTCAACGACATTCTCATCCAGATCAGACCTATGGACCTCATTGAAGTATTCTCAGATTGTATGGTTTGTGTATGGTAAGGTTTCTGCCTGTCTGCCTGTCTAAATCTCGCACAGATTGGGTCTCTGGTCTGTTGTACAATCCGCATTCTGTAAGTCTTTTTTCCGGAGAGAAGTGGACCGGGGGGCCAGCCATTAAGTTGGCCCTGCACTCCAAACCCCCTGCCTGTTAGAGCTCATTCAAACGGGGAAAATGAAGGAGAAAAGAGATGGGCAAAAAAAGAGGTAGTGAAGAGGAGAAGGGGCGAGGGGGAGAGAGGGAAGGACTTAGGGGGGAAGTGTATGATAAGAGTAGAAGTAGTTAGGAGAGGGGGTGTGATGACCACCATCTACCCTCCCCATCTTCTATTATACAATTGGATGCATTGGGTTCTATTGTTCAATGGGGTGCATTGGGCTCTGTTCTACCATGGGATACATTGGGCTCTGTTGTACAATGGGATACGTTAGGCTCTATTGTACAATGAGATGCATTGGGCTCTCCTGTACAATGGGATGCATTTGAATCTATTGTACAGTGGGGTGTATTGGCCTCTACTGCACAATTTAGTGTGTTGGGCTCTATTGTACAATGGGATGCATTGGGCTGTATTGTACAATGGGGTGCATTGGGCTCTATTGTAGAATGGGATGCATTGGGCTGTATTGTACAATGGGGTGCATTGGGCTCTATTGTAGAATGGGATGCATTGGGCTCTGTTGTAAAACTGCATGCATTGGGCTCTATTGTACAATGGAATGCATTGGGCTAGATTGTAAAAATAGAATGCATTGGGCTCTATTGTACAATGGCATGCATTGGGCTCTATTGTACAATGGCATGCATTGGGCTCTATTGTACAATGGCATGCATTGGGCTCTATTGTACAATGGCATGCATTGGGCTCTATTGTACAATGGGATGCATTGGGCTGTAGTGTACAATAGGATGCATTGGGCTCGCTCTACTGTACAATAGGATGCATTGAGCTCTACTGTACAATGGAATGTATTGGGCTTTACTGTACACCGTATTGGGCTAAGTTGGACCCTTCTGTACAATGCATTGGGCTCTACTGTACAATGGGGTGTGTGGGGCTCTACTGTACAATTTGTTGGGATACATTGGGCTCTCATGTACAATGGGACATATTTGGCTAATGTGTTGGGATGCCATTCACAATGAACAGCAATGCAACGCACATAGTTGTAATGCATTGTGGCAATGCGCATTATTGCATGCACGGGCACACCGTACGAGTGTAAATAGGCCCTTATTTTTATTTTGATGAATGTATAAAATTCACTCACCCTTCAAGAATTTTGACCATGTTTAGCTTAATATGTTGATTTGCTATGATTGTCAGCTCCATCTAGTGGCCATGATTTAGTATTTTCCAGACCGAGATATTTCAGGAAAATACTGTTATGGCCACTAGAAGAAGCTGACAGTCACAGGAAACCAACGTATTAAGCAAAGGTTGACATTTTTAAAGGACTGAGTGATTTTTTTTTTCATGAATAGAACAGTCAAGAAATACAATATTCTAGCAGAGTTCATAAGAACAGTGAGCGGCTTGTATATTAGAGCCCTTCTGACAAAGCGCCTTGGTCATTAAACCTATTACTGGTCTATGCTGTTGAAAAGTCTGGTTGTCATTTGACTCTGTACTCATGATATTATGATCTTATAATTGCTTTACTTATATTTTGTTTTACAGATTCATTTAGAAGATTTTGTGGAAAAGGAAGGTAAGTTCTCGGTCTATTTGCCTTTAGTAAATCGGCTCCAATATATCATTGAAAAATCAGTGAAGGTTTCTGTATCATTCTAAGTTATTGTTCCTGTTGTTGATGTTCTCACCGTCTTTCTGTCTTTCAGATGGGACTATGGCGGAGCGCCCGGAGGTTGAGCCTCCTGATGTTTTCAGTCTCATCATTGCGTCCAACAAAGGTAAAAATACAAGCGCACTGATGTAGGCACCCATTGACTGACAAAATGCTAGTTGCCTGGCTGATATTTAGATCCCATGGCTTCCATTCTCTCTGCCTTATTGGCTGGAAACAGAAATGTAGATCTGGAATTCATCCGCTGCACTCCTGCTCCAGGTCTTGTGACTCCAATGAAGCCAGAGACAGCCAGGTCATCTGCATTTTCTGACCCAGGTATATAGATTTCCGTTAAATCAGTCCCAGATTATATACCGGTATACATCTTTCTGCTTGTCTATCTGCTAAAGCTAATCTAAAGCAAAAGCAAACAAGGGGTTCACGTTAAGGGCTAGTTTACACTAACATTGTTGAAAAGCGATCTGCATTTGGAATGCTCTTTAGAGAGCATTTGACAGGTGGTAAGGAGGTGTTGTATCGCCTTGTCACTGCTTGCTTTAACCCATTGAACTAGCATGTATCACATGCAGTTTCAGGGTGCCCCTATTCGGTTAAATGGGTCCTGTTCAGTGGGTATAGCTTTTGCCATATGCACCCCCCCCCCCCCCCCACACTAACTCTGCAGCATAAGGTTAGAAGGTTGGGGGGAAATGCACATTTTTCCCATTTTACCCCCCTGCCAAGCACAAGTGTAAATGAGGCCTAAGGGGACCCCAGCCCCACCAGTTACACAGACTCGCCTTCCATTTGCTCTCGTATAGGCATCTCAAAGACGGAAAGTGATGAAAAATAAACAGAAAATTATTCTCCACGCTGTCCAAATCTAGAGACAATAATTAAAGGTGAACTCCGGACACAAGCACTTTAATTTAAATATATTTAATGGAACCTCAAAGAACACAAATCCACTTTATATGTACCAGATTCCTTAACTACTTCAGCTCCAGGAGATTTACCCCCCTTTCATGACCAGGTCATTTTCTGCATTAATTTAACCGACAATTGAGCAGTCAGATGATGCTGTACCCAAATAAAATGTATGTCCTTTTTTTCCTACAAATAGAGCTTTCTTTTGGTGGTATTTGATCACCTCTGCGGTTTTTTTTTGGTTTTTTTTTGAGCTATAAACAAAACACTGTAAATAAAAAAAAATAGTTTTACTTTCTGCTATAAAACATACCCAATAAAAAAATGTAAAAAAAAAAAAAAGAAGAATTGAATTTCTTCATCGATTTAGGCCAATATGTATTCTGCTACATGTTTTTGGTAAAAAATCCAAATAAGCGAATATTGATTGGTTTGCACAAAAGTTATAGGGGTTGATTTAATCAAACTTGAAAGTGCAAAACCTGGTGCATGGTAGCCAATCAGCTTCTAAATTCAGCTTGTTCAATTAAGCTTTGACAATGAAACCTGGAAGCTGATTGGTTTCTATGCAGAGCTCCACCAGATTCTGCACTCTCCAGTTTTAGTAAATCAACCCCATAGTGTCTACAAACGAGGGCGTTTTTATTTATTTATCTTTTTACTAGTAATGGTGGCGATCAGCGGCATATAGCATGATTGCGATATTGCGGCAGACAAATTGAACACTAACTGACATTTTTTTGGGGGACCAGTGACACTAATACAGTGATCAGTGCTAAAAAATATGCACTGTCACTGTACTGGCAGGGAAGGGGTTAACATCAGGGGTGATCAAAGGGTTAACTGTGTGCCTAGCTTGTGTTTCTGTGTACTGTAGGAGGTGCTTGTACTAGAGGAGGACATGGATCCTTGTCTCTGCTTTACAGGAACACAGAATCAATACCTTCCTTACTGACAGAACAGCAATCTGCCTTGTTTACATCGGCTAAGGCAGACTGCCGTTCTGCCTCTGTACTGAAGCATTGGCGGGTGCTGACGGACATCGAGTCCGTTGTACCCACTATGTATAAGTTATATGGTCGGCAAGCAGTTAAAGCAGAGTTCTGCCTAATTATTATTATTATTTTAAATCAGCAGCTACAAATACTGCAGCTGCTGACTTTTAAAATAAGGACACTTACCTGTCCAGGGCACCCGCGATGTCGGCAACCGAAGCCAACCCTTCCTTCGGCTCTCGGGTGGAGGCACCACCATCTTCAGTAAGGGAATCAGGAAGTGAAGCCTTGCAGGTTCACTTCCTGGTTCCCTACTGTGCATGCGCGAACCCACTGGTCCCTGCTGTCTTCTGGGACCCGTGTGTCTCCCAGAAGACAGCAGGGGGGATGGAAGGTGCCAGAAGTGGCGTAGATACCCGTGGGTGGCTCCTCTATCTATGCCCGGAAGTGGGAGCAAAATACCCCCTCCCACCTGAAAAGTGGCAAAAGTGACACCGGAGGGGGGGGGGGAGGATTCCGAAATGCAGAAGTTCCATTTTTGCGTGGAACTCTGCTTTCACAAAGCCAGATATCACCTCATAAAAGTAGCAGTGACATCGTTACTATGCTGTACATAGTCTGTGCAGAATGCAGGGATGTGGGAGGGGCCCAACAGGCTCCACCCACTACATCCTGCCTGCAGAAAATGACAGGAGGGGGCAGAGACAAGACCAGTCACCCTACACAAGGAGAAAGAGCAGCAGCGAGCGGTCTTTATTACAGAAAAAGTCTCACGCTAGATTGCTGCACAGATCTGGAAAAAATACACAAAGCACACGAGATACAAGGAAGAATTCACATGGCGAATGTATTTAGACAATATTTGCTGATCCCAGGTTTCAGCTTTACCTGGGGTTGGCTTTACTCCTGTCTGTCACTTCTGTTTGATAACCTTTTGTGACTTTCAGAAAATTAGTATTGTGCTTTTTTTTATTTACCAGTTAGCAATATAAATGTCTTATCTGTTTGTAGAGAGCAAAGCGCTGCTGCATGAAGGAGACATTGCTGTGGATTTCGGACGCAGCGCTTTAAAGTGCGATGACAACTCCTGCAGATGGACTAAAAACAGCACTGGATTCATCAATGTGCCCTACACCCTCTCCTCCACCTACAGTGAGTATTGTGACTCCTCCCATGATGAAACATCCATCCGCAGTGCTGGGGCCCCTGGGGGCCGTTTCCCAGCAGGACACTCTGAGAATGAAGGCTTTGTCTACTCTCTGTGCCTGTAGAAGACAATATGACCGGTGTTCTGGGAGATAGTGTCCTGCCATCATATAGTGTCCGAAGAAGAAGCTTCAGAAAATTTCCAAAGACGAACGGCGCCTGCACCGTGAGTGGAGGTGGTAGCCCCACCATCCAAGCAGACATAGGGTTGCTCGCCACGCTTCGGGCTCAGCCTCGCTGCACTCGGCTCTTTTATATTCCTACTCTATGTCCACTTGGAGGGTGGGGATAGAACCTGGACTCACGGCGCAGGCGCCGTTCATCCTCGGCTATTTTCGGAATCTGTGTGTGCTGTGTACTGCGCATGCGCAGTACACAGCAGACACTATCCGATGGAGGACCATATATGATAGGACACCGGCATCTAGAGTATAAGGGGCAACACCTGGATGAAATGCTGTTCATTTTCATCTATTTCCTTTTTTTTTTTGAAGCTTCTTATGGTTATTGTACAATAACTGTGTGCATGAAAGGGGTTTAGCTACTGTTGACGGTGGTCACAAGACTCTCTGCAGCTCAAAAGGCACACAGTCTCCCCCTGTTTCTCTTCAGGATCTTGCACTCTGCAGTTTAGCCGTTTGTACTGCTTAGTTCAGTGGCTGCTTTGGCTTAGCAATAGCATACCGTCCCCCATAGTGTATAATTGATGTAATTGACACAATAGCAGAGCTCCCAACTGTCCCTGATTTGGAGGGACTGTCCCTGATTTGGAGCAATGTCCCTCTGTCCCTCATTCCTCCTCATTTGTCCCTGATTTGGAGCAATGTCCCTCTGTCCCTCATTCCTCCTCATTTGTCCCTGATTTTGGTCTGATCTATATATATATATATATATATATATATATATATATATATATATATATATATATATATTATCTAAAATGCACTTTTTAGTTATCAAAAAGTGTTTTCCAGCGCTAAACCTTTCAACTGATTTCTAAATTGCTGCATTTGTAAATTCCAAAAGCCAATAAAAAGTAATAGTAGTGGTAAAAAAGCACTTGTGGGTTTAACCAATCTTGTTTTTTTTGTACAATTCTCCTTTAAGGTGGGCGTGGCTAAGGGGCATGTTCCTTGGCCTGCATACTTTTGCTGATAGGTGTCCCTCATTGCCATCTCAAAAAGTTGGGAGGTATGACAATAATAGTGTATGTTTATAGCGCCATCATCTGCCATTCCAAACTACAAAGTGATCGATATGACAAGGGAGAGGGTGGGGCGTGTAATAGAGCAGGGCCCTCTGATTTCTCCTGTATTGTATTGTAACCGTACTCTCTGCCCACACCTTGTAAAGCGCTGTGCAGGGCCCTCTTAACCCTCTTGTATTAAATTGTATTGTTGCTGCATTGTCTACCCCTCAGGGGGCAACAATTAAGGGCACACGGGCACCACCCCCCCATTTATACTTCTGGCCCTCTTTCAGGACACCGGCGCATGGATTCCAATGTGGGGGGGGTGTTTTTTTTTAAGTACCGATTAGAGCCAGAGGCTCGAATAGGCTTCAGTATAGGGTGGGCTCGGGTCGCAGAGGGTGTGCTCTCCGATCCCACTCAGGTGTGTTACAACAGCGAATGAATATTCACTGTGTTATGCCCCGTACACACGGCCGGACATTCCAATGAAAAAATCCGTCGGATTTTTTTCCGACTGATTTTGGCCCAAATTTGTCTTGCATGCACACGGTCTCACAAAGTTGTTGGGAAATCAGATCGTTCAGAACGATGTGACGTATATCACGCATGACGGGACTATAAAGAGGCCAGTAGCCAATAGCTTTCGTCTTGTAATTTATTCTGAGCATGCGTAGCACTTTGTGCGTCAGATTTGTCTACACACGATCGGAATTTAAACGATCGGATTTTGTTGTTAGAAAATTTTAGATCCAGATCTCAAACTTTGTGTGTCCGAAATTCAGACGGAAAAAGTCAGACGGAGCCCACACATGATCGGAATTTCCAACAACACGATCCGATCGCACATTTTCCGTCGGAAAGTCCGACCGTGTGTACAGAGCAAAACACTGATCCTCCTCCCTGCCAATCAGGAAGCTGGTTTTGACACTGGTCACCCGATTGGCTGAAAGGACAGATGGGTGGTTGTTTGCCACCCCCCCAAAAAAAACACCAGCTGCCACTGCTGGGAAAACTGTTGGCGCTATATAAATTCCGAATAATAATAATACAGAAAATGTTTCATAGGCTAGTACATAGAGCTCTTAAAAAAGAAAAAAAAGCAATAACAAGTGGAAAATAGCTGTGACAAAAAGGTTGGTATACTTTATGAAGGTGGTCACAAGACTCTCTGCAGTTCAAAAAACATTATTATTATTATAATACAGGATTTATATAGTGCCAACGGTTTGTGCAGCGCTTTACAATATAAGGAGACAATACAGGAACAATACAATTCAATAGAAGAGCGTTAGGAGGGCCCTGCTCCTGGGAGCTTACAATCTAATAGACATGTACTCATCACTTCCTTCTCTTCAAGATCTTGTACTCTGCAGTTTAGCCTGTTGTACTACTTATTTCAGTGGCAGCTTTGGCTTAGCACCCCCCTCCCCTAGCGCATAGTTGATTACTTTTACATAATGATAATGGATGTTTATAGCACCATCATCTGCCAGGCCATGCCAAACTACTAAGTGATCGATGTTACAAGAGAGAGTGGGCAAGTATAATACAATACAGAAAATATTCCATAGACTAGTACCTAGAGCTGTTTTGCAAAATAAAGCAATAACAAGTGGAACATAACTGCGACAAAAAAGGGTGGTATACAGTATGAAGTCACAAGACTCTTTGCAGTTCAGTACATACTTTGATTTATTCTTTCATTGTTTACAGTCAAAACCTATTTTTTTCATGTTAGTTTCACATTTTTACATGCTTTCCCTTCCATATTTTTGATATTGCATTGATTAAATAGATAATTGATGATCAGCCACTAGAGGGAGCAAACGATCCGTTTGCAATCACCCCATTCAGCTGGCCTCCCATTAAGCATTGGGATGAGATGAATATGGCTGAATCCATGTATATAAAGAGGGTTGTGGGAAAAGGCAACGCCAGGATTATTTCACAAGACGCACCTAACAAAGGGGGTCTTCTGGTTCCACAGGTTCCTCCGATATCGCAATGTTCCTTGGCGCCATGCAAGAATTTGCAACTCTCACCTGTGTGCGCTTCATCCCACGCTCCACAGAATCAGACTATGTGCAGATTGAAGACGCCGTCGGGTATGTGAAAAATTCTTCTCCAACTACTTGTTTTTATGCAGCTGACAAAAAATTTCAATTTTACTTTCTTGCAACCATCACAGCCATATTCAATGGAGATCTCCTGGAATTGTCATGGCTCTGCTCTTCCACTTCTATCTCTGTTCTCTTGAAAGTCTTGAAAGTCTCTTGAAAGTCTTACCAGAGCTTGAGGTCAAGTTGCAGACAGCCTCTGGCACAGAAAACTGTCTTCATAGTGACCTTTAGGCTTATTTTTAGGTTTTGTTTCTGTTGAGACCCCTTTCTAAGGTCTCGTTCACATGTGTGGCTCTTGCTGTGCATTTGACAGGTGGTGGTGCCTGCTGCCTGTGTCAACCCTTAAAATGCCACCCCCACCGTGCCGCAACCACGTGCACTGCATGTGGATGCAGGACAGTTGTGGCATGCAATGCAAAGCTGCTGCTAACAAAGCAAACAGAATATTGGCATTAAAAAGGGGATTAACTCCAGAGATAAAATGATAATTCTCCCGCTCTACGAAAACTCTGGTCCGGCCGCACCTGGAGTATGCTGTTCAGTTCGGGGCACCAGTCCTCAGGAAGGATGTACTGGAAATGGAGCGAGTACAATGAAGGGCAACAAAGCTGATAAAGGGTCTGGGGGATAATAGTTATGAGGAAAGGTTGCGAGCACTGAACTTATTCTCTCTGGAGAAGAGACGCTTGAGAGGGGATATGATTTCAGTATACTAATACCGTACTGGTGACCCCACAATAGGGATAAAACTTTTTTACTGAAGGGGGTTTAACAAGACTTGTGGCCACTCATTAAAATTAAAAGAAAAGAGGTTTAAACTTAAACCACGTAGAGGGTTCTTTACTGTAAGAGCAGCAAGGATGTGGAATTCCCTTCCACAGGCGGTGGTCTCAGCAGGGGGGCATTGATAGATATAACAAAATATTAGATAAGCACCTGAACGACCGCAACATACAGGGATATGCAATGTAATACTGACATATAATCACACACAGGGGTTGGACTTGTGTCTTTTTTCAACCTCACCTATGTAACTGCCCACTAGATGGCACTTTAATCCCTTTCTATATTCACATCCCACTAGATGGCACTTTAATGCCTTTCCATATGCACACACAGAAATGGGGGAATCGCGGGCGATTCTTTGCAGTGTGTTTTGTACCAATTTTTTTGTATTAACCCAAATCACATCACAAAATATCTGTACTCAGTATCGGTGAGCACTTGACCGAAAGTATCAGTCCTCGTACCCTCTGGTAAAAAAACGGTATCAGTGCAACAACCCTAATAGTTACGCTAGTTGCACAGCCATTTATCACTTTTTCATGAAAAAAATACAGAAACCAATACTTTGCATCAATATAAAATGAATGGGCGCACATCGCACTGATGAAATGGGGGAATCGCATGCAGATTAAACAGGAATGGGGATTTCCCCCCACCGTTCCTGTGTGTGTGTGTATATAGAAATAAATTAAAGTGCCATCTAGTGGACAGTTTAAAAAAATGTTAGAACTCACAGTACTTATCTGGACACATGCAAAATAATGTACATAGGTGTCCCGGTCCTCCGATGGTAACAATTCGAGGCCACTGGTTCTCGCGGGGCTAAAGAAGATTCATAGGTGGTCCGCTTCCAAGATGACATCACTTTTGCCCTCTAACCATGGTGTCCCGAAACTTCTCCTCCAACCCTGTGAGCACCTCTAGCGGCCCTGATTTGCTATCATTGGCAGAGCGGGACACCTATGTATTATTTTGCATGTGTCCGGATATGTACTGTAACTTTTAACTTTTTTTAAACTGCCCACTAGATGGCACTTTCATCCTTTTCTATACACACACAGGGGGAAATTGCATGTGATTCTTTGCAGTGTGATTTGCACCAATTTTTTTTGTATTTATCGGTACTCGGTATTGACGAGTACTTGATGGAAAGTATCAGTACTCGGACTCACTGGTAAAAAAATGGTTTCAGTGCAACCCTGTTATGATAGTTGCACAGACATTTATCAAATTTGAAAAAATACACTTAAATGCATTTTACTGCACTCAAACACAATAATATAATATCTATTTTTCGTAAGATGTAAAATATGAGATTGTGCCAAGTAAATAGATCCCCAACACTTCAAGATCTAAAATTTCATGTTGCTCGTGAATTGGCGACAAACTACTGTGCTTAAATTTGTCTATAGGTGATGCTTTAAAACAATCATTAACTTTTTTTTGTCTTTTTTTTATAAATAAACATGTTAAATTTACCTGCTCTTTGTAATAGTTTTGCACAGAGCAGGCCCTATTCTTTTTGGGTCCCCTGCTGGTGGTCCTGGCCCCTCCTCCCTATCGAGTGCCCCCAATAGCAAGCCTCTTGCTATGGAGGCACCCGAGCAGGCTGGCTACCAAAACACGCTCCTGTAAATGGACATTGTCCATTCACATATGGAGCATGGCTCAGCCCCGCCCCCGGCTCTCTCCTCATTGGCTCGCTGAATGTGATTGACAGCGAAACCTTCTGCTTTTAGAACCACTTTAAAAGCCTTTACATGTTATCAGGAGCTGCACTCCCAGTATATACTCCCTGCATAGGTAAAATGCATTGGAAAACCTTCAACAATCCACTTTAAAAGCCTTTACAGGTTATCAGTTAAATGTGAGCCCTGGTGTAGAATTATTGCTGTCTGTCAGAATCCATGAAATCAGGCTGAGACAGAAGTACAGTTAAATCACACTTGTTTAATAATAAAAGTAAAAAGAACAAACGTAGTCAAAACATAGCCAAAGTTCAGTAACTGGAAAGGATAGTCAGCCAAGCCAGAAGTCAGGGATCAAAGTAGTGGAACAGCAAGCAGGATCTGGAGCCAGAAGGGGTGTCATCAAAGCAAGTCTTCAACAGGATCGCAGGAGATAGTTTCTGTGATGTTGACCAAGGCGAAGGCAGAGAACCTCTGGACTGGATGGCTTAAGTAGGCAGGACTGACGAGCAGGATCATCAACAGCTGAGTAACTGTAGACAGATAACAGCTGGCAATTAGCTGACAGCTGAGTGTCCATCTCAGAGAAGGAAGGGCTGACACTGTCACACCAAAGTTCATGGCGATAACTCCATTGTGTGGTGCAATCACCATTTACATATGGGTGCCAAACCTATGCACTTTTGCATTTGAATGCAAGCACGGGGGGGGGGGGGGGGGCACAGGTACAGTACTTTTTAGGGAGACAGCAGGGGCCTAGTAGACCCCTGCTGTCTCCCTGTCCATTTAAAGCATCTGATCAAGCAGAGATCGTGTTTGATCAGATGCTTCCTTGATTGTACCGGCCAGGACCGCCAATCCTTGTCGTTTCCTGCTTCATTGTCACAGAGAAGATGGGGGATCATAGCTGCAGCAGCCCTGGCATACACCATTCCCTACACTTAAATGTGATTGGCTACTGGTTGCAGCACTCGGCGCATTACCCTTTGTGATGACATAATAATATGGGTTTCTCCCGTTCCCCACAGATGTTGGTCCGCTGAATGTGATTGACAGCAGCAAGAGCCAATGGTTCCTGCCTCTACGTAAGCCAATGAGGGAAGAGAGACACAGTAAAGCCGCTGCTCTTGTGCACAAAGCTGGATTAAGATTGGGTTTAGGTAAGTATTAGGGGGTAGGTGCACTCAGAAGGTTTTTAACCCTAATGCAACCCTAATGCATAGGTAAAATACATTAAGTTAAAAAACCTTCTGCTTTTAGAACCACTTTAAAAGCCTTTACATGTTATCAGGAGCTGCACTCCCAGTATATACTCCCTGCATAGGTAAAATGCATTGGAAAACCTTCAACAATCCACTTTAAAAGCCTTTACAGGTTATCAGTTAAATGTGAGCCCTGGTGTAGAATTATTGCTGTCTGTCAGAATCCATGAAATCAGGCTGAGACAGAAGTACAGTTAAATCACACTTGTTTAATAATAAAAGTAAAAAGAACAAACGTAGTCAAAACATAGCCAAAGTTCAGTAACTGGAAAGGATAGTCAGCCAAGCCAGAAGTCAGGGATCAAAGTAGTGGAACAGCAAGCAGGATCTGGAGCCAGAAGGGGTGTCATCAAAGCAAGTCTTCAACAGGATCGCAGGAGATAGTTTCTGTGATGTTGACCAAGGCGAAGGCAGAGAACCTCTGGACTGGATGGCTTAAGTAGGCAGGACTGACGAGCAGGATCATCAACAGCTGACCACCATTTACATATGGGTGCCAAACCTATGCACTTTTGCATTTGAATGCAAGCACGGGGGGGGGGGGGGGGGCACAGGTACAGTACTTTTTAGGGAGACAGCAGGGGCCTAGTAGACCCCTGCTGTCTCCCTGTCCATTTAAAGCATCTGATCAAGCAGAGATCGTGTTTGATCAGATGCTTCCTTGATTGTACCGGCCAGGACCGCCAATCCTTGTCGTTTCCTGCTTCATTGTCACAGAGAAGATGGGGGATCATAGCTGCAGCAGCCCTGGCATACACCATTCCCTACACTTAAATGTGATTGGCTACTGGTTGCAGCACTCGGCGCATTACCCTTTGTGATGACATAATAATATGGGTTTCTCCCGTTCCCCACAGATGTTGGTCCTATATTGGTAAGCAAGGAGGAAGTCAAATAGTATCGGTGTCGAGCAGCTGCATGGTCCAAGGCTCCATCGAACATGAGCTGAACCACGCTCTGGGATTCTTCCATGAGCAGAGCAGGAGCGACCGCGATGACTACATCGATAGCATATACAGCAACATCATACCAGGTATCTGACCGGGTGATATCATTACACTAAGGCAGGGGTAGGCAACCTGGGGCCCTCCAGCTGTTGCAGAACTACAAGTCCCATCATGCCTATGGGAGTAATTGTAACTGCCAGCCTTGCAAGGCCTCATGGGAAATGTAGTTTCTGGTTGTCTACTCTGCACTAAGGGATGTATCATTAAAAACATTTCCATAGCTGTTTGTACATAGAAACTGCATGTAAATTATTTCTGTGTGAATGAGGCAAAAGCAAATGTTCTCAGGCTACAGTATATTCTCTGCGGATCTAATGAGTGAATGAGGAAAATGCTACATTGTAGCCAAAAGATGGTGCAGAGTATCATAGGAAATAAATATAGTCATCAGTGCCACCCAGTGGCCATAATGCAGTATTCTTCTCATTTACATATTTAGTCTACAGAGACTATAGCCTGAGAACATTAAATGTTGCACAAAAGACATGTACGGAGCTGTATTAAAAAGGAAGCGCAGGACATACATGACAGGGTGCAAGGGAATTACTGGGCTAAAGAAAGAGCAGCGTGGGGGTGGTTTAGGATGCAGGCGTACTTACCCCATTGGTGGATGGTCACAGGGGGGGGAGGAGTGTGGGTCCCTCGTCCATGTGCCAGGGTGGAGCAAGTCAGCAGTTGGGGGTCAGCAAGCGAGGAGAGACGTTCCCGCCCGCCCGCCCTAATAATGGATAGTGGTTGGGGTTAGTAGGGTTGTCGTTATGGGGGTGGCGTTGGGTCCTTGGCGATTGCTATATATATATATGAAAATATATATGTAGAAATGCATGGGTCATTTGAAAAAGGTTGGGACCCATGCCAGAGATGGAGTCATTGTGTTTGGGCTGGTGTCAGTCCAGATTAATGGCTAACATATGTTGGGGGTCTGTGGTCAGTTAGTGAGTCCTCGAGGCAAGTTTGGCGGCTGGGGACAGATGCTGACGAAGAGGGGATCACAGGCTCAAAAATAATAAGGGGTCGTCAGGGACCAGCCAAAAAGCACTTAGGGTCTTTTGGGTAACTGGAAGTTGTTACAAGTTTTGTATTATTAAAATATTTAAAATAAAGTTTAGTTTTTATTGTTATTTAAATAAAGGCCGTTGAGGCCATTTTCATCCAAGCAGGTGTCCGGGTATTTATTTTAAGGTAACAGTTAAAGTTTACATGTATTGTTGGGGAAGTAAGTTATCTGGCTACCCTAGTCAAGGAATTTACATACAGTTTTGATGGAGTTGATAAGCTATGCATTTTTTTTCTTTTTTTCTTTTTCTTTTTTTTAGAAATAGAAGTATATTATATGTGTAATTCGGCCGGTTCACACCTTGAATTGCACAGGAATGCATTCTGTGTTCCTGTTCCACTCAGTGCAGCTCAATTTTTCAAATGAATGGGCCGAGACTGCACTGGATTGCACTACTTTTCAAAAATGCACTGCACCAAGTTGCATGGTAGTGCGATATCATGTGATCCGCCGTAGCAAGCACAATTTGCGTATCGGGTTTCATTAGGAATATATTATGAGAAGCATAAGTCATACTTTTTTGGTCACTTTCATAAATGAGGGTCATTTAAAGAGGAAGTAAACTTCCATCACTAAATTGTACCTATAGGTAAACCTATAATAAGGCTTACCTATAGGTAGTGTAAATATCTCCTAAACGTGCGCTGTTTAGGAAATATTTAGTGTACATGCAGCCGGTGACATCAGCCAGCCGTGCCGCTCCTTCAGAGCCCTGTGCAGGGAACGGTGGCTCCCGCACGCATGTGCAGGAGTGACATCACACGGCTCCGGCCAATCACACAGCTGGAGTCTGTGAACCCGGAAACAAGACAGGTGAAGATGGAATTAGCCTCCAGCGATCGCATCGCTGGAATGCTTTGTTTTCAGGTAAGATTCACATAATGTCCTAGTATGCGGTGCATACTAGCACATTATAACATTACCTTGCAGGTAAGGTAAAAAAAAAAAAAAAACAGCCAACGGTTTACAACTGCTTTAAAGCGGAGTTACACCCAAAAATGAAACTTCCGCTTTAAGGGAAGGTGACCCCTTGACATGCCACATTGGGCATGTCATTTTTTTTGGGGTGAGCAACGGAAACCCTCCTTTTAGAGGGTTCCAGCTTCCTCTTCCTCCTTTTGAAAGTTAGTGCTAGTTTGCCATGGGCAGAGGGCATAGGTGCATTGTCCAGCCTGGCTGCTGTGGGCGATGCGCCTAGCAATATGTACTTTTTGTGCAGTATGTGCCCAGGGATGAATGCCCACAATGCAAGCAGTCTGCATTCCAGGCATTTATCCTGATGCTCAAAATTTCAGGGGGCCAGCACAAACCAACATCAGTACCCCACCACACCCCCGAGAGCTGAATAACGACTATCACCCCCCCACAGGAGTCAAGCGGCAGCAATAAGCTAACATCACACACTCCTCCCCCGACCCTGCTGTGGGAGCAAAATGGCGGCGATAGCACACCACCATGGCTCACAAACTGCAGCGATCACCCGACCCCCAACCTCAGGGGAACACAGAATGTGCCATGCTATCTTACCCTATTCAGGGGGAAAGAAGAGCGGGGGGCGCTCTGGCAAGCAAACTATGGGACATCCTCCTCCCGGCTGCACAGAAACAGGAAGTGTGTCCTGAGATACGATTAGCCGGGAGGAGGATCAGTGTGACAATATTGAATATTCATTCGCTATTGCCACGCAACTGGGTGGGATTGGGGTGCAGTGCTCTGCGCCCCAAACCCACCCTTTTTTTTAAGCCTATTAGAGCTTCTCTGGCTCTAATTACGTGCTTCAAAAAAATACCCCCCCCCCCATTGGAATCCATAATTCGGTGCCTTGTATGTAGATTAGGGGGCGGGGTGCATGGATAGGGGGGCGGCTGCCACCGAGTACTGCTGAGGTCACTGCCCAGCCACACCCCAGCTGTCAGACTCCTAGAGTCTAGGCTGGATGGTGCACCTATGCCCTTTGCCCAATGCTAAATGCCCAGTGTGCATGAGGCCTAATACTATTTAAGTCACTGATCCTGAACAAGCATGCAGCAAGTGATGTAAAGATTCCTGACTAGGGATGAGCCGAACACCCCCCGGTTCGGTTCGCACCAGAACTATCGAACGGACCCCAAATTCGTACGAACCTTAGAACCCCATTGAAGTCTATGGGACTCGACCGTTCGAAATTAAAAGTGCTAATTTTAACGGCTAATATGCAAGATACTGTCCTAAAAAGGGTTTGGGGACCTGGCTCCTGCCTCAGGGGACATGGGTCAATGCCTAAAATGTTTTTAAAAATGGCCGTTTTGGCGGAAGCACTGATTTTAATGACAATTAAAGTGAAAAAAAAGTGAAATATTCCTTTAAATATGGTGCCTGGGGGGTGTCTGTAGTATGCCTGTGAAGTGCCACGCGTTTCCCGTGTTTAGAACAGTCCCTGCACAAAATGACATTAAACGGAAATAACATCATTTAAAACTGCTTGCGGTTTTAATGTTATATCTGGTTCCTGCAATATGGTTGAAAATCATTGAGAAAAATGGAATGGGTAGCCCTCCCTGCCCATTACCAGCCCCTTTGGGTCTTGTACGCATATTAAGGGGAACCCCGTACCCATATTAAAAAAAGGAAATGCGTGTGGCCCCCAGGCCCTATATACTCAGAACAGCAGTATACAGGCGGTGCAAACAATACAGGGACTGTGTAGGTTTGTTGTGTTAAGTTGAATCTGTTTGTAATTTTCAACTGGTACATTTTTAAAGTGTAGCTCCAGTCAAAAAAACTATTTTTAAGCTTTTTGGAAAACATAGGGAAGGGTTATCACCCCTGTATAATTTGTTTTGTCGTCCATCTTTTTTCATCTCACTTGCTGTTGTCTCCTTCCGTTTGCAAGTAGGAGATGTTTGTAAGTTGGATGTTTGAAAGTAGGGGCCTGCCCTATATGCTCTGCAGAAATGGCGGAACAAGGTGTTGGTTTTGCCACAACATTGTAAGCCCTCAAAGTGACTCTTGGTGGGCGCTGGAGCGCCCTGCTGTGAACGATTATATCAAGAATTGTAATTACATGCCATTGTTGAACAGTGGTAGAAAAATTGACCTTTGGTGGTTGTGGTGCTGGTGCCACAACACTATAAGTCTTCACAGTTACTCTGGGTGGGCACAGGAACGGGCCCTGCTGTGAAATATTATATCAAGAATTGTAATTACATGTCCCTGTTAAACAGGGGCAGAAAAATTGGGCCTTAGGCACTGGTGCTGGTGCCACGACACTGCAACCTGTCCCATATACTCTAGTTTTATTGCAGGAATTAGTCCTGCTGCAAAGCATTGCATCAAAAATTGTAATTAAACGCCCCTGTTAAACAGGGGCATAAAAATTGGGCCTTAGGCACTGGTGCTGGTGCCACCACACTGCAACCTCTCCCATATACTCTAGTTTTATTGCAGGAATTAGCCCTGCTGCAAAGCATTGCATCAAAAATTGTACTTAAACACCCCTGTTAAACAGGGGCAGAAAAATTGGGCATTAGGCACTGGTGCTGGTGCCACGACACTGCAACCTCTCCCATATACTCTATTTTTACTGCATAGGCAGTCTTGAAGGGATGTGATATTTAAAAAAATTTTTTTTGGTTACATCAGCTTCAGGTGCTTGGTAGCTGTGGGTGATCCAAGTCGATCAACTGATTCGGTGGACAGGCGCACCCTGTGATCGGTAACAAAGCCACCAGCAGCACTGAAGGTGCGTTCCGAAAGAACGCTGGATGCAGGACAGGCCAGTAGCTCAATTGCATACTGTGCAAGCTCTGGCCAGTGATCTATACTCAAGACCCAGTAAGCCAGAGGATTTTCGGTGGGAAAGGTGTCCAAGTCTGACCTTGCCCCTAGGTATTCCTGCACCATGTAAATCAGACGCTGGCGATGGTTGCTGGCGATGGGGCTGCGGACTAAAAAATTGTCTGAAAGCATCAGTCAGACGGCCAGCTTCTCCACCGCTCCTTCTGACCGATGCCTCAGCAACACGTTGTCCAAGACCAGGAGTTTGTAACCTCCCAGTCTCTGGGAACGCGTTGCACAGACCTTTCTGCAAGGCCTCCCGGAGATGTCTCATCCTCTGTTCCATCTGCGATGGCAAGATAAGGTCGGCAACCTTACCCTTGTACCGTGGATCAAGGAGAGTGGCCAGCCAGTAATGGTCCCTCTCCTTGATCCGAAGAATACGAGGATCCTTCCGCAGGCTTTGCAGGATCAGGGAGGCCATGCAGCGTAGGTTAGCTGAGGCATTCGGTCCGGAGTCCTCTGGGTCACTAAGGGCAACATGATCCGCAGCTACCTCCTCTCAGCCACGTACAAGTCCATGTGTTTCTTGGGACTGTAAATCATCCCTACAAGACTGCTGCTGCTGATGCTGAGTGCCAGCCTCCACCTCCATGCTGACACAATCATCCTCCTCCTCCTCTTCCGCCTCCTCATCCTCTTCCTGTGTGATGGGTGGCACAGCAGGAACACTGTCTGGATAAAGGGGGCCTTGAGAGGCAAGGAAGTCCTCCTCTTCCTGCCTCTGTTCTGCCTCAAGTGCCCTGTCCATTATTCCACGCAGCGTATGCTCCAAGAGGTGGACAAGAGGTACAGTGTCACTGATGCATGCACTGTCACTGCTCACCATCCTTGTGGCCTCCTCAAACGGTGACAGGACAGTGCATGCATCCCTGATCATGCCCCACTGGCGTGGTGAGAAAAAACCGAGCTCCCCTGACCCTGTCCTGGTGCCGTAGTCGCACAGGTACTCATTGATGGCCCTCTGCTGCGTGTGCAGCCGCTGCAGCATGGCCAACGTTGAGTTCCACCTGGTGGGCATGTCACATATAAGGCGGTTCTTGGGCAGGTTCAACTCCTTTTGGAGCTCAGCCAGCCGAGCACAGGCATTAAATGATCGGTGGAAATGCACACAGACTTTCCTGGCCTGCTTCAGGACATCCTGTAAGCCGGGGTACCTGCCCAAGAACCGCTGCACCACCAGGTTAAGGACGTGAGCTACACAGGGCACATGGGTCAGTTGTCCCTGTGCAGATGGCGGAGAGGAGGTTGGTACCATTGTCGCAAACCACTATTCCTGGCTTAAGCTGGCGTGGCGTCAACCACCTCTCGGCCTGCCCCTGCAGAGCTGACAAAACATCTGCCCCAGTGTGGCTCCTGTCCCCCAAACAAACCAGCGCAAGCACGGCATGGCATTGTTTTACCTGCGTACTTGCGTAGCCCCTGGAACGCCTACGGAGCACCGCTGGTTCTGAGGACAGAGCACTGGAAGAGGCCATGGAGGAAGAAGAAGAGGAGGGGGTGGAGGAGAGAGGTGTGTCACAACCAATAGTAGCATTTTGGAGGCGTGGTGGCGGAACAACCTCCAACACTACTGCACCTTGTCCTGCATCCTTCCCAGCTGCCAGAAGAGTGACCCAATGGGCCGTGAAAGACAGGTAACGTCCCTGTCCATGCCTGCTGGACCATGAGTCAGCAGTAATATGCACCTTACCACTGACCGCCTTGTCCAGCAAGGCAAGGACATTGCCTTCCACATGCTGGTAGAGAGCCGGAATCGCCTTCCGTGAGAAAAAGTGGCGTTTGGGGACCTGCCACTGAGGAACCGCACATTGTACAAACTCACGGAAGGGGGCCGAGTCTACCAACTGAAAAGGCAGCAGTTGAAGTGCTAGAAATTTAGCCAAGCTAGCATTCAACCGCTGGGCATGTGGATGGCTGGGAGTGAACTTCTTTCGCCGGTCCAGCAGCTTGGGCAGGGACATTTGTCTGCTATAATCGGACGTGGGTATACTGCTAGCAGAGTGCCCGGAAGCACTTGGCTGTGACACACCTAATTCTACACCTTCATTCCTCTCAGAGCAGGTTTCAGAGAGGACTGAAGGTCTAGTGGGGTTGGAGATGCCAGCTGATGAGGAGCAAGGAGAGGTCCGCTTTGTTCTTTGGTGTGGATCTTTGAGGTACGCTTGCCAATGAGCTGCATGGCAGGTCAACATATGTCTGGTCAAGCATGTGGTGCCCAAGCGGCTGATGTTTTGGCCACGCGAGATACGCTTGAGACATATGTGCGATCTGATGCACTAGTCTCAAAAAAGGCCCACACCAAAGAACTTTTAGAATAACGCGCAGAGGCAGCGCCCTGCACAGGCGGAGCTCTGCGGTGTGATTCAGTCGGTGTGCTGCCCCTAAGCTGGCCCCCGGAGGGCATCCTGCCTCGTTGGACATGTGCCTCCTCCTCCTCTCTCCTACCAGGCACCCACGTGGAGTCAGTGCCCTCATCATCCCCTCCCTCTTCATCGCTGTAGCAAACCTGGCAATATGCTGCAGCTTGTGGAACATGACTGCCAGATTGCCCTCCTTCTTGAGCATCCCCTCTCTCTGCATTCATGCTACTGCCTTCCTCTAGCTGAGTGTCATCATCAGAGCCTGCAAAACACTGGGCATCCTCCTGGAGCATGTACCCAACACTGTGCTCAAAGAGTTCAGGAGACTCCTCAGGAGGACGTGGTGGGTCTAGGGAAGGAGTCACTGATGATGGCATTGAGACGAGGGAAGACGATGCGTTGGCAGCTGCTTTGCTAGCACCCTGAGACTGGGTGAGAGAAGTCTTCGGCATGTTGCGGCTCAACATGTCCAGCTGCCGAAAAGAAGGACAAGCATGTTCCATGGCCACGTGCTGATGACAATGCACCGCGTCCACGACCAGCACTGTTGTCTCTAGACACAGAGCCTACTTGCCCTCTTTTATCGGCTCGCGCCTGTCTGCCTCTCCTTGCTGGCCTTCCAGACATGGTAATGGCCTGAAGGGAGTTGGGTAAAACAGCAGTTGGGTAGTGTATATTGTGCTAGAGGCACACAACACCCACTAACTCCTGCAGATGCCTTTATTATAGAACACCAGAGATAAAGGGGTATACTGTAATGGAGTCACACAACACCCACTAAGCCCTGCAGATGGCTCTATTAGAGAACAGCAATAAAGGGTAGATACAGGTGTATATTGTGCTGGAGGCACACAACACCCACTAACTCCTGCAGATGCCTTTATTATAGAACACCAGAGATAAAGGGGTATACTGTAATGGAGTCACACAACACCCACTAAGCTCTGCAGATGGCTCTATTAGAGAACAGCAATAAAGGGTAGATACAGGTGTATATTGTGCTGGAGGCAAAAAACACCCACTAACTCCTGCAGATGCCTTTATTATAGAACACCAGAGATAAAGGGGTATATACAGATGTATACTGTGCTGTGCTGGAGGCACACACAACTTCCTATAACTCCTGCAGATGGCAAGTGGGCTCAAATAGAGAAGAGCTATGTAGGTGGATATAGCGGTGTGTACTGGGTACAGAGCACGCAGACAGCACGCACAAGCTCCTAACACTACTGACTGCAAGCTCTATTATAAAAGATAGATTACTAGCTATATAGGTGAGGTGAATATAGCGGTGTATACTGCGGTCAGGGCATGCAGGCAACAACCACTACAGAAGAGCAAGATCGAAAATCGGCTGATAACGATCGGTGTATACTGTGTTGAAGGTACACAGAACACCCACTAACTGCTTCAGACGCCAACACACTACACAAGGCCGCGGCGCTGGCGGCCTTATATAGTGTGGGGCGTGTACTACACAGCATGAGCTATGATTGGCCACAGGCATCCTGCCTGTGGCCAATCATGGCTCTCCTCGCTGCTGGCGCTGTGATTGGCCAAGCATGCGGGGTCACAGTGCATGCTTGGCCAATCATGAGCCAGCAATGCACTGCGATGACGCAGTGCATTGTGGGCGGTGAGCGCCACACGAATTTGGCGCGAACGGCCCATAACGTTCGGAATTCGCCGAACGGGCGAACAGCCGATGTTTGAGTCGAATGTATGTTCGACTCGAACACAAAGCTTATCCCTATTCCTGACTCTATGTTTGCTTTGAGTCTTTGAACACTGGATCATCATGGCAGCCAGGCAACTAACATTTTTAGGATGTGAGCAATGAAAGCCAGCCCATATCTCTGTGAATGTTTCCTTTTATTAAAATTGAATTGCTATATACAGTGGTGTGAAAAAGTGTTTGCCCCCTTCCTCATTTCCTGTTCCTTTGCATGTTTGTCACACTTAAGTGTTTCGGAACATCAAACCAATTTAAACAATAGTCAAGGACAACACAAGTAAACACAAAATGCAATTTGTAAATGAAGGTGTTTATTATTAAAGGTGAAAAAAAATCCAAACCATCATGGCCCTGTGTGAAAAAGTGATTGCCCCCTAAACCTAATAACTGGTTGGGCCACCCTTAGCAGCAACAACTGCAACCAAGCCTTTGCGATAACGTGCAATGAGGCTTTTACAGCGTCCTGGAGGAATTTTGGCCCACTCATCTTTGCAGAATTGTCCTAATTCAGTTACATTAGAGGGTTTTCGAGCATGAACGGCCTTTTTAAGGTCATACCACAACATCTCAATAGGATTCAGGTCAGGACTTTGGCTAGGCCACTCCAAAGTCTTCATTTTGTTTTTCTTCACCCATTCGGTGGTGGACTTGCTGGTGTGTTTAGGATCATTGTCCTGCTGCAGAACCCAAGTTCGTTTCAGCTTGAGTACACGAACAGATGGTCGGACATTCTCCTTCAGGATCTCTTGGTAGACAGCAGAATTCATAGTTCCTTTTATCACGGCAAGTCTTCTAGGTCCTGAAGCAACAAAACAGCCCCAGACCATCACACTACCACCACCATATTTTACTGTTGGTATAATGTTCTTTTTATGAAATGCAGTGTTCCTTCTACGCCAGATATACTTGGACACACACCTTCCAAAGAGTTCCACTTTTGTCTCATCGGTCCACAGAATGTTGTCCCAAAAGTCTTGGGGATCATCAAGATGTGTTGTGGAGAAATTGAGACGAGCTTTGATGTTCTTTTTGCTCAGCAGTGGTTTTCTCCTTGGAACTATGCCATGCAGGCCATTTTTGCCCAGTCTTTTCCTGATGGTGGAGACATGAACGCTGACCTTAACTGAGGCAAATGAGGCCTGCAGTTCCTTGGACGTTGTTGTGGGGTCTTTTGTGACCTCTTGGATGAGTCGTCGCTGCGCTCTTGGGGTAATTTTGGGCGGCCGGCCACTCCTGGGAAGGTTCACCACTGTTCCATGTCTTCGCCATTTGTGGATAATGGCTCTCACTGTGGTTCGCTGGATTCCCAAAGCTTTGGAAATGGCTTTATAACCCTTTCCAGACTGATAGATCTCAATTACTTTCTTTCTCAATTGTTCCTGAATTTCTTTGGGTCTCGGCATGATGTGTAGCTTTTAAGGATCTTCTGGTGGACCTTACTGTGTCAAGCAGCTCCTATTTAAGTGATGCCTTGATTGTGAACAGGTGTGGCAATAATCAGGCCTGGGTGTGGCTAGAGAAATTGAACTCAGGTGTGGACAACCACAGTTATAGTATGTTTTAACAAGGGGGGCAATCACTTTTTCACACAGGGCCATGATGGTTTGGATTTTTTTTCACCTTTAATAATAAACACCTTCATTTACAAATTGCATTTTGTGTTTACTTGTGTTGTCCTTGACTATTGTTTAAATTGGTTTGATGTTCCGAAACACTTAAGTGTGACAAACATGCAAAGGAACAGGAAATGAGGAAGGGGGCAAACACTTTTTTCACACCACTGTAATATTGCTGCTGCAAATTTTGTCTTCTTCAGGGTACGAGAACAATTTTCAGAAGTTTGACACATTGAATCAAGGCATAGATTATGACTACGGCTCCGTCATGCATTATCCAAGGTACAAATGGTTGCATTTCATAGAAATATCAAATGACTTTCACTTTCCACTTTGCATTGGCCAGAAACACCGTTTTATTAAACTGCTGCGATATCCTTGTAGGTGGCACAGTCAGATCTATTAAAGTGTGAACATTCACTGATCCTGATTCACTGAGCTCCAACAGGCACCTTAAAGTTTATTTAGACCAAAAACTTAATATATTGCAGATTACCAGTCATCAGGTGCATTTTCTTTTTTTCAGGATTATTCCTTTATTTTCACCTGGTGATCCTGCCAGTGACACACTTCCTGTCTTATGGAGACAATCAGGGTCGGGACAAGGGGTGGGCAGGAGGGACGGTTGGCCTGGGCTCTGTGGTATCATGTGAGGTGAGGAGGGGTGCCGCAAGGAGATTGTTGGGGAGGGGATTTGTGTTGGAAGAGGGAATTTGGGGGGTGACAGGGGATAAGTATTTTCCTCTGAGATAAGCAGTGCCATAATAAAGTGGAGTTGCACCAAAAAGTGCAACTTCCGCTCATTTGGCTCCTTCCCCGCTCCGGTGCCACATTTGGCACCTTTCAGGGGTGAGAGAGAAACGGATACCTGTCTATTTTCAGGTATCCTGTTCCCACTTCCAGGAGTCTCGGGCACCGCCACTTATGTCGCTGCTGAGCTCCCTCCTCTTTCCCCCGCCGCCAAGCCAGTAGGAGAGAGGAGCGGAGCCTCGCACATGCACAGTAGGGTTTCCGGCATTAAGCCATAAGGCTACACTGCCGGGTTCCCTTACCCGCAATGTCGGCGGCAGCACCCTTTTCACCAGCGCCGGGACAAGGTCATCTAGAGCCCAGGGCAAACATGCCAAACTGTGCCCCCCCCCCCCTTCAAAATGTATGAAAGTTTAGCTGAACAAGCTGAAGTTAGAAGCTGATCGGCTACCCGGCACAGCTGAACCATATTCTGAATGCTCCAGTTTTAGTAAATCACCCCCAGTGGGTTTATGGCAAACATGGCAAACATGGCAAACAAGGCTTGAGAAACGTGGTTACAAGTTCATGGCAAAGTGACAGTGTCTACAGACAGCTCATCTCAGCAAGCACGTATACTTACCCAGCCACCTCCTCCTCCCCATACTGGAACCCTTATTAACACAGCAGGTCTTTAGGGTATGGGGGGGGCAGCTGACCTCCCCCATCTGACACTACCTAGCCAATCACTAGGCCCCAGAACTGTCACATGGGAGGTGTGTGATCATCCCTCTCATTAAGCTCTGACACCAGAATTTAGATCGGGGGATGCCGCAGCAGGAATGGAGTGCGGCTAAAGCCAGCCATAGATGGGTCGAATCTCTGCCGGTTCAGCAATACCAGACAAGATCTGATCCATTTATGGGAAGGCTGGTTGTACTAAAGTCAGTCCATCAATCAACTTCAGTACAACCAGCCTGTCAGATATTTTTTTTTTGCACTGCTGGCAGCGATACAGTAACAGCCAGTAGTGATGATTGTATTTTGCCAGTGGGGAAGGCTCCCCACGCTCCCCGCCGGCCGAATACAATAGCACTGTGGGGACGGGTTTGTCAGTGTTGATGGGGGAATTGAACAATTTTCTTTCCTTCCACCCGTGTGCATGTGTCATATTCTATGGGCTGCTTAAGTCATTATACATAGCTGGGACGGTGGGCTGTCAGACACTGGCATTTATAGCTCTAATTGTACAATGTGATGGAGTCTGTTTAGGCACATATTAGCATTCCTTATGTGATTCAGGATTAATACATCACCAAACTCTGGTTAAACCCCTTTGGCGCCGGCCGCATTCAAATATGCCGCCTCTTGGCGGGTGGGCCCTGGTTCTGAGGGACCACATATTTGTGTGAATTGGTGGTATACAGCTGTGCCAAGAGCAGCTGCCCTGCCGCTCCCAGCACAGTTACCCATGGCTAACAGAAAGCTCACGATCGCTGCTTGTGATCAGGAGTTTTCCGGTCATGTGACTGCCGTGCAGGGCTGGCCCAAAACATTGTGCTGCCTTGGTCCAAGAATGAAATGCTGCCCCCACCAAAAAAAAAATTACACCCATCCAGCAAAGAGACATTTCCATAATGTAAAGAGGCATCCCCAAATAGTAAAGAGACAGCCCAATCCAGAAAAGAGACATCCCCATGTATCCAGCAAAGAGATATGCCCAATCCAGCAAAGAGACATACCCCCTCCAGCAAAGAGACATGCTCAATCCAGCAAAGAGACATGCCCAATCCAGCAAAGAGACATGTCCCCTCCAGCAAAGAGACATGTCCCCTCCAGCAAAGAGACATGCCCCCTCCAGCAAAGAGACATGCCCCCTCCGGCAAAGAGACATGCCCCCTCCAGCAAAGAGAGATGGCCAATCCAGCAAAGAGACGTGCCCAAAAAGATCCACTCAGCTCACAGGTATATGAATTGCGCGGCACCATGAAAGCTCCCCCTTTCCTCTTCCCTGCCACTGACCAACTAAGCTCAGATCCCGGCACCGTGATGCAACATGTGGCGACAGCAGCTCTGCTGTGGCGGCGGGTGCTCCTACTATTGAAGCCTTTGCTGCTCCATCCCTCGCTCCGCTTCCCAACAGTACAAGTACTGCTGGGGAGCGGAGTGGAGCATGATGCAAAGATGACACTGAATGCTAAAGGGAGGGGTCCCAGTTGCCACACCTCTTAAAATGGACCCACCGGGATCCATGGTACCCTGCAGCCATGACAGCCCATGACCATAAACCTCGCCCCACCTCCTAAACCTCTTAAAGCGTTGGGAGGCACCAACTCTAATGCTGCGTACACACAAAATCTTGGATAGTTTTTCTGACAGAGTTCCGCTTAAGCTTGGCTGGCATACACACGGTCACACAAAAGTTCTCTGAACTTTTGACCGCCAAGAACGCGGTGACGTACAACACTACGATGAGCCGGGGAAATGAAGTTCAATGCTTTAGAGCATGCGTCGCATTGTTTCCAAGCATGCATAGGAATTTTGCACGTCGGAATTGGTACAGACGATCAGAGTTTCCGATCTGAACTTTTTCCTTCAGAAAAATAGAGAACCTGCTCTCAATCTTTTGCTGGTGGGAATTCCGCCAGCAAAAGTCCGATGAAGCGTACACATGATCTGAATTTCCAAAAACGGACAACAAACTTTTGCTGGTGGAATTTCTGATCATGTGTACGGGGCATATGGTTTTAAAGAACAATTCTATTCAAGTATGTATTCTTCACTCCATTTTATTACTCTCAGCCTGCTCCAAATCTTTTTTTGGTGTCATCATCCGACTTCCTGTGGGTGACAGCGTTGGTTCTCAATGGTTCTACGGTATTTAGGAATGTAGCCACCTTCTCTTGCTTGCTCCCAAATGGGCTATGGACTATAAGAGAACACAGAACAGTCCACATGACTGCAACTAACATGCACTGCTCGTTCCAAATAGAAGTGAGAGGGCTTGCCAAAATACATTACAAGGAGGCAGAAAAGCACAGTATGAAACAATTTTATGAAAAATAGATTCCAGGGCTGTGTGTGGATTTTTATAGGAGTATGAGGATATTGTATAGTGTCATCCTAATGTTACTGACTTTATAGTGCAAAGTTTGCACCATAATACCTGTTTTCACCTGCAGGGGGTGCTGCAGAGAAAGTCAAGGATTACAACTCCTAATTCCTGTATAAAGAGGAAGAGAAGCTGGAGGCACCTGAAAAGCTTTTCTTTTACCTAGAGGACCCCCTTTTTAGCTAAAGCCATGATAATGGAAGAGTGTGTGTAAAATATATAATTGTATTTGTTTCTAGGTCTGCTTTCTCCACGGATGGCATCTCTGCCACCATTGTCCCAAAACCAAATGCCTCTATCGCCATCGGACAGCGCTATGGACTCAGCAACTTGAATGTTGCCAAAATTAACAAGTTATATGATTGCGGTAAGTTATATGATTGTGGTAAGAACTTGGAATTCATAGAGCTTTACAAATCAGGGTCACTATTTTTTGATTAAATATACCTTGAGTGAACCCGGAGCATAAGAAAAAAAAATCTGATCGTACCTCTGTATGTGAATGGCCTGATTCTTGCTGTTGCTGATGTACTGCTCTGTCTTGCTTTTTATACTGACAACCACTTTGAATTTCTAACCATGTAACTTTTATATAGGTCTCTGCAGAACATTGCTCTCCGATCCTTCAGGATCCCTAACATCTTCCAACTACCCCAATAATTATCCCACTGCCAGCAGCTGCTTGTGGCTCATTCGTGTTCCATCAAACCAGGTAAGGCCACAATTCAGAGTATCGAAGGGTTAAAAAGTTATTACTTAACCACTTCAATACAGGGCACTTAAACACCTTCCTGCCCAGACCAATTTTGAGCTTTCAGCGCTGTCACACTTTGAATGACAATTGCGCGGTCATGCTACACTGTACCCAAATGAAATTTTTATCATTTTTTCCCACAAATAGAGCTTTCTTTTGGTGGTGTTTGATCACCTCTATGGTTTTTATTTTTTGCGCTACAAATAAAAAAATACCGAAAATTTAGAAAAAAAATATGTTTTTTTTTGGTTTCAGTTTCAAAACTTTGTAATTAAGTATGTTTTCTCCTTCACTGATGGGCACTGATGGGGCTACACTGATGGGCACTGATAAGGCGGCACAAATTGGCACTGATAGCTGGCACGGATTGGCATGGATGGGCGGCACAGATGGGCATGGATAGGCGGCACAGAGGGGCATGGATAGGCGGCACAGATGGGCATGGGTGGGCACTGATAGGTGGCATGGATGGGCACTGATAGGCAGCACAGGTGGGCACTGATAGGCGGCACAGGTGGGCACTCATAGGCGGCATTGGTGTTATACTGTACTAATGGATGCCAATCAGTGCCAAACAATAATGCATGTCAATCAGTGATGCCCATTGTGGGCACTGATTGGCATCCATTATGGGCACTGATTGGCATCCATTGTGGCACTGACTGGCATCCCTGGTGGTCTAGGGAGGATTACCTTTTGCTGGGCATCCCTGGTGGTCTGGTGGCGTCCCTGGTGGTCCAGTGTGGGCATCCTCGGGGGGGCTGTGCTGATAATCGATCAGCACAGACCCCCCCATCAGAGGAGCAGCCGATCGGCTCTCCTCTACCCGTGTCTGACAGACGCGAGTGAGGAAAAGCCGATCACCGGCTCTTCCTCTTTACACTGTGATCAGCCGTGATTGGACAAGGCTGCTCACGTGGTAAAGAGTCTCCGTCGGAGACTCTTTACCGAGATCGTAGTTGTCGGGTGTCAGACTGACACCCCGCAACAACGATCGCCGCGATGCGCACCCCGGGGGCACGCAGCGGCTCATAATCCTGATCACGTCATATGACGTCCGATCAGGATTATGCAACCACTTTGCCACCGTCAATTGCTTATAGGGCGGGCGGCAAGTGGTTAAAGTGAACTAAACTCATTCAGGGTCAGTTCACAGCAGAACGTGGTGCGGGAAACCTGCATTCCGTGTGCATTTCCCACACTGCGTTCACAACGCACTGCAGTTACCATCTGCAGAAGGTGTCCGTGTTAGGTTAATGACACCCCAAACACAACTCGCAAGTGCAGTGCGTTTGTCTGCACTGGGTTGTGTTGTACAGTAATGCAATCTGTTTGCTGTGCATTTTCTAAAGTAGTGCATGGCCTACATTTGGTGCGGTCTGGCACCCATTCCAATGAATCATCCCTGTGCGATTCATGGAGTGAACCGCCCCTTAATCAGCATTAACTATTTTTCATCCTTTTGCTGCTAGCATTACTAAACAGATAGGAAGGAATATTATAATTACCTAGCCTAGTCCAAAATGATGTCATACATCCAAGGAGTCTTCATGGGCATTTATTTTTCTTTCACCTGGAGGAGGGGCTTTCCCAGCTAAGCACACCCTCCTTCCTGCATGCCTGAGCTAAGGGCAGATGAATTCCAGGAAGTAAATGCTATATGAGTCATCTGCCCTTACTCAAGATTGCCACAGCTAGAAATGCTAGGGGGCGGGGGGGGGGGGGGGTTTAGGGATTTCTCAACACAATAAATCACGGAAAGATGGATGGGCAAGTTTTCTGTAAATATTAAAAATGAATGAAATAGCGTTTTCAGTTTGTGGAGATCAGATACAGTTAAGTTCCACTTTAACCACTTTCCCACCACGCTATAGGCGAATGACGGGTACAGCACGGTTGTCCAGTTCTGGGAGGGCATCTACTGATATCCTCCCAGAACAGCCCCTCGTGCCTGCCGCGGCACACACCTGGCATGCTCTGTGTCCTTCAGACACAGATGATCATAAGGTGCCAATCAGTGACTCTTTACCACGTGATCATGTCCAATCACAGCTGATCACTTATCGGCATCCCTTTCCCTGCGCTGCCACATTGTGAGGAGAGAGCTGGCAAGTGTGATAGGGGACATCTACACTGATAATCAGGGCACTGATCATCAGAGTCCTTATGATCAGTGCAGCATAGCATAGCAACTGTCCCTGATTTGGAGCAATGTCCTTCTGTCCCTCTGTCCCTCTTTCCTCCTCATTTGTCCCTCATTTTGGTCTGATCTATATACCGTATTTATCGGCGTATAACACGTGCTTAGGAGGGAAGTTTAAGGAAAATAACTTACATTTAAATGCCCATCAATGCAGCCTTATCAGTGTCCATCTGCAGTCTTGTCAGTATCATTTGCAGCCTTGTCATGCAGCCTTGTCAATGGCGCCGCGGAGATACAGAGCCAGATGTCCTGCTTTCGGCCGCTTTCGGCCGTTCTCGTTGGCTTTCGGCGGCCGAGAATGGCTGAGAGCGGCCGAGAGCGGGCGAAAGCTGCCGAGAATGTCTGAAAGCCGCCCACAGGCTCACAACTGGCGTATAACACGCACCCACGATTTCCCCCTGTTTTTAAGGGGGAAAAGTGCGTTTTATATGCCGATAAATATGGTAGTTGTATGTATATAGTTGCTGCCTTTGTACATTTTAAAAGCCAATATCAAGGAAAAGTCCTTGTGGATTTAATTAAACTTTTTTTGGTTAATTCTCCTTTAAGGGGGTGTGGCATGGGGCGTGTCCTATGCCTACATACATTTGTTAGTAGGTGACCCTCATTCCCATCTCAAAATGTGGGGAGGTATGAATGCAGTCCCAACAGTGCCCATCCGTGCCATCTATCAGTGCTGCACATCAGTGCCCTTCAGTGCCCCCTATTAGTGCTACCTCATCAGTGCACACCTGTCTGTGAGAAAAATGACCCGTTTGCAAAATGTTATAATGTTTTTGGTCCTTTTTTTCGTTCGTTTAGCAAAAAACAAACAAAAACACAGTGGTAATTAACCACTTCAGGTCCCGCCCATTGTCAAATGACTTCTGCAGGAGGGATTTCCCATTCCGGGGCGGACGTCATATGAGGTCCTGGGCTTCCCGGCTGTCTGGGGGCCGCGTCACTCGGGAGCCGATGTGCGTGCCTGGCGGTGGCAATGTCCGCCGGGCACCCGTGATTGCCCGGTATCAGAGCTGGAACGGTCTCCTCCCCTTGTGAGTCCCCTCCTCTACAGTTAGAATCACTTCCTAGGTAATGCATTTAACCCCTTGATCGCCCCCTAGTGTTAACCCCTTCACTGCTAGTGACATTTATACAGTAATCAATGCATTTTTATAGCACTGATCGCTGTATAATTGTCAGTGGTCCCAAAATGTCCAAAGTGTCTGATGTGTCTGTCGCAATGTCACAGTCACGATAAAAATTGCAGATCGCCGCCATTATTAGTAAATAAAAAATAATAATAATAAAAATGACATAAACCATCCTCCATATTGTAGACACTATAACTTTTGGGCAAACCAATCAATTTATGCTTATTGGATTTTTTTTTTAAATTGGGATATTTATTATAGCAAAAAGTTAAAAATACTGTGTTTTTTTTTTTTTTTCAAAGTTGTCGCACTTCTTTTGTTTACAAAAAATAAAAACCACAGAT
Source organism: Lithobates pipiens (assembly GCF_037356315.1). Lineage (NCBI taxonomy): Eukaryota > Metazoa > Chordata > Amphibia > Anura > Ranidae > Lithobates > Lithobates pipiens. Next base: position 174,471,602 of record NW_027507686.1, read on the forward strand.
GATCAAATACCACCAAAAGAAAGTTCTGTTTGTGGGGGAAAAATTATAAAAAATGTATTTGGGTACAGTGTTGCATGACCATGCAACTGTCACTCAAAGTGCGACAGTGCTAAAAACTGAAAATTGGCCTGGGCAGGAAGGGGGGTGAAAATGCCCTGTATTGAAGTGGTTAAATATCACCAAAAGAAAGCTCTATTTGTGTGCCCAGTAGGCAAGTTGTTAACAGAGAGACGCTACTCTTACTGACATCTCCTTTTTCCTCTAGGTCTTCCTGCAATTCCAGGCCTTTGATGTCCAGAACTCGACACGCTGTGCTTCAGATTACCTGAGGATCTACGATGGGCCCACCACGTCCTCCCCAGTGTTATTGGACAGAGCCTGTGGAGCCGGCCAGCTTCCCCCTATGGTCTCTACAACCAACAAAATGCTCCTTGAATTCGTCAGCAACAACAGTATCGTGGCCACTGGGTTCAAGGCGTCATACAGCACTGGTAAGGGTGCACACAACAGAGCCCAACTTTACCCCATTTTTATGATGTGATGTTCTGAAATAAAAAATCCTAAAATGTGACAAAAGAGAACCTCATTCACACAAACCTTGCAAAGCAGTCTGCATTCGGATCGCTGTTCAGAGAGCATTTGACAGGCGGTGAGGAGATGTTGTAGCATTGTTTCACCTTCTCACTGCCTGCTTTAACCCTTTGAACCCTGTGACCGCTTGAATGGGTCACGTTTGGCGGGTGCTATGCCCACCAAAAGCGACAAAGGGTATAATTCCTACCACAGCTGCAAAGCATGTGTACAACCCTGGCCTAAAGGGGGTGAGGTTGGGGAAATGATAAAAATGCAGCTCAACTGCGTGGCATTACCACCTCACAGCCGCTATCATGAACAAGCGCTTGCTGAGAGCTTTACAAAGGCTTCCATTGCATAGCTCCCTATGAGATTCTAGTTGTCACCGTCCTGGCCACTGGTGTCACTGGCAGGGATAAGCATGCAGATCTGAAGCAGCAGAATGAGGACAAGGCACCTAATTCTATACTTATTCTATATCAGTGGCTCAGAAATACTGCCATGGAATCAGATCAGCAGCAGTGACCAGTATATTATATCAGTATGGTCTCATTCACACAGGACATTTTTTTCCTCTCTTGGACGCTTTTGCTCTAGGGAAGGAAAATGCAGCTTAAAGACGCTCCTAAAGTCACATTGTTCCATAAATGTATGCGCATTTGCACTTTTGGCATTAATGCATTCTATTGGGTAGAATATTAATCTATTCTGGTAGTTAAAATGCATTCATTTGCAAACGTGCCTAAATGCATTTAACCTTAACGTGATACTAAAGGATTGTTTATTTTTTTAAATAACAAACATGTCATACTTACCTCCACTGTGCAGCTCATTTTGCACAGAGTGGCCCTGAACATCCATTTCTGGGGTCCCCTGGCGGCTCTTGCAGCTTCTCCCTACATTAGATAACCCCCTAGGAGAAGCTCTCTCCCCAGGGGGTTACCTTGCGGGCGCGCTACCGAATCCATCATTTGGCGTCCAAAGAGGCCAAATGCAGGACTCAGTCCCGCCCCCCGGCGCCCGCGTCATTGGATTTGATTGACAGCAGCAGGAGCCAATGGCTGCGCTGCTATTAACATATCCAATCAAAAGCCAAGAAACCCGTGGAGAAAAGGACTGCGGGGACTCGCCAACGGAAATTCGGGGCTCAGGTAAGTAAAACGGGGGGGGGGGGGGGCTAGGGGGCCAGTGAGTGCAAGGTTTTTTTTGTCACCTTAAAGCATAGGATGCATTAAGGTGAAAAAACACAAGCCTTTACAACCCCTTTAATGTGCGTGTATGAACGTTTGCCTTTTTTTCTGTACAAAAATTACCAACTTCTGAGCATGCAAGTAATGGGGGGGGGGGGGGGGGGGGTTCTGCCTCTAAATGCTCCTGTTGAGCAGGAGCGGCCATAGATGAATCGAAAATCAGCCCATCCCTACTGAACTGGCCAAAATTCAATCCAACTTTGGGCAGCTGGGACAAATATAGAGAAATCTTTTCCGCAGGAACATAGACAGTAAAAAAATCTGACACGCATTGTGACCCTTTACTGGTCAGCTCTTTGGCTGAAGGCTGCACGTCCTTATATCCATTTCTGTAATCTATTGACATACAGTAAGTGTATTCTATAATGTCAATCGAGGTCTGTCTATTTTTATTTTTTTTTAGATATATTTATTGCGTTTTTCCACAAAACAGACATAAAAAACACAATTCGAAAGAAAGAGAAAAAAGTAAGGGAATTTACATTCCAATTAGTGACCACGCAGGGTCTCACAAATAAAGGATTGTTAGTATGTGACAATGGGACAACAGAGAATGACACATGTAACAGGGTTACACACTCCAATTCAAAATTTCATGGTAAATATAGACAAAAATGAACAAGTCTTGTAAAGCTTTAATTATTATTTTTTTCATTAAAATAATAACCATGTTATACCGTATTTATCAGGGTATAGCATGCACCTTAATTTTAAGGGGAGGTTTCAGGAACAAAATCTTATTTTTTAAATAAAGAAGGGTCAGTGCCCATCATTGCAGCCTGATCAGTGCACAGCTGCAGCCTCGCCATTGTCCATCATCACAGCCTGACCAGTGCCCACCTGCAGCCTCGTATTGCCCATAATTGCAGCCTCACTATTGCCCACCTACAGGCTCACCAGTGCCGGATTAGACAGAGCCAGATCTCCTGTCTACTCGGTTCGCAGTTACGCCCTGTCCCACCTCCTATGATGGATATCTGTCCAATGCGGTCATTTTTTGGAATGTCTGAAATGTCTTTACCAAGGCTGCTGTATATTTCAGTGGGGTCTGACTGCAAAAATATCTTTCATTTGTTTCTATCTTATCTCTTATTTGTTAAATAGTTTTAGTTTGATTGGATTGCATTTCAGTAATTTTACTTTCCTTATTTTAGTGACCTGTGGCTCAGTGCTGAGCAACCCAACGGGCACATTCTCTACTCCCAACTACCCCTCTGCCTATCCTGCCTATATGGACTGTACCTGGGTAGTGACGGCCCGATTGGTTATCAAGTGAGTACCCAAAATGACAGGTTATTGAAACCCTAACAATGTACTTGTTCAATTTGGTCTTATTTGGTGGGGATCTGGTGATGAGCTTTCTGTAGCATGAGAGCACCTTGCATTAAAACGGAGTTCCACCCATTTTTTCATGATCAATGCCCACCCGCAGAACAGTACGTAATGTAGAGCAGCACGATTCTGGCTAAAATTAGAATCTTGATTTTTTTTTTTTGCTCTTAATAAAGATCATGATTCTCTCGCCGTAACATCATCTTTAACATTATAAAGAAAAAATTAGGCTAATTTTACTGTTTTGTATTTTTAATTTAATTAAAGTGTTTTTTTCCCCCCAAAAAATTGTGTTTAAAAGAGCGCTGCCCAAAAAAAAAAAATATATATATATGTATATATATATGTATATATATATATATATATATATATATATATATATATATATATATATATATATAATTTGGAGGTTCAAAGTATTTTTTTTTTTAGCAAAAAATACTGATTCTAACTTGTAAGCAACAAGTATCAGAAAAAGGTTGAGTCTTTAATTGGTTAAAACGGACCTCATTTACAGACCGAAGTTTATTCCTTTGATCTAAAAGAACGAAGTGTTACAATGTTTCCCTTTTATCTCCGCCTAAGCGATGTTGTTTTTTTGACAGCTGTCAGTTGTGAGCAGAGAAGGCTCTCCACTGAATCGAGGAAATGCTGTTTTTAAAGAGGCATTCCACCCAAAAAAAAAATATTAAAAGCCAGCAGCTATAAATACTACAGCTGCTGACTTTTAATAAATGGACACTCACCTGTCCCGGGTTCCAGAGATGCCGGCAGCCGAGGCCGATCGATCGCTCGGCTCTCGGCTGCTGCAGTCACCATTCTAGGTGAGGGAATCAGGAAGTGAAGCGAATCGGCTTCACTTTCCGGTTCCCTACTACGCATGCGTGAGCCGCGCCGCGCAATAGGAAATCTCTGCGCTGTCACTGGGACCCGTGTGTGTCCCAGCAGACAGCGCGGCAGGGCAGGAAATGGCGTAGACTCCCACGGGAGTCTATGCCCGGAAGTGGGTGAAAATACCTGTCTTTGACAGGTATTTCCACCCCCCTGAAAGGTGTCAATTGTGACACCGGAGGGGGGAGGGATCCGATCAGCGGAGGTTCCACTTTAGGGTGGAATCCCGCTTTAAGATCGTGAGGGGGTTTAATCACGATCTTGATTCTTTAATGATTAATCATGCAGCTCTAATGTAATGGCAATCATTTTTTATTTTATTTTATTGCTAAATATCTTCTTTTTCTCTGTGCAGTCTGCACTTCCTGCGGCCGCCTAGTGATTTTTGTCATTAGGCACTTCCCTAGGACTCCTGAGATATCGCCATCATCTATCCCAGAAGTCCTAAGAATGGCTGGCAATGAAATCTTGTGGTATTTCGAGACAGAAAGTTCTGGGTTTATGGACAGGTTGCCATAACAACGGGGCAGGAAATTCCGCCGATGCCAACATTGTTACGGCAGCCTGTAAACAGCATGCTGTGCCACGCAGTGTCCTTACTGCGCAGGCATGAGCCAGCTGCTCAGAATCCCGGAAGCAAATAGGAACTGGCTTCAGATGCCCACATCATAGCTGGTCAGCCTGCCTTCTGGGATCCTGTGGATAATGACAAATTGGTAAGTAAGAAGAAGGTTTACAATTACAGCAGTAATTATATAGTGCAACTAACAAGAATCATGGTGTGCTTTTTTTAAAAACTTGTCAAGGAGGCTGGAACGCCGCTTTAAATGTGCATTTTATATTTAGGGTTTTTGCAAAAATACTGAAAAAATGCAAAAGAACTGTAAAACTTGCAAACCTCAATATTAAGTTTGCAAATTGGATGCATTATAAACCGCATTAAATTCACATGACATGTAAATGGGACCGGTGTAGTGTCATATTTTGCTCCCCATCATAGAATGCTCCGGAAGTGATGTTGCGGCCAGAAATTTTGCACTGCGCATGCGTGATGCGTTCCAAATGCTTGCACCATGCGTTCCAGAGGATTTCCAACAATGTAGTTCAGTGAAACCGTCAGATAATGTCATGGGAGTGAGGGGAGGTAATCGTGACATTAACTTTAGACAGAGCAGAGAGTGGCGGAGAGAGTGGGTAACTGTGGCTCAGGGAGGGGATTACCTCCCTTCACTTCTCTGACATTATCTGACGGTTTCACTGGTCTGCAGTGTCGCAAATCATTTGGAACGCATGGCGCAAGTGTTTGGAACACATCGCGCATGCGCAGTGCTAAATTTCTGGCCGCAACCTCACTTCCGGAGCATTCTATGATGGGGAGCAAAATATGACACTACACTGGCTCTGAATGGAGCCGGTTCACATGTCCAGGATGGCCGCGGTGCAGTTTCAAGTTTTGGGTCCAGTTAAGGTGCGGATTCAGGAAAAAATTTGCACCTGACCTAGTGAACAGAAACACACAGGTCACCGGACTGCAAACCACAGCCACATATATGTGAATCCAGCCTAAGGATAGATATAGATGTGCGTCTAAACCTCCCTTTCCTCTGAAGCCCAATCTGTGTTTAGACTGCTCTTCAGAGGCTACTGGCATGCAACGAGGAAATGATGCAACGCCTCCTCTGTGTCTGTTTTAACTCCATTATTTCTGACAAATGCACGTCAGCCACATGTATTGCGGGGCGCTGGTGGCGCTTCCCCCATTTCCTTGAGTATGTTGCATTTGGTGAGCTTGTCACCCGCTAATTGCTGCATGCCCGGTAAACTTTGCTATGGGTGCAAAGCATTGTAAACACCCCCACCTGCTGCCTATTGAAGCTTAAGGGGGATGGGTGCATGTCGTGTGGAAATAACGTGGCTCAACCACACATTTTTGCTGTCCCCAACTGCACGTCTAAAGGAGGCCTAATGAATATAAACTATACTTAAAAACACGAAACTTTTCCAATAATACAATTTTAACGTTAATGTAGATCTATCTAGTCTTAAATCTTTAAAGGATGACAGTTGCTGCAGGATTCTGGGTTTTATCCAGAAATTGGATATCTGCTGGGCAGTGAGGACACATAACCTCAGCCAAGATGAAACCTACAGCAGGCCAATGATCAGTTTATACATACATAATACATGGCACGGCATCCTACTCAACATAGGAGGGCATCTGGGGAAGAAATGAGCAGGTCCGTCACAAGGCTACAGAGTATAGTATAGTAATAAATAGGCTCATGGTCTATAATTTAAATTTTACTTGAGAGCTTTATTTAGGTAACAATTATGCTCTATTCATTACAATTGTTGTATTAAAACAATATGATGTAATCTGGAATAACATTTCACTAGATTTGTAGAAGCAGACAAAAATTGGTTCCTAAACAACTTACAGAGAACCTTCTTTCAGTAGTTCGAGTGATGGTGGGTGAAAAGTGAGCCTTGTGTCATCATAAGTTATCCTGTTCCATCATGTCCTTCAAAGGACGGAGTGTAGAGCAGCCATTCTCAACTAGGATTCCATTGAACCTTAAGGTTCCTCCAGAGGTTGCTAGGGGTTCATTGAACAATAAACAGCTTAGATGAGTAACTATTGACACCAACGATCTTTTTAGCTATTTGTTAGGGGTAGCTTTTTCCCCAATGGCCACCAATGTAAGGAGCATTTTTCTCATTGACCACCAATGTAAGGAGCATTCTTCCTTCTGGCCACCAATGCAAGGAGCATTCTTCCTTCTGGCCACCAATGCAAGGAGCATTCTTCCTACTGGCCACCAATGCAAGAAGCATTCTTCCTGCTGGCCACCAATTTAAGGAGCATCCTTCCCATTGACCACCTATGTAAGGAGAATTCTTCCTACTGGCAAACAATGTAAGGTGCAGTAGTGTCTGGTGCTCAATTGTTTTTCTGGGGGGGCATCCCGCACTACTTACCCCATCCAGGTCGCAGGTGGCTTCCCCACTGCTTCTCCTCCTTGGCAGCTTCCTGGGCAGCTTACCAGCTGCTTCTCCTCCTCGGCAGCTTCAGTGGCTTCCCAGCTGCTTCTCCTTCTCAGGCGGCTTCCCCACTGATTCTCCTACCAGCTAATCCGGTCGCTTCTCCTCCCAGCTAATCGGGTCCTGATTGGTCAGGAGAAGAATCAGAAAGACATTAGCGAATACTAATTTGCTAATGTTACTCAAGTGAATGGCTTGGAGCACAGAGCCCACCCATTTCAAAGCCAATTAGAGCCTCAGGCTCTGATCATGTGCTTCTAAAAAAACAAAAAAAACAAAACCCACAGTAATCCATGGGTCTGGCGCCCTGCATGGAGATTAGGGGCCGGGTGCATAGAGATTGACCACTAATGTAAGGAGAATTCTTCCTACTGGCCAACAACATAATAATTCCTCCCACTGGACACCAATGTAAGGAGTATTCTTCCTACTGACCACCAATGTAAGGAGAATTCTTCCCATTGACCACCAATGTAAGGAGAATTCTTACTGGATAACAGTGTAAGGAAAATTCATCCTACTGACCCCCAATGTAAGGAGAATTCTTCCCACTGGCCACCAATGTAAGAAGCATTTTTCCTATTGACCACCAATGTAGGGAGCATTCTTCCAATTGACCAGCAATGTCAGACGCACTCTTCCCTGTGACCACCACACTAATGTACCATGAGCTGTAGATATAGTAATTATTAGTAGGGGTTCCCTGGGACCAGAAAGATATTCCTCCGTGTTAAAAAGGCTAAGAAAGAGTGTTATATAGGAAAGTATGCTAAAGAGAAACACGGATGGGTCAAATGGGATGGTGGATGTGGATAAATGTATTTCTGTGATATATATTTGGAACTGAAAGGATTGTTAGCAAAATAGATGGTGAACTATGTATTACTTTATGGACTAGATAGGGACTCTCTGGCACTATCCATTATTGTCCAAACATGCCCATAGATGTGACAGCTTACACAACGATTGTTCAGCCAAGCATACATGCCTATGCAAATCTTAAAAGAATGGCACAGACTGTTCAGAAAAAAACAACTTAGTTGATCCATTTATCACTGCAATTGTCTAATAATCTTATGTTTTAAATCCTTTACAGGTCTCTGTAAATGTGACAGACTTCACCGTGGAGTACAGTAACACATGCGGTTTTGACTATATGCTCGTTTTCAATGGACCAAAGACCACCTCCCCATTGATAGGAAAATTTTGAGGCAAAATCACCATACCTACCTTAACCTCCACAGGAAATACCCTTGTTTTTCAGTTCCACAGTGATGAGTCCGTTCAGCTCAATGGGTTCTTTGCCAAATATGCCTTTGGTAAGTATTTTGGAAAGGTTTTTTGAGACAGGAGACACATCTAATGCTGGGTATTTTATCCTTTGGTAGTAAAACAAAGAGATTATAATTAAAGGCTAAGGCCAGCTAACGACTTTTATATTATTTTGGAAAGAGTGGTGGTGTAGTTGCTCTCAGTGTCCCCATTGGGGAGATTTTCCCTCTTCATATCAGGACAAGAATTGATGATTCAACAAAAGAACAAGCAGTACTAGGGGCCCTGTGTGCAGATAGCATACTAGTAGAACATAAAGGGGTTGATTTACAAAAGCCATTTAGGCTGTTCACTTTGCAAGGGAAGTTTCAGTTATCCTATTTGCCTTTAGTAACTCAGCCTCAAAGCGTGACCGATTGAAGTGTGTGTAAATCCTAACAAGCAGCCACTCTGATTTTCTCCCTTTTGGTTTGTTAAATATTCCATTCCAACCATTCTTTTTGAAAAAGTTCCTGATGATTCTGCCAGAAATCTTGGCAGCTGATAACTTCCTTTAGAACAGCTATTTTCAAACAGTATTTCATGGAACCCTTGGGTTCCACAAGACGTTTCTAGAGGTTCCTTGAGCTGTGGCTGGTTGACCTCCTATTTGATGATGCCTCCATAGTTCTGGGGTCAGTGCTACTTGGCAGTACCAGCTGCAGGATACGAATGATCTTTTTAACTTTCTGTAACCAGGAATTCTAACCACTTCTCTAAGGAACATTCTTTCCATTGATCACCGATTTAAGAGCCATTTTTACCACTGATCCTCAAAGAATTGGTTTTAGCAAGGGTTCCCCCAAGACCTAAAAATTAATTCAAACGTTCCTCAAAAGGTTGAACTCTAGACTCTGCCTGTGTGCAGTCTCCTGAGTTACATTGTTCCCATTTATCTCTATAGACTTCAGAACCCCCTTCGGCAGCCATTCACAACTCTAAAGCCCCGTACACACGAGAGGACTTATGTCCGACAGACTTCCGAAGGAGTTCTGCCGGAGTTCTGCCGGAGTTCTGCCGGAGTTCCGACAGAGTTCTGACGGACTTTTCGGCCGAGCGGACTTGGCCACACACAATCACACTAAACTCCGACGGATTCGAACGTGATGACGTACGACTGGATTCGAATAAGGAAGTTCATAGCCAGTAGCCAATAGCTGCCCTAGCGTCGGTTTTAGTCTGTCGGAATAGCATACACATGAGCGAATTTTTCGAAGGGACCGAGTCCGGCGGAGTTCCTTCGGAAAAATTTGAAGCATGTTCCATATTCTAAAGTCCTTCAGACTTTGGCGAGTCAAAAGTCCATTGCAGCCCACACACGTTCGAATAGTCTGACGGAATCAGTCCGTCGGACTTTGGATGTTGAAAAGTCCGCTCGTGTGTACGGGGCTTATAGGTTGGTTGGGGTTCATTGAGCTGTGAGTGATTGGCCTCCCTTTTGATGGTCCTTGCATCATTCTGAAGCCAATGTCATTTTGACATGACATCAGTGATGTTTTAATCTGTAAAAGTGTCTGCAAATTTATTTCAAGGGTTACTCCTGATTAAAAAGGTTGAGACAGGCTGCTCTACACTATGGAGAAGGAGGGTTTCTAAAGTGCCGTCATAAGGTGACGCCGCTACTCCTCCATAATTACAATATGGTAAGCGAATGTTGCCGTGCAAGGACAGGAAGAGTGTTCCAGGCAGACTCACTAGGTCAAGGCTGTCCAAACATTTTTCAAAGAGGGCCAGATTTCATGAAGTGAATATGCGTGAGGGCCGACTATTTTGCCTGCCATTTTTGAACCATTAAAATTAAATGCAAATTAAATATTTTATGCAAAGTTTATTGTAAACAGCATACTATTCATGTCATAACAATATATGATGAGAGAGAATATATACATACATACATGCATACATACACTTTGCTCAGGGTAACGAGCTCAGGCATGTTGTGTAACTTTCTCAAGGAAAGGAACCATGTTCCGGTTTGATGTGGCCCCCCAAGTATATACATCGGTGGCTCCCAAAGCTCAAGCATGTTAGGTATATTAACAGCATAAAAACCCCTATCTTCTTTAGCCTGTGAAATCCAGAGCACCACGCGCATTCTTAGTATGAGCCGGGGCATGTGGCTGGGCGTGTTCACAAGTCTATGCGCCCGAGTCCGCAAGGAAGCTGACAGCGCCACCGCCAATCACAGGCACGGTGACATATCCCCGATCTCTGCATCTGCAGAGATCAGGAATATTCTCAGTGCCTGTGATTGGTTCTTCGCTCTCTCAGCTTCATAGCTGTTCAGGCACATAGGCTTGTGAACACGCCCAGCCACACGCCCTGGCTCATACTAAGAATGAGCGTAGCGCTCAGGATTTGTCAGGCTAAAGAAGATAGGTATATTAACAGCATAAAAAAAGCTAACACGCTCAAGCTTTGGGGGCCACAGGTGTGTGAGCATATATATACAGTGGTGTGAAAAAGTGTTTGCCCCCTTCCTCATTTCCTGTTCCTTTGCATGTTTGTCACACTTAAGTGTTTCGGAACATCAAACCAATTTAAACAATAGTCAAGGACAACACAAGTAAACACAAAATGCAATTTGTAAATGAAGGTGTTTATTATTAAAGGTGAAAAAAAATCCAAACCATCATGGCCCTGTGTGAAAAAGTGATTGCCCCCCTTGTTCAAACATACTATAACTGAAGTTGTCCACACCTGAGTTCAATTTCTCTAGCCACACCCAGGCCTGATTATTGCCACACCTGTTCACAATCAAGGCATCACTTAAATAGGAGCTGCTTGACACAGTAAGGTCCACCAGAAGATCCTTAAAAGCTATACATCATGCCGAGACCCAAAGAAATTCAGGAACAATTGAGAAAGAAAGTAATTGAGATCTATCAGTCTGGAAAGGGTTATAAAGCCATTTCCAAAGCTTTGGGAATCCAGCGAACCACAGTGAGAGCCATTATCCACAAATGGCGAAGACATGGAACAGTGGTGAACCTTCCCAGGAGTGGCCGGCCGCCCAAAATTACCCCAAGAGCGCAGCGACGACTCATCCAAGAGGTCACAAAAGACCCCACAACAACGTCCAAGGAACTGCAGGCCTCACTTGCCTCAGTTAAGGTCAGCGTTCATGCCTCCGCCATCAGGAAAAGACTGGGCAAAAATGGCCTGCATGGCAGAGTTCCAAGGAGAAAACCACTGCTGAGCAAAAAGAACATCAAAGCTCGTCTCAATTTCTCCACAACACATCTTGATGATCCCCAAGACTTTTGGGACAACATTCTGTGGACCGATGAGACAAAAGTGGAACTCTTTGGAAGGTGTGTGTCCAAGTATATCTGGCGTAGAAGGAACACTGCATTTCATAAAAAGAACATTATACCAACAGTAAAATATGGTGGTGGTAGTGTGATGGTCTGGGGCTGTTTTGCTGCTTCAGGACCTGGAAGACTTGCCGTGATAAAAGGAACTATGAATTCTGCTGTCTACCAAGAGATCCTGAAGGAGAATGTCCGACCAACTGTTCGTGTACTCAAGCTGAAACGAACTTGGGTTCTGCAGCAGGACAATAATCCTAAACACACCAGCAAGTCCACCACCGAGTGGCTGAAGAAAAACAAAATTAAGACTTTGGAGTGGCCTAGCCAAAGTCAAGACCTGAATCCTATTGAGATGTTGTGGTATGACCTGAAAAAGGCCGTTCATGCTCGAAAACCCTCTAATGTAACTGAATTAGGACAATTCTGCAAAGATGAGTGGGCCAAAATTCCTCCAGGACGCTGTAAAAGCCTCATTGCACGTTATCGCAAATGCTTGGTTGCAGTTGTTGCTGCTAAGGGTGGCCCAACCAGTTATTAGGTTTAGGGGGCAATCACTTTTTCACACAGGGCCATGATGGTTTGGATTTTTTTTCACCTTTAATAATAAACACCTTCATTTACAAATTGCATTTTGTGTTTACTTGTGTTGTCCTTGACTATTGTTTAAATTGGTTTGATGTTCCGAAACACTTAAGTGTGACAAACATGCAAAGGAACAGGAAATGAGGAAGGGGGCAAACACTTTTTCACACCACTGTATATATACACATATATATGCAAATTCCAAATGGGGGCCACATCAAACCGGAAAGCGGGCCACAAATGGCCCACGGGTCGGACTTTGGACATGCCTGCACTAGGTAAAAATAAAGGGGGAAAAACCCTAAAAAAGAAAACCAATGCAGCCATCACATCTAAGGACTAGGAAGCTACAATATATATTTGTGTTCCTGGATTTGGATAGGCTTTAATTTATTCATTGCGTAGGCATTTTTTGTGCCTTACAGCTGTGGTACAATTCTAGATGTCAGCAGAGGAAGCTTTAGGTGAAATTAGAGGTTACAGCTCCTAGTCTAGGTAAACCCTGTGGGATCCGCTATTGAGCAATAAACACCTGTTCATATCTGGAACCCCTTCTTGCTTTTATTTAAAATTTGATCAATACTCTAAATCCTTTTTTCATGTTTTCTTTCTAGTGAAACAATAATAAGAGGAAGAAGCCAAATCTATAAGAGAAGATATACTGCAATTCGAGTTTTGGTTTTATTGGTTATTTACACATGCCTACTCTTGGTTGTGTCTGCATGTTGATAATTAAATAAATTGTAATATTATTTATAAGTGATTTAATAAAGATTAACAATTAAATACCATACATTTGTGTTGGTGCACCATTGTCTTTGCTTATAGTTCTGTTACTTTGTCATGTACTATAGCAGGAGTGAGGACCAATTCCCACTATGTGCAGTGACCACCACAGGGTAAAACATCTGTCACCGCAGGAACACACTGCAATACAGCCTAGCGCTGCGATGTAGCATGCTGCATTTTATCGCAGTGCACCGGCCTGTATCACACTGTGGTGCCAGGCAGTGCAGCACCTTGCCCAACATAGCAGAGAATGAAGTTTCCTCACAAAGTCACCATTCCTCACACAGTGCTCAGCGGTGGGGGCAAACAGGTGAAATTACACAGTTAGCCACATTAGCAACAGTGTCTGGTCTGGTTCAGTTGAGAGGAGGGTGAGAGAATGTTCCTACAGTAAATGGGAACTGGGCATAAATTATAATATTTCATGTTAACCATTTGGGTAAGGTAGAGTGAGAAAAAAGGGAAGGAGGGGCAGCCAGCTTGGGAGAGGAGGTGGCGGTGGCAAGTGACAGAGGTTCTGTCGGAGGGGTGAACTGGTGTCTGTATGGCTGCCCTTGTAAGTGGCAGGGTCCTTATATTAGTGCCTGCTGCCTAATTGAACCCTCTTAGAGGCTGGGCCATGGTATGTGAGGCCTTGTGACGTATATAGCAGCTTCCCTCTTTGCCTTTGGGCTGAAACAAGTAGAGTGTATTGTTTAGCTTGTGATAGAGCTGGTAGAGAGACTCCACACTCGGTGTCTCCCAAAAAGTCTCTGTGTCAGGACAGGTGTCACTGGCAAGTGAAAAGAAGTTGTCCTTCCAGCGTGGAGCTCAGTGAAGTAATTTGGCTTCAAGTTCTGCCCACGAGGGGTGCTAACTCACATAAGAAAGTAATCATATAAATTATCAGCATGCAGTTCCCACATGCCTATATACAGAGCACCCCCTTTCTGAGTCATCCTTTTTTTGCCACCCCTACTCACCTCTCATTACCATTCCTTGGTTCCACCCCTACCCATCTTCCATTACTGCCCATTTAAAGAATACAGAACCACGTATCATTTTGTGATGATAAATAATTTGTATGGAATTTGTTAACAAGAAATGCAGTAAAATATATCCCCTTTAGCCAGTAGCAACAGAGCCTCCTCCAGCAACAATAGATCCACCCAACAACAATGGGCCACCTAAACAACCCTCTCTCTCTCCCATCAGCAACAAAAGCCCCCCCCCCCCCCAGCAGCAACAACAGATCTCTCCACAGCCATCAACAGATTGCTGTCCTTCTTGAGCATCCCCACTCTCTGCGCTCACGCTACTGCCTTCCTCTAGCTGAGTATCATCATCAGAGCCTACAAAACACTGGGCATCCTCCTGGAGCATGTACGCAACACTGTGCTCAAAGAGTTCAGGAGACTCCTCAGGAGGACATGGTGGGTCTAGGGAAGGAGTCACTGATAATGACATTGAGAGGAGGGAAGACGATGCGTTGGCAGCTGCTTTGCTAGTACCCTGAGCCTGGGTGAGAGAGGATGAGGAGGATGAAGAGGGCTTGGTCATCCACTCTAACAAGTCTTCGGCATGTTGCGGCTCAACATGTCCAGCTGCCAAAAAGAAGCACAAGCGTGTCCCATGGCCACGTGCTGATGATGACGATGCACCGTGTCCACGACCAGCACTGTTGTCTCTAGACACAGAGCCTGCTTGCCCTCTTTTATCGGCTTGTGCCTGTCTACCTCTCCTTGTTGGCCTTCCAGACATGGTAATGGCCTGAAGGGAGATGGGAAAACCAGCAATTGGGTAGTGTATATTGTGCTGGAGGCACACACAACACCCACTAACTCCTGCAGATGGCAATATAGCTAGCTATATAGGTGGATATAACGGTGTATACTGCGGTCAGGGCACGCAGACAGCACGCACAATCTCCTACAACTGACTGCAAGCTCTATTAAAAAGAGCAAGATAGCTAGCTATATAGGTGGATATAATGGTGTATACTGCAGTCAGGGCACACAGACAAGAACCACTACAGAAGAGCAAGAACGCAAAATCGGCCGATAACGAACGGTGTATACTGTGTTGAAGGTACACAGAACACCCACTAACTCCTACAGACGCCAACACATTACACAAGGCCGCCGCGCTGGCGGCCTTATATAGTGTGGGATTTGTACTACACAGCCTGAGCTATGATTGGCCACAGGCATCCTGCTTGTGGCCAATCATGGCTCCCCTCGCTGCCGGCGCTGTGATTGGCTAAGCATGCGGGGTCTCAGTGCATGCTTGGCCAATCATGAGCCAGCAATGCACTGCGATGGCGCAGTGCATTGTGGGCCGTGAGCGCCACACGAATTTGGCGCAAACGGCCCATAACGTTCAGTATTCACCGAACGGACGAACAGCCAATGTTCAAGTCGAACGTACATTCGACTCAAACACGAAGCTCATCTCTAGTCAATAGGTATCAAGCAGGAGAACAGCAGGATTCAGGTATCAGGACAAGCTGAAGATCAGTCAGCAACCGTCTGGGGTCAGATCACTTCTTTAAATAGGCTGTCTGGCGCCAATTGATGCACACAGACATCTACGGGCGCCCACAGGCATGCGCATTACGCACTGGACAGTAACTAATAGTTCTCTTACACCATCTCTTTCTTACACTTGGCTTTCTTCGGACCACCCCTGGTCAGTTTAGGCAGTGGCACTCGCATGATCATCTTCTAATTAATCTTTTCCTTTTGAAAGTACTACCATTTTATATCAATAACACCTTCACAAGCGCAGGAGAAATTCTTTCTTTGTTTATATTGTCACTAACATTTATAGGTAATATTTTAAACCCCGCTGGAGCATATTAGATCATGCCTTATCAACTGTGGGTATTAGATTGTGTATATGGAGGTTTTCTATTTGCGTGTGTTGTTTATTTTTTCTCCTCTGTGGGTTGAACGGGATGGACTTGTGTCTTTTTTTAACCAGATTAAAGTGATTGTAAACTCTATACAACCACTTTTACCTACAGGTAAGCCTATATTAAGGCGTACCCGTAGGTGCTGGAAATATCTCCTAAACCTGCACGGTTTAGGAGATATTTACAATATACGCGTGCGCTGACGTCATCGGTGCATGCACACTTTAGAAAGGGCACGTTTCTAAAGGGATGATGCCGTGACTGGCGGTTCTCGTGCTCATGCGTGGAGAGGGACATCACGTGACTTCGGCCAGTCACAGAGCCGGAGTCCGCAGCCCTGGAAAGAGGGGTGAAGATGGATGCTTCCAGCCAGCGGGATCAAAATGGTGACATCGCAGGCTTTGTTTTCAGGTAAGTGATGCATAGTAGCCCATTATGCTTTACGTTTGCGGGTAAATAAAGAAAAATTAAAACCCATCAGGGTTTAATTCTTCTTTAACTATGTTCCTAATTTACGAGAGATCTGTACTGTGGGGGGCCTGGGTTTGGGGGTTGTTGATTTGTGCTGGAAAAAGGGGGGTGGTTTTGGCTGTAATCTGTAAAGTGTCCTGTGTGTTACTCACTCCTGACCCCTGCACTATGGACACTGAGTGGAATTAATATAAACTGGAGCAGACATAATCTTGAGTATGGCAACCATTCAGCTCATGGCTTTCATTTTCAAAGCTTAACTGAATAAACTGAAGCTATAAGCTGATTGATTACTATGCACAAATGCTCCAGATTCTGCGTGCTCCAGTTCTGATAAATTCCCCTTACTATGTTTTACATTTCATGCTCCTTATTACTGTACTCTAAGTGCATTACATTCTTTATTATGGTAGGCTGTGTGTAGAAAAGCCTAGATAATGGAACAGTTTCATTTTAACCACTTCCTGCCTTGCCTATAGCAAAATGACGGCTGAGCAGTGGTTCAGTTATCCTGACTGGGGGCACACATTGCGGCAATCGGTGGCGTGGTGTGTCAGTCTGACACACCGCTCCACCGATCTTGGTAAAGAGCCTCCGACTTATTTATTATCCTGGTGCCCCAGGGTCTCCAAAAGTGTGATGGGCAGTAAGGGAATTAGATGCGTTATTTATTCCCCTAGAAAGTTGGAAGGTGCTCTTTGGACATTGGGCCCCTCTTTGCATCTATACTGTGAAAGTCTCCCCCATGTGGTATTCTCATACTTGGGAAGAGTTGCATAATGTGATTTGGGGAATATTTGTAAGTATTTTTAAGCTGTGTATGAGAAATAACTTTTTAAAATGCATTTTAGGGCCTCAAGAATCGAAATAAGCAGTTAGAACATTATGATTGATCAATTTACAAATACTATATGAATATATTTTTTTGTTAACAAAGAAATGTAGCAGAATGCATTTTGGCTTAAATTTATGAAGAAGGATTATTTATTTGCAATTTTTTATAACAGAAACATTTTTTATTAAACATTTGTTGGTCAATTTTCCTTTATGTAACAAAAAATACAAAACGCACTGATAATTAAATACCACCAAAAGAAAACTCTATCTGTCTCAAAAAATTATATAGAATTAATTTGTGTACACTGTTGCATCATTGAGTTATTGCCATTCAAAGCGTGACAGCAATGAAATCTGAAAACCGGCCTGCAGAAAGAAAGGGGATGAAACAGTCTGTTCTTGAAGTGGTTAAAGGGTCAGCTCATCCAAAACATACTTTTGTTTAAATGTGCAGCAATGCATGGTAGTGCATTGACATACCATATGTTACAAAAAAGGGTCATATGCAATCTTAGGACGTATTAGGGTGCATTGGCTGCAATTCATTTTAAATGGGCTGCTCTA
This sequence comes from Lithobates pipiens, assembly GCF_037356315.1. Taxonomy (NCBI): domain Eukaryota; kingdom Metazoa; phylum Chordata; class Amphibia; order Anura; family Ranidae; genus Lithobates; species Lithobates pipiens. The sequence continues at coordinate 174,489,451 of NW_027507686.1, forward strand.
ACACAACGCACATTAACTTGCAGGATCTGCAGCTGCCTTACCAGATTGGTTGACACATACCTGCTAAAAAAGGTTTTCTTATTTAGGCTTTCTATGCTGCCGCCATGTGTATTACTCCACAGGCGTTGTAAATTTCCACATAGTAGGTTCAAAAACATTGCTCCAGCGAAACCGGAAGGGACGTCACTCGTTGTGGCCAGTGAGGAGTGACGTCAGTGGAAACTAGTCACCTATGTGACCTGAGACCTCCAAAAAGATGTCACTGTCCAGAAATGAGTAAGCAGAACTGACGTGCCTGCTGCAAAAGATGCGGGCGGCATCCCGAGGCCCATTCGCCACCATCTTGAGAGCCGGAGAAGGAATCCACCGACGCCGGAAGTTGACCATAGAAATTTCCGAGGAACAGATGATCCCCAGTCATCTGTATGACTCTCGGAGACCTGGGCGCAACGTAATGACATCACGACTGGCCTGACAGTTATAAATACTGCCATGTACTCAAAAGCCAAGATTGTCCTGTTTTTTTTTTTGATCTCAGCCTTTCCTGCCTAGAGGAGAGATGTGGGGTCTCATTGACCCCACATCTCTCCATAAAGATGACCTGTCATGCACTATTCCTATTGCAAGGGATGTAACATTCCTTGTGTAGGAATAAAAGGGATAAAAAAATTTTTTTTTAAGGGAAAGAGTAAACAAAATAAAGATAAAATAAACAAAAAATTAAGGCTCCTGGTCCCCATGAGCTGGCATGCAAAATTTTTAATGCATGACATGTTAGGTATTTATTTACACGGCGTAATGTCATCTTATGTCGCGTACACACGTTTGGACTTTCCGGCAGACTTGGTCCGGTGGACCAGAGTCTATCGGACAATTCCATCACGTGTGGGCTCCAGCTGACTTTTTCTGCCAAAAGTCCGGCGGATCTAAAAATAAGAGTGGCTTCAAATTTGTCCACCGGACTTGGCTTTTAGCAGACAATCCATTTGTCTGTGTGTTAGTCCGACGGACTAAAACCGACGCTAGGGCAGCTATTGGCTACTGTCTATGAACTTCCTTATTCTTACTCATCACGTTCAAATCCGTCAGATTTTTGGATTGATCGTGTATGGCCAAGTCCGTTCATTTGAAAGTCCGGCAGACCTCAGCTGCAAATCCGTTGGATTGTCCGCTGGACCAAGTCCGTCCAAAAGTCCAGTCTTGTGTACTGGACATTTCACATTATACAAAATGTTTTTTGTTTTGTTTTTTAATCATGAAAAATTGCTGCGCAAATACCATGGGACATAAAAATTTGCCACAACCGCCATTTTATTTTTATTATAAAAAAATATGTTTGGGGGGTTCTGAGTAGTTTTCTAGCCAAAAATGTTTTACATGTAGGGGTGAAAGTACCAGAATTTGCCTGGTTGGGAAGTGGTTAAAGTATATCCAAAGCCAAAACCTTTTTTTTTATAGGGCAGAGAATAGGTTAAACCCCATCAAGTTTTTCTGCCATCTATGTTGCATTGGGGAGATTTCCCTTCTCCCACAGCCACAACAGGAAGTGAGAGAAGATCTCTTCAAAGTGAAAATGACCTCTCGGACAATTGTCACTGCACCATGGGTCCGTGTTGGAATACTTTCATTCTATTCCTGATCTAGTGGCAATAAAAAAAATTGGTAGTAAAAATGATCACCAGCACAAATAGAGAGGGTGAATCCCCTAAATGGGGACCAAGACAGCTATAAGAACCTGACATGGGGTTTTAATCGTAGCCTAATCTTTTCAAAGCTAATAAAAAAGTTTTGGGTTTAGAAATATTATGAGGGACTGGCAGTGAAATGGAGTTATCAGTGATGGGACATTCTACATTTTGTGTAGACCAAGAAAGGGGAATCTTCACCAACTGCTACGGCCGTGCCATTCCCTTAGTTCAGTCGGACTCTTCAACTCGATGGCACTGAAATAAGAATTGTAAAATACATTTTTAGATGTGCTGGAAAAACAGGAAATTGTAGAAGAAAATGGAGGTGACATTACATAAAGATAAGACTGAATACAGAAAAAATATATATTTTAGATGAAGACTTTATATCTGATGAGAACTTTATACACGCTTGTAATCTCTTCCAACTATATGTAAACCCAACTCACTAAAATCTCTTAAACTCAACATGTTATTGTAATTTCAGAAATTATTTTCAAAAGTTTCCAATGTGCAGCTTTCATTAGAATAAATATCTGGTGATCCTGCCATGAAAGTCCCCGTTCAGGCACTTCTTTATTTAGGGTGACAACATTATACCGCTGCCTCCCAACTCTGCTCTTTCTTTGTCATGCAGGCTTCCAATGGAGACTACAAGTGATAATTTCAATACACATTATGAAGACGTGGGGGTTCATTTACTAAAGGTGGAGAGTACAAAATATGGTGCAGCTCTGTATAGCAACCAATCAGCTTCCAAATATTTTTGTCAAAGCTTAACTGAACAAGCTGAAGCTGATTGGTTACCATGGATAGCTGCACCAAGTTTTACACTCTCCAGTTATAGTAACTCAAGCCCTCGGTCTACTGTTGTCACCATTCATAAAGCTGTGTAGACAGGGCGATGACTTCTCGGCAGGACATTGATACTTTAAAGAAGACCTTAATAAAATAATGAGGTGGGCAACTACATGGCAAAAGCGGTTTAATCTTGAAAAATGTAAAGTAATGCTCTTGCGGGGCTAAGAATATGAATGCAAGTTACCCACTAGAGGGAGACCCTCTGGAGCAATCCAGGATGGAAAAAGATCTGGGGGTCCTAATAGATGACAGGCTCAGCAATGGCATGCAATGCCAAGCTGCAGCAAGCAAAGACAGCAGAATATTAGCATGCATTAAAAAAAGGATATTCACTCAAGAGATAAAACTATAATCATGCCACTTTATAAAACTCTAGTTTTGCCACATCTGGAGTATGCCATCCAGTTCTGGTCTCCAATCTTCAGGAAGAATGTGCTAGAACTGAAGAGAGTTCAGAGAAGGGCAATAAAGTTAATAAGGGGACAGGAGGACCGCAGTTACGTGGAATGACTACAAACATTAAACTTATTCTCCCTGGAGATGAGATGCTTGAGAGGAGATATGATAACAATATACAGATATCTCAATGGTGATTCTAGCATAGGGAATAAACTATTCAGTCTTAGGAGTATAAGAAGACACGGGGCCACGGAAAAAAACTGAAGGAAAAGTGGTGTAACCTTACATTGCGCAGGGAGTTTTTCACTGTCAGGGTGGTAAGGATGTAGAACTCACTTCCACAATCGGTGGTGTCAGCAGGAAGTATTGATCATTTAAAAAAAACTCTTAGATGGGCATGTTAGTGAGCACAATATGCAGGGATATGGGATATGATTTATTTTTATTTTTTTACATGAACACACAGTAAAGGGGGCACACGCTGCTCCCACTGTGATTGGACACAGCAGGAGCCAATCAGTGGGTCCGGCTGCCGCAATGGCCACCACAACCCGCCAATCGCTCTGAGGAGACGCAAAGCAGAAGTGTGCTTGTGTAAACAAGGCAAACTGCTGATCTGTCAGGGAGCAAAAGAGAGATCTTGTGTTTCAGCTAAGCTGAAAAACAATCTCTCTTTTCCTCCAGTGTATCTGTCCAGAAAACACCTCCCGGGCACACACTTAACCCCTTGATCGTTCCTCATGTTAACCCCTTCCCTGCCAGTGTCATTAATACTGTGATTTTTTTTTTTAGCATTGATCACAGTATTGGTATCACTGGTTCCCAAAAAGTGTAAATTAGTGTCCAATTTGTCCCCTTCAATGTTGCAGTGCTGCTAAAAAGCGCTGATTGCCGCCATTACTAGTAAAAAAAACCACAATGCTATAATTTTTTGCGCAAACCAATCAATATACAGTAATACCTCTTATTGCGAGTAACGCGGTTAACGAGTGTTTCACAATATGAGCTATTGTTTTTTAAAAAGCCTGACTCGGTTTGCGAGCGTTGTCCTGCAAAACAAGCAGGATTCAAGCCTCTGCGGTGTGCAGTACCGCATTTGACCAGACGTGCGGGGGTGTCGGTGACACTCGGAGCCACTCAGATGCACTCAGAGCCAAGTGCATCTGAGTGGCTCTGAGCTCTTTCTGAGTGTCTCCGGCACCCCCCACCTCTGGCCACACGCGGTACTGCATACAATAGAAGTTACTGTGGAACGAATTACCTGAGTTTCCATTAACTTCTATGGGGAAACTCGCCTTGATATACAAGTGCTTTGGATTATAAGCATTCTTCTGGAACTAATTATACTCGTAATCCAAGGTACCACTGTTCGCTTATTTTTTTTTTTAAATATATGATAAATATGTAGCAGAATACATATTGACCTAAATTGGTGAAGAAATTTGATTTGTTACATATTTTATAGCAGAAAGTATATATATACACGATCGGAATTCCGGCCAGAAAAAGACCGATGAGAGCTTTCCATCGGAAAATGCGACCTTGTGTATGCTCCATCGGAATTTAGCTGTCCGAATTCCCGCCAACCAAAAATTGATAGCATGTTTTAAATTTTCCCGATGGAAAAACTTTCTATCGGAAATTCTGATGGTGTGTATGCAATTCCGACACGCCAAAAATCACACATGCTCAGATTCAACTACGAGATGGAAGCTATTGGCTACTGGCTATTGAACTTCCTTTTTCTGGTCCCGTGGTACGTGTTGTAAGTCACCGCGTTCTAAATGATCAGAATTTTGTCTGACCGTGTGTACGAGCCATCAGAATTTCTATAGGAGCAAAAATCTAAACAGCTTGCCAGCTTTAAAGAGGAGGTCCAGCCCCCCCCCCCCCCCCACACAAAAAAATTAAAAGTCAGCAGCTCCTGACTTTTAATATGAGGACACTTACCTGTCCTGGAGTCCAGCGATTTTTCCAATTGCCTCTCAGGTGCTGCTGCCTTCATTCGTGGTAAGGGAAACCGACAGTGAAGCCTTTTCGGATTCACAGCCAACTGCCTACTGCGCATGCGTGAGGCGCACTGCACTCTCTAACTGACCCAAGAGCAGAGGAAGGAGGAGGGGGCCGAAATTCTGGGGGACCTCATTGCATCTCGCCGCAGCCAGGTCTCCCGAAAGTGGGCATTGATACCTGGGTAATTGGAGCTTCCACTTTTGAGTGGAACTCCGCTTTAAGACTTATTTTTGCAAAGTACAGTATTTAATAAGATGTCTGTGAGTCAATAATAAATGTGTATATTTTGGCATTTTTGTTGGGCACCAACAAACCAATTTTATTCCAGACTATGTACAGTTGTTTCAGACAATTTGGCCTTCATCTTTGCCATGTGTATAGCTATCTTTGGAATAAATGGCTCTGTGATTTTAGGATATATTTGCACTATACACCAGAGGTCCTGGGTGTGCATTTGGCCAATGGGCTGTTGAGGAACAGCTCTGTCCGCTCTACTGAAATGAGGATTAATTCTTTTATTTTTGGGAATGAGAATGCGAATATCTTCTGTTCTAGGAAGGCTTTACAGGGCTACGCACTAATTCGGTTGGAGGGTTTTTGGATTCCCTTAGTCCTTTCTCTCTTTCTATGGTGATGCTGTCTGTGCCATTATTTCATGGTGAAATGCACCACACACCACACAAAGAATAGGAAAACTGCTCTCATGCCGAGCTTTAGACAAGCTGGATGGATAAAGTGCTACCCTTAAGGAAATGTATAGCCGTTTACTTTGTAATTTCTTTCTCTGCTCTCCTATTAGGAAGATTTACCCAGCATTCATGATTTTTAGTGTAGCTCATTTTATATATATATATGTATGTCAGTACTTACCAAAGTAATAATTTGCACTGAACCCTTGTCCAGTGACTTTGTTATTGTCGCTGGAGAACTGGAGAAATACCATTGGCCCTTTGGATTTTATCTCCATTTGGCTTAATAGTCCGCAGTAAACACCAATGAGTGACGCATTACGGTTCCCACCATCTCTAATCTCTAGGTAGTCATTGGAGCATTGCAGAGTTGACTCTATCTTCAATTCACTGAATGTCAGAATTACCTGGAAAATATTCATTATTGTAAGACTGAGTAATTTAAATAGCAGTATATGTAACATTCACCAATAATTCACTACCAATGTATCTTCCTGGTGTGTGAGTTGTACATTACAGTGATTGATTGAACTGCTATCAATGTTTTAGTGAATTTCACATTCTTGGCTTAATAAATACGCCCCAATCATCAAGTCACATTTCATACGGAATATTTACAAAGTAGCATAAAAAACAAGATTAAGCCCATGTCATACTTGAGATTGATAAAATGTGTAAGAAGAATAGAAAAAGGACTTCAATGGATTCAAAAGTAAACTGTAATCATCAAATGTAATCATCAAATGGATCCATATTTGTAACTGCTGATTACATTGTCAGAATTGCAATCCAAAAAAGGTTCTACAAATATCAAATATAGATCCATTTAGTTATGTTTTCATTTAAAGGGGGACATTTGTTGACCCCAAATGTTTGTATATGATGGCTAGTGTGAAAGTGCTGGGAACCCTTTTATATATATATATATATATATATATATATATATATATATATATATATACATATACATATATACACACAGTATATCACAAAATTGAGTACACCCCTCACGTTTTGTAAATATTTTATTCTATCTTTTCATGTGACAACACTGAAGAAATTACACTTTGCTACAATGTAAAGTAGTGAGTGTACAGCTTGTATAACAGTGTAAATTTTCTGCCCCCTCAAAATAACTCAACACACAGTCATTAATGTTTAAACCGCTGGCAACAAAAGTTAGTACACCCCTAAAATGTAATATGTCCAAATTGGGCCCAAAGTGTCAATATTTTTTGTGGCCCATTTTCAAGCACTGCCTTAACCCACTTGGGCATTGAGTTCACCAGAGCTTCACAGGTTGCCCTCTTCAACTCCTCCATGTTGATATTACGGAGCTGGTGGATGTTAGAGACCTTGTGTTCCTCCAACTTCTGTTTGAGGATGCCCCACAGATGCTCAATAGGGTTTAGGTCTGGAGACATGCTTGGCCAGTGCATCACCTTTACCCTCAGCTTCTTTAGCAAGGTAGTGGTCATCTTGGAGGTGTGTTTAGGGTTGTTATCATGTTGGAATACTGCCCTGCGGCCCAGGCTCCAAAGGGAGGGGATCATGCTCTGCTTCAGTATGTCACAGAACATGTTGGCATTCATGATTCCCTCAATGAACTGTAGCTCCCCAGTGCCGGAGCATTCATGTAGCCCCAGACCATGACACTCCCACCACCATGCTTGACTGTAGGCAAGACACATCCATATCCTTAATCTGCTTGTCTTTAGCAAACTGCGGGCTTTCTTGTGCGTCATCTTTAGAAGAGGTTTCCTTCTGGGAAGACCAATGCAGACCAGTTAAAGGCAGTATGCGACGTATGGTCTGAGCACTGACAGGCTGACCCCCCCCCCTTCAACCTCTGCAGCAATGCTGGCAGCACTCTTACTTCTATTTCCCAAAGACAACCTCTGGGTATGACGCTGAGCATGTGCACTCAACCTCTTTAGTCAACTCAGTTTCAGGGTCTTGGTAATCTTCTTATAGCCTAGGCCAGTGATGGCGAACCCATGGCACGCGTGCCGCTGCCGGCACGCTGAGCCGTCATTGTGGGCACGCCGTGACAATTACACTGTCATCGTTAGTCCGCTCCCGTGAACTACATTTCCCACAGTCCTCTTGGGATAGCGGTGACGTGTCCGAGTGGGCATGGTGCATGCTCCGAACGCTGAAGCCACGCCCCCCGTTCTCAAACATCTGACGCACCTGTTGACGTGCCTGCATGGGAAATCTGACATACGGACACCACCGGAGCCTGACCCCGCACTGATTTCAACAACTCAAATGTGAGTGTTATAACCAATTGCCGACCGGGCCATAGGCAAAAGATGGCTTATTCTGGTAGAGCGTCCATGGACGCCCTCCCAGAATCTTTCTCCCGCGCGCCCTACAGTGCGAGGGGAGAGGGGAAGAGGGAGTGAGATGCAATGCTATGCCCATACTCTGCCCATACTCTGCAGTACCCTGCCCATACTCTGCAGTACCCTGCCAATACTATGCAATACTCTGCAGTACCCTGCCCATACTCTGCCAATACTATGCAATACTCTGCAGTACCCTGCCCATACTCTGCCAATACTATGCAATACTCTGCAGTACCCTGCCCATACTCTGCCAATACTATGCAATGCTCTGCAGTGCTCTGCCAATACTATGCAGTACTCTGCCAATACTATGCAATACTCTGCAGTACTCTGCCAATACTATGCAATACTCTGCAGTACCCTGCCCTTACTCTGCCAATACTATGCAATGCTCTGCAGTACTCTGCCAATACTATGCAGTACTCTGCCAATACTATGCAATACTCTGCAGTACCCTGCCCATACTCTGCCAATGCTATGCAATACCCTGCAGTACCCTGCCCATACTCTGCCAATACTATGCAATACTCTGCAGTACCCTGCCCATACTCTGCTAATACTATGCAATACTCAGCAGTACCCTGCCCATACTCTGCCAATACTATGCAATACTCTGCAATAACCTGCACATACTATGACAATACTATGCAATACTCTGTAGTACTCTGCCCATACTCTGCCCATACTCTGCCCATACTCTGCCCATACTATGCAATACTCTGCCCATACTCTGCAATACCCTGCCCATACTATGCAATACTCTACAGTACTCTGCCCATACTATGCAATACTCTGCAGTACTCTGCCCATAAACTGAATAAAGCCTTTTTTAAATAACTTACTACTCTTAGAGCGGCACTGCTCTATCTAAAAAAAAAGGGGGGGGGGGATCATTATTAGTGTCATTGTGAAACGACTGTACGAATAGTTTTTTCTAAACTAAAACCTCGTTAGTCAGGTCAGTCAAAAATACGTCGTTTTGGTTTGCAGTTTGGGCACTCGGGCTCAAAAAGGTTCGCCATCACTGGCCTAGGCCATCTTTATGTAGAGCAACAATTCTTTTTTTTCAGATCCTCAGAGTTCTTTGCCATTGACGTGCCATGTTGAACTTCCAGTGACCAGTATGAGAGAGTGAGAGCGATAACACCAAATTTACCACACCTGCTCCCCATTCACACCTGAGACATTGTAACACTAATAAGTCACATGACTCCATGGAGAAAAAATGTCTAATTGGCCCCAATTTGGATATTTTCACTCAGGGGTGTACTCACTTTTGCTTAGACATTAATGGCTGTGTGTTGAGTTATTTTGAGGGGCAGTAAATTTACACTGTTATGCAAGCTGTACACTCACTACTTTACATTGTAGCAAAGTGTCATTTCTTCAGTGTCGTCACATGAAAAGACATAATAAAATATTTACAAAAATGTGAGGGGTGTACTCACTTTTGTGAGATATTGTGAGTGTTTGTGTGTGTGTGTATATATATATATATATATATATACATACACACATACACACAGCATACAACCTTTTGTTTAAAAAATGCATAGTTACACAGTTACTTAGGCTGAAAAAAGACACAAGTCCATCTCGTTCATACAATCCCAAATACACAATCCTTCACCCAGGTTGATCCAGAGGAAAGTGAAAAACCAGAGTAAAGCATTATACAATTTGCTACAGCAGGGAAAAAAAATTCTTCCTGATCCCCCCGAGAGGCAATCGGATATTCTCTGGATCAACTTTACCTATTAATGTCAGTATCCAGTTACATTATTTTCATTTAAGGAAAGAATCCAGGCCTTTCTTAAAGCAATCTACAGGGCTGGACAGAACCACCTCTGGAGGGAATCTATTCCACATTTTTACAGTTCTTACTGTGAAGAAACCTTTCCGTATATTTGGAGATGAAATCTCTTTTCCTCTAATACATGACAAAGGATTCCCAGAGCAAATTTTATAGAGATGAACTCTTTAATTTGAGCTCCACCCACTTTCCTGCCTTACCATTGGTTCATAAACATAATGAGCAGACTTACTGACCAACAGTAAGGCTCCACATCAGAAGTAATAGTTGGTATTTGCATAAAAAGCTACAGAATTTAACGCTGATGCAACAAATCTTAGTTATCTGCCAAACAGGATTCTTTTTTTTTCCCTTTCCCTTTGAAGGCTCTTCCACAGCTACGCTTAAAGGGATTGTAAAGGTATTTTTTTTTCTTAAAATAACAAACATGTTATACTTACCTTCACTGTGCAGCTCGTTTTGCACAGAGAGGCCCCAAACCTGCTCTTCTGGGGTCCCTTGGCGGCTGTCTCTGCTTTCTCCCGCAGGTATTTCTCACATTCATGTGAGCTCCCTCGCATGGTGAGAAGCACCTGCGGGTGTGCGCTCCCATGATACAGCCGGCGGCTATAGCAGCTCGCTGTATCACACGGCCCCGCGCCCAGTGTGCCGCGTCATTGGATGTGATTGACAGCAGCGCGAGCCAATGGCTGCGCTGCCTTCAATTCCTCCACTCCAGCCAATCAGCGGCCAGGCTGAGTGGTGAAGAGGAAGTCGGGGGCGAGTGCGGGACTTTTGAGGGTTGAGATAAGTAAAACGGTGGGGCTGGAGGGGGGCTGGCATTGTCAGATGTTTTTTCACCTTAATGCATAGAATGCATTAAGGTGAAAAAACATTTACCTTTACAACCCCTTTAACCTCCCTGGCGGTAATCCCGAGTCTGCCTCGGGTTGGGATTTTACAGGAGCGGTAACCCCGAGCCAGACTCGGGATCGCATCGCTGGATGCAGGGAGGACACAGGGAGTTACTTACCTTGTCCCCTGGATCCAGCGATGTCCTCCGCGCTGTGTGATCGAGCTGTCCTCCGCTCAATTCACAGTGCCGAATGCCGCCGAGCTCCGTTCCCTGCGACGTTACGGCGCACGGGAGCGGAGAACGGCGCCAAATTCAAAAAAGTAAAAAGACACAAAACACACACAGCACTGTAATCTTACAGATTACAGTACTGTATTAAAAAATGACACACACCCTTTGTCCCTAGTGGTCTGTGCAGTGCCCTGCATGCACTTTTATATTATAAATACTGTTTTTTCTGCCTGGAATTTGGAGATTGTCCATAGTAACCAGAAAGTGTCCCTTTTTCAGTTTTTTAGGTTTTGTTTACATTATTGAATAATTTTTATTATTATTTATTATATTATAAACTTTATCATACCCGGGATGTCTGCTAGACTCTGGTTTGAACAGATTTAAGAGAGTTATTCCTAAGAATTACAGGACTACAATATAAAACACCAAATTTCCATGCAAAATAATTGTACCGCTTTCAACACCTAAAACCAGAATGAATCATACCGCCAGGGAGGTTAAAGACAAACTTTGTTCTATGACATTTTGGATAGAGCCAAGATGGGGTTAGAATCTCTGCCAGACTTTTATTTCCATCTGTGTCACTTGAATATTCTTTCATTTCTTATTTAAAGTGGAGGGCCACCCCAAAAAAAACAAAAAACGCATTAATAATCTTAAAAATATTCAAAGAATGAATAAAACATTTTTTTTCACTTAACTGAAACTGCTGTTGCTAGGCAGTCTTTCTAATCTGCCTCTTCCTATTCCGCGGCACTTCCTCCTCTTCGGTGAGCGGCCCCGTTTCCTTCTGAGGCATGTGTGTGTCCCAGAAAACAATGGGGCCATTCACAAAGTGGCGCGCGACTCGCGCATGTACAGTAGGAAGCGGGCAGTGAAGCTGCAAGGCTCCACTGCCTGTTTCCCTTCGTTAAGATGGAGGTGCCGGCACCCGATCCAATGGACGGAACGGCCTCGGGGCGACCGACATCGTGGGATCGCCGGACAGTTAAGTGTCCTTTATTAAAAGTCAGCAGCTACAGTGTTTGTAGCTGCTGACTTTTAAAAAAAAATGTATTGGCCCGAAACGCCCCTTTAAGACAGAAAAGGGAGATTTACTAAAACTGGTGCACTCAGAATCTAGAATGGTAGCCAATCAGCTTCTAACTTCAGCTTGCTCAATTAAGCTTTGGCAATAAATCCTGGAAGCTGATTGGTTTCTATGCAGAGATGCACCAGATTTTGCACTTTCCAGTTTTAGTAAATAACCCCCAAAATGACTGCAAATCACTCCAAAGTAACACAGACAAACCGAAAAACACCTTGTTAGTAGAGTAAGGATGGGTTTGACATTGCAGTCAGTGCCGTCTGGTCCATGGAAAAGTTCTGTCTTTTCTAGTACAGGCCTCACAAGGACAGGAAGTGAGGAAATATTTCCCCAAAGTGGTCACAGAAAGGAATAAAAATTTGATAGATTCAAAACGTTCATGCTGCATCCGAAAAAACTAAAAGCAGGTCGGATGCTCCTTTAGGCTCGTTTCGCACTTGTGTGATGTGGGAACCAGTGCGATTCCAGTGCAAAGTTAATGACACCCCCAGATCAGTTCGCAGATTGCAGTTCCAACTGTGAATTGGTGTAGAAAACGGATCTCACAGATGTGAACACCCATGCGATCCGATTCCAGTGCAGACCAAAAAAAAGGATCCTGCATTTTTCCATTTTGATCCAAATGCAATGCAAACTGTATGGTTGAATTCGCACACATATCGCATGTGATCTGCACAGCAAAGCGGTTTGAATCACATGCGATTTTTGGCATCGCAAAAGTGTGATCTCAGCCTTAATGTTAATAGGATTTTGCTCATCTGTATTGAGCTGTGTTCCAAAAGCATGTCAAACTCATGGAAGAAAGGCCAATGGATTGGAGCCCTTACAGAGCATGGAAAAGCCACACAATGGTGTGTTGTGACCCATTGCTTGATTGTATTAATATATTGGAAAGTCTAAAATACTGCAACAAAAGGTCATTTGACATGTTGGAAGAAGTTGAAAATGTCTCTGATATACTTACTTGATTTTCTGGAGGAGCAATGATGATATAAGTGCCATTTACATTTTTTGGGTAGGGGGAGGGGTAATTTGGGGACACCACAGTACTGCCATTTGTGGTAAAAGTACCGCCATACGCCACTGTAAATGAAACAAAAAAGTGTGCATTAGATACAAAGCCCCGCATCATAGTTTTAAGAATCACATTTATTGGCCTGTTGACTCTCCCAGAAGTATTTGGCAAATCTTATAATTAGCTCCATGTTTTAGGCACTTTCTTCATTTCCAAAAAATGAGATCTACTTTCCAAAAAGGGTCTTCTGTACTGTTCTGGCAATTTTATCTAATGTTTTTTTATAATATCAAGTAAAAGAAACTGCTTGTTTTTTCCTTTATAAATTAAAAAATAGAATAAAAACCAAATGGTATTAAATACCATCAAAAAAAATGTGTTTCCAAGAAATTATATACATTTTATTTGGCTACACTATTGCATAACAGAGTAATTGTCAGTTAAACAACTAAAAATTGATACATGGTCTGGCAATGATGGGGTATATACTGTACAGACTGGTTCTCAAGTGGTTAGGGCACCACGATTAAATGCTTTGGACCTTACGTAGTCACGCTCTTGAGCGTCTGTGGCACAAGACTAAAAGCCCTGTACACACGGTCGGAAATTCTGATGGAAAAAGTCCGATGGAGCCCACACATGATCGGAATTTCCGACAACAAGATCCGATCGCACATTTCCTGTTGGAAAGTCTGACCGTGTGTACAGGGCATAAGTCTTTCAAAGGCTTCAACTAATACAAATCTGCCCTGAAAAAATACTATTCTTTCCTCCACAATGCCAAGCAGACCTATTCAGGGGCGTACCTAGAGCATTTGGCACCCGGGGCGGATCCTATATCTGGCACCCCCCCCACCATAAAATGTAAAAACACCCACCGTGTCCCCTGCATACCTCTGCATCCTTCAATATATTTTTGTCACTACTGTGTACCCCCCTCTCCACAACTGCACCTCTGGACCCCTTTAAATTACACAGCACCCTGCACCTCTGGACCCCTTTACATTACACAGGACCTTGTACCTAAGGACCTCTTTACATTACACAGCCCCCTGCACCTCTGGACCCCTTTACATTACACAGCAGCCTGCACCTCTGGACCCCTTTACATTATACAGCCCTTGTACCTCTGGACCCCTTTATATTACACAGCACCCTGCACCTCTGCACCCCTTTACATTACACAGCCCCTCACAGCTCTGGACCCTCTGCATGTTACACAGATCCCCTACAGTGCAGACCCCCCTCCCTACCATACAGACCCCCATCTACAGTGTAGACCCCCCTACAGTACAGAATCCTCCCCTACAGTGCAGACCCTCCTACAGTACAGACCCCTCCACACTATAGCGCAGACCCCCCCCCCTACAGTGCAGACCCTCCTACAGTACAGACCCACCCCCCTACAGCGCAGACCCCCCTACAGTACAGACTCCCCTACAGTACAGAATCCTCACCTACAGTACAGACCCCCCTACAGTGCAGAATCTTCCCCTACAGTACAGACCCCCCCTACAGTGCAGGACCCCTTCTACAGTGCAGGACCCCCCTACAGTGTATGACCCCTTCTACAGTGCAGGACCCGTTCTACAGTGCAGGACCCCCCTACAGTGCAGGACCCCCCCTACAGTGCAGGACCCCCCCTACAGTGCAGACCCCCTACAGTGCAGACCCCCTACAGTGCAGGACCCCCCTACAGTGCAGGACCCCCCCTACAGTGCAGACCCCCTACAGTGCAGGACCCCCCTACAGTGCAGGACCCACCACAGTAAAGAACCCCTAGTGTACCTGGAGCCCAAGGCAGCGGCATTGCAGGGGGGAGGTGCGAGCAGCACCCGAGTGGAGTGTCACCTGTCGGCTCAGTGATCCGGGACCCGGCGCAATAATCCCCTTCTCTCTGTAGTCACGTGACTCACATCACGCCGTTCTGATCAGTCTCGGGCAGCGGCTGTCACTCCGAGTGAAGCCGCCTCCCCCTCCTTGTCTACACAGTGCTGTGCATGGAGGAGGGGGAGGCGGCTTCACTCTGCTCGGCTGTGAGTGACAGCCGCTGCCCGAGACTGATCAGAACGGCAGCGCGACGCGACCACAGAGAGAAGGGGAGCCGGGTCCCGGATCACTGAGCCGGCAGATGTCACTCCACTCGGGTGCTGCTCGCACCCCCCCCCTGCAATGCCGCCCACTGCCAGTGCCTCGGGCTCCTCTGTGTGGGCTGCGAACCCGAGGCACGGCGCTGTCTGACACTTCAGTTGCGGAGAGGGGAGGGGGGGGCGCTGGCCTGACACCCCCCCAGTGTGTGGCACCCGGGGCGGCACGCCCCCCCGCCCCCCCACTTAGTACGCCCCTGGACCTATTTTACAACTCTTATTAACACCTTCTCATCCAGTCCCCGTAAACTTTTCTCTACCTTCAACTCTCTACTTCGTCCTCCACCGCCTCCACCCACTGACACTGACTCACTCACTGCCCGGGTGATTGCTAATCACTTCAAAAACAAGATTGATACCATGCATGATGAAATCTCCACTTTACAGGTATCTGCCCCAGTTAAGACCTCATACCAACAGGTACAATTAACACTCCCCTTATTCAAATCTGCTACTACAGACAAAGTTGCTAAACTCCTTTCTATCGCCCACCTGACCACCTTCCGCCTGGACGCTATTCCCTCTCAAACACTACGGTCACCCTCTGACTCTATCCTACACTCTCTAACCCACATCTTCAATCTCTCGCTCACCTCTGGCATTTTCCCCAATGCCCTAAAACATGCACTGGTCACCTTCATACTTAAAAAAACGTCCTTGGACCCTACCAATCTTAATAACTTATGCCCTATCTCCTTGCACCCCTTTTCCTCTAAACTCCTTGAACGCCTGGTTTACAACGAACTGAGTGACCACCTCATTAAGAATAACCTTATTGATCACCTTTAATCTGGATTTCGCCCTCAACACTCCACAGAAACTGCTCTTTTAAAACTCACAAATGACCTATTAACTGCAAAAACCAACGGACGCTATTCTGTACTCCTACTTCTGGACCTTTCAGCTGCCTTTCACATGGTTGACCACCCCCTCCTCCTCAAGAAACTTTACTGCCTTGGTCTCCGTTACTGTGCTCTTCAATAGCTCTCATCCTACCTACCCCAACACACCTTCAGTGTCACTTACAATTCTACTTCCTCCACTCCTCTTTCCTTCTCCTTCGGGGTCCCCCAAGGTTCTGTTCTTGGACCTCTTTTATTTTCAATCTACCTCTTCCCTGGGTCAGCTGATAGCCTCTCATGGCTTTCAATATCATTTCTACTCTAACGACACACAAATCTATCTCTCCACCCCTCAACTCACTTCATCAGTCTCCTCATGCATCACTAACTTACTAGCAGACATATCTGTATGGATGTCACACCACTTCCTCAAACTCAACTTGTCCAAAACCGAACTTATAATATTTCCTCCTCCACGTGCCTCTTCCCCTGACTTCTCTGTCAAGAACAATGGCACAACCATCCACCCATCCCCACATGTCAGAGTGCTCGGTGTTATCCTGGACTCTGAACTTCTCCTTTCGGCCCCACATCCAATCACTTTTCAAAGCTTGCCGCCTCAACCTCCGCAACATCTCTAAACTACGTCCCTTTCTCACCAATGAAACCAAAAAGCTCCTGATTCACTCCCTGGTTTTCTCTCACCTTGACTATTGCAACCAGTGCTGGGACAAGGTCATCTAGAGCCCAGGGCGAACATGCCAAACTGTGCCACCCCTTCAAGATGTATGAGCAATATGTGTCAGCAAAAATCCCTCCCCACAAAGACTCTGAGCATTAATCTGCATGCTTACCCCCTAAGCATAAATTCACCCTCCTCCCAGTACAAATCTGCCCCCCTGCTGAAATCCCCCTCTAAGCACCAATATTTGCCCCCCCACCTCCCAATTCCCCCCGGTTCAAATGCCCCCATAAAAAAGTTAACCTCTCCTAGCGCACATGCTCTACCCCTAAAATTTCCCTTGCTAGCACACATCTTCTCCCCCCCACTTCAAATCCCCCCTCTCAGCGCAAATCTTTGCCCTGCCCATCTCCCACATGCTCTCCCCCCAAAAAAAATCTAGCACAAGTACTCTACCCTTAAAATTTCCCCTCCTAGCACAAAGTCTCCCCTAATCCCCTATCCTAGCAGAAATCTTTTTCCTCCCATCCCCCCCACCCCAAAATCATACCTCTTAGCACCCCCCTCTCCAAAATGTTCCCTCCTAGGACAATACTTACCCCCTGTCACCCCCAAATTCCCTCTTTCAGCACAAATCCAATCCCCACCAATCTCCTTGCAGCACACTTTCTCACCTCACATGATACCACAGTGCCAAAAGCAATCTCCCCTCCTGCTCACCCCTTGTCCTGGCTTTGACTGCAACTCCCTCCTCATTGGCCTACCTTTAAATAGACTATGCCCCCTTCAGTCCATCATGAATGCTGCTGCCAGACTCATACACCTTACAAACTGCACAGTGTCTACTACCCCTCTCTGCCAATCCCTCCATTGGCTGCCACTTGCCCAACAAATTAAATTCAAAATACTAAAAACAAGTTGCAAAGCCATCCACAACTCTGCACCCAGCTACATCACTAGCCTAGTTTCAAAATAGCAACCTAATCGCCCTCTGCATTCCTCCCAATACCTCCTGATCTCTAGCTCCCTCATCACCTCCTCCCATATCTGCCTCCAGGACTTCTCCCGAGCCTCGCCCATCCTCTGGAATTCACTACACCAATCTGTCAGACTGTCTCCAAATGTATTCACTTTTAGGCGATCGCTGAAAACTTTCCTCTACAGAGAAGCCTATCCTGCCTCCATCTAACAACTGCACTATTTTCTCCATTAGCTCATCCCTCACAGCTATTACCCTTTTGTACAACTTGACCCTCCCTCCTAGATTGTTAGCTCTAACGAGCAGGGCTCTCTGATTCCTCCTGTATTGAATTGTATTGTAATTGTACTGTCTGCTCTAATGTTGTAAAGCGCTGGGTAAACTGTCGGCGCTATATAAATCCTGTATAATAATAATAATAAAAATATAATACATACCGAATTTGGATACATACCTGAGCTATAAGATCCATTGAAACTGCTCGGAGTTGATGGGTCGGTGATATATTCCAGCAACAAGAATCTGCCGGATGAGATCAGCACCGGTATAGGCTGGCCCGCCCTGATTGTGGCTAGCAGAGGGCTGTTCTTGCTCACCCCATTGTACACGTTGATATTAGCACTACAATTGGTGGACGAACAAACAAACGTGGGAAACTGCAGCAAGATCTGTAAAAACGATACATGTTCAGTAACTTAAAGGGAATCTCCACTTGCATAAAGAGATTTAAAAACAAAAACACTCAAGTGAGATGAGCCTGTTTCCAGGAATCCAGTAAAATCTTATTTGCAGATACAGCTTTATTCAGCACACTTGCTGAAATATTTCAAGATGAGTGTGTATGTGTGGCTACAGAAAATTCTTCTGTATGTGCATTTTACCATATGGATTCATTAAAGTGTAATTCTAGCGAAAGTCTATCTTAGGCAACTTCCATTGAAATCTATGGGTACGGGTCAGCTAGAAGTCGCCTTGAAGTAGTACAGGAACCTTTTCTGAAGTTGGAGAAACGGCTCTCATTCACTTCAATGAAATTTCTTATGTCCAGCACTTGGGGCAACTTGAGGTCTGACAAGTCGGATCCCAAGTCGCTGTAATGTGAACCAGCACAGCAAGTGTATACTGTATGTCCTTACTTACAGTTTTGTTGACTATTGAAACCATACAAAGATTGATAGAATGTTCAACATTTAATGCATGGGCTAAGCTCATGCAGTATTAAAACAGTAGTAAAGTCACCTTTGTGATTTTTCCTACAGGTGCCGTTCCTTCAGAGTGCTGTGAAATGGCTGTGACTCCCGCGATCATGCGTGGGGGTGACGTCATCGCGGCTCAGCCATTCATGCAGCCGGAGCCTGTGAACCCAGGAGGAAGACTGGGTGAAGATGGAAGCCCTTCCAGTAGTGACAGCGCACCGCTGGAGAGATTCATTCTTAGGTAACTATTTCATAATGTGCTACTAATGTGTGTACTAGCACATTATGCCATTGCCTTGAAGGGGATTTTTTTTAAATGCTGCGGTTTACTACCGCCTTAAAGGTATCTTTAGCTAAAACTAAAAACTCCCCACAGGGGTTCTACTCATTCCCTACTTCATTTACAATAGTGATTTTATTGCTGTCTGTTTCTGAGGTTTTTATCACCTATAGTACTAATGTAGTGTACTAAGTACACTGAAAGTAAGAGAAAAGCTGCAATGAAGACAGAAACAACACCTAAAACAGTGATTCTCAACCAGGGTTCCTCCAGAGGTTGCTAGGGGTTCGTTCAGCATTGGGCAATTTCTGCCTCTTAGATAAGTTCCACTGATACCATTGATCTTTTTAACTATCTGTAAGTAGGTAATTCTTCCCAATGACAGCAAGTGTAAGGACCATTCTTCCCACTGACCATCACACTAATGTATCATGAGTTGTAGATTTCAATTTTTTAGCAGGGGTTCCCTGAGACCGGAGAACTATTCCAAGGGTGTTGAAAAGGTTGAGAAAGTCTGACCTAAAATCTGACAGATGTTCTAAACATTCGAGACTACATCCAAAACATGACTTGAGTTGGGCATAAAAGTGTATCTAAGTGTCTATTCACACCATTGCAGTGTGCCACCGCAATATAATAGCTTACTCTACATGCATTAGTGTGGTCAACGCAACTTCCCAGGCCAACTGTGCAGCGGGCCAAGCTTTTGTGAATGGGCCCTAAAGACAATTTTTTTGTAGTAGTTTTGGATAGTGTGATGAAGGTTTAAAACATTTCTCATTCTTTATTGCAGTCTTTGCCCCCCACTAAGTAGGTTCACCCTCTCTATTTGTCCTGGTGATCACTGTTATTGAAACTGAATCAAAATCCAGCATTTTAAGTTGACGCCAAACGGGAATAGAAAAGTATTCTTCCAATGGTGACACCTGTTCTGGTCACAATTGTCTTGGAGTTGATTTTCCTCACTTTAGAGCAAGCCAATCTCAACTACTGTTCTTTGGGATCATAGGGGTTTCTACTAGGGTTGCTAGGGCTTAATTGAACAATGGCAGCTTGACCATATATTTGAATGCGACAGCATAATTCCAGTGCCAATTTGTCTTGGCAGTGTCTGTGGCTTAACACCAATGATCTCTTCAAGAGGACTTCCCACCAACCACACATGTAATGGGCATATTCCCTCTCACTGACAATTATGATTCCCAAAAATGTTGCATTCATTTTGCTGGCATTCAATAAATGGTCCGCTCTTTCCACTGGCTCCCACCAATGATTCATTCTTTCCATTAAACCCCAATGTAAGGAGAATGCTTTCTTTCTCACTACATAAATGTAAAGGATGCCTTTCCCGCTAAACAACAGTATAAGTAAAAGACTTGATACACACCTCAAAAATTGCCACCTAAGTGTATCACCACCGCGCCAACAACCCCTCTCCCAGCTGCTACTTAAATGTATGAATAAATAAACAAGAAGGTGAATGTAGCTAAACCCATCCAAATAACCATAAAATATCACCTTGTAGCGCTAAATTAGTGTAAAAGTAATCAAATTGAAGTTACCCCTCAAACAACAAATTGTGTTACTCACAACAAAATATCTCTAAAAAAATGGAAAATATATATATTTGTGAAAAGACTCAATGTGATAGTCTTAAAATAATAATACATAGATGAAATCAATAGTCCATAAATTTTTTTATTTTTTTTAAAATCCTTTTCATGTGCAAATCTTATCAGTGTCCATATAATACTGGTATAGCCTTCACCATACACCCTCAGTGACCGTGCCCCCCTCGTTGGAGAACTCACCAGCTGCAGCGCCCAGCACTCTCGTGCCAGGCAAGATGTGCATTTAGATCACTCAAATGATGACAGCAGGTATCCAGCAATCAATGTATATTCTCCTTTAACCACTTGACCACTGGGCACTTAAACACCCTTAATAACCAGACCAATTTTCAGCTTTTGGTGCTCTCACAATTTGAATGACAATTACTCAGTCATGCAACACTGGACCTATATGAAATTTTTGTCCTTTTTTTCACAAAAATAGAGCTATCTTTTGGTGGTATTTAATCACCTCTCAGTTTTTTATTTTTTGTGCTATAAAAGAAAAAAAGACCGAAAATTCTGCGAAAAAATGAATTTTTCTTCGTTTCTGTTATAAAATTTAGCAGATTAGTAATTTTTTCTTCATAAATTTTGGCCAAAATTTATACTACTACATATCTTTGGTAAAAATAAGTACAAATTGGTGGATATTATTTGGTCTTTGTGAAAGTTATAGAGTCCACAAGCTATGGTGCCAATATCTGAAAATTGACCACACCTGAAGGACTGATGGCCTATTTCAATTCTTGAGACCCTAACATGCCAGAAAATTACAAATACCCCCCAAATGACCCCTTTTTGGAAAGAAGACATTCCAATGTATTTAGTAAGAGGCATGATGAGTTTTTTGAAGTTGTCATTTTTTCCCACAATTCTTTGCAAAATCAAGATTTTTTTTCCTTTTTTTTTTTCCACAAAATTGTCATATTATCAGGTTATTTCTCACACACAGCAAATGCATACCACAAATTACACCCCAAAACACATTCTGCTATTACTCCCGAGTACGGCGATACCACATGTGTGAGACTTTTACACAGTGTGGCCACATACAGAGGCCCAACATGCAGGGAGCGCCATCAGGCGTTCTGGAGCACCCAGGACAATTCTGACATTTCTCTCCTACATGTAAAAATCATCATTTATTTGCTAGAAAATTACAGAGAACCCCAAAACATTATATATTTTTTTTAGCAAAGACCCTGGAGAATACAATGGTGGTCGTTGCAAATTTGTATCTCACACGGTATTTGCGCAGCAATTTTTCGAACGCGTTTTTTTGGGGAAAAAACTGTTTTGTGCTTAAAAAAAAAACAAAAAAAACTGTAAAGTTAGCCCAATTTTTGCATAAAGTGAAAGATGAAGTTATGCTGAGTAAATAGATATCGAACATGCCACTCTTCAAAATTGCACATGCCCGTGGAATGGCGCCAAACGTCGCTACTTAAAAAATCCCCATAGGCGACACTTTAAATTTTTTTTACTGGTTACATGTTTTGAGTTGCAGAGGAGGTCTAGGGCTAGAATTATTGCTCTCGCTCTAACGTTCACGGCGATACCTCACATGTGTGGTTTGAACACCGTTTTCATATGTAGATGGGGCTTACGTATGCGTTCGCTTCTGCATGCGAGCACATGGGGACAGGGGCGCTTAAAATAATTTTTTTTTTTTATTGTTCATTTTACTTTATTTATTTTAGTTTGAAATTTTTTTCCCCAAAAATTAAATTTTTGATCACTTTTATTCCTATTACAAGGAATGTAAACATCCCTTGTAATAGGAATATGGGGTGACAGGTCCTCTTTACAGTGAAATCTGGGGGTCAATATGACCCCACATCTCACCTCTAGGCTGGGAAGCCTGAAACAAAAATAAAATAAAAAGATTCTGGCTTTGATCGTACTGGCGAGTTGGTAGAAGCACCGGAGGGCGGTGAGGGGTGGGGGGGCGTCTATGGCTGGGTATTGCAGGGTATCACCAAGTATGGCTGGGTATCTCCGAGTATGGCTGGGTATGGCAATTTATGGCAGGGTATTGCAGGGGTATTGGCAGGGTATTGGTGGGGTATTGCAGAGTATTGGGGGTATTGCAGAGTATTGGGGGTATTGCAGAGTATTGGGGGTACTGCAGAGTAATGGCAGGGTACTGCAGAGTATTGGGGGTACTGCAGAGTAATGGGGGGTACTGCAGAGTAATGGCAGGGTACTGCAGAGTATTGGGGGGTACTGCAGAGTAATGGCGGGTACTGCAGAGTATTGGGGGGTACTGCAGAGTATTGGGGGTACTGCAGAGTAATGACGAGGTACTGCAGAGTAATGGTGGGTACTGCAGAGTATTGGGGGGTACTGCAGAGTATTGGGGGGTACTGCAGAGTAATGGCAGGGTACTGCAGAGTAATGGGGGGTACTGCAGAGTAATGGCAGGGTACTGCAGAGTATTGCAGGGTATTGCAGAGTATTGGCAGGGAATTGAGGGGTTAAATTCGGTGAGCAGCGATGTGGGCACTGCAGATGCAGCCCACATCGCTGCTTACACCGATCTCTTTCCCCTCCGCTGTACCGATCGGTACAGAGAGGGGGAGGGAGGAACCGGCATCATAACATGACGCCGGTTTGTTTACAAGTGATCACTCCGTCATTTGACGGAGCGATCACGTGGTAAACGGCCGCGACGTGATCCGTGATTACCGTGATCCGTGATGCGCCGGGTCCACTGGACCCGGCGGTCACGGATGATCTCGTCTGCGCGCCCCAGGGGGCGCGCAAGAGCAGAATTCTGGGAGGCCGTTAATTAACGGCCTCTCAGAGTTAAACAACCGCCCTGAAGCCATTAATCGGCAATGGGCGGTTGCTAAGTGGTTAAGGCTTTAATGGAGCAACCCCTCAAAGCATCAGCTGCAACGCCCAGCACTCTCGTGTCAGGCTAGATGTGCGTTTAGATCACTCAAACGATGACAGCAGGTATCCAGCACTCAATGTATATTCTCCTTTAAGGCTTTTAATGGAGCAACCCCTCAAAGCACCTCAGAAAGAAGAACAAAAATCTCCCATAGTGCAACACTGTAAAAACTCTTTAATTCCAAAATTAAAATCCACACATTAATGCACTCACATATAAACAGCTTGAACAAAAGCACTTCAAAATCACTCCACTCCTTAGTAACAACGCACTTTACTCCAAGGCATTGGTGGTCACAGTGGATACTGGTTAGATAAGTAGCATAAATACTGTCTCTCACCCTTCCTTCTGCTGTTTGGTACCTCACAGCAGAGCTCACAGTTCAAACACAGCGTGCCACTCTCCCAGTTCTGTTCCTCGTATTAGACACCTCCTTCCGCCTTGGTTGCAGTGCTCAGTGTATCAAAGATAGTTGCCAGATAGCCACACCCCCGACATGTTTTGTCATAGGACTTATTCATGGGATTGGCTATCTGGCTCCCAGTTCCACCTTTTATTCAAATAGCAACTATCCCATAATACCACGCAGCCTAACCCCGCCTCTGTCTCCACAGGCTCTATGAGCAGCCTAGGTCTTCTCATTGGCCACTCAGTGTAACTCTACGCAGCCCCCCTCTGTGTAGGCCCTCCCTCAAGAAGTGTCCATTCGACAGAGCGGCAGAACGAACAGGAGCTTACAGCTGATCAGCTGTTTCCACTCCCGCACGTCGTCGCTCGGCCGCGCATGCGCACACAGTCACAATCCCTCATTCACAAATGCCATCGTTAATCCAACGCATGGCCCACACCCCCCCATTCGCGCATGCGCCATCCCCTTCACCTCGCTCCTTAGGACATGCACGATACATAGGAGCTCCCACTAAACCATATCTCGTCGGCGCAAACCATCCCAGCCACGCATGCGCGGTCCCATATTAGCCATCAGACCTGGATGAAAACATCAGCCTCCATGCCTTGATCCCCATCCAATTGCTTGACGCGGATCCATCAGTGGGCAGGCCCTCACCTCTCCTCAAAAACCACTCCACAGGCAATAACGTAGCCCCTGGATACAACATGTATCTGGGTCACATGCAGAGTGATACTCTAAATGGCCAGTAAGTGAAATCTCTTATCCCCATTCATTTAAGCTAAATGGCGTACCCCTGTGTCACCAATGCCTTAAAGTTTACACAAGCATATTTGGTTCGAGGTATATGAACCCGGTAATACATCTCTACATCCCAGGAATCCATTCCTCTTAATTTGCAATATAAACATCAAAACATCAAAACATACTAAAAATAAAACTATAAAATACAATAAAAAATAATAATGAATAAAAAATTATATTAGAAAGGTAATGTATAGTTGCGTTTACTTCTGTATATATAGTAGACATGTGCAAAAGGAAAAAAATTGTTTAGTTTCGTTTCGTTTTAATTCGTTAATTCATTAATTTCATTTAGTTATATTCGTTAATTTCCTTAAATTCGTTTTTGGATTTCGTTTAGTTTTCTACCGAATTCGAAAAATCGGCCACATTCGAAAATATTTCAACGAAATTCGAAAATATTTCTACCGGATTCGAAATGATTTCAACATGATTCGACATTATTTCAACCACATTCAAAAATATTTTGTGACCCGACTTTAGGGCCATGTATCTCGGGGTCACTTGGTGCTAGAAACTCCAAATTTGGATATGTTGTAGTGCTAGTACTATTGTGTTTGCATACCAAATTTGGAGTTTCTAGCTATAAGTGACCCCGAGATATGTGGCCCCAAAATCGGGTCGCAAAATGTTATTAGCTAATAGAGCAGAGAATGACATTTTGCGACCCGATTTTGGGGCCACATATCTCGGGGTCACTTATAGCTAGAAACCCCATACCCCAATTTGGTATGCAAACATAATAATACTGGCTCTACAACATATCCAAATTTGAAGTGTCTAGCACCAAGTGACCCCGAGATACATGGCCCTAAAGTCGGGTCACAAAATATTTTCGAATGCGGTTGAAATAATGTTGAATCATGTTAAAATCATTTCGAATGCAGTTGAAATAATGTCGAATCATGTTGAAATAATTTCGAATGCATTCGAAATTATTTCAACATGATTCAACATTATTTCAACCACATTCGAAAATATTTTGTGACCCGACTTTAGGGCCATGTATCTCGGGGACACTTGGTGCTAGTTACTTCAAATTTGGATATGTTGTAGTGCTAGTATCATTGTGTTTGCATACCAAATTTGGGGTTTCTAGCTATAAGTGACCCCGAGATATGTGGCTCCAAAATCGGGTCGCAAAATGTCATTCTCTGCTCTAATAACTAATAACATTTTGCAACCCGATTTTGGGGCCACATATCTCGGGGTCACTTATAGCTAGCAACCCCAAATTTGGTATGCAAACACAATAATACTAGCTCTACAACATATCCAAATTTAAAGTGTCTAGCACCAAGTGACCCCGAGATACATGGCCCTAAAGTCGGGTCACAAAATATTTTTAAATGCGGTTGAAATAATGTCGAATCATGTTTAAATCATTTCGAATGCAGTTGAAATAATGTCGAATCATGTTGAAATCATTTCGAATGCGGTTGAAATAATTTAGAATCATGTCAAAATCATTCGAATTCATTCGTTATATTTCTTTCGTATTCGTTGTAATTTGTTATTTTTTTATTCGGACATTCGAATGCATCCGAATGTCCGAAAGATGCAAAATTCGGCCGAATTTCGATTCGTTACGAAACGAATTGCACAAGCCTAATATATAGCCGCAGTCCTATATTCACTCCAGCTATACTACATAACCTATATAACAACTATAGGACCCTCCTCTACCTATTTGTTATCAGTGGTCATTTCATTTTTTTGGAACAGATGAACAAATATTCTAAAAACTTATTCTAGATACTAAAGCCCTCCTCCTTCATTAAGTTACTATACCAATTAGTCCCTCTATCTAAATCCTCATTTTTTTAAACATATAGATCACAAAAAGTAAGGACATTCCTGCCATAGGTCTCATATGGATAGTCCACCCTATATTCCCAGGGTATCAAGAATTGTTAATGAAGCAATTAACATCCAATTCAATGTTCATTCCCTTCGGCGTCAAACTTCTCATCAAAAAGATCCATTTCGTTTCCCTTTGGGATAAATCCCTCACCCGATTTGAGCCCCTCCATGAGGGGTGAACATGATCAATGCCACAGAACTGTAGGAGACTAGGGTCTTGTTGGTGACATTCCTTAAAATGTACGTAATAGAGGGAGTTTGGGACTTTAAAATGAAGCACTAGGATAATGGAGGTAGGTTTTAACCACATTGAAAAAAATATATATAATTTTTTATTGATTGTTCGGTAACAGATCATAAAAAATAATAAAGATCAAATTCATAAAGTATATAGGCGTAAGTACAGTAGAAGCATGATATATATAGTATTCACATATAGCAGCACATAGTAGTAATAAATAAAAAAATTGGGTAATATGGCATGGTAGTGCCTATGACAGCAAAACCGACATCAGCAAGTACATCCACATAATACATATGCATCCACTAGATGTAAAACAAAAATAAATTTAGTATATAGTTAAAAAAGTAAATTCATAACAAATTCATAAAGTATATAGGCGTAAGTACAGTAGAAGCATGATAGTCTTTAGTCTTTAGTATTTTTTATGTACCTACATACATTTATTCTATTCATGTTTATGTTGTACAATCATGCTTCTACTGTACTTACGCCTATATACTTTATGAATTTGTTATGAATTTACTTTTTTAACTATATACTAAATTTATTTTTGTTTTACATCTAGTGGATGCATATGTATTATGTGGATGTACTTGCTGATGTCGGTTTTGCTGTCATAGGCACTACCATGCCATATTACCCAATTATTTTATTTATTACTACTATGTGCTGCTATATGTGAATACTATATATCATGCTTCTACTGTACTTACGCCTATATACTTTATGAATTTGATCTTTATTATTTTTTATGATCTGTTACCGAACAATCAATAAAAAATTATATATATTTTTTTCAATGTGGTTAAAACCTACCTCCATTATCCTAGTGCTTCATTTTAAAGTCCCAAACTCCCTCTATTACGTACCGATTACCGGGATGGAGGCACATACTTGTGCTTCATTTAAAGTCCCAAAATTCCCCTCCTTTTTTTCCTTAAAATGTAAGGATACACTGTGGTACTAGTATCCCTTCCGAATGTTAGCTAGATGTTCAGAGATCCTTATCCTCAATAGCCTCTTAGACTGACCCACATAAAACAAATTGCAGGGACACCATAATAAGTATACCACATATGACATATTACATGTCATAAACTCCTTAATATGGAAAGTTTCCCCCACCCAGTTAGTAACCGAGGTGACACCCCTATTGAGCCGTCGGATGGTTTTACAGCAAGTGCATCTTCTACACGCATAAAACCCCTTCAAATCTCCAGAAATATTCTGTCTCACCGGGGGGTCAATTATCTTCCTAACAATCCTGTCCCCAATACTTGGTGCCCGTCTATAGATACATTTGGGGTTCCTCGGCAGAGATGGTCCCAAGTGCCTATCTCTCCCTAAAATGTGCCAATGTTTCGCAAAGATTTGTTCAATCTCCCTGTATTGGTGATGGTATCCTGATAAGAATTTAAATTGATATTGGCTCTCATCCCTCCCCTTATTACGTCCCTGCAAGCAAGACTCCCTAGGTATATTGGCTACCTCTTCAATGGTGGTATCAAGCCCAGTAGCATCATATCCCTTCTGTATAAACCTATTTCTCAATATCTTGGACTGGGTCGCATAGTCCTCATCAGCAGTGCAATTCCGACGAACCCTTAAAAACTGCCCTTTCGGGATGTTTCTGATCCAAGACGGGTGATGTCCACTACTTGTGGACAGATAGCTATTCCGGTCCGTGGCCTTGAAAAATACAGTTGTCTTCAACTGACACCCCTTCCTTTCTATAATAAGGTCCAAAAAGTTTACACTTTTAGAACTAATATTGAAATCCAACCTAATATTACTGGTATTGGAGTTCAATCTCTCCATGAACTCCCTAACAGATTGTTCAGTACCAACCCAAATGAAGAACAAGTCATCAATAAATCTACGATAAAAAATTAACTGTTGAGGGTTATGCAAGAAGACATATCTGTCCTCCCACTCCGCCATGAATAGGTTGGCGAGGCTCGGAGCATATTTTGCCCCCATTGCCACACCAACACATTGGGAATAGAACATCCCTCCATACCAAAAGTAGTTGTGGGCCATGCAGAACTCTAAGGCATGGCCCACAAATACCTTCCGGGCATGGAGGATATCCTCCCTCTTACTCATGGCCCAATTCAGGGATAACAGGGCATCCTGATGTTGATTGATGGTATATAAGCTAGACACATCGGCTGTCACCAAATGGACTTCAGCCGTGGGGGGAAGAGAGACCTCACTTAATGCCTTTAAAAGGTCAGTGGTATCCCTCAGATATGCTCTCGTGTGTTTTACGCTAGGTTGGAGGGATTTGTCCAAATATTCCCCCAACCTCGCCGTCACAGAACCAATCCCGTTCACAATTGGACGTGGAGGGGGAACCTCCAAATCCTTGTGAATCTTTGGTAGGGTATAGATCACTGGTATCCTACATGCACTAGGGACTAAATATTTAGCTTCTTTAGTGTTCAAGACACCCTTCCCATAGCCCCATTGAATTAAGGCCTCCAACTGACTTTTATACTGGTCCGTAGGGTCTATATCCAATTTCTTGTATGTGGTGGTGTCACTCAGTAGTTCCCTTATCTGATTAACATAAAAGGACCTATCCAGAATGACAACACCTCCCCCCTTATCGGCCGGGCGTATAATGATTTCTTTTTTCTCCTCTAGGGATTTGATCCCATCTTTGAAGTATCTAGCGTTGACCCCTTTCTTGAGGGGCAGTGCTTCCAAATCATTCAATACTAAGTTTTTAAATACCTCTACAAAATGATTACTTGCAATCTGGGGATTAAAAAGGGAACGATTCTTTAGTCCACTATCACTCTGAGTAGCCCTTACTGTAACTGTTGGATGTGCCTTAATAGGATGCATCAAAAAAAATTTCTTAATGTTCAAAGTGCGTATATACTTATGGATATCCATATATATCTCAAATTTATCCATAACTTTTCTCGGGGCACATTTAAGACCCGTATTTAAAATATTCAATTCATTGGTGTTTAACTGAACCCCACTCAAATTAAAAATACCGTCATTTAATTGTCCCTCATTCTCTTTCTTGGATTGTTTAGACTGTTTACGCCTTCCTGCCCGGCATCCTCTCCGTCTCTTATAACTGGGCCATTTTGTTGGGGGGGGCCCATTTCTTTGCCCATTGTGTATCCCCGATCCTCGCCCCCTCGGAGTTCCCCCCCTTCCCCCTCTGATTTAAAAAAGGTGGCGGAGGAAGGTGTTGTGATGGGTACGTAGTTCCACTATATCCTCTCCCCTCCTCCTGTCTCAACGGCGTAAACCTATTGTACAGTGGTATAGGGGTGTCCCTACGGTTTCCATACCTCTCTGTCCCCTCTTGTGTCCATCTCTGGTCTCCATAGGGTGCATAGTGTGTTGGGTATGGATATCCATTCAAATGAGAAGACTGATATTCATAATGCCTTGGTGGATAATCCTCCCATCTCTCTAATGGTGCCCGCCTCGGTGAATAGTACCCTCCCTGGGAACTTCTCTGTTGGGTATTACCATAACCTGGGCTGGATACCTGAGATATAGGTGTTTTATTATTACTATTGGCCTTGGTAATGGTCTTCCCCTTTCCTTCTTTAGTTTGCACCCCCTGTTTCTGGATTTTATTTGATGCATCTGTATCCCCGGGGTTCCCCTGAGCATTCTTTTCAGCAGAACCATTTATCTGTCATGCATAAATTTTATTGTTCTTAAAATCCGCTGTATCCCTATTATATTTCTTTACCTTTTTCCTTTGGATATCTCTATCCCATTTCTCCAACTTTTTCTTCATCATACTATTAAACTCTCTTATTTGGCTAGTATCGTCCAAGGGTTTGAGTTTAATCTTGATTTGTTCGATCTGTTCCTTCAACCTAATCAGTTTAATTTCCTTCCTTTTTAAAACCAACCCCTGTAATTCCCTTCCCATTTTATTAAAAAATGCTAGCCATTCATCCATAGATGATTGGTCATTCAAACCATCCTGCGGGGGACTTCCCACCTCAGACTCCTAAAAATCAGGCCCTCCTTTAAATACTGTTCAAAAGTGAGCACATCCCACCATGTTTTAACCTGTTTCTCTAATAAGTGATCCAGATTTTTAAGCAGTCCTGAAATATCTTCCTCTTCCTCCATCATTTCATAGTTACTAGAAAAGATGGTCTCGGGGTTAATCTGTCGTGACGCCAGATAATTAATGGCTTCCATTTTATCACCACTGGTGAGCACAGATAAGAAAGCCAAATGAGCAAAAACCCAACACCCCTTATCAGCTGCTAGTGATTAAAAATCGTCAAAAGTAAAAGACTTGATACACACCTCAAAAATTGCCACCTAAGTGTATCACCACCGCGCCAACAACCCCTCTCCCAGCTGCTACTTAAATGTATGAATAAATAAACAAGAAGGTGAATGTAGCTAAACCCATCCAAATAACCATAAAATATCACCTTGTAGCGCTAAATTAGTGTAAAAGTAATCAAATTGAAGTTACCCCTCAAACAACAAATTGTGTTACTCACAACAAAATATCTCTAAAAAAATTGAAAATATATATATTTGTGAAAAGACTCAATGTGATAGTCTTAAAATAATAATACATAGATGAAATCAATAGTCCATAAAAATTCTTATTTTTTTTTAAATCCTTTTCATGTGCAAATCTTATCAGTGTCCATATAATACTGGTATAGCCTTCACCATACACCCTCAGTGACCGTGCCCCGCTCGTTGGAGAACTCACCAGCTGCGGCACCCAGCACTACCGTGCCAGGCCAGATGTGCGTTTAGATCACTCAAACGATGACAGCAGGTATCCAGCAATCAATATATATTCTCCTTTAAGGCTTTAATGGAGCAACCCCTCAAAGCACCTCAGAAAGAAGAACAAAAATCTCCCATAGTGCAACACTGTAAAAACTCTTTAATTCCAAAATTAAAATCCACTCATTAATGCACTCACATGTAAACAGCTTGAACGAAAGCACTTCAAAATACCTCCACTCCTTAGTAACAACGCACTTTACTCCAAGGCATTGGTGGTCACAGTGGATACTGGTTAGATAAGTAGCATAAATACTGTCTCTCACCCTTGTTTCTGCTGTTTGGTACCTCACAGCAGAGCTCAGAGTTCTAACACAGCGTGCCACTCTCCCAGTTCTGTTCCTCGTATTAGACACCTCCTTCCGCCTTGGTTGCAGTGCTCAGTGTATCAAAGATAGTTGCCAGATAGCCACGCCCTCGACATGTTTCGTCATAGGACTTATTCATCCCGTGAATAAGTCCTATGACAAAACATGTCGAGGGCGTGGCTATCTGGCAACTATCTTTGATACACTGAGCACTGCAACCAAGGCGGAAGGAGGTGTCTAACACGAGGAACAGAACTGGGAGAGTGGCACGCTGTGTTTGAACTGTGAGCTCTGCTGTGAGGTACCAAACAGCAGAAGGAAGGGTGAGAGACAGTATTTATGCTACTTATCTAACCAGTATCCACTGTGACCACCAATGCCTTGGAGTAAAGTGCGTTGTTACTAAGGAGTGGAGGTATTTTGAAGTGCTTTCGTTCAAGCTGTTTACATGTGAGTGCATTAATGAGTGGATTTTAATTTTGGAATTAAAGAGTTTTTACAGTGTTGCACTATGGGAGATTTTTGTTCTTCTTTCTGAGGTGCTTTGAGGGGTTGCTCCATTAAAAGCCTTAAAGGAGAATATACATTGAGTGCTGGATACCTGCTGTCATCGTTTGAGTGATCTAAACGCACATCTAGCCTGACACGAGAGTGCTGGGCGTTGTAGCTGATGCTTTGAGGGGTTGCTCCATTAAAGCCTTAAAGGAGAATATACATTGATTGCTGGATACCTGCTGTCATCGTTTGAGTGATCTAAACGCACATCTAGCCTGGCACGAGAGTGCTGGGCGCCGCAGCTGGTGAGTTCTCCAACGAGGGGGGCACGGTCACTGAGGGTGTATGGTGAAGGCTATACCAGTATTATAGGGACACTGATAAGATTTGCACATGAAAAGGATTTAACTTTTTTTTTTTATGGACTATTGATTTCATCTTTGTATTATTATTTTAAGACTATCACATTGAGTCTTTTCACAAATATATATATTTTTCATTTTTTTTTTTAGAGATATTTTGTTGTGAGTAACACAATTTGTTGTTTGAGGGGTAACTTCAATTTGATTACTTTTACACTAATTTAGCGCTACAAGGTGATATTTTATGGTTATTTGGATGGGTTTAGCTACATTCACCTTCTTGTTTATTTATTCATACATTTAAGTAGCAGCTGGGAGAGGGGTTTTTGGCGCGGTGGTGATACACTTAAGTGGCAATTTTTAAAGTTGTGTATCAAGTTTTTTACATTTAATAGATTTGCCATATTATCATTGTATTGGGTTTTTTACAGGATTACAATACCTCCTCCTTTGTCGGCCGGACGGATCACTATATCTTTACGTTCGCTTAATCTCTTAATTCCGCATTTCATATAATTCGGTTCTTTCTGCTTCTTGATATCCAATGTTTTCAAATCTTCAGCTACTATCTTTTTAAAAACATCTACAAATTTGCTATTATTAATCTGAGGATTAAAAACTGACTTATTTCTCAAGGTGCTGTGTATGACTTCGTTTGGCAATGGTACCTGAGTTTTTATAGGGTTGTTAGTTAGGTATTTTTTTATATTGAGGCCCCTTATGTATTTCTGGATGTTTACATAGGTCTGAAACTTGTCCAAGTTCTTTTTTGGAGCAAATTTCAGGCCCTTGTCTAATACGGCTGTTTCTTCTGCTGTTAAAGGGATGCCACTTAGATTAAAAACACCCTCTCCTTTTACTCTCTTTTTCGCTTGTTCTCTCGCTCCAGCTCTTCTGCCTCTCTTCTTTTTGGACTTATTTCTCTTTCTCTCTGTTCGTCTCTCATCTTTGGGGTATAATGATCTGGACCTCTTCCTAAAAAAGTCTTGTTCTCATGGGAGTCTTGATAGTAGGTCTGATAGTACTTATCCTCCCTTTCTTCATCCTGATCATCTCTGAGTGGCACGTAGTGATTATAG
Organism: Lithobates pipiens; assembly: GCF_037356315.1. NCBI lineage: Eukaryota > Metazoa > Chordata > Amphibia > Anura > Ranidae > Lithobates > Lithobates pipiens. The sequence continues at coordinate 174,523,447 of NW_027507686.1, forward strand.
GTGGGAACTGAATACTGGTCATACGGCCGATGGTACACATGTGGTGGTCCCCAATCTTCTTTCTCTCTGTGATTATATTCATAATAAGGGATGGGGTTTCTTACATACGGGGGGGTGATACGGTCCTCTAGGTTGTTCATAAGGAGGATGATGCAAGGGTCTTCTTTCTGAATATTGTGGTGTAGATTGTTTGGGAAAACGATGCCCTTCATTTGGTTTAGTTGTTTTAGGAGAGTCATTCATCTTATTCCTCGTTTGTCCATTAGATGCAGGCAGCTTATATGTCACAGAGACTGGGTTGACTGGAGGTACAGCTGCCTCTAATCTAACAGGTTTTTCAGGTGTAGAGTACGTGGAAATAGGGTCTAAATGTCCCAATTGACTCTGCCACCTGAAGACCTGATCATTTTTTAAATCTCCCATGTCTCTAGTGTATTTTTTGCTCTTTCTAGTTTGTACTTCCTTGTCTTTCTTTAATAGGTCTTTGTTTAGCTGCGTAGTTAGAGTTAGAAATTCCGTGGGCTCTTTCTATATCTCTAGGTCACCTTTAATTTGTTCTATATTTTGTTCTACTACTTTTATTTTCCTCTGTTTCCTTTTAAGTAGGAACTGAAGAAGTTCTAGTCCCTTTTCATTAAAGAACCTGAACCACTCATCAATTGACTCTTGATCTAACAGACCGTCATTAGGTGGGATATCCCACCTGAGTCGTCTAGGGACCAGACCATGCTTTAAGTACTGCTCAAAGGTGGTGGTATCCCACCATAGACTGACTCTCTTTTCCATATTATATCTATGTTTTCTTGTCAGGTTTTCTACACTGTTGTTTTTATTTTTGGTTTCTACATTAGTAGCATTGAAAACTTCTAAATTGATTTTCCTTTTTTCCAGAAAGGAAAAAACCTCCATATTAGCAGCAGAAGTGAATGATTTAAAATCAGGATAAGTGTATATATAAGGGCTCCTGCGCTGTATATAGAGAATGGAAAGCAAAATTCTATCCCAATAGGTGCAGCAAATGCTTTATGAGTTGGCTCTCATCTAAATATGAATAATGGTGTTGCGCTTCTAAATAGAACTAAAACTAAACAACTACTAAATACCCAACCTATATCTTAAAAGTAGGTATCGTAAATAAAATAGTGTAAATAATAGTGTAAATAAAAACTAAAAGCAAAAAAACAAAAAAAAAACAAAGTGCAAACGTGCATAATATATCTGCAATCCAGAGGGCAAGAGCAAATAAAACAAAGTGCGTATGTGCATAACATATCTAAATATTAAAATTAGACCTAAAAATAATAAACGGGTAATTCATATATCAACGGCAATAGTGCTGTGGTAAAAATAGTGATCCACAAAACAATTATATAATATAAGGTGCTAAAGTGCATGTAGCAAAACAGCTTCAAAACCAATTGGGTTTAATCAAAGTGACCCATAAGTAGTCCAATCGTGATAAAATATAGTGAAATATCACAACCAGGTAAAATAGTGCAGTTGTGTGTTCATAGTGCCAAGCCAACTCTCTCCGTTTGGGTGATCTCCATGTGTTAATAATGTACTAAAGCTGTTTTGCTACATGCACTTTAGCACTTTATATTATATAATTTTTTTGTTTATTATTTTTAGGTCTAATTTTAATATTTAGATATGTTATGCACATACGCACTTTGTTTTATTTGCTCTTGACCTCAGGATTGCAGATATATTATGCACGTTTGCACTTTGTTTTTTTTGTTTTTTTGCTTTTAGTTTTTATTTACACTATTATTTACACTATTTTATTTACGATACCTACTTTTAAGATATAGGTTGGGTATTTAGTAATTGTTTAGTTTTAGTTCTATTGAGGAGCGCAACACCATTTTTTACTTATTCGTATTTAGATGACAGCCAACTCATAAAGTGTTTGCTGCACCTATTGGGATAGAATTTTGCTTTCCATTCTCTATATACAGCGCAGGAGCCCTTATATATACACTTGATTGACATCTGATTTTGATGTCACTTCCTGTTTTCTCTCTCCCATTTCGCCCGGGATAGAAGAAACAGGAAGTATGCCGTTCCATTGCCGCTGCCAGTGAAAGGAGACACTGCAGGAGAGGACAACAGCAAGGTAAGTACCACTGTGTGGAGAATGGGGGGGGTTTGAAGTGACAGAGGCTGCATTTAATGGGACACAGGCTGCATTTGGGGGGACAGAGGCTGCATTTGAGGGGCAGAGGCTGCATTTGGGGGACAGAGGCTGCATTTGGGGGGACAGAGGCTGCATTTGGTGGGACAAAGGCTGCATTTGGGGGGACAGAGGCTGCATTTGGGCTGGACATAGGCTGCATTTAGTGGACACAGGCTGCATTTGGTGGAACACAGGCTGCATTTGGTGGGACACAGGCTGCATTTGGTGGGACACTGGCTGCATTTGGTGGAACACAGGCTGCATTTGGTGGGACACAGGCAAGGCTGCATTTGGTGGAACACAGAATGCATTTGGTGGGACACGGGCTGCATTTGGTGGAACCCAGGCTGCATTTGGTAGGACAAAGGCTGCATTTGGTGGGACAGAGGTGGAATTTGGTGGGACACAGGCAAGGCTGTATTTGGTGGAACACAGACTGCATTTAGTGGGACACAGGCTGCATTTGGTGGGACACAGGCTGCATTTGGTAAAACATAGGCTGAATTTGGTGGGACAGAGGCTGCATTTGGTGTGACACATGCAAGGCTATATTTAGTGGAACACAGGCTGCATTTAGTGGGGCAGAGGCTGAATTTGGAGGGGGCACAGGCTGAATTTGGTGGGACAGAGGCTGCATTTGGTGGAACACAGGCTGCATTTTGTGGGACACAGGCTACATTTGGTGGAACACAGGCTGCATTTGGTCGGACACAGGCTTTATTTTGTGGAACACAGGCTGCATTTGGTGGAACTCAGGCTGCATTTGGTGGGACACAGCCTGCATTTGAAGGACACAGGCTGTATTTGGGAGGAAGAGGCTACATTTGGGGGGACACATGCTGCATTTGGTGGGACACAGGCAAGGCTGCATTTGGTGGAACACATGCTGCATTTGGTGGGACACAGGCAAGGCTGCATTTGGTGAAACAAAGGCTGCATTTGGTGGAACACAGGCTGCATTTGGTGGGACACAGGCTGCATTTGGTGGAACAGAGGCTGCATTTGGTGGGACAGAGGCTGCATTTGTTGGAACACAGACTGCATTTGGTGAGGCACAGGCTGCATTTGGTGGGACAGAGGCTGCATTTGGTGGAACACAGGCTGCATTTTGTGGGACACAGGCTGCATTTGGTGGAACACAGGCTGCATTTGGTCGGACACAGGCTTTATTTTGTGGAACACAGGCTGAATTTGGTGGAACACAGGCTGCATTTGGTAGGACACAGCCTGCATTTGAAGGACACAGGCTGTATTTGGGGGGACAGAGGCTACATTTGGGGGGACACATGCTGCATTTGGTGGGACACAGGCAAGGCTGCATTTGGTGGAACACATGCTGTATTTGGTGGGACACAGGCAAGGCTGCATTTGGTGGAACACAGGCTGCATTTGGTTGGACACAGGCTGCATTTGGTGGAACAGAGGCTGCATTTGGTGGGACAGAGGCTGCATTTGGTGGAACACAGGCTGCATTTGGTGGGACAAAGGCTGCATATGGTGGAACAGAGGCTGCATTTGGTGGGACAAAGGCTGCATATGGTGGAACAGAGGCTGCATTTGGTGGGACAGAGGCTACATTTGGGTGGACATAGGCTGCATTTGGTTGGACACAGGCAAGGCTGCATTTGGTGGAAAACATGCTGAATTTGGTGGGACACAGGTAAGGCTGCCTTTGGTGGAACACAGGTTTCATTTGGTGGGACACAGGCTGTATTTGGAAGGCATAGGCTGGATTTGGTGGGACACAGGCAAGGCTAAATAGTAAAAGGATATTCCTGCGCTACCATGTAAACAACAAGTTGATATAAGAACTGCTGCATACACCGAGATGGATCAAACCTTATCCGCTATGAATGTATATAAAAAATTGTGGTGTCGCGCTATTCTTTCACCAAATCATCAATATGGGCAGTATCTTTCTATGTCCCTCCTCTAGCCCCAATAATCATAAATGTAAACATACACAGAATAAGAGGTAGAGTGTTGTGTACAGAAAATATAAATAATAATCTGATACTTATTAACCACTTCAATACTGGGCACTTAAACACCTTCCGGCCCAGACCAATTTTGAGCTTTCAGCGCTGTCGAAATTTGAATGACAATTGCGCGGTCATGCTACACTGTACCCAAATGAAATTTTTATCATTTTTTTTCCCATAAATAGAGATTTCTTTGGTGGTATTTAATCACCTCTATGGTTTTTATTTTTTTGCTAAACAAATAAAAAAAGACCAAAAATTTTGAAAAAAAAGAAATACATTTTGTCTTAGTTTCAAAACCTTGTAAATAAGTAAGTTTTCTCCTTCACTGATGGGCACTGATGGGGCTGCACTATTGGGCACTGATAAGGCGGCACTGATGGGCATTGATGAGCTGGCACCAATGAAGTGACACTGATGAGGTGGCATTGATGGGCATTGATATGTGGCACTGATAGGCGGCACTGATGGGCACTGATAGGTGGCACTTATGGGCGACACGGATGGACACTGATAGGTGCCACAATTTGGCACTGATAGCTGGCATGGATTGGCATGGATAGGCGGCATGAATGGGCATGGATAGGCGGCACAGATGGGCATGGATAGGTGGCACAGATGGGCATGGATAGGCGGCACAGATGGGCATGGATGGGCACTGATAGGTGGCACGGATGGGCACTGATAGGTGGCATGGATGGGCACTTATAGGCAACATTGTATTGTATGGTTTTGTGCTGATGGATGCCAATCAGTGATGACCATTATGGGCACTGATTGGCATCAAATGTGGGCACTGATTGGCATCCATTGTGGCACTGACTGGCATCCCTGGTGGTCTAGGGGGCATACCTTGTGCTGGGCATCCCTGGTGGTCTGGTGGCGTCCCTGGTGTTCCAGTGTGGGCAGCCTTGGGGGGGCTGTGCTGATAATCGACCCATCAGTGGGTGGCACTGATGGGTACTTATGGGTGGGCACTGATGGGCATGGATGGACACTGATAGGTGGCACTGATGGGGGGCACTGGTGCCACTAATGGGTGGCATTGATGACACTGATGGGTGGCATTGCTGGGCATCACTGTTCTCTTTTATTACATACTGGTGCCAATCAGTGCCCATTTGTGGGCACTGATTGGCACAGAGTTGGTATTCATTTAAACATGTGGATGGCCATGGGGTACATACCCGGCTATCCACATGTTTCCCCTTTCCCTGGAGGTCCTAGTGGCCTTCCTGGTGGTCCAGTGTGGTCATCCGAAGGGGGACTGCGCTGATCAGCGCCTAACACCGCTCAATTTGACAGTTGGTAAAGTGGTGTGTGACAACGGTGCCAATCTGCTTAGCACATTGAAACAGGGCAAAATTACACACATGCCATGCATGGCACACGTCTTAAACTTGGTCGTGCAACGATTCATTGTCAAATACAGGCGAACAGGTGAACAGGTAATGTTCGAGTCGAACATGAGTTCGTCTCGAACCCAAAGCTCATCCCTACTCTCAACATACGCTCTGCCATATCCTCTTTGAAAACACATTGTTTCATTTGTCTTCACTACTTATTGCTACTGCTAGATCACTATTTATGTGTTGCCTGGATGGACATGAACAGACCATTCATACACCAGACAAACATTTCAGTGTTTAGTCAAGCCGGGCTTCCCCAATGACGTATTGGTGACTCCGCCCCCCCGATGTAATGCAGGTTTCCCTTACATCAGAGGAGGCGGGGTCACCCATACATCATTGGGGAAGCCCGGCTTCCCCCACTAGCGTCAGAGGGGGCGGGGTCAGGTGACGGGTGGCCCCGCCCTCCTCATATAAGAAACGTCAGGCCACCGGATCCCCGCAGTGTCTCTGACATTGGAGACAGAGGATGCATGGATGGATTGCGCTGGACTGAGAAATCACCCGTCGCTGGATCAGATCAGCCATCGCTGGACCCCGGAGAGATGATCATCCGTCCCTGGATAGCAAGAGTGGATTGCCACCGCTGGAATCTTTTTTTAATTTTTTTAATTTTTAATAATGAAATTTTTCAAAAGTGTGTTTGTCTTATTTAACTATTTTTTACACTTTCTTTGTGAAATGGTAGGGGTACTTTTGTACCCCTTACCATTTCAGACAGGGGGCGCGGGATCTGGGAGTCCCCTTGTTAAAGGGCGCTTCCAGATCCTGATAAGCCCCCACCCGCAGACCCCCACAATCACTGGCCAGGGTTGTGGGGATGAGGCCCTTGTCCCCATCAACATGGGGACATGGTGCTTTGAGGGGGACCCCAAAGCCTCCTCCCAATGTTGAGGGCATGTGGCCTTGTATGGTTCAGGAGGGGGGGCGCTCTCTCGTCCCCCCTCTTTTCCTGCGGCCTGCCAGGTTGTGTGCTCGGATAAAGACTCTGGTATGGATATTTAGGGGGAACCCCACGTCAATTTTTTTTTATTTGATGTGGGGTTCCCCTTAATATCCATACCAGACCTGAAGGTCCCGGTAATTGAATTTGGGGGAACTCCACTTTTTTTTTTATCAATGACATTCCATGAGTGCACTCTGTATTGCAGGAGCCGACAATTCATTATAGCCGCGAGTGATTTTAAATGACTTTTTTTTCTGCAGAAATGACACTTTGTGCATGAACAGTTCTAAGCACGGGAAACATGCACCCTTTCACAGGCATACTATAGACACCCCCCCAGGTACGAAATTTAAAGGAATATTACACTTTTGTTGTTTCACTTTAATCATTATTAAAATCACTACTTTTTTGCATTGATCCATGTCCCCTGGGGCAGGACCCAGGTCCCCAAATACTTTTTAGGACAGTAACTTGCATATTAGCCTTTAAAATTAGCACTTTAGATTTCTCCCATAGACTTGTACAAGGTGTTCCGCGGCTTTTCGAATTTGCCACGAACACCCCAAATTGTTCACTGTTCGCCGAACAGGTGAACAGGTAATGTTCCAGTCGAACATGAGTTCGACTCGAACTCAAAGCTCATCCCTACTCTCAACATATGCTCTGCTATATCCTCTTTGAAAACACATTGTTTCATTTGTCTTCACTACTTATTGCTACTAGATCACAATTTATGTGTTGCCATGGATGGACATGAACAGACAATTCATACACCAGACAAACATTTCAGTGTTTAGTCAAAGAACTCCAGTATCCTCATAAAGAGGTAGGTGGAGCAAGGTGTCTGCATTCCATCATCTGACACACATACACACACAGATAAGACACCATATCGAACAATGTGTCGATTGCGCCCAGTACCACATCACACATGCATTTGTGGTGCTACTAATTTTCTCAATGTGATATCCACCTACAGATTAGTAACAGGTAGGCACATGGACCAATCTACAGCATATTAGTGTTCTGTCGTACAAAGGACATACATGAATAGTCCATTCATGCTATTTAGGATGTCCAATCCATTGGGTATAGAGACAGGAAATCAGTGGATGCCCAGAGAGAGGAGGAAATAGACCTACATTCTTTAATCCAAAGTCAATAGACAAAATAACCATGACAGTACTTTAAAACATTTTTTATGTACCCGATATAGATGGTTTCCCATGACTCACATCATTGATTAAGTTAGCTGAATTAGATAATCGTATTGTTCTAGTTTCAAGCCACAGTGCAACCTCAGGTGATATTGAGACGTCTTGATGTAGCAGTGTCTATTTGCAATACTCCTCACTCATTCAATATATACCATGCTTGAGAAAATTCCATATATTCTGATGAATGGTGTGTGCTTGCACTCAAATCACCCATACATCAGACAGCTTCCCATAACTGCACCCGGTGGGTCTGGCACCATCATCACCGCATCCATATCAGGCCACAACGATTCTCCTGAATGATATGCTGCAAACATATGCCTGAGATATAATCACAGACAGATACTGTCAGCTATTCATCTTGCACATTGTATAATGCATTGCTCAAAAAGGGGCATATGCAAAAAGCACACAGGTGTGGATAAGGTGTCGGACCCAACGGGCACAATATTGAGCTTCAATAAAAGTAGAATATTATTCTACTCAAGAGAAAGGAGATACGACCCAAGCCTTTCACTAGTAGTTACACTAGGGTATTGGGACATATATGCCAATACCATTTTATTTTATTATGGGTTACCAGCATAAAATTTCTAGGATCAAAGAAATGCCGGATACCACCGATAGAGGATATGAGTATTGAATCTATATGGTATAGAAGTCTTCTCTATTAGTTCCAATCACAGGCTTAATTTACTAGATGAAGTCTACATTTTTTGCCTAATCTTACATATTGTGAAATTTGGCATATCTACAGTAAGAATATAGAAGAGGATATGTTCAATGGCAGTATATGTTCTCTTCTATAGAAAATAGAAATATCACAGTTGGGGACAGGGAGAAAGTAATGCAATCATCAGATGGTATTTATAGGATGCACTGCAGGGACATGTCACTATTTAACCCCCTCGGTGCCATGAAATTCAGGAGAAAGATCCATTTGGTTTCCTTCTGCAATAGAATTTTGTCCCAATCCCCTCTCCTATTGGACATCTCAAGTTTATAGACAACCATGCATTTCAAACCATCGAGCTTTGCCCCATGGTTGTCTCTAAATTGTATTGCCACAGGTGATGTGTCATCTTCAGTAGTTATACTGGAAATGTGTTCACCCATCTTTTTGCGAAATTCTCTTATAGTTTTTCCTACATAAATTTTCCCGCAAGGGCAAATATTCTGGTATATGACATAGGCTGTTGAGCAATTCTCAAAGGGTTTTATCCTGTATGTTGTTCTACCATTAGAGTCCTTGAAGGTATCCGTCCTCATGACAAATCTACATACAGAGCAATGCCCACAAGGGTACATACCCTCCACATGTGGAGCAAAGGGCAGGGAAAGCTGGTTTGTTCTTGATGTTTTTGTTCTATGAGTAAATTTGCTATGATCAAGTGTGTCAACTAATGTAGGTGCACATTTGGCTATCATGTTGGGATGGAAGCCCAAGATCTGCTTTAATCTGTTATCTAACATGAGCAAATGCCAATGTCTGCCCAATACTTTTTTTTAGGTAATCCCAATGGGTTCCGTAGGTCATCACCAGTCCTATTCTGTCTATAGTAGTTTTGTTCAGTTTTTCCTCATCTTCTTCAAGGCCCAAAGTAATTTTCTTCCTCTTAGACCAAGCTTTTTTCTTTGCCTGTTTTATTATGGAATTTGGGTAACCCCTTTTCCTAAATCTCTGACTTAATTCAATACTTTCTTTGTGTAAATCCTTAATACTAGAGCAATTCCTGCGGATTCTCAAAAATTGTCCCACAGGGATCCCTCTAATAAGTGGTCACAGGTGATGGCTGGTGGCATGGAGGAGCATTTCCCATCTTGGGTTTTCTAAACATACTGGTCACAATTTTTGTATTCTCTTTATGGATCAACAGGTCCAAAAACTCACTTTGCTCACTGTCCACCTTATAGGTGACAAAATATTTCTGTTTTTCTTATTGAGTTCTTTTATGAATGACTCAAATTATGACACAGTATCCCTCCACACCACCAGGACATCGTCGATAAAACGTACCCAAAGAACCACATGTTCCTGGAATTCTGGATGATTGTATACTTCCTCTCTCTCCCACCATGCCAAATGCAAGCACACGTAGGATGAGGCACATGAGGCCCCCATGGCCACTCCCCGTTTTTGTCAATAGTATTTACTATCAAAAATTAAATAGTTGTTGTTGAGGACCAATTCAAGTAATTTGATCAAGAATTTGTTGTGGCGAACAGTCAATGGGTGTCTGAGATCCAGCCATTGTGATACTGCATGTGTCCCCACCCCATGTTGAATAGAGCAGTAGAGGGATTCCACATCAATCTCTGCCAATAGGCAGTCCCTAGGTATCTCCAAATTGTTTAGATTTCGCAGAATATCTGCAGAGTCTTGTACATAGGAGGGTAGCTCCTGGTTGAGGTGCTTAATTCTCTTGTCAATGTATTTCCCTACCCTTTCAAGGGGACACTCCATTCCAGACACATTTGGTCTACCTGTTTTTTTTATGCACCTTAGGGGTAATATAGAAAGGTGGTGTATTGAAATTCGTAACTCTAAGCCCTTGTACACACGGTCGGAGATTCCGACAACCAAATCCGTTGGAGTAATCCCAATGGATTAATTCCGGAAGAGGTCTGGAAGGGATGTTGCATACACACGGTCGGACTAAGTTGTCGGAAAATCCGATTGTACATAACGTGATGATGTTATTTCGTTACGACTAGACTACATTCAGGCTAGTAGCCAATAGCTTTGGTCTAGGAATTTGATCTGAACATGCGTGGCACTTTGTCTGTCGGAGTAGGCTACACATGATCGGAGTATGTCCGATAGGAGCATTTTGTCAGAAAATTTTACCGGCAAGTTGGAAAACTTGGTCCATCGGATATTTTGACGGAAACAGTCCGATGCAGACCACACACAGTCGGAATATCCGACAAAACGGTCCGATAGGAAACATTCTGTCTGAATCTCCGACCGTGTGCACAAGGGCTAAGAAAGAGAAATTCCTGTGCTCTAATCAAAATATTATTTATTTCCTTTACCAAATTCGGAAAGGGGTTACCCGGCCATCTTTCATAGCATTGGGGGTCATTCAGCTGTCTATAGATTTCTTCCAGGTAGTCACTTTCCCTTATCACTGGGTTTGATAATACAATTAGGTAGCATTTTTAGTTCTTGAAGTGCTTTCCTTTAATTAGGTGAAAGGTTATCCAGGGTGGGTTCTATTTTTTCCCATTTTATAGCTCGTATGTCCTCCATAGTTGCCTCCAAAAGCATCTGGAGATATTTGTTGTTAGAAAAATTAGGGAAATGTTGTGAATTATTTGCTAAGCCTGATATGGGAGGTGGATCTAAAATATCAGAGTCTATCCAAGTATTTCCCTCAGCATAATCAATAAATTGTATTTCATCCATCTCCATTAACAACTTTGACCCATTGTCATCTTTTATATCTTTTTTTCCCAAAGAACATGAGCTTAAAATTGACTCGTCTTAGAAACAGGCATACATCCTTGTATATTTCAAAAAGACTGCCTTTATTGCATGGGGAAAAACTCAATCCTTTACTTAATACAGATAGATGGATTAAGCCCATGTTCTGTAAGATTAATAACATTTAGGTCTGACTTCTCTGAAAACTCATTGTTACCCTGTCCTCCAATGAAGTAGAGCTCCCCATCCTGGATGGGTTCTGGTCCTTTATTACAGTAGTTGTTTCTTTTTCTATTTCTCTTTCTCTTTGGTTTTTTCTTTCTGCACTTGTTTTGAGAGGTTTCTCTAAAAAAGTTACTGTTTTTCCTCCTTCTTTACTATTATTCCCATAATTTTGTTTGCGGGGTCTATTACATGATCTACTTCTCCCTCTTTTCCTTTCAAGATCTAATATGTTACCTGTTTCAAAGTTCATCATATCTCTTTGTAATTTTTTCTGTTTACCTATTTTTTGTTCCTTTTGAAATTCCTCTTCTTCATTTGTCAATCTTTCATTGAATTTACCAAATTCATCTACTTCCTGGTATTTATCTAATAGCTTTATACTATCTTTTAATTGGATTTCCAATTCCTGTAATTGTATATTTTCCTCTTCAACAATCAACCTAAGGCCGCGTACACACGGGCGGACTGTTCGCCCAACTTAGTTTGTCAAACAATCCGACAAACAGTCCGCTCAAAATTTGCATGAGCGGACTTGACCACACACGATGAACGAACAGTCCGCTGAAACCGTGCGCGATGACGTGAACGGCACGTACGACAGGACGAAAAATACGACGTCCAATACACTGCAATGCAACCGTCGCCGTGTAAATCCTTTCTGAGTATGCGCGAAACTTAGTTTGTCGAACAAGCCTACACACGAGCGGACTGTCCGCTCAAACCAAGTTTCAGCGGACTGTCTTACGGGAATTCCGAAAAACTTTGTTCGTCAGACTGTCCGCTGAAACTGTCCGCTGAAGCCCACACACGAGCGGACTGTTCGCTGAAACACTGTTCAGCGGACAAAGTTGGGCGAACAGTCCGCCCGTGTGTACGCGGCCTTATCATGTGCAGCCCATGCTTAACCGACTCTTCAGTCCATATTTTCAAAATCTGTCATCATGCAAATGATCTGCCGGTACAATACGTTCCCGTAAACCCTATGTTTCCTAAAGGGTTGTCTAAACTCATTTTGACGTTTGGGAGCATTTTGTTCATCTCTGCTAAATACTGCTCTGATTTCCTGTTCCATCCCACTATCTATACGAAATGCCATTTAAAATAGTATATCTGTCTGAATAAACACAAAATATAGTACTATACAGGGCAACACACCAGATGCAAAGAGGTAGGGGTCCCAAATGATTGCCTAGTCACAGTGCGCAGCACAGCTCATGCATGCACAGTGCATGTCCAGCTGTGAAGCCACAGCTGGGCGCCCACAGTGACAATGGCGGCACCACAGAGAGGAGTAGGAGAGGAACGGAGCTTCGTTTGGCCACATCGCTGGACCGTGGGACAGGTGAGTTTCCGATTAACAAAAGTCAGCAGCTACCCTTTTTGTAGCTGCTGACTTTTATATGGGTGGAACTCCGCTTTAAATCGCTGTATGGTTTCAGGGTCTTGTAGCCTAGGCCATCTTTATATAGAGCAACAATTCTTTTTCTCAGATCCTTAGGCTGGATTCACACCTATGCAGTTTTAGTGCTTTTTGCATTTTGCAGATTTGCAAAAATGTTTTGCAGGAAATCATGTTAAATGGACTGTAGTGCAAATCTGCAAAATGCAAAAAGCACCCAAACTGCATAGGTGTGAATCCAGCCTTAGAGAGTTCTTTGCCATGAGGTGCCATGTTGAACTTCCAGCGACCAGTGTGAGTGAGAGGAATAACACCAAATTTAACACACCTGCTCCCCATTCACACCTGGGACCTTGTAACACTAACAAGTTACATGACACCAGGGAGGGAAAATGGCTAATTGGACCCAATTTGGACATTTTCACTTAGGGGTGTACTCACTTTTTTTGCCAGCAGTTTAGACATTAATGGCTGTGTGTTGAGTTATTTTGAGGGGACAGCACATTTGCACTGTTATACAAGCTGTAACCTCACTACTTTATATTGTAGCAAAGTGTAATTTCTTCAGTGTTGTCAGATGAAAAGATATTATAAAATATTTACAAAAATGTGAGGGGTGCACTTACTTTTGTAAGATATTGTAACTATTAAATGAGTATGTTAATTACAGTTGTAAGGTAAGGTAAGACCTGAAAAATATGTAAACTCTTTCCCTGTTTACCTTTCCAATGGTCCCTGCTTCCATACCCCTTCCATGTTGACAACTGATCCAGAAGCTCAATTGCACTTGGCACTTCATGATTTTCTTCAGTGTAGGAGAAAGTTGGGCTTTCTTTAAAAATCCCAACTTGATGTGAAAATTCTCAGTGTCATTCACTGGTTATCCTTCCAGTATCCAGTTACTTCAGTAACATGGCAGCTATGGAAGGCTTATGTCACAGGTTTTTATTTATTTCAGGTACTTATATAGCAATGCCAATTTATGCGCTTTACATATACATTTTACATTCACATCAGTCCCTACCCTCAGGGAGCTAACAATCTAAGGTCCCTAACTCACATTCATACATAGGCCAATTTAGACAGGAACCAATTAACCTACCAGCATGTCTTTAGAGTGGGGGAGGAAACCCATGCAGGCACACGGAGAATATGTAAACTCCAGGCATGTAGTGTTGTGGTTGGGATTCAAATCAGAGACCCTTTTGCTGCTAGATGAATGTGGTAACCACTGTGCTACCCCCATCTTATAGTAGGTAAGAGAAACATTTACAACTCAAAAACCCTCTTCAAATATGATCATACTCAGTCAAAATGCTTCCATTTGCTTGCAATCATTTTTTTTCTGGTACAGAAATTGGAACAAGTCCATCAAGGCAGTGACAGCTGGGAAGCGTTCTTGTAACACCACTTCATTAGTCACGTATACTACGTATCACACAATATCCCAGCAAACCCTGCAGTACTTGTACATCAACATGCATGAGTGAGTTAAACTAATAGTATAATTTGAAAATAATGCATATTTTGTTAATGGTGTAAATTTGATAAAAAGTAAAAAGGACATTTCTGTAGTGTGTCTTCAATCTTTCATGCAGTGTTTATATATCATTTATTCAATAATACTCTAATACATACAGCAGTTATCAAAATCAAAAGAATGAAGTCCGGACAACTGTACTACTGGTACAACTGTTATTGAACACTGTCCAAAAAACCCAAACATAAGACATTAACTAGATGCTGACCACCGGCCGTCAAATGACGGTCAGATGGCGCACCTATTGTGGTGGGAGGCCGTCATATGACGTCCTCCCGTTTAAACGGGGAATGCGCGCAATCGTGCACGCACATCCCTGTTCCTTCAGTGGTGGCGTGTCATGGAGACACCGCTCGCCACCGAGGGGGGTGAAAAGCCATTGGGCATGGCTGTTTACCAATTGATTGGCCATCACAGATGGTTCCACTCCCACTGTGCACGGCGTGAGCGCGCGATCGCGAGCGCGCTGCACGTCAGTGGCAGTGTGTTCTCTGGAACACTGCTTGTCACCGACGCTGGTAAACAGCCATTGGCTGGCAGTTTACCCATGTGATTGGCTGTGATCCTTTCACAGCCGATCACTAAATGTAAACAAACCGCGGTAACGAGATGTTACCAGGTCCCCTTTCTCACACACCGATCGTGTGTGAGGAGGAGTTTGCGGTAACATCTCGTTACTGCTTACAGTACACATCAAGCACACTGATTGCCCCCCCAATAAAGAGGACCTGTCACCACCCATTATAGTACCTGTCACTCACAGTCCATCAGAGTACCCGAGTACCTGTCACAGTAAATCAGAGTACCCAAAGTCCATCAGAGTACGCAAGTACCTGTCACAGCCCATCAGAGTACCCGAGTACCCGTCACAGTCCATCAGAGTTCCCGAGTACCTGTCACAGTCCATCCGAGTAACCGAGTACCCGTCACAGTCCATCTGAGTACCCGAGTACCTGTCACAGCCCATCAAAGAACCCGAGTACCTGTCACAGCCCATCAGAGTACCTGAGTACCTGTCACAGTCCATCCGAGTACCTGTCACAGTCCATCTGCGTACCTGTCACAGTCCATCCGAGTACCTGTCCCAGTCCATCTGAGTACCCGAGTATCTGTCACAGTTCATCTGAGTACCTGAGTACCTGTCCCAGTCCATCTGGGTACCTGAATACCTGTCCCAGTTCATCTGAGTACCTGAATACCTGTCACAGTTCATCTGAGTACCCGAGTACCTATCACAGCCCTTCAGAGTACCCAAATACCAGTCAACAGACCATCAGAGAACCTGTCACCAGGCCATCAGAGTACCTGAGTACCTGTCACCAGGCCATCAGAGTACCTGTGTACCTGTCACCAGGCCATCAGAGTACCACAGTACCTGTCGCCAGGCCATCAGAGTACCAGAGTACCTGTCACCAGGCCATCAGAGTACTCAAGTACTTGTCACCAGGCAATCAGAGTACTCAAGTACCTTTCACCAGCCCATCAGAGAACCTGTCACCAGGCCATCAGAGTAACCGAGTACCTGTCACCAGGCCATCAGAGTCCCCGAGTACCTGTCACCAGGCCATCAGAGTACTCAAGTACTTGTCACCAGACCATCAGAGTACCAGAGTACCTATCTGCAGCCCATCAGAGTACCTATTTGAAGCCCATGCCTCATAGAATATACGTTGGGGTGTTTGTTTTTGGGGGTAATTTCTTTGCCCTGGTGCTCCAGGACCTTCAAAAGTGTGATGGGTAGGAATGAAATGAGATGTGTCGTTTATGCTCCTAGAACGCCTGAAGGTACTACTTCAATGTTTGGCCTCTGTATGTGGCCAGGCTGTGTAAAAGTCCTACACATGTGGTATCGCCATACTTGGGAGGAGTAGCAGAATGTGTTTTGGGGTGTAATTTTTACTATATACATGCTATTTGTTAGAAATATCTTATAAATTGACAACTTTGTGCAAAAAAAAATGCGTTTTCATTTTTTCCCACGTATTCCAAAAACTTCTGGAAAAAAATGAAACGTTCAAAAGACTCATTATGCCTCACAGATTATACGTTGGCTGTTAGCGTTCCAAAATGGGGTCATTTTATGGGCAATTCCATTGTCCTGGTACTCCAGGGCCTTCAAAAGTGTAACAGGTGGCTGTGAAATGAGATGTGTCATTTTTGCTTGTAGAACGTCTAAAAGTGCCACTTCAATGTTGGTGCTCTGTATGTGGCCATGCTGTGTAAAAGTCTCACACATGTGGTATCACCATACTTGGGAAGAGTAGCAGAATGTATTTTGGGGTGTAATTTGTTGTATGCATATGCTGTGTGTGAGAAATAACCTGATAATATGACAATTTTGTAAAAAAAATAATAATAAAAAAAATCTTCATCTTGCAAAGAACTGTGGGAAAAAAAACTTAAAAAAAACTTGCCATTCTACTTACTTAATACCTTGGAATACCGTATATACTCGAGTATAAGCCGAGATTTTCAGCCTCTTTTTTGAGGCTGAAAGTGCCCCCCTCGGCTTATACTCGAGTCATCGCTGTCTGCCTGCTCGATCAGCGTGTCGAGCAGACAGACAGCGGCCATTCTATAATTCAAAAGCCGCGCCTCCGGCGCCGCCTTCGCCTGTGATAGGCGGAACACTGAATTTCCCAGCAGCCTGTGTTCCGCCTATCACGGACATCGTATCATCCTCGTACTACGGACGAGGATGATACGATGTCCGTGATAGGCGGAACACAGGCTGCTGGGAAATTCAGTGTTCCGCCTATCACAGGCGAAGGCGGAGGCGCGGCTTTTGAATTTTACAATGGCCGCCGAGGCGCCGACGAAGAGGGCACGGGACGGAGGCAAGGCAAGGCACGGCACGGCACGGGACGGGACGGGACGGAGGCAAGGCAAGGCACGACACGGGACGGAGGCAAGGCACGGCGGCAAGGAGGCAAGGCACGGGACGGAGGCTCGGGACAAAGGCTCGGGACACAGGTAGGCTGGACACACACACACACACACACACACACACACACACACACACACACACACACACACACACACGGATGGAGACACACACACACACAGGGATGGATGGATGGATGGAGACACACACACACAGGGATGGATGGATGGAGACACACACACACAGGGATGGATGGATGGATGGATGGATGGAGACACACACACACAGGGATGGATGGATGGATGGATGGATGGATGGACACACACACACACAGGGATGGATGGACGGACACACAGGGATGGACGGACACACAGGGATGGACGGACACACAGGGATGGACGGACACACAGGGATGGACGGACACACACACAGGGATGGACAGGCATGTCTCACCCTCGGCTTATACACGAGTCAATAAGTTTGCCAGTTTTTTTGGGGGTAAATTGGGGGCCTCGGCTTATATTCGGGTCGGCCTATACTCGAGTATATACGGTATCTACATTCTAAAAAGGAGTAATTTGGGGGGTATTTGTACTTTCCTGACTTGTTAGAGCCGGTTCACACAGGGGCGACTCAGATCCGACTTCAGGTCACCCCTAGTCGCCTCAGGTCAGACAACATTTAAAAATCAATGTAAGTGAATGAGAGCCATCTTAATGCACGCTACTGAAGTCGCTCCGACTTCAGAAGAGGTTCCTGTACTACTTCAATCCGACTTGTAGGCGATTGGTACCCATTGATTTCAATGGAGGTCGCCTCCAAGTCGGATCTCCGTCTATACGGAGGCGACGCTGACAGAATTATTAGCTCTGAAGGGGGAACTCCAAATTTATGAAAAAAAAATTGCCATAGGTTCCCCCTCCGAGAGCATACCAGGCCCTTAGGTCTGGTATGGATTCTAAGGGGAACCCCCTACGCCGAAAAAATGGCGTGGGGGTCCCCGCCAGATCCATACCAGACCCTTATCCGAGCACGCTACCCGGCCGGACAGGAAAGGGGGTGGGGACAAGCGAGCGCCGCCCCCCCTCCTGAGCCATACCAGGCCGAGAGCCCTCAACATGGGGGGTGCCTTGGGGAAGGGGGGGCCGTGTGGCCCCCCACCCCAAAGCACCTTGTCCCTATGTTGATGAGGACAAGGGCCTCTTCCCGACAACCCTGGGTCTGCGGGCGGGGGGCTTATCGGAATCCGGGAGCCCCCTTTAATAAGGGGGCCCCAGGATACCGGCCCCCCACCCTATGTGAATTAGTATGGGGTACAATGTACCCCTACCCATTCACCTGTGAAAAAAAGGAAAAAAAAAACACAACACAGGGTTAAAATAGTTTATTGCACAGCTCCGGGGGTCTTCCATCTTCGGGGGTCTTCTCGCCGGACTCCTCCACTATCTTCTGCTAGCTCTTTTACTAGCGGAGGAGCCCGGCTTTCTTCTTTGCCGCCGCCCTCTTCTTCCGACTTCGATGGTCATGTCCCACTCTTCGGTTCTTCTTGCCAGGCCACCGCTTCTTCTTCCAGCTCTTTTACTAGCGGTGGCCCGGTCTTCTGTCGCCGCCGCAGTCGCCGCCGTGGCCGCCGCTGCCGCCGCTGCCGCCGCTTCCGCCGCTTCCGTCCTTCCGTTCTTCTTCTGGGGATGTTGACTCGATGCTCTCTCCGGCCTCAATGCCAGGAACACGGTGTGTGGCGACTTATATAGGGACAAGGGGCGGGGTCATCGGTTGATGTCACATGGTGACCCCGCCCCCTTACGATGACACAGTCCCAGCATCCCCCGGGACTGTGTCATCGTAAGGGGGCAGGGTCACCATGTGAAATCAACCGGTGACCCGCCCCTTGTCCCTATATAAGTCCCCGTGCACCGCGTTCCTGGAATTGAGGCCGGAGAGAGCGTCGAGTCAACATCTCCAGAAGAAGAAGAAGAATGGAAGGCGGCAGCGGCGGCGACGGCAGCGACAGAAGACCGGGCCACCGCTAGTAAAAGAGCTGGAAGAAGAAGCGGTGGCCCGGCAAGAAGAATCGAAGAGGGGGGCGAGACCCCCGAAGTTGGAAGAAGAGGGCGGCGGCGAAGAAGAAAGCCGGGCTCCTCCGCTAGTAAAAGAGCTAGCAGAAGATAGCGGAGAAGTCCGGCGAGAAGACCCCCGAAGACGGAAGACCCCGGAGCTGTGCAATAAACTATTTTAACCCTGTGTTGTGTTTTTTTTTTACTTTTTTTCACAGGTGAATGGGTAGGGGTACATTGTACCCCATACTCATTCACATAGGGTGGGGGGCCGGTATCCGGGGGTCCCCTTATTAAAGGGGTTCCCGGATTCCGATAAGCCCCCCGCCCGCAGACCCCGACAACCAACGGCCAGGGTTGTTAGGAAGAGGCCCTTGTCCTAATCAATATGGGGACAAGGTGCTTTGGGGTGGTTGCTTTTGGTGCACCCCCCCATGTTGAGGGCTCGTGGCCTGGTACGGCTCAGGAGGGGGGGCGCTCGCTTGTCCCCACCCCCTTTCCAGTCCGGCCGGGTAGCGTGCTCGGATAAGGGTCTGGTATGGATCTGGGGGGGACCCCCACGCCATTTTTTCGGCGTCGGGGGTTCCCCTTAGAATCCATACCAGACCTAAGGGTCTGGCATGCTCTCGGAGGGGGTGCATGTCCGGCTGTGAAGCCACAGCTGGGCGCCCACAGTGACAATGGCGGCACCACAGAAAGGAGTGGGAGAGGAACGGAGCTTCGTTTGGCCACATCGCTGGACCGTGGGACACGTGAGTTTCCGATTAACAAAAGTCAGCAGCTACCCTTTTTGTAGCTGCTGACTTTTATATGGGTGGAACTCCGCTTTAAATCGCTTTATGGTTTCAGGGTCTTGTAGCCTAGGCCATCTTTATGTAGAGCAACAATTCTTTTTCTCAGATCCTTAGGCTGGATTCACACCTATGCAGTTTTAGTGCTTTTTGCATTTTGCAGATTTGCACTACAGAACGTGTTCCATAGGAAATCATGTTAAATGGACTGTAGTGCAAATCTGCAAAATGCAAAAAGCACCCAAACTGTATAGGTGTGAATCCAGCCTTAGAAAGTTCTTTGCCATGAGGTGACATGTTGAACTTCCAGTGACCAGTGTAAGTGAGAGGAATAACACCAAATTTAACACACTGCTCCCCATTTATACCTGGGACCTTGTAACACTAACAAGTTACATGACACCAGGGAGGGAAAATGGCTAATTGGACCCAATTTGGACATTTTCACTTAGGGGTGTACTCACTTTTGTTGCCAGCAGTTTAGACATTAATGGCTGTGTGTTGAGTTATTTTGAGGGGACAGCAAATTTGCACTGTTATACAAGATGTACACTCACTACTTTACATTGTAGCAAAGTGTAATTTCTTCAGTGTTGTCAGATGAAAAGATATTATAAAATATTTACAAAAATGTGAGGGGTGCACTTACTTTTGTAAGATATTGTAACTATTAAATGAGTATGTTAATTACAGTTGTAAGGTAAGGTAAGACCTGAAAAATATTTAAACTCTTTCCCTGTTTACCTTTCCAATGGTCCCTGCTTCCATACCCCTTCCATGTTGACAACTGATCCAGAAGCTCAAATGCACTTGGCACTTCATGATTTTCTTCAGTGTAGGAGAAAGTTGGTCTTTCTTTAAAAATCCCAACTTGATGTGAAAATTCTCAGTGTCATTCACTGGTTATCCTTCCAGTATCCAGTTACTCCAGTAGCATGGCAGCTATGGAAGGCTTATGTCACAGGTTTTTATTTATTTCAGGTACTTATATAGCAATGCCAATTTATGCGCTTTACATATACATTTTACATTTACATCAGTCCCTACTCTCAGGGAGCTAACAATCTAAGGTCCCTAACTCACATTCATACATACACATACTAGGGCCAATTTAGACAGGAACCAATTAACCTACCAGCATGTCTTTAGAGTGGGGGAGGAAACCCATGCAGGCACAGGGCGAATATGTAAACTCCAGGCATGTAGTGTTGTGGTTGGGATTCAAATCAGAGACCCTTTTGCTGCTAGATGAATATGGTAACCACTGTGCTACCCCCATCTTATAGTAGGTAACAGAAACATTTACAACTCAAAAACCCTCTTCAAATATGATCATACTTAGTCAAAATGCTTCCATTTGCTTGCAATAATTTTTTTTCTGGTACAGAAATTGGAACAAGTCCATCAAGGCAGTGACAGCTGGGAAGCGTTCTTGTAACACCACTTCATTAGTAGTGATGGACGAACGTTTCGCCCGGCGGTCGTTTCGCGGCGAATTTCCGACATTCGCGGTCCGCACGTTCGAACGCCTTTTTCCGTCGTTCGCCGCGGCGGACTTACGTGTTTAATGTATACAAGAACTTTAACCTTTGGTGACACGTTTATCATGTGATACAGGACAGCCAATTGAGACATGACAGCACATGGACACTTGTACATTCCCCCTAACCTATAAATACACCCGATCCGGTGGCCATTTTACATTCTTTCTTCTGTTACGATAGGGACAGGTTCCTGTGTGGAGTAGGGAGAGATAAACCACTAGCTATTTGGTACACAAAAGTTCTTTTCAGGACTGGTATAGGTGTTAGGTGTTGATAGGTTTGCTGTGCTGCTGATTCTTGCAGCAGCCTGAGTGTCTTTTGTTAGTTTAGAGAAAGGGAAAGGACGGTGTATGCTACAGGGACAGCCAGATTAGTCTTTCATCATCATCATCATCATCATCATCATTAGCTGTTACTATCAAGGTCCACAAAAGAGCTGTTCCAGTAACCACTAATCGTTCTCTTTTTTTGCCAATTTGTATAGGGACAGGAAGGAAGCAGTGTTGTCAGGCAGTGAGGGTAATTTTAAAGACTTGCTGTTATTATTAGTTCCACAAAGGTTCTTTTCAGGACTGGTATCAGTGGTACAGTAATAGGCTTGTACATGTATAATATTCTTTCTTCCAAATATAGAAAGGATATTATACTTGACTGCTGCCCTTCTGCTGCAGTCTGCTAAACATTCACAACTCACTTGTTCCACAAAAGTTCTTATAAGGACTGGTAACTTGGTATAGGGTGCTACGGTACATAGGCTTGAGTGCGGTACAGTCTGCTGTTCTGTAAGGACCGCTATCGGTCCACAATAGATAGGGTTGACGTGCACCACTGCTGACCGCTGCCCTATACTGCAGCAGTCCTTCAGCGGTATAGGGACTGACGTACAGTCTGCTAATCACTAACACACAACCTGCTTGTTCCACAAAAGTTCTTATAAGGACTGGTAACTTGGTATAGGGTGCTACGGTACATAGGCTTGAGTGCGGTACAGTCTGCTGTTCTGTAAGGACCGCTATCGGTCCACAATAGATAGGGTTGACGTGCACCACTGCTGACCGCTGCCCTATACTGCAGCAGTCCTTCAGCGGTATAGGGACTGACGTACAGTCTGCTAAACACTAATACACAACCTGCTTGGTCCACAAAAGTTCTTATAAGGACTGGTAACTTGGTATAGGGTGCTACGGTACATAGGCTTGAGTGCGGTACAGTCTGCTGTTCTGTAAGGACCGCTATCGGTCCACAATAGATAGGGTTGACGTGCACCACTGCTGACCGCTGCCCTATACTGCAGCAGTCCTTCAGCGGTATAGGGACTGACGTACAGTCTGCTAATCACTAACACACAACCTGCTTGTTCCACAAAAGTTCTTATAAGGACTGGTAACTTGGTATAGGGTGCTACGGTACATAGGCTTGAGTGCGGTACAGTCTGCTGTTCTGTAAGGACCGCTATCGGTCCACAATAGATAGGGTTGACGTGCACCACTGCTGACCGCTGCCCTATACTGCAGCAGTCCTTCAGCGGTATAGGGACTGACGTACAGTCTGCTAAACACTAATACACAACCTGCTTGGTCCACAAAAGTTCTTATAAGGACTGGTAACTTGGTATAGGGTGCTACGGTACATAGGCTTGAGTGCGGTACAGTCTGCTGTTCTGTAAGGACCGCTATCGGTCCACAATAGATAGGGTTGACGTGCACCACTGCTGACCGCTGCCCTATACTGCAGCAGTCCTTCAGCGGTATAGGGACTGACGTACAGTCTGCTAATCACTAACACACAACCTGCTTGTTCCACAAAAGTTCTTATAAGGACTGGTAACTTGGTATAGGGTGCTACGGTACATAGGCTTGAGTGCGGTACAGTCTGCTGTTCTGTAAGGACCGCTATCGGTCCACAATAGATAGGGTTGACGTGCACCACTGCTGACCGCTGCCCTATACTGCAGCAGTCCTTCAGCGGTATAGGGACTGACGTACAGTCTGCTAAACACTAATACACAACCTGCTTGGTCCACAAAAGTTCTTATAAGGACTGGTAACTTGGTATAGGGTGCTACGGTACATAGGCTTGAGTGCGGTACAGTCTGCTGTTCTGTAAGGACCGCTATAGGTCCACAATAGATAGGGTTGACGTGCACCACTGCTGACCGCTCACCTATACTGCAGCAGTCCTTCAGCGGTATAGGGACTGACGTACAGTCTGCTAATCACTAACACACAACCTGCTTGTTCCACAAAAGTTCTTATAAGGACTGGTAACTTGGTATAGGGTGCTACGGTACATAGGCTTGAGTGCGGTACAGTCTGCTGTTCTGTAAGGACCGCTATCGGTCCACAATAGATAGGGTTGACGTGCACCACTGCTGACCGCTGCCCTATACTGCAGCAGTCCTTCAGCGGTATAGGGACTGACGTACAGTCTGCTAAACACTAATACACAACCTGCTTGGTCCACAAAAGTTCTTATAAGGACTGGTAACTTGGTATAGGGTGCTACGGTACATAGGCTTGAGTGCGGTACAGTCTGCTGTTCTGTAAGGACCGCTATCGGTCCACAATAGATAGGGTTGACGTGCACCACTGCTGACCGCTGCCCTATACTGCAGCAGTCCTTCAGCGGTATAGGGACTGACGTACAGTCTGCTAATCACTAACACACAACCTGCTTGTTCCACAAAAGTTCTTATAAGGACTGGTAACTTGGTATAGGGTGCTACGGTACATAGGCTTGAGTGCGGTACAGTCTGCTGTTCTGTAAGGACCGCTATCGGTCCACAATAGATAGGGTTGACGTGCACCACTGCTGACCGCTGCCCTATACTGCAGCAGTCCTTCAGCGGTATAGGGACTGACGTACAGTCTGCTAAACACTAATACACAACCTGCTTGGTCCACAAAAGTTCTTATAAGGACTGGTAACTTGGTATAGGGTGCTACGGTACATAGGCTTGAGTGCGGTACAGTCTGCTGTTCTGTAAGGACCGCTATAGGTCCACAATAGATAGGGTTGACGTGCACCACTGCTGACCGCTCACCTATACTGCAGCAGTCCTTCAGCGGTATAGGGACTGACGTACAGTCTGCTAATCACTAACACACAACCTGCTTGTTCCACAAAAGTTCTTATAAGGACTGGTAACTTGGTATAGGGTGCTACGGTACATAGGCTTGAGTGCGGTACAGTCTGCTGTTCTGTAAGGACCGCTATCGGTCCACAATAGATAGGGTTGACGTGCACCACTGCTGACCGCTGCCCTATACTGCAGCAGTCCTTCAGCGGTATAGGGACTGACGTACAGTCTGCTAAACACTAATACACAACCTGCTTGGTCCACAAAAGTTCTTATAAGGACTGGTAACTTGGTATAGGGTGCTACGGTACATAGGCTTGAGTGCGGTACAGTCTGCTGTTCTGTAAGGACCGCTATCGGTCCACAATAGATAGGGTTGACGTGCACCACTGCTGACCGCTCACCTATACTGCAGCAGTCCTTCAGCGGTATAGGGACTGACGTACAGTCTGCTAATCACTAACACACAACCTGCTTGTTCCACAAAAGTTCTTATAAGGACTGGTAACTTGGTATAGGGTGCTACGGTACATAGGCTTGAGTGCGGTACAGTCTGCTGTTCTGTAAGGACCGCTATCGGTCCACAATAGATAGGGTTGACGTGCACCACTGCTGACCGCTCACCTATACTGCAGCAGTCCTTCAGCGGTATAGGGACTGACGTACAGTCTGCTAATCACTAACACACAACCTGCTTGTTCCACAAAAGTTCTTATAAGGACTGGTAACTTGGTATAGGGTGCTACGGTACATAGGCTTGAGTGCGGTACAGTCTGCTGTTCTGTAAGGACCGCTATCGGTCCACAATAGATAGGGTTGACGTGCACCACTGCTGACCGCTGCCCTATACTGCAGCAGTCCTTCAGCGGTATAGGGACTGACGTACAGTCTGCTAAACACTAATACACAACCTGCTTGGTCCACAAAAGTTCTTATAAGGACTGGTAACTTGGTATAGGGTGCTACGGTACATAGGCTTGAGTGCGGTACAGTCTGCTGTTCTGTAAGGACCGCTATCGGTCCACAATAGATAGGGTTGACGTGCACCACTGCTGACCGCTCACCTATACTGCAGCAGTCCTTCAGCGGTATAGGGACTGACGTACAGTCTGCTAATCACTAACACACAACCTGCTTGTTCCACAAAAGTTCTTATAAGGACTGGTAACTTGGTATAGGGTGCTACGGTACATAGGCTTGAGTGCGGTACAGTCTGCTGTTCTGTAAGGACCGCTATAGGTCCACAATAGATAGGGTTGACGTGCACCACTGCTGACCGCTCACCTATACTGCAGCAGTCCTTCAGCAGTATAGGGACTGACGTACAGTCTGCTAATCACTAACACACAACCTGCTTGTTCCACAAAAGTTCTTATAAGGACTGGTAACTTGGTATAGGGTGCTACGGTACATAGGCTTGAGTGCGGTACAGTCTGCTGTTCTGTAAGGACCGCTATCGGTCCACAATAGATAGGGTTGACGTGCACCACTGCTGACCGCTGCCCTATACTGCAGCAGTCCTTCATCGGTATAGGGACTAAGAGTTTTGTCACAGGGTCATTTAAAAAATGACAGGCAGAGGAAGAGGCAGGCCCTTCCGCAGGGGTGGTAGGGGTAGGGCAGGAGCAACAGGCTTGAGCCAAAGTGGGAAGTTGCAGAAGGTGCGTTCAATTACTTTAAAGGATGCACCAGACTTGGTTGAGTGGCTCGCTCAGCCTTACTCTTCTGCACCCTCCTCATCCTCTCGATCTGCACCCTCTTCTTCACTCTCTGCTATGTGCACCCCCAAAGACACTACCACCAACAACACGACCACCACCACCACCACCACATACCTTCCGCTTGAGTCACTGGAATTATTTTCCGATCCATATCAAGAGGACATTTCTGATGCGCAGCCACTCTTGGTATTGGATCAGGAAGAGGAGGTAGCAACAAGCGCTACTCAGCAGTCTGACGCCAGTACCCAGATCAGCCCAAGGAGGAGGTTGGTCCCCGGTGTTGCTGCCTACTCCGAGATCTCTACTTATAGCGGTGGGGAAGGTGACGTTGATGATGACGTGTCTAGTGATGTCACGTGGGTGCCCACAAGAGAGGAAGAGGAGGGGAGTTCAGAGGGAGATATGGACCAGCAGATAGGGAGGAGAAGCAGCAATGACTTACATTGCACAGCAGGGACAAAGCAGACTGCAAATGTATCAGGAGCGAGTCATCGACCATGTACGGTCACATCTGGCGCTCCCAGGACACCGGCACATGGCTCCGCAGTGTGGGCTTTTTTTAACGTGTCCGCTGCTGACAATAGCGTTGCCATCTGCAATCTTTGCAGTCAACGCGTTAGTCGCGGTAAGCCCAATACTCACCTAGGGACGACCGCCTTAAGAAGGCACATGAGCAGCCATCACCGAGCCCAGTGGGAGCAACGGAACACACAAAGCCACACTGCAGGCTCTCACCGTCCAGCCTCGTCTTCTACTTCTCCTTCTCCTCTCTCCTCACAATTGTCCTCCACTCCACCTTCCATCACGCCAAGCTCACATTTTTCTGCAAAAAGGCAGGCTTCCGTGGGCCTAATGTTTGAGCGTAAAAAAATGATGATGCCGGATAACCCTCTTGCCCAACGGTTGGCGGCTGGCTTGTCAGAACTCATAGCCCGCCAACTACTGCCATATAAACTGGTGGACTCGGAGGCCTTTCGCAAATTTGTGGCCATTGGAACACCACAATGGAAGGTCCCAGGAAGGAAGTATTTCTCAGAGAAGGGCATCCCAGAGCTATATGGCCATGTTCAGCGGCAAGTGAATGTATCTCTGGCACACAGTG
The DNA here is from genome assembly GCF_037356315.1 of Lithobates pipiens. Taxonomy (NCBI): domain Eukaryota; kingdom Metazoa; phylum Chordata; class Amphibia; order Anura; family Ranidae; genus Lithobates; species Lithobates pipiens. Next base: position 174,550,946 of record NW_027507686.1, read on the forward strand.
TCGGTGCCAAGATACATCTGACCACAGACACGTGGTCTAGCAAACACGGGCAGGGAAGGTATATCAGTTTTACTGCCCACTGGGTGAACCTTCTGACGGCCGTCAAGCATGTAACCCGTGGCACCCGTGTAGATTTGGTTTTACCGCCACGGATTGCATGCAGGCCTGACTCTTCTTCTCCTCCTCCTACTCCATCCTCCTCCCTCTCCTCCTCAGCTGCCTCCTCCTTTTCCGCTGCTAGCGTCTCTTCCACTGCACCGCCCAAGCTCCCCAGAACCTATTCCACATGCCAGGTGAGACGTTGCCATGCCGTGCTGCGTCTGTTGTGCCTGGAAGCAAAGAGCCACACTGGCCCGGCACTCCTTTCAGCTTTGCGTTCACAGGCAGATGAGTGGCTAACACCGCTCAATTTGACAGTTGGTAAAGTGGTGTGTGACAACGGTGCCAATCTGCTTAGCGCATTGAAACAGGGCAAAATCACGCACGTGCCGTGCATGGCACACGTCTTAAACTTGGTCGTGCAGCGATTCCTTGTCAAATACCCTGGGGTCCAGGACATCTTGCGGCAGGCAAGGAAAATCTCGGCCCATTTCAGAAGATCTTACACGGCCATGGCTCGCCTTGCTGACATTCAGCGGCGACACCATCTGCCGGTCAGACGTCTTATTTGCGATTGCCCGACGCGATGGAACTCAACCTTCTATATGCTTGATAGGCTGCTCCAGCAGAAACGTGCAGTTAACGTCTACCTGTATGAACTCTGCGAAAGAAACGGTTCTGGGGAGCTGGGTTTTTTTTCACCGCGCCAGTGGCTGCTCATGCGCGACACATGCAGACTTCTGCGGCCATTTGAGGAGATCACCAAACTGGTCAGTCGCAGCCATGGCGCCATCAGTGACATGGTACCTTATGCCTTCTTTCTGGAGCGTGCATTGCGTCGTGTCATTGATCAGGCTGTGGAGGAGCAGGAGCGGGAAGATGAGGAAGTCGCAATGCTGGATGAATTCCCAGGGGGGGCTACTCTATCTGAGACAAGTCAACAACAGGAGTCTGATGAGGAGTCAGAGGAGGATGGTGCCGGGGCGGATGAGCAGGAGCAAGAAGAGCATGCTTTAAACCTTTCTGGGATCCCTGTTGTGCGAGGATGGGGAGAGGAGAATGAAGAGGACGACATTATCCTGGATGATGAGCAGGAGCCAGGCCACCACACCGCTTCCACTTTAGTGCAAATGGGGGCCTTCATGCTCCAGTGTTTTAATAGGGACCCCCGTATAAAAAGCATGAGGGTCAAGGACCAGTACTGGGTGGCAACGTACTTAGACCCCCGGTACAAACACAAAATGGCGGAAATGTTACCGCCGTCGCAGAGGGCTGTCAGAATGCAGCACTTCCAGGCCTTGCTTCGAGAAATGCTGCATTCTGCTTTTGCGTGCGCTGGCAGAGGAGCAATTCCCACTCCCAGAGAAGGATTTGCGGGTACCAATCCAACAGCGCCTGCAAGAAGAGGCCGGTTTGAAGATGTGTTGGTGACTTCGGATATGAGGTCATTCTTTCAGCCGACCCATCGACAGGTGTCATCCGGATCCAGCATCAGGGAACGCCTAGACCGTCAGGTGTCCGACTACATTGGGTTAACGGCCGATGTGGACGCTCTGAGGAGTGATGAACCCCTAGACTACTGGGTGGGCAGGCTTGACCTCTGGCCAGAGCTTGCCCAATTTGCAATCGAACTGTTGGCTTGCCCCTCATCCAGTGTCCTGTCCGAAAGGACGTTCAGCGCAGCAGGGGGGATTGTGACCGATAAGCGTACTCGCCTAGCTCACCACAGTGTTAACTACCTCACATTTCTAAAAATGAATGAGGCATGGATCTCGGAGGAATTCAACACATGTGACCAGTAGACCATGTATATGTCTATAAACTATTTTTTTAATCAAGCACACAGACCTTCTTAATTCATTTGGCTCACTTCCTTGACCCAAAAAAGCACACCGTACTATATGCCCCTACCCTCCTCTTTGAAGAGGTTGAGCGGTGTCATATTTCTACTGGGGCTGCTTATGATATCCCTGTGCTGTGCTGACTTCCTCCTGGGGGTTCTTATTATGAAGGGATCACACTATCCCTGTGCTGTGCTGACTTCCTCCTGGGGGTTCTTATTATGAGGGGATCACACCATCCCTGTGCTGTGCTGACTTCCTCCTGGGGCTGCTTACGGTGCTGCTGTCAGCGCTGTATGTCACGGTGCTGCTGTCAGCGCTGTATGTCACGGTGCTGCTGTCAGCGCTGTATGTCACGGTGCTGCTGTCAGCGCTGTATGTCACGGTGCTGCTGTCAGCGCTGTATGTCACGGTGCTGCTGTCAGCGCTGTATGTCACGGTGCTGCTGTCAGCGCTGTATGTCACGGTGCTGCTGTCAGCGCTGTATGTCACGGTGCTGCTGTCAGCGCTGTATGTCACGGTGCTGCTGTCAGCGCTGTATGTCACGGTGCTGCTGTCAGCGCTGTATGTCACGGTGCTGCTGTCAGTGCTCTGTATTACGGTGCTGCTGTCAGATGCCTCTATCACGGTGCATGTGTCATTCCGGTATGTCACGCTGCTGGTGATCATCTCCTGCACCCTCTTCTTTGCCTACCCTGGTCCCTGACCTTCCCTCTCCTCCATTGCCTTCATTAGCTCCATAGTCCTGAATTGTTAGAACAATTTCCCAAATAAAATAAAAATGCTTGTAGTTATCGATCCCAAATTCACCTCATACATGTATTATGTCATTGTCCAGATGGTGGGACTACGTTTTACCCCCTAATAATTACCACGTGGCCGCAAATTCGACATGAAGGTTTGCAAAGTTCGCCTCCCATTGAAGTCAATGGGGCCCGCGGCGAACGTTCGGTTTCGCGAACGTTTGGGTCCGTTCGCATTTCGCGTTCGCGAAACGTCCCGTCGGAAGTTCGTCCATCACTATTCATTAGTCACGTATACTACGTATCACACAATATCCCAGCAAACCCTGCAGTACTTGTACATCAACATGCATGAGTGAGTTAAACTAATAGTATAATTTGAAAATAATGCATATTTTGTTAATGGTGTAAATTTGATAAAAAGTAAAAAGGACATTTCTGTAGTGTGTCTTCAATCTTTCATGCAGGGTTTATATATCATTTTTTTAATAATACTCTAATACATACAGCAGTTATCAAAATCAAAAGAATGAAGTCCGGACAACTGTACTACTGGTACAACTGTTATTGAACACTGTCCAAAAAACCCAAACAGAAGACATTAACTAGATGCTGACCACCGGCCGTCAAATGACGGTCAGACGGCGCACCTATTGTGGTGGGAGGCCGTCATATGACGTCCTCCTGTTTAAACGGGGAATGCGCGCAATCGTGCACGCGCATCCCTGTTCCTTCGGTGGCGGTGTGTCATGGAGACACCGCTCGCCACCGAGGGGGGTGAAAAGCCATTGGGCATGGCTGTTTACCAATTGATCGGCCATCAAAGATGGTTCCACTCCCACTGTGCACGGCGTGCTGCACGTCAGTTACAGCGTGTTCTCTGGAACACTGCTTGTCACCGGCGCTGGTAAACAGCCATTGGCTGGCAGTTTACCCATGTGATTGGCTGTGATCCTTTCACAGCCGATCACTAAATGTAAACAAACCGCGGTAACGAGATGTTACCAGGTTCTCTTTCTCACACACCGATCGTGTGTGAGGAGGAGATTGCGGTAACATCTCGTTACCGCTTGCAGTACACATCAAGCACACTGATTGCCCCCCCAATAAAGAGGACCTGTCACCACCCATTATAGTACCTGTCACTCACAGTCCATCAGAGTACCCGAGTACCTGTCACAGTCCATCAGAGTACCCGAAGTCCATCAGAGTACGCAAGTACCTGTCACAGCCCATCAGAGTACCCGAGTACCTGTCACAGTCCATCAGAGTTCCCGAGTACCTGTCACAGTCCATCTGAGTAACCGAGTACCCATCACAGTCCATCTGAGTACCCGAGTACCTGTCACAGCCCATCAAAGTACCCGAGTACCTGTCACAGCCCATCAGAGTACCTGAGTACCTGTCACAGTCCATCCGAGTACCTGTCACAGTCCATCTGAGTACCTGTCACAGTCCATCCGAGTACCTGTCCCAGTCCATCTGGGTACCAGAGTATCTGTCACAGTTCATCTGAGCACCCGAGTAACTGTCCCAGTCCATCTGAGTACCTGAATACCTGTACCAGTTCATCTGAGTACCTGAATACCTGTCACAGTTCATCTGAGTACTCGAGTACATATCACAGCCCTTCAGAGTACCCAAATACCAGTCAACAGACCATCAGAGAACCTGTCACCAGGCCATCAGAGTACCTGAGTACCTGTCACCAGGCCATCAGAGTACCTGTGTACCTGTCACCAGGCCATCAGAGTACCACAGTACCTGTCGCCAGGCCATCAGAGTACCAGAGTACCTGTCACCAGGCCATCAGAGTACTCAAGTACTTGTCACCAGGCCATCAGAGTACTCAAGTACCTTTCACCAGCCCATCAGAGAACCTGTCACCAGGCCATCAGAGTAACCGAGTACCTGTCACCAGGCCATCAGAGTCCCTGAGTACCTGTCACCAGGCCATCAGAGTACTCAAGTACTTGTCATCAGAGTACCAGAGTACCTATCTGCAGCCCATCAGAGTACCTATTTGCAGCCCATGCCTCATAGAATATACGTTGGGGTGTTTGTTTTCCAAAATGGGGTCATTTTGGGGGTAATTCCATTGTCCTGGTGCTCCAGGACCTTCAAAAGTGTGATGGGTAGGAATGAAATGGAATGTGTCGTTTATGCTCCTAGAACGCCTGAAGGTACTACTTCAATGTTTGGCCTCTGTATGTGGCCAGGCTGTGTAAAAGTCCTACACATGTGGTATCGCCATACTCGGGAGGAGTAGCAGAATGTGTTTTGAGGTGTAATTTTTGCTATATATATGCTATGTGTTAGAAATATCTTATAAATTGACAACTTTGTGCAAAAAAAAATGCGTTTTCATTTTTTCCAACGTATTCCAAAAACTTCTGGAAAAAAATGAATCGTTCAAAAGACTCATTATGCCTCACAGATTATACGTTGGCTGTTAGCATTCCAAAATGGGGTCATTTTATGGGCAATTCCATTGTCCTGGTACTCCAGGGCCTTCAAAAGTGTAACAGGTGGCTGTGAAATGAGATGTGTCATTTTTGCTTGTAGAACGTCTAAAAGTGCCACTTCAATGTTGGTGCTCTGTATGTGGCCATGCTGTGTAAAAGTCTCACACATGTGGTATCACCATACTTGGGAAGAGTAGCAGAATGTATTTTGGGATGTAATTTGTTGTATGCATATGCTGTGTGTGAGAAATAACCTGATAATATGACAATTTTGTAAAAAAAATAATAATAAAAAAAATCTTCATCTTGCAAAGAACTGTGGGAAAAAATAACAACTTAAAAAAAACTTGCCATTCTACTTACTTAATACCTTGGAATATCTACTTTCTAAAAAGGGGTAATTTGGGGGGCATTTGTACTTTCCTGACTTGTTAGAGCCGGGTTCACACAGGGGCGACTCAGATTCGACTTCAGGTCACCCCTAGTCGCCTCAGGTCGGACAACATTTAAAAATCAATGTAAGTGAATGAGAGCCATCTTAATGCACGCTACTGAAGTCGCTCTGACTTCAGAAGAGGTTCCTGTACTACTTCAATCCGACTTGTAGGCGATTGGTACCCATTGATTTCAATGGAGGTCGCCTCCAAGTCGGATCTCCGTCTATACGGAGGCGACGCTGACAGAATTATTAGCTCTGAAGGGGGAAATCCACGCCAAATTTATGAAAAAAAATTGGCGTGGGTTCCCCCTCCGAGAGTATACTAGGCCCTTAGGTCTGGTATGGATTCTAAGGGAAACCCCCTACGCCGAAAAAATGGCATGGGGGTCCCCCCCAGATCCATACCAGACCCTTATCCGAGCACGCTACCCGGCCGGCCAGGAAAGGGGGTGGGGACAAGCGAGCACCACCCCCCCTCTTGAGCCATACCAGGCCGAGAGCCCTCAACATGGGGGGTGCCTTGGGGAAGGGGGGGCCGTGTGGCCCCCCACCCCAATACACCTTGTCCCTATGTTGATGAGGACAAGGGCCTCTTCCCGACAACCCTGGGTCTGCGGGCGGGGGGCTTATCGGAATCCGGGAGCCCCCTTTAATAAGGGGGCCCCAGGATACCGGCCCCCCACCCTATGTGAATGAGTATGGGGTACAATGTACCCCTACCCATTCACCTGTGAAAAAAAGTTAAAAAAAAAACACAACACAGGGTTAAAATAGTTTATTGCACAGCTCCGGGGGTCTTCCGTCTTCGGGGGTCTTCTCGCTGGACTCCTCCACTATCTTCTGCTAGCTCTTTTACTAGCGGAGGAGCCCGGCTTTCTTCTTTGCCGCCGCCCTCTTCTTCCGACTTCGGCGGTCATATCCCACTCTTCGGTTCTTCTTGCCATGCCACCGCTTCTTCTTCCAGCTCGTTTACTAGCGGTGGCCCGGTCTTCTGTCGCCGCCGTGGCCGCCGCTGCCGCCACTGCCGCTGCCACCGCTTCCGCCTTCCGTTCTTCTTCTTCTTATGGGGATGTTGACTCGATGTTCTCTCCGGCCTCAATGCCAGGAACGCGGTGCGTGGCGACTTAATTAGTGACAAGGGGCGGGGTCATCGGTTGATGTCACATGGTGACTCCGCCCCCTTACGATGGCACAGTCCCAGCATCCTCCGGGACTGTGTCATCATAAGGGGGCGGGGTCACCATGTGACATCAACCGGTGACCCGCCCCTTGTCCCTATATAAGTCCCCGTGCACCGCGTTCCTGGCATTGAGGCCGGAGAGAGCGTTGAGTCAACATCTCCAGAAGAAGAAGAAGAAGAAGAATGGAAGGCGGCAGTGGCGGCGACGGCAGCAACAGAAGACCGGGCCACCGCTAGTAAAAGAGCTGGAAGAAGAAGCGGTGGCCCGGCAAGAAGAACCGAAGAGGGGGACGAGACCCCCGAAGTTGGAAGAAGAGGGCGGCGGCGAAGAAGAAAGCCGGGCTCCTCCGCTAGTAAAAGAGCTAGCAGAAGATAGCGGAGAAGTCCGGCGAGAAGACGGCGATCGCGAGCGCGCTGCACGTCAGTGGCAGGGTGTTCTCTGGAACACTGCTTGTCACAGACGCTGGTAAACAGCCATTGGCTCTCAGTTTACCCATGTGATTGGCTGTGATCCTTTCACAGCCGATCACTAAATGTAAACAAACCACGGTAACGAGATGTTACCAGGTTCTCTTTCTCACACACCGATCGTGTGTGAGGAGGAGTTTGCGGTAACATCTTGTTACTGCTTACAGTACACATCAAGCACACTGATTGCCCCCCCAATAAAGAGGACCTGTCACCACCCATTATAGTACCTGTCACTCACAGTCCATCAGAGTACCCGAAGTCCATCAGAGTACGCAAGTATCTGTCACAGCCCATAAGAGTACCCGAGTACCCGTCACAGTCCATCAGAGTTCCCGAGTACCTGTCACAGTCCATCCGAGTAACCGAGTACCCTTAACAGTCCATCTGAGTACCCGAGTACCTGTCACAGCCCATCAAAGTACCCGAGTACCTGTCACAGCCCATCAGAGTACCTGAGTACCTGTCACAGTCCATCCGAGTACCTGTCACAGTCCATCTGAGTACCTGTCATAGTCCATCCGAGTACCTTTCCCAGTCCATCTGAGTACCCGAGTATCTGTCACAGTTCATCTGAGTACCCGAGTACCTGTCCCAGTCCATCTGAGTACCTGAATACCTGTCCCAGTTCATCTGAGTACCTGAATACCTGTCACAGTTCATCTGAGTACCCGAGTACCTATCACAGCCCTTCAGAGTACCCAAATACCAGTCAACAGACCATCAGAGAACCTGTCACCAGGCCATCAGAGTACCTGAGTACCTGTCACCAGGCCATCAGAGTACCTGTGTACCTGTCACCAGGCCATCAGAGTACCACAGTACCTGTCGCCAGTCCATCAGAGTACCAGAGTACCTGTCACCAGGCCATCAGAGTACTCAAATGTACCCCTACCCATTCACCTGTGAAAAAAGTAAAAAAAAGTAAAAAAAAAACACAACACAGGGTTAAAATAGTTTATTGCACAGCTCCGGGGGTCTTCCGTCTTCGGGGGTCTTCTCGCCGCACTCCTCCACTATCTTCTGCTAGCTCTTTTACTAGCGGAGGAGCCCGGCTTTCTTCTTTGCCACCGCCCTCTTCTTCCGACTTCGGGGGTCATGTCCCACTCTTCGCTTCTTCTTGCCAGGCCACCGCTTCTTCTTTCAGCTCTTTTACTAGCGGTGGCCCGGTCTTCTGTTGCCGCCGCAGTCTCCACTGTGGCCGCCGCTGCCGCCACTGCCGCTGTCGCCACTACCGCTGTCGCCGCTTCCGCCTTACGTTCTTCTTCTTCTTCTGGGGATGTTGACGCGATGCTCTCTCCGGCCTCAATGCCAGGAACGCGGTGCGTGGCAACTTATATAGGGACAAGGGGCGGGGTCATCGGTTGATGTCACATGGTGACCCCGCCCCCTTACGATGTCACAGTCCCAGCATCCTCCGGGACTGTGTCATCGTAAGGGGGCGGGGTCACCATGTGACATCAACCGGTGACCCGCCCCTTGTCCCTATATAAGTCCCCGTGCATCGCGTTCCTGGCATTGAGGCCGGAGAGAGCGTCGAGTCAACATCTCCAGAAGAAGAAGAAGAATGGAAGCGGCAGCGGCGGCGGCGGCGACGGCAGCGACAGAAGACCGCGCCACCGCTACTAAAAGAGCTGGAAGAAGAAGCGGTGGCCCGGCAAGAAGAACCGCAGAGGGGGACGAGACCCTCGAAGTTGGAAGAAGAGGGCGGCGGCGAAGAAGAAAGCCGGGCTCCTCCGCTAGTAAAAGAGCTAGCAGAAGATAGCGGAGAAGTCCGGCGAGAAGACCCCCGAAGATGGAAGACCCCCGGAGCTGTGCAATAAACTATTTTAACCCTGTGTTGTGTTTTTTTTTACTTTTTTTCAAAGGTGAATGGGTAGGGGTACATTGTACCCCATACTCATTCACATAGGGTGGGGGGCTGGTATCCGGGGGTCCCCTTATTAAAGGGGGTTCCCGGATTCCGATAAGCCCCCCTCCCACAGACCCCGACAACCAACGGCCAGGGTTGTCAGGAAGAGGCCCTTGTCCTAATCAACATGGGGACAAGGTGCTTTGGGGTGGTTGCTTTTGGTGCACCCCCCCATGTTGAGGGCTCTGGCCTGGTACGGCTCAGGAGGGGGGGGCGCTCGCTTGTACCCACCCCCTTTCCTGGCCGGCCGGGTAGCGTGCTCGGATAAGGGTCTGGTATGGATCTGGGGGGGACCCCCACGCCATTTTTTCGGCGTCGGGGGTTCCCCTTAGAATCCATACCAGACCTAAGGGTCTGGTATGCTCTCGGAGGGGGTGCATGTCCGGCTGTGAAGCCACAGCTGGGCGCCCACAGTGACAATGGCGGCACCACAGAAAGGAGTGGGAGAGGAACGGAGCTTCGTTTGGCCACATCGCTGGACCGCGGGACAGGTGAGTTTCCGATTAACAAAAGTCAGCAGCTACCCTTTTTGTAGCTGCTGACTTTTATATGGGTGGGACTCCGCTTTAAATCGCTGTATGGTTTCAGGGTCTTGTAGCCTAGGCCATCTTTATGTAGAGCAACAATTCTTTTTCTCAGATCCTTAGGCTGGATTCACACCTATGCAGTTTTAGAGCTTTTTGCATTTTGCAGATTTGCACTACAGAACGTGTTCCATATGAAATCATGTTAAATGGACTGTAGTGCAAATCTGCAAAATGCAAAAAGCACCCAAACTGTATAGGTGTGAATCCAACCTTAGAGAGTTCTTTGCCATGAGGTGCCATGTTGAACTTCCAGTGACCAGTGTAAGTGAGAGGAATAACACCAAATTTAACACACCTGCTCCCCATTTATACCTGGGACCTTGTAACACTAACAAATTACATGACACCAGGGAGGGAAAATGGCTAATTGGACCCAATTTGGACATTTTCACTTAGGGGTGTACTCACTTTTGTTGCCAGCAGTTTAGACATTAATGGCTGTGTGTTCAGTTATTTTGAGGGAACAGCAAATTTGCACTGTTATACAAGCTGTACACTCACTAATTTACATTGTAGCAAAGTGTAATTTCTTCAGTGTTGTCAGATGAAAAGATATTATAAAATATTAAAAAAAATGTGAGGGGTGCACTTACTTTTGTAAGATATTGTAACTATTAAATGAGTATGTTAATTACAGTTGTAAGGTAAGGTAAGACCTGAAAAATATTTAAACTCTTTCCCTGTTTACCTTTCCAATGGTCCCTGCTTCCATACCCCTTCCATGTTGACAACTGATCCAGAAGCTCAATTGCACTTGGCACTTCATGATTTTCTTCAGTGTAGGAGAAAGTTGGGCTTTCTTTAAAAATCCCAACTTGATGTGAAAATTCTCAGTGTCATTCACTGGTTATCCTTCCAGTATCCAGTTACTCCAGTAGCATGGCAGCTATGGAAGGCTTATGTCACAGGTTTTTATTTATTTCAGGTACTTATATAGCAATGCCAATTTATGCGCTTTACATATACATTTTACATTCACATCAGTCCCTACCCTCAGGGAGCTAACAATCTAAGGTCCCTAACTCACATTCATACATACACATACTAGGGCCAATTTAGACAGGAACCAATTAACCTGCCAGAATGTCTTTAGAGTGGGAGAGGAAACCCATGCAGGCACAGGGCGAATATGTAAACTCCAGGCATGTAGTGTTGTGGTTGGGATTCAAATCAGAGACCCTTTTGCTGCTAGATGAATGTGGTAACCACTGTGCTACCCCCATCTTATAGTAGGTAACAGAAACATTTACTACTCAAAAACCCCCTTCAAATATGATCATACTTAGTCAAAATGCTTCCATTTGCTTGCAATAATTTTTTTTCTGGTACAGAAATTGGAACAAGTCCATCAAGGCAGTGACAGCTGGGAAGCGTTCTTGTAACATCACTTCATTAGTCACGTATACTACGTATCACACAATATCCCAGCAAACCCTGCAGTACTTGTACATCAACATGCATGAGTGAGTTAAACAAATAGTATAATTTGAAAATAATGCATATTTTGTTAATGGTGTAAATCTGATAAAAAGTAAAAAGGACATTTCTGTAGTGTGTCTTCAATCTTTCATGCAGGGTTTATATATCATTTTTTCAATAATACTCTAATACATACAGCAGTTATCAAAATCAAAAGAATGAAGTCCGGACAACTGTACTACTGGTACAACTGTTATTGAACACTGTCCAAAAAACCCAAACAGAAGACATTAACTAGATGCTGACCACCGGCCGTCAAGTGACGGTCAGACGGCGCACCTATTGTGGTGGGGGGCCGTCATATGACATCCTCCCGTTTAAATGGGGAATGCGCGCAATCGTGCAAGCGCATCCCTGTTCCTTCGGTGGCGGCGTGTCATGGAGACACCGCTCGCCACCGAGGGGGGTGAAAAGCCATTGGGCATGGCTGTTTACCAATTGATCGGCCATCACAGATGGTTCCACTCCCACTGTGCACTGCGTGTGCGCGCGAGCGCGCTGCATGTCAGTGGCAGCGTGTTCTCTGGAACACTGCTTGTCACCGACGCTGGTAAACAGCCATTGGCTGGCAGTTTACCCATGTGATCGGCTGTGATCCTTTCACAGCCGATCACTAAATGTAAACAAACCGCGGTAACGATATGTTACCAGGTTCTCCTCCTCACACACCGATTGTGTGTGAGGAGGAGATTGCGGTAACATCTCGTTACCGCTTACAGTACACATCAAGCACACTGATTGCCCCCCCCCCCCAATAAAGAGGACCTGTCACGACCCATTATAGTACCGGTCACTCACAGTCCATCAGAGTACCCGAGTACCTGTCACAGTCCATCAGAGTACCCGAAGTCCATCAGAGTACGCAAGTACCTGTCACAGCCCATCAGAGTACCCGAGTACCTGTCACAGTCCATCAGAGTACCCGAGTACCTGTCACAGTCCATCCGAGTAACTGAGTACCCGTCAACAGACCATCAGAGAACCTGTCACCAGGCCATCAGAGTACCTGAGTACCTGTCACCAGGCCATCAGAGTACCTGAGTACCTGTCACCAGGCCACCGGAGTACCACAGTGCCTGTCGTCAGACCATCAGAGTACCCGAGTACTTGTCATCAGGCCATCAGAGTACTCAAGTACTTGTCACCAGGCCATCAGAGTACTCAAGTACCTGTCACCAGCCCATCAGAGAACCTGTCACCAGGCCATCAGAGTAACCGAGTACCTGTCACCAGGCCATCAGAGTCCCCGAGTACCTGTCACCAGGCCATCAGAGTACTCAAGTACTTGTCACCAGCCCATCAGAGTACCAGAGTACCTATCTGCAGCCCATCAGAGTACCTATTTGCAGCCCATGCCTCATAGAATATACGTTGGGGTGTTTGTTTTCCAAAATGGGGTCATTTTGGGGGTAATTCCATTGACCTGGTGCTCCAGGACCTTCAAAAGTGTGATGGGTAGGAATGAAATGAGATGTGTCGTTTATGCTCCTAGAACGCCTGAAGGTACTACTTCAATGTTTGGCCTCTGTATGGGGCCAGACTGTGTAAAAGTCCTACACATGTGGAATCGCCATAGGAGTAGCAGAATGTGTTTTTGGGTGTAATTTTTGCTATATACATGCTATGTGTTAGAAATATCTTATAAATTGAAAAATCTTCATCTTGCAAAGAACTGTGGGAAAAACTAACAACAAAAAAACTTGCCATGCTACTTACTTAATACCTTGGAATATCTACTTTCTAAAAAGGGGTAATTTGGGGGGTATTTGTACTTTCCTGACTTGTTAGAGCCGGTTCACACAGGGGCAACTCAGATCCAACTTCAGGTCGTCCCTAGTCGCCTCAGGTCGGACAACATTTAAAAATCAATGTAAGTGAATGAGAGCCATCTTAATGCACGCTACTAAAGTCGCTCCGACTTCAGAAGAGGTTCCTGTACCACTTCAATCCGACTTGTAGGCGACTGGTACCCATTGATTTCAATGGACGTCTCCTCCAAGTCGGATCTCCGTCTATACGGAGGCGACGCTGACAGAATTATTAGCTCTGATTTATGAAAAAAAAATTGCTGTGGGTTCCCCCTCCGAGAGCATACCAGGCCCTTAGGTCTGGTATGGATTCTAAGGGGAACCCCCTACGGCAAAAAAATGGCATGGGGGTCCCCCCCAGATCCATACCAGACCCTTATCCGAGCACACTACCAGCCGGCCAGGAAAGGGGGTGGGGACAAGCGAGCGACCCCCCCCCTCCTGAGCCGTACCAGGCGGCGACAGAAGACCGGGCCATCGCTAGTAAAAGAGCTGGAAGAAGAAGCGGTGGCCCAGCAAGAAGAACCGAAGAGGGGGACAAGACCCCCGAAGTCGGAAGAAGAGGGCGGCAGTGAAGAAGAAAGCCTGGCTCCTCCGCTAGTAAAAGAGCTAGCAGAAGATAGCGGAGAAGTCCGGCGAGAAGAACCCCGAAGACGGAAGACTCCCGGAGCTGTGCAATAAACTATTTTAACCCTGTGCTGTGTTTTTTTTTACTTTTTTTCACAGGTGAATGGGTAGGGGTACATTGTACCCCATACTCATTCACATAGGGTGGGGCCGGTATCCAGGGGTCCCCTTATTAAATTAAGCCCCCCGCCCGCAGACCCTGACAACCAACGGCCAGGGTTGTCGGGAAGAGGCCCTTGTCCTCATCAACATAGGGACAAGGTGCTTTGGGGTGGGGGGCCGCACGTTTGTCCCCACCCCCTTTCCTGGCCGGCCGGGTAGCGTGCTCGGATAAGGGTCTGGAATGGATCTGGGGGGACCCCCATGCCATTTTTTCGGCATAGGGGGTCCCCTTAGAATCCATACCAGACCTAAGGGCCTGGTGTGCTCTCGGAGTGGGAACCCATGCAAACATTTGGCGTGGAGTTCCCCCTTCAGAGCTCATTCTCTGATTGGCCACGGCAAATGTCGCCTGGCCTGGGGCGACTGAAAGTCGCATTGTAAGTCGCCCCAGGTCGTGTCTAAGTCGTGTTCAAGTCATCTCCAAGTTGCCTCACAAAGTCGTCCTGGAAGTCTTGTCGCCCCTGTGTGAACCGGCTCTTAGTGTCTCAAGAATTGAGATACACCTGATGTACTGAAAGCCTGATCAGATGTGATCAATTTTCAGTAATTTGCACCATAGTTTGTAGACTCTATAACTTTCACAAAGACCAAATAATATACATTAATGTGGTTTTTTTTTACCAAAGATATGTAGCAGTATAAATTTTGGAAAAGATTTATGAAGAAAAATTACCAAAAATTACCAATTAGCAAAATGTTATGACAGAAACAAAGAAAAAGGCACTTTTTCACAAAATGTATGTTTTTTTTTATTTATAGCACAAAAAAATTAAAAACCCACTAGTGATTAAATACCACTAAAAGAAAGCTCTATTTGTGTGGAAAAACGGACGCAAGTTTCATATGGGTACAGTGTTGCATGACTGAGTAATTGTCATTCAAACTGTGAGAGCGCTGAAAGCTGAAAATTGATCTGGTCAGGAAGGGGGTGTAAGTGCCCTGTATTGAGGTGGTTAAACAAGCAGTGGAGGGGTAAAAGACCAGATAACACAGAGCGTGAATTGCTGTGAATAAGCGCTAGTTTAACGTGAAATGCGCTGGACGTTCTTTCACCCTTTCACTGCTTGTTTGCAAAAATCTTTTTTTAGGTCAAATTTATGTTTATTTCCTTTTTTTTAATGTAGTACAAATAAATTGTGCTACAAAGTCATATAGCAATTTACAGAAAGCATAGGGCTATATGGAATTGCGAAATGAGAAGCAATGGTTATATGATCATTTAAAAATATAAGTACAAATGTTCAAATAAAGGAATTTACCAACTGCATACATAAGACAGGGCCAAACAGGACTTTATTGTTTCCCCTAACAAAAAGATATATTACATGGGTTGAAATAAATGTCTTATTTTAGTATGTAACTTATTTAGGAAATGTGATATTACATTAACTATTGGCATTCTCTGAAACTGATGTGTATCAAAAGTCTGACCAGCAGTTACTTGGTTAAAGTAGTAAATATCTCTCAGAACATCCCTCCCAGACAGTATAATATAATAAGGAAAAATTCTGTTTACTCTGATTGTAAAGATTGAACCTTTCCCTGCCTCACCTGGTGTGAGGTCACAACACATCAAATAATCCTATAAATACCAAGAGGTAGCTGTACCTTATATTCCTGAAGGAGCATCGCCCCGGAGGCATACAATGGGGTTTAAGACTGCCAGCTTGGTGGTGCTGTGGCTGGCATTGGCTCTCTCATGTGCCTTTTCTATAAGATCAGGTAATTTAATTTTTTTACCTACCCTCTATTTGACCATCATTTGCAATGGGCTAGGAAATTTATTTAAAAAAATAGTAGGTGATAGCAAAAAAAAAAGTATAGTATTGTGGAATGTAAAGTGACTGGGATAGACATAGGAATATTTTGTGATGTTCACTTTGAAAGAATTGTATTTAGGATGTTCTGGAGGTTTACATTTTCTGACATTAAAAGATTTGGGTCATAAAATCCATCATTTTTACAAGCAATACAAGTAGAACATCACTTGTGATAAGTGACTATTTGTCAATGATCTAGATATATATATATATAAGCATCTGTAAGCCCTTGTACACACGGTTGGAAATTCCGACCACAAAATCCGAAACTGGTGTTGCATACACATGGTCGGACCAAGTTGTAGGAAAATCCGATCGTTCGTAACGCGATGACATTTTTTCGTTACGACGGGACTATGTTCAGGCTAGCAGCCAATAGCTTTGGTCTCATAATTAGATCTGAGCGTGTGTGGCACTTTGTCCGATCGGAATTCTCTACAAACGATCGGACAAAGTTGGATCAGATCATGTTGTCTTAAAATTGTATATCTAGCTCTCAAGCTTTGTTGGTCGGACATTCCGACGGAAAAGTCAGATGGAGCCCACATATGGTCGGATTATCCGACAACATGGTCCAATCGGACATTTTCCATCGGAACGTCTGACCGTGTGTACAGGGGCTAAGTGTCAGGCAAACATTTTCACAGATTTTTTCTAACACCCTGGTAATTTATATAACAAATGAAAAAGAAAATCCTGAAACGAGAAATACTTTATTTAAGATCATAATATCAATTGTCAATTACAATGCTGATATGACTAACAAAAATATGCCAAGATATGTTTGTAAGAAATATGTTTTATTGTTAAGATCTGATGAACATAAAGAGAAATCAAAGAGCAAAAGGTTCTAAAATGTATCTTGTTGAATTATTGTTTTTCTTGCATAGTTTTCTATACTAAGTAAGAATTGTTAAAGTGTATGCTAAGCCAAATAATGTTTTGCTTAGTTTTGGATGGAATAACTGAGGGTAGAGTGCCTGGTGGTTTTTTTATTGCTATGTCTGATGACTATTGTCACTGGACCAGAAAGTGATGGGAACTGTCTACGAGAAGAATTCTCCTCACTCTGCAGACATGTCCTCCTAGGTCTCATGCACATTAGGCTTTTCTGAATGCCTTTCTCCTGGCAGGAGAAAAGCAGATGTTAAAAATGCACCTAAAGCCACATTTTTCAAACACGTTTAGGCACGTTTTACCACATACAGGCACATCAAGCATTTGGGCATTTATTCATTCTATTGGCCAGAAGATTCATTTATTCTGACTATTTAATCTAATAAATGTTCAAGCTCTAAATATGCCTAGCATTTACGTGCATTTAGGCATGTCAGACATTTTTTCTGCCTAAAAGCTCTTCTCCTGAATGTGATTTTGGTGCATTTAGATTTCTGCCCCTAAACACCCCTGCCTCAGGCATATACACATAGACTAACATAGTGGGGTGTTTAGGAGCGCAAAAAAAGTAAACTGCATGTAAAATAGGTGTTTGACAGCTGCCTTGTGCATGTGGCCTTGCTTCCTGCTGTGCAGAAAAATAAACCTTACAAGGGTTCTAACCACCCCATACTCTATCCAGAACTATAAAAATATATTATATTTCAACTGAAAATGGACCCTTGTTTTTTTTCTGGGATCCTCGCTGTACATGAAAATTAATATGATGCATCATTCATTAAAATATAATTGATTGGTAATAATCTCTAAATCCTATATATTCATATATCTTTATATAAATAGATGTAATTAAAAGAAAACGGTAACTAAGAAGTATGGAGGCTTCTATTGTTGACATCTCCTTCTGAGATTTCTAGCTCACTGCCTGATACTCAATACTTTCTGAGGCACTGACCCGGAAAAAATATGCAGTATTAGAAGTATCAGTAGTTCTGACTTCATCCCGACTGTCCTATTCTGCATGCTTGTTCTGGGTTAGTGACACAGGAAGTACTGATGTCTGAAACAGCTAGGCATCATTTAATAATGAGGTCTACAATGGAAGCCTATATGTTCCTGTAAGTTGTCCATAGACCTAATGGGGGGAGGGCAGACCACGTTAATGCATGTTTTGGTTATGGAAGATGCCTATGTACAATAGTTTCAGTTAATCGTATGGAATATGCAATTTGTATATATAAGAAAAAGTCAAACAAGATGCATTTTTGTTTTAAGGCTCTAACAGAGACAGGGTAAAATGCAGTTAGATGTTTGTAAACTCAAAATGCAATTTTCAGTATGTTTGGCATCATGCCTCACTGTATACAGGTTTCTTAAGTAAATAGTTTTTTGTTAATCCATTGAATAGATTGTTTTTTTTGTTACCCTGCCAGTAACAGCACTGTCTGTTGTTGGCTGACTGTGGTAAGCCACTGCCTTGCAATTAGGCACAGCATTGTCAGCCGGTGTGCAATCCATTAAGTTTGCCTTTGGTATTATCTGATAAACTTCCGGTGGCAAACTGAAGGAGTGGACTCAGCAGGCTGACAAAGTGCTGCTAATTGTGAGGCAGTGACATAGCATTGTCAGCTAGAAACAGGAAGTGCTGTTATTGTCAAGATCTACAAAAAGTACCTTTACAACAGATTCACCAAACAAAATGCTCAAGAAAATTGATAAAATGGTACCAAACATAGTGAAAGGGTCATATTTAATGTGCAACTTTTTATAGAGAAGAAAAAGCTGATATTGCCTTCTTTATTAGAATCTTCCGAATAGGCGTATGTATGGAAGGTTTGTCCAGGATAAGTCAGACAAGAGCTGTCAGTTGGTGCCACAAACGTGAGATTGTTGCATGATATGTCCACTTTTCACTAATTCTATTGTCCTGAAACTGAATGTTTACAAGCTTTGTTTATCTATTAGCAGTTATAACCACCCATACCATCTATTAACAGGACGGTTACGCAACCATGGTCACTACGTCTGCAGTACATGGGGAAACTCTCACTTCAAGACATTTGATGGGGACTATTACCAATTTCAGGGGAAATGTAGCTACAACTTAGCTTCAGACTGTCGGGACGCTTATAAGGAATTCTCAGTGCACATTCAGCGGTCAACTGACAGTGATCACCCATTCATACACAAGATCACCGTTACTATCAAAGATGTCGTAATTCTACTGCAAAGCGGTTTTGTAGTGGTGAATGGGGATGCGTAAGTGAATGCTTGTAGTATTTTATCTTGTTTTTGCTAAATGTAATAATAATAATTCGTTTTATTTCTAATTTGTGAGAGTTTTAAAAAAGTTGTACCTGTACCTGCTTTGATAAAAAATGTACTTCTCTGTCTTGATAATATAAATAGTTGAGTTTGATTTAAATCTCTGTACAGATTTGTGACTACAATTATCACTAAAAAAAGCCCACTAAAAAGCCAGCAGCACAACTTGTTATTATAAAAATGTACTATTACATACGTGGTGCATAGTATGCATCTTATAGAATCACTTTCTAGTTCGCACGTGTAGGTGACCAACTTGAATGATTTCCTGCCACAATAGGACTTTCAATTTAAGTAAAAGTTTCTGTACAGGATTACTAGGGTCAGGTATGCTCTTCTTTCTTAACCACCTCAATACAGTGCAGATACACCCCCTTCCTGACCAGACCAATTTTCAGCTTTCAGCGCTCTCACAGTTTGAATGACAATTACTCAGTCATCCTACACTGTATCCATATGAAACTTGCGTCCTTTTTTCCACACAAATAGAGCTTTTTTTAGTGGTATTTAATCACTAGTGGGTTTTTTATTTTTTGTGCTATAAATAAAAAAAAACATAAATTTTGTGAAAAAAATGCCTTTTTCTTCGTTTCTGTCATAAATTTTTGCTAATTAGTAATTTTTCTTCATAAATTTTGGCCAAAATTTATACTGCTACATATCTTTGGTAAAAATAACCCACATTAGTATATATTATTTGGTCTTTGTGAAAGTTATAGAGTCTACAAACTATGGTGCCAATCACTGAAAATTGATCACTTCTGATCAGGCCTTCAGTACATCAGGTCTACCTCATTTCTTGAGACACTAACAAGTCAGGAAAGTACAAATACCCCCCAAATGACCCCTTTTTACAAAGTAGACATCCCAAGGTATTAAGTAAGTAGCATGGTGAGTTTTTTTAAGTTGTAATTTTTTCCCACAATTCTTTGCAAAATGAAGATTTTTTTTTTTTTTTACTAAATTGTCATATTATCAGGTTATTTCTCACACACAGCATATGCATACAACAAATTACACCCCAAAATACATTCTGCTACTCTTCCCGAGTACGGCGATACCACATGTGTGAGACTTTTACACAGCCTGGCCACATACAGAGCACCAACATTGATGTAGTACCTTCAGACGTTCTACGAGCAAAAATTACGCATCTCATTTCTCAACCACCTATTACACTTTTGAAGGCCCTGGAGTACCAGTACAATGGAATTTCAGATAAAATTACCCCATTTTGGAAAGCAAACACCCCAACGTATAATCTGTGAGGCATAATGAGTCTTTTGAACGGTTCATTTTTTTCCAGAAGTTTTTGGAATATGTGGAAAAAAATTAAAACGCATTTTTTTTTTACACAAAATTGTCAATTTATAAGATATTTCTAACACATAGCATGTATATAGCAAAAATTACACCCCAAAATACATTCTGCTACTCCTCCCGAGTATGGCGATATCACATGTGTAGGACTTTTACACAGCCTGGCCACATAGAGAGGCCGAACATTGAAGTAGTACGTTCAGGCGTTCTAGGAGCATAAATGACTCATTTCATTCCTACCCATCACACTTTTGAAGGTCCTGGACCACCAGGACAGTGAAATTACCCACAAAATGACCCCATTTTGGAAAGCAAACACCCCAACGTATATTCTATGAGACATGGGCTGCAAATAGGTACTCGGGTACTTTGATGGCCTGGTGACAGGTACTCGGGTACTCTGATGGCCTGGTGACAGGTACTTTGGTACTCTGATGGTCTGGTGACAGGTACTCGGGTACTCTGATGGTCTGGTGACAGGTACTCGGGTACTCTGATGGTCTGGTGGCTGGTACTCGGGTACTCTGATGGCCTGGTGGCAGGTACTCGGGTACTCTGATGGCCTGGTGGCAGGTACTCGGGTACTCTGATGGCCTGGTGACAGGTACTCGGGTACTCTGATGGCCTGGTGACAGGTACTCGGGTACTCTGATGGCCTGGTGACAGGTACTCGGGTACTCTGATGGCCTGGTGACAGGTACTCGGGTACTCTGATGGCCTGGTGACAGGTACTCTGATGGTTTGGTGACTGGTATTTTGGTACTCTGAAGGGCGGTGACAGGTACTCATATGGACTGTGACAGGTACTCGGGTACTCAGATGGACTGTGACAGGTACTCTGGTACACAGATGGACTGGAACAGGTACTCGGGTACTCAGATGGGCTGTGACTGGTACTCGGTACTCTAATGGACTGTGACAGGTACTCGGTACTCTAATGGACTGTGACAGGTACTCGGGTACTCTAATGGACTGTGACAGGTACTCAGTACTCTAATGGACTGTGACAGGTACTCGGGTACCCTGATGGACTGTGACAGGTACTCGGGTACCCTGATGGACTGTGACAGGTACTCGGTACTCTAATGGACTGTGACAGGTACTCGGGTACCCTGATGGGCCGTGACAGGTACTCGGGTACCCTGATGGGCCGTGACAGGTACTCCGGTACCCTGATGGGCCGTGACAGGTACTCGGGTACCCTGATCTGCCGTGACAGGTACTCGGGTACTCTGATGTGCCGTGACAGGTACTCGGGTACTCTGATGTGCCGTGACAGGTACTCGGGTACTCTGATGGGCTGTGACAGGTACTCGGGTACTCTGATGGGCTGTGACAGGTACTCGGGTACTCAGATGAACTGTTACAGGTACTCGGGTACTCTGATGGGCTGACAGGTACTCTGATGGGCTGTGACAGGTACTCGGGTACTCTGATGTGCTGTGACAGGTACTCAAATACTCTGATGGACTGTGACAGGTACTCTGATGGACTGTGATTGACAGGTACTATGAGGGGTGGTGACAGGTCCTCTTTATTGGGAGGGGGGGCAATCAGTATGATTGGTGTACACTGTATGCGGTAACGAGATGTTACCGCAATCTCCTCCTCACACACGATCGGTGTGTGAGGAGGAGAACCCGGTAACATCCCGTTACCGCAGTTTGTTTACATTTTTGTGATCGGCTGTGAAAGGATCACAGCCGATCACGTGGGTAAACAGCCGGCCAATGGCTGTTTACCAGCGTTGGTGACGAGCAGTGTTCCCGGGGAACACGCCGCCACCGACGTGCACGCGCAGCGCTCTCGCGATCGCGCGCATGCGCCGTGCACGTTCGGGGTGTGACCATCTGTGATCGGCCGTGACTTCATCACGGCCGATCACGTGGTAAACAGCCATAACGAATGGCTGTTCACCCCCTTCGGTGGCGAGCGGTGTCTCCGTGACACGCCGCCACCGAAGAAACAGGGATGCGCGCGCTCGATCGCGCGCATTCCCTGTTTAAACGGGAGGCCGTCATATGACGGCCTCCCGCCGCAATAGGTGCGCCGCCTGGCCGTCATTTGACGGCCGGCGGTCAGCAACTAGTTAAAGGAATTTTATTTTGTGTTATAGTATTTGTCAGGCTAAATTTAAAATTACTATGCTGTGCTATCTCCTGATATTAATTCCAACAATGATCTTAAAGTGCCAACATTGCAATAATGAAACTAAAAAATTAAACATGATAAACTGACAAAGAAAAATATATCGCAAAATATGATATAGAGTCCTTTGATTGCTGTGGTGATAAAATCTGTGTTAAGTGTCACATTCCACAGACAAAATTAAAATGATAAACAAACTTTTAAAGATTATATATATGTTGCACAAACGTGAATCATAAAGTGCTTTAGTGCCTATAACAGTGATATCCTGATCAAATGAAGATCAGTCCAACATAATTGGTATACAATCCTTATTAACCACTTCAGTACCAGGCACTTAGACACCTTCCCGCCCAAGTCAATTTTCAGCTTTCATCGATGTTGCAATTTGAATGACAATTGTGCGGCCATGTGACATTGTACCCAAACAAATTTTTTATCATTTTGTTCCCACAAATAGAGCTTTCTTTTGGTGGTGTTTGATCACCTCTGCAATTTTTATTTTTTGCGCAACAAATAAAAAAATACAGAAAATTTTGCAAAAAAATAAACAAGTTTTTATTTGTTTCTGTAAAATTTTTTGTAAATAAGTATGTTTTCTTCTTCAATTACAGGCACTGATATGGCTTCACTGATGGGCACCGATGAGGTGGCACGAATGAAGTGGCACTGATGATGGGCACTGATAGGCGGCACCTATGGCCACTGATAGGTGGCACTGATGGGCACTGATAGGTGGCACTGGTATGCGCCACTGATGGGCACTCATAGGTAACACTGATGGGCACTCAGAGGCGGCACTGATGGGTACTTATGGGCTGCATTTGGTGGGACACAGGCAGCATTTGGTGGAACACAGGCTGCATTTGGTACGATACAGGCTACATTTGGTGGAATACAGGCTGCATTTGGTATGACACAGGCTGCATTTGGTGGGACAGAGGCTGCATTTAGTCGAACACAGGCTGCATTTGGTGGGACAGAGGAAACATTTGGTGGGACACAGGGTATATTTGGTGGAACAAAAGCTGCATTCGGTGAGACAGAAGCTGCATTTGGTGGAACACAAGTTGCATTTGGTGGGACAGAGGCTGCATTTGGTGGTACAGAGGCTACATTTGGTGGGGCAGAGGCTGCATTTAATGTGACACCGGCTGTATTTAACTACTTCAATACCAGGCACTTAGGCACCTTTTCAGACAATTTTTTTTATCATTTTGCTCCCAAAAATAGAGCTTTCTTTTGGTGGTATTTGATTGCCTCTGCGATTTTTATTTTTTGCACAACAAATAAAAAAATACAGAAAATTTTGCAAAAAAACAAGTTTTTCTTTGTTTCTGTTAAATTTTTTGTAAATAAGTACGTTTTCTTCTTCAATGACGGCCACTGATATGGCTGCACTGATGCATACTGATAAGGTGGCACTGATGGGCACCGATGAGGTGGCACCAATGAGGTGGCACTGATGAGGTGGCACTGATGATGGGCACTGATAGGCAGCACTGATGGGCACTGATAGGTGGCACCGATGGGCACTGATAGGTGGCACTGGTATGCAGCACTGATGGGCACACATAGGTAACACTGATGGTCACTCATAGGCGGCACCGATGGGTACTTATGGGTGGCACTGGTGGGTACTTATGGGTAGCACTGATAGGTGGCACATATGGGCATGGATGGGCACTGATAGGTGGGCACTGATGGGCACTGATAGGTGGCACTGATGGACACTGATGGGTGACACTGATGACACTGATGAGTGGCATTGCTGGGCATTAGTCACTGTCTGTTACTTTATGGTGCCAGTCAGTGCCCATTTGTGGACACTGATTAGCACAGATTGGGCACATTGGGCACATGTGGATGGCCATGGGGTACATACCTAGCCATCCCCATGTTGCCCACTTCCCTGGTGGTCTTGGCAGCTTCACTGATGGTCCAGTGGCGGCATCCGAGGGGGACTGCGCTAATAAACCATCAGCGCAAACCCCCCCTTTCAGGAGAGCTGCCGATCTGCTCTCCTCTACTCGCATCTGTCAAGAGCGAGTAAGGAAAAGCCAATCAACAGCTTTTCCTGTTTACTTTCATGATCTGGCTGAGATTCTAACCATGTACGGGCAGGCTGATTGTACTCACGTTGACCCATTGATCTTTAAATGCAATTATTGCCAGCAGCTATAGCCGCTAACAATATTAATTGTGTTGTCCCGGCAGGGACGGCTCCCCACCCAGAGAGAACACAATGGGTTTGCGGAAGCCAATGGCTGTGTTGATAGGGAAATTGAGCAATTTTCTTCCTGCAACCCATGGTTGCAATACAAAAAAAATTGCATCATCAATGGCTAGCTTTAGTAATAGAGACAAGTGTACAATGGACTATGTCATTGGTAATATTGTCAAATACCCTCAAGAATCTCTTTCCTAAATTGTTTTGTGAGGAATATGGATAAATAATAAACATAAATGGAGAAAAATATCAAAATATTTTAATGAATGTTAAATGATGTTTTCATCTGAAGGGGTGAGCATGCAATGATTAATAATGTATGTCAATGATAATAACATAAATTGCATTTATTTATGCTTGGGGTTAGAATTTTCAGAAACATACATTATTCAGAATTGCTTCCATAGCAATTTCTGAGTAATGGATCCATCATTAAACAATGAAGATTAGAAAAAGTGCAATGTTTCTACACCAAAAAAAAAGCTGAGAAGAAAAACAGTGGCATACATATTTTTTAAACGTTGTAGTTTACACTTTATACATTATAGTTTAAACTTTATAACTTATAGCTCTTATAAAGATTCAATCACATCACATGGGTGTGTTTACTACTGATAGTCATAGACAAGAGACTGTGGTTGTATCCTGTGACTGGTGAAGGATCACTCTGTCTAATGGTCATGGCGTAAAATGAAAGTTGAATGTTACTGAGGAAGGACATTTATATGCCTCCACCGCCAGCTATATTATAGTAATAAAATCATCTAAACATTATAATTTTTATGTCATGGCAATGGCATAAAAACAAAAAGCTGGAAATGCCTGCGCTAGCAAATTTCTACATCTTCATTGCCAGGGTTATTCAAGGGACTAATAGCAATAGAGAATATCTGGGTTAGTTGGGCTGAAAACAACAAAGCAGCACCACATCCTCAATGAACTATAATGATTTTTGTATATCAAAAAGAATGGCTTTTCAGCTGCTGCACAGTGTAACCCGTTAAAACAAATTTTTATATAAAAGCTAGCATATTTTAAAGTTTAAAAGCCCCCTGTCACAGTGTTCCAAATACCTACAAGAATTATTTCTTTCACAGTGGTACTACATGTAATATAATGTGCATTTGTTCAAAAAACAATCCAACATTTTGTATTGTTGATTGAGCAAATCCACATCATACTCCGTGTATATGGAACATACCTTTGTGTGACACAGATTTAAATGGTTTAATATGCTCAGCTTTATATTTTCTATGAAATATAAGTGTATTTTAAAGTTTACACAATGCGGCACCTGAAAGATCCATTCTTTTTTATATAAAAATATCTTTCGGGGGGGGGGGGGGGTTTAAATTGCTTAATATCCTTGGTTTTATATTTTCTATGAAGTCATCTACAGAAATCTATTTCAGATACCATTCCACCCCCAAACCTGCATAAATAGTAGAGATAGCCCATAACCATTTTAGCCTCTTTTGATCCTGATTGGATGAGAACCTTCTAATTTTTTTAAGGGTAGCAGTAATCTGAAAAAGTTGACTAATTAAAAGTACAGAAATGCTTACTTATACTACCAGCTGTAGTTTTGAAGACAGACCACATAAATCATGGCTTATGAGAAAAGGTGTTAGGAAGGAATTAAACTGAAACGTTATTTGGTTATCTAATTGAATGTCATTCCTGCTAGCTATTACTTTTACTAAAGTCGATGATATTTTATTATAAAACAGGAATATTTGTAACGTAAATCATTCTTACATGTGTAATTCTTTCTCTGGGCTGGCAAAACTACTTAAGCTTTTATAAGTCCATCATCTGTTCAACAATATCCATAATTCTTGGCAGAATTGAATTCTGGGTGAAGGAGCTGTCTTTTGTGAGGACCAGTGTATGATATGACATTTATCCAAGGTGTTCTCCTGGGTGTGGTGTATTAAATAAAGCAATTAAAATGAGGTTCCTTAATAGATAGACCAAGCCTTGTAAGTAACCTAGACCATATGGTAAGCACTGTAACGTGTAGCCCTGAGAGAAGCCATAATCATTTATAGCAGTTTCAGTTACTGGACATGTAAATAGAAGTCCACCCTTTTGTTCTGAATCATGGATTCTCAAGAACGGAAGTGAACCATATTGCAAAATCAGTCTGCCAATGTTTATAACTATTGAAAGGATTGGAAATCGAATACTAAACTGCACTGAATTTTGTAGAAGTAAGCTTAGATATACTTGACCAATATCTGGTAAATGAGAAAAAATATATGATATCAACCTAGTTTATAAACATTGCATACTAAAATAGTTGTTAAATATTATTCTTTCAATAGTGTTTGCACTATAAAAGGATTAATAGAGTTTTCACTATGAGTTAAATAATTTTAAACTACAGCTAATTCATGACGAAAGGTGATTAGTGATGGACGAACGTTTCGCCCGGCGGTCGTTTCGCGGCGAATTTCCGACTTTCGCCGTCCGCGGGTTCGAACGCCTTTTTCCGTCGTTCGCCCCGGCGGACTTACGTGTTTAATGTATACAAGAACTTTAACCTTTCGTGACACGTTTATCATGTGTTACAGGACAACCAATTGAGACATGACAGCTCATGGACACTTGGACATTCCCCCTAACCTATAAATACACCCGATCCGGTGGCCATTTTACATTCTTTCTTCTGTCACTGTAGGGAAAGGATCCTGTGTGGAGTAGGGACAGAGAAAACGCTAGCTATTTGGTACACAAAAGTTCTTTTCAGGACTGGTATAGGTGTTAGGTCAGCAGCCTGAGTTTCTTTTGTCAGTTTAGATAAAGGGACAGAGCGCTGTATGCTGCTATTTTAGGGACAGCTCAGCCAGATTAGTCTTTCTTCATCATCATCATCATCATCATCATTAGCTGTTACTATCAGGTCCACAAAAGAGCTATTCCAGCTAATCGTTCCAGCCTACTCTTTTTTGCCAATTTGTATAGGGACAGGCAGGAAGCAGTGTGTCAGGCAGTGAGGATAATTTTAAAGACTTGCTGTTACTATTAGTTCCACAAAGGTTCTTTTCAGGACTGGTATCAGTGGTACGGTAATAGGCTTGTACACGTATAATATTCTTTCTTCCAAATATAGAAAGAATATTATACTTGACTGCTGCCCTTCTGCTGCAGTCTGCTAATCATTCACAACTCACTTGTTCCACAAAGCTCTTTATCAGGACTGGTAACTTGGTCTGTCTAGGGTGCTACGGTACATAGGCTTGGGTGCGGTACAGTCTGCTGTTCTGTAAGGACCGCTATCGGTCCACAATACATAGGGTTGCCGTGCACTACTGCTGACCGCTGCCCTATACTGCAGCAGTCCTTCAGCGGTATAGGGACTGACGCACAGTCTGCTAAACACTAATACACAACCTGCTTGGTCCACAAAAGTTCTTATAAGGACTGGTAACTTGGTATAGGGTGCTACGGTACATAGGCCTGAGTGCGTTACAGTCTGCTGTTCTGTAAGGACCGCTATCGGTCCACAATACATAGGGTTGACGTGCACTACTGCTGACCGCTGCCCTATACTGCAGCAGTCCTTCAGCGGTATAGGGACTGACGCACAGTCTGCTAAACACTAACACACAACCTGCTTGGTCCACAAAAGTTTTTATAAGGACTGGTAACTTGGTATAGGGTGCTACGGTACATAGGCCTGAGTGCAGTACAGTCTGCTGTTCTGTAAGGACTGCTATCGGTCCACAATACATAGGGTTGCCGTGCACTACTGCTGACCGCTGCCCTATACTGCAGCAGTCCTTCAGCGGTATAGGGACTGACGCACAGTCTGCTAAACACTAATACACAACCTGCTTGGTCCACAAAAGTTCTTATAAGGACTGGTAACTTGGTATAGGGTGCTACGGTACATAGGCCTGAGTGCAGTACAGTCTGCTGTTCTGTAAGGACCGCTATCGGTCCACAATACATAGGGTTGCCGTGCACTACTGCTGACCGCTGCCCTATACTGCAGCAGTCCTTCATTGGTATAGGGACTGACGTACAGTCTGCTAATCACTAACACACAACCTGCTTGGTCCACAAAAGTTCTTATAAGGACTGGTAACTTGGTATAGGGTGCTACGGTACATAGGCCTGAGTGCGTTACAGTCTGCTGTTCTGTAAGGACCGCTATCGGTCCACAATACATAGGGTTGCCGTGCACTACTGCTGACCGCTGCCCTATACTGCAGCAGTCCTTCAGCGGTATAGGGACTGACGCACAGTCTGCTAAACACTAACACACAACCTGCTTGGTCCACAAAAGTTTTTATAAGGACTGGTAACTTGGTATAGGGTGCTACGGTACATAGGCCTGAGTGCAGTACAGTCTGCTGTTCTGTAAGGACCGCTATCGGTCCACAATACATAGGGTTGCCGTGCACTACTGCTGACCGCTGCCCTATACTGCAGCAGTCCTTCATTGGTATAGGGACTGACGTACAGTCTGCTAATCACTAACACACAACCTGCTTGGTCCACAAAAGTTCTTATAAGGACTGGTAACTTGGTATAGGGTGCTACGGTACATAGGCCTGAGTGCGTTACAGTCTGCTGTTCTGTAAGGACCGCTATCGGTCCACAATACATAGGGTTGCCGTGCACTACTGCTGACCGCTGCCCTATACTGCAGCAGTCCTTCAGCGGTATAGGGACTGACGCACAGTCTGCTAAACACTAACACACAACCTGCTTGGTCCACAAAAGTTTTTATAAGGACTGGTAACTTGGTATAGGGTGCTACGGTACATAGGCCTGAGTGCAGTACAGTCTGCTGTTCTGTAAGGACCGCTATCGGTCCACAATACATAGGGTTGCCGTGCACTACTGCTGACCGCTGCCCTATACTGCAGCAGTCCTTCATTGGTATAGGGACTGACGTACAGTCTGCTAATCACTAACACACAACCTGCTTGGTCCACAAAAGTTCTTATAAGGACTGGTAACTTGGTATAGGGTGCTACGGTACATAGGCCTGAGTGCGTTACAGTCTGCTGTTCTGTAAGGACCGCTATCGGTCCACAATACATAGGGTTGCCGTGCACTACTGCTGACCGCTGCCCTATACTGCAGCAGTCCTTCAGCGGTATAGGGACTGACGCACAGTCTGCTAAACACTAACACACAACCTGCTTGGTCCACAAAAGTTTTTATAAGGACTGGTAACTTGGTATAGGGTGCTACGGTACATAGGCCTGAGTGCAGTACAGTCTGCTGTTCTGTAAGGACCGCTATCGGTCCACAATACATAGGGTTGACGTGCACTACTGCTGACCGCTGCCCTATACTGCAGCAGTCCTTCAGCGGTATAGGGACTAAGAGTTTTGTCACAGGGTGATTTAAAAAATGACAGGCAGAGGAAGAGGCAGGCCCTTCCGCAGGGGTGGTAGGGGTAGGGCAGGAGCAACAGCCTTGAGCCAAAGTGGGAAGTTGCAGAAGGTGCGTTCAATTACTTTAAAGGACGCACCAGACTTGGTTGAGTGGCTCACTCAGCCTTATTCTTCTGCACCCTCCTCATCCTCTCGATCTGCACCCTCTTCTTCACTCTCTGCTATGTGCACCCCCAAAGACACTACCACCAACAACACCACCACCACCACATACCTTCCGCTTGAGTGCAAATGGGGGCCTTCATGCTCCAGTGTTTTAATAGGGACCCCCGTATAAAAAGCATGAGGGTCAAGGACCAGTACTGGGTGGCAACGTACTTAGATCCCCGGTACAAACACAAAATGGCGGAAATGTTACCGCCGTCGCAGAGGGCTGTCAGAATGCAGCACTTCCAGGCCTTGCTTCGAGAAATGCTGCATTCTGCTTTTGCGTGCGCTGGCAGAGGAGCAATTCCCACTCCCAGAGAAGGATTTGCGGGTACCAATCCAACAGCGCCTGCAAGAAGAGGCCGGTTTGAAGATGTGTTGGTGACTTCGGATATGAGGTCATTCTTTCAGCCGACCCATCGACAGGTGTCATCCGGATCCAGCATCAGGGAACGCCTAGACCGTCAGGTGTCCGACTACATTGGGTTAACGGCCGATGTGGACGCTCTGAGGAGTGATGAACCCCTAGACTACTGGGTGGGCAGGCTTGACCTCTGGCCAGAGCTTGCCCAATTTGCAATCGAACTGTTGGCTTGCCCCTCATCCAGTGTCCTGTCCGAAAGGACGTTCAGCGCAGCAGGGGGGATTGTGACCGATAAGCGTACTCGCCTAGCTCACGACAGTGTTAACTACCTCACATTTCTAAAAATGAATGAGGCATGGATCTCGGAGGAATTCAACACATGTGATCAGTAGACCATGTATATGTCTATAAACAATTTTTGGAATCAAGCACACAGACCTTCTTAATTCATTTGGCTCACTTCCCTGACCCAAAAAAGCACACCGTACTATATGCCCCTACCCTCCTCTTTGAAGAGGTTGAGCGGTGTCATATTTCTACTGGGGCTGCTTATTATGAGGGGTTCCCACCATCCCTGTGCTGTGCTGACTTCCTCCTGGGTGTTCTTATTATGAGGGGCTCCCACCATCCCTGTGCTGTGCTGACTTCCTCCTGGGGGTTCTTATTATGAGGGGATCACACCATCCCTGTGCTGTGCTGACTTCCTCCTGGGGCTGCTTACGGTGCTGCTGTCAGCGCTGTATGTCACGGAGCTGCTGTCAGCGCTGTATGTCACGGAGCTGCTGTCAGCGCTGTATGTCACGGAGCTGCTGTCAGCGCTGTATGTCACGGAGCTGCTGTCAGCACTGTATGTCACGGAGCTGCTGTCAGCGCTGTATGTCACGGAGCTGCTGTCAGCGCTGTATGTCACGGAGCTGCTGTCAGCGCTGTATGTCACGGAGCTGCTGTCAGCGCTGTATGTCACGGTGCTGCTGTCAGCGCTGTATGTCACGGAGCTGCTGTCAGCGCTGTATGTCACGGAGCTGCTGTCAGCGCTGTATGTCACGGAGCTGCTGTCAGCGCTGTATGTCACGGAGCTGCTGTCAGCGCTGTATGTCACGGAGCTGCTGTCAGCGCTGTATGTCACGGTGCTGATGTCAGTGCTCTGTATTACGGTGCTGCTGTCAGTGCTCTGTATCTCCTGCACCCTCTTGTTTGCCTACCCTGGTCCCTGACCTTCCCTCTCCTCCATTGCCTTCATTAGCTCCATAGTCCTGAATTGTCAGAACAATTTCCCAAATAAAAAAAAAATGCTTGTAGTTATCGATCCCAAATTCACCTCATACATGTATTATGCTATTGTCCAGGTGGTGGGACTACGTGCTACCCCCTAATAATTACCCCGTGGCCGCAAATTCGACCTAAAGGTTTGCGAAATTCGCCTCCCATTGAAGTCAATGGAGCCCGCGGCGAACGGTCGTTTTCGCGAACGTTTGTGTCCGTTCGCGTTTCGCGTTCGCGAAACGTCCCGTCGGAAGTTCGTCCATCACTAAAGGTGATTTGTTCTATGCACCCTAGCTCTGTATATTTTGTTACAATAGTACAGATATATACACCATGTTTGGCAAAGGTCATTATGCTATATTATAGAATATTTCTTCTGTAATAGTAAATTACCTAGCATTAATAAAGGGGAATTCCAACTTATACCATGTTGTTTTCAAACAACATACTGTATTTATTGACGTATAAGACTCACTTTTTCACCATGAAAATCGTGTGCGTGTTATACGCCAATACTTAAATTTTAGCTGCCTTATTTCAAATTTAAGTTTTTTCCTTAAACTTCCCTCCTAAAATGAATATGCGTGTTATACACCTGTGCGTCTTATACGCTGATAAATATGGTACATTTAAAAATCCTCCTCTGTTATGTGCATGTAAAGACAATGAGGTTGGTAGAGAATATAAAATGAATACAAGTACGTTTTTAGAATTTTATTTGTTTTTAGATCTCACCACTTTTATCAACTGAAATTTGATTCACTAGAATCTTAGAATGAAGCCAACACCATATTAGAATATGGTGACGGGCCAAACAAAGTTTTCATGACTGCAACATTTTAGTGAGTTGTGGTATTTTGGCAAAATTTCACAATTTTTGTTGTTTTGTGGTAATTAATGGTGCACTGGGTGTTAAATGACTCCTCAGGGTTATGAATGCTCATTTTAACTATCCTGGACCTGTTCTTTGTGCCAGAAAAGGGCTTCTCATTAGTCTCATCATTTTTTTTTATTTCACTGAATAAAAAAGGACAGTGAAAGAAAAAGTAATAAAACCTCTGAAGTGACAGTACACAAAAAAAAAAAAAAAAATCAAATACAAGAAAGAGAAATAAAATATAGATGCAAAGATTACTACACACTATACCTGCACCCCCTAACAAAAAACCCCACCCTCTAAAGGAAAAAAAATGAAATGAATTTTTAACCAAATTTCATCAAGTTTATGTTTTGCTGCAACATCAATTTCAACATAATCATGTTAATTCTAATCTAATCAGAATATTTCTCATTGACAGCATATTTCAATCTATAAACATAGATGCCTACAATCTCCATCCATTTGAGTTCAGCTTTACATCTTTAGAAAGTAGCCCATTGAGGAATGTTTTATGTGATTTGTGTTGCTTATTCTTTACACACTTTCAAATTATTCTTAGAAAAATAAACTTGCACTGAATATATTCTAATTACTGTATTTTGCAGTGTTAAAACACCATACTACAGTTCTGGGATCCTCATTCAGAAAACTGATACATACTTTAAGTTGTATACGAAGACAGGTTTAACACTCATGTGGAACAAAGAAGATGCAGTCATGGTAAGGAATCTCGCTGTACAGTACAAATCCAAAAAAATACCTTCTGCTTTCTCTTATAAGGACGAATGTCTGTAAAACATCCAATCATTTTCTGTCGTCTTTTGTTATTGTATTATAATATACACCTCCACTTGAACCCCAGTTGAATTACATCTTATGCATTGCTGATACAAAGGTCGGTTACTTAGAGCATTGAGCATTGATGGTCAGTAACCCCCATCAAGCAGTCACATCTCAGTCTTCATCAGGCTTCAGTTGTGAGAACTATGAAAGATGATCCTGTGTAGGAACTAGTGAACATTATAAAGGTTGATTTCCTAGTGGAGCTGAGAATTTTCATTTAATAAATTGTGTAGATATTCATCTCAATTATCCAACTATGTGAAAAGCAAATTCCTGTTCAATTTGAATACCCAGTCACGTGCAGCTTTAATAAGTAAACAGAAATTTGCCATTGACTTGATTAGATATTTGAAGTAATAATTCACACAACAGCTATACCTTCATAGAATTATTTGACATTAAATGTGTTGCCAGGAAAACATAGATAACTGCTGTTTCTTTTTATATTTATAGATTTTAATATTATTTGCTTACCTGATAGTAAATATTCACACCATTATTGAGTAAACTATTATTGAGTCTTAACTCCTTTAGTAAAGAAAGGTAGAAGTACAGTAGTTGGGAAGAGAAGGCATGCACGGAAATTACTCTTTTTCAGTATCTCAAATCTCAGTATAAATTCTTTTATTTTATTGTGATAATGCAAATACAAGAAGTACAGCCAAGGAAGCAATGCAGAAAAAAATAAGGTGGATGCCTAATGACACATGTGAATAAAGGGGACACAGCCCCTGATATGCTTGGAGGTAGCTAAAAGTCCAAGTTAGATTCATATTACCACAGTTAGTTTGTCATTCTCAATCAAATCTCATAAACCCAACAGAGACATACTTTTATAAGTCCTATTAATACCCTTTTTTGGCGTGGGAATGCCTGTGACCATAGCTAGAGGTTGACCGATATATCGGCCGATATTTGGCATTTTTTTAATTAATCGGCATCGGCCGATTGTACCAATACAAAAGGTCGATTGTATCTTCAGCGTGACTTGCAAAAGACTTCTGTAATAGAAGTCAATGCAAGTTGCCTGAACTTAATCTGTGGGGTGACTTTCCTCCTCTCTGGGCTCTCTCTGCCAAGAAAAGATCAAAGAGATACAATGTTTCCTCTTCAATGAACTGAGCTCTGTGTGTAGAGTTCTCAGTTTAACCATTTAAAGACTAATCTTTTCTGGAAACTTGTTGCTTACAAGTAAAAATCCTGTATTTTCTGCTAGAAAATCATTTAGAACCCCCAAAAATTATATATATTTTTTTTTTTAGCGGAGACCCTAGGGAATAAAATAGCGGTTGTTGCAATATTTTATGTCACACGGTATTTGCACAGCAGTCTTTCAAATTTGTTTGGAAAAAATACACTAATGATTTAAAAAAAAAAAAAGGAAACAGTAAAGTTAGCCCATTTTTTTTCTTCCAAAAGTTTTGAGTACCTGTTTTTGTGTATTTAATATATAGTTTTTTTTAAATATAAATTATACATACAAGTGAACTGATTGGAGGTTTGTTTTAAATGTTTAAATGTAAGAAATTTTCTGTATCACTTATTACTGAAGTCTGCTTTCACACTGGAGCGGGCAGGGGTTGACAGTAAAATGCTAGTTTTAGCGGCGCTTTAACGTAATTTTAACTGAGCTATTCGGCTGCTAGCAGGGCACTTATAACCCAGCTAGTGGCCGAGAAAAGAGTTAAATGCGCCCGTGAAGCGCCACTGCCAAATCGCATTGCAGGCGCTTCGGCAGCAGTGCCCATTCCTTTCAATGGGCAGGAGTGGTGGAGGGGCATTATATACCGCTCCAAAGATGCTGCTTGCAGGACCTTTTTTAACGTCCTGCCAGCGCATCGCCTCAGTGTGATAGCACTCGGGCTTCCACACGGACTGCAGGGGAGCTGTTTTGCAGGCAGTTTACAGGCAATATATTTAGCCCAAAAGCGCCTGAAAAACACCCCAGTGTGAAAGGTGTCTAACTGTTAGATTTTTTGAGATGAAGGGGGAAAAAAATGAAAAAAAAAAATCGGCCTAACATATCGGCCCAAAAAAATCGGCATCATAAATCGGCCATCGGCCGCCGCGATTTTTAAACATCGGCATCGGCCAGAGAAAAACCCATATTGGTTGACCTCTGACACCCGTACACTAACACAGGCTGGACTGGATGGACTATTGTCTATACTCAGCCTCTCCCTTGCAGGCATCTCTCCCTCTGCTCTATTGTACTCTGACCATGGGGATTCCCCCCTCCTTCTGGCAGAATACACAGATCAGTGCTGCAGCTATTGGCAGCAAGCGCTGATCGAATTGGCCATTAGACTGGCTTCTGTTGAACACACAGCAATATAGACAGACCACATTTTTACGGTTTCTGCTGAACTGGCTGCTGTGTGGTTTGTGTATTCCGGTGTATTCCCTGCTTTATACAGACTTCTTTAAACTGTGGGACTTTTATTTTTGCAGAACTACAAACAGCTGTCAGTTTTTAGCTGAGATCATACTCTGGGATTTGTATACCCCGAGAAAGACTGCAATAGACATAATTGGGTTTAATATCAGGACTGGTCAGGAATCGGATGACCAGCAGCTCTGAGGGCCATAACTACAATACTGAGACAGCTAAACAAGTTCTCCTTATTGCACAGCCTGCAAAAGGGATCTGTGAAAAGGGAGAACGATTCTGGAGTTTGTTCCTGTACTGCTGAGGTCACTTCTTCTTGATTGAAAAAATGTCACAGGGGGTACAGGGTCTGTGCCATCAACAACCTGTGCAATCTTTATTAATTAATAATAGAGTACTGAATTTGTGTTACCTTCGCAAATGCCAACAGATTTTCTATGTTTACATTTCCTCAACATCCCCCCTAATGAGGAGCCCTTCCACAGTCATGCCCCATAGTAGCTGCATGGGCTGCTAAGGCTATTGTTACATGACTCGTATTTGTCTTTTATTATAGTCAATTGTGATATACAGTAACTCACATCTACTTGATTTAACCAAATGGTCAGACCAGTAATAACTATGAATCAGTATAAATACTGTGTCACCCTCTGTACAGGTGGAGCTGGATCCAAAGTATAACAACCATACCTGTGGACTGTGCGGTGACTATAATGGCCGACCTTATAATGAATTTTTTGATGAGGGTGAGTAATCTGGATAGATGCCAGCTCATTGCTGTATATAACTCTACAGTCTTCTTTACATTAGTAGTATTACTGTTTTAATACATGCACCACAATAAGCAACATAGAAAGTATCTTCAGCAATTAAACACACAGAATGAGTAATCCTTTGCTACCCCTGTTTAACCTGGTTGTAATTGTGTTAAACAGCTGGCCAGATGCAGTATTATGTTGTAATATGAAAAATATATATAAAGTATGTTTTGTTAAATCACATTTATATTCATAATATGATGTTTCAATATTCTGCACTATTATTACATAATTACATAATGTAAAGATCGGGGTTGTCATTTAACCTACAATAGATCCCATTCCATGTCATTTTCTGATACTAAAATCTGATTATTGGCCAGCTTTTGAAGGACATTAAACTTCACTGCTCATTCAATTATTATTGTTATTGAATAAGCCTCCAGGTGTTCTAAGTCACAAATCTAGTAAATTCTCAATTGAATATATGATACAGAATGCTGCATGTCAAAATGGTTAATGGACTAAAAGATACAGAAGACTAGAGCTGTATGTAGCACTTTGAGGGTTATTTACAAAAGGCAAATCCACTCTGTACTACAAGTGCAAACTACAAGTGCAAAGTGCACTTGAAATTGCACTGAAATTGCAGTAGCTGTAAATATGAGGGGACATGCAAGGATAATAAAAAACAGAATTTTATCTTGCACATGATTGGATGATAAAATCAGCAGAGCTTCTCCTCATTTCAGATCTACAGCTCAGATTTACAGCGACTGCACTTCCAAGTGCAATTTCAGTGCAATTTCAAGTGCACTTTGTACTCGTAGTTTGTACTTGTAGTGCAAAGTGGATTTGCCTTTCATAAATAACCTCCTTTGTAACACTTTAAAATCAACCCTTATCTGTAGAAGTGACATTATGCAACTGTAGCTGTAACATTATGGGTCCCAGCAACACAAAGTGTACATTATTATCTGGTGGTATAATGATTTTTATCACATACACTAGCAAATGTGAATGTTTCAGAATAGGAAGGTTTGTGCAGCAGCGTTGACTGTTACAGTGGAGTCAGGGAGATGAGATAGGTAGGGGGGATGGAGGTGCTGCGACTGTGGGGTGAGGTTGATGGGGGCTGTGAAATACAGCTCAAGAAGGGTGGGAATCGAGTGCTGTGAACCGAAGACAAGGTAGGTGGGAGGCAGGTGCTGTGAGCAGAAGGAAGGCATTGTGACTGGGGGCAAAATGGATGAGAAATGGGCACTGTGACCTGGGCACAAGATGTGGGGGAAACTCTTTGAACCAGAGACAAAGTGGATCAATGGGAGGCACAGTGACCAGAAGGAGAGTGGGTTGTGTAAAAGCTAAATGCTGTGACTGGGTGGTGAGGTAGGTGGGGGGGAGGTTCTGTGATAGAGGGGTGAGGGAAAGGGTGCTGTGACTGGGGGGGGGGGTTAAGTCGAAGGGGGAGCCATGACTGAGGGGGCAAGGTAAGTGGAGGGAGGCCACTGTGTCAGAGGAATTTGGGGTGTCTTGATAGGGGTGCTTTGACCATGGGCAAGATGGGTTGGAAGGAGGACCTGTGACCTAGTGGAATATGGTGTATGGAAGTGGGAATGCTGTGACTGAGGGCTGCAAGGTGAGTGACTGAGTGAGCTGTGACTCAATAGGGGTAGTGGGGGGGACTGTGATGGAGTGAGGGTGAGGTGGGTGTTAGGGTGTGCTATAACAGAAGTGGGCACTGTGACATATGGGGTAAGGCGGGTAGTGTGATGGAGGAGAGAATGGTGGGTGTGAGTGGTGGACAGTCAGAGAGGGGGGCGAGTGGTGTGAGGGGCACTGTGACCATGGGGTGGAGTGGTGCCCTGCAGTAGAGTGCCCAAAGTCATGGTGGCCAATCCACCTTGTGATTGCAGGAAGGTGAGGTAACTGTGGAGGGATCTGCAATGATGAAAGGAGTGAGGTGGCTCTGGGTCATGCACAAGGACAGGGAGATTGAGGAAGTGGCTATGGAGAGATGCTGGGGTGAGGTTGTCATGGAGGGATACTCTATAACAGGAGGGCTAGGGGATAAAATGGCTGTGGAAGGATGTGCTACGATAGTGGGTTGAAGTAGGTGCAGAGAGATGGGTTGTGTGATGAGGTAAGTTTAAAGGTATGCACTGTGATGGGAGTGTTAAGAGATGTGAGGAGGCTGTTGAGGGATGTGTTGCAATGAGGGTGGGGAGTTAGGTGTTCACCGAGGAAAGCACTTAAATTATTGAGTAGGTACAGAGGGATATGCTATGATGGAGCTAGGGGTTTAGTTGGCTGTGAGAGAATGTGCTAATATTGGGGGTAGGGTCACAGCTCCTCCTATTGTCCAGATGGCTGTACAGATGGAGTCAGGCAGTTTGTCACCCTCTTGGCTGACTTTATTACTGAGAACCCTGATCCTTCTTCCGTAATCACAAACTAATGTAGAGAGGGCTTCTAGGGGGTCAGGGAATTGTGAAGTGGATGAGAACAATTGGGGACTAGGGATGAGCTTCGAGTTCGAGCCAAACTCATGTTCCACTCGAACATTGCTTGTTCACCCGTTCACCGAACAGCGAACAATTTGGGGTGTTTGTGGCAAATTCGAAAAGCCGCGGAACACCCTGTAAAAGTCTATGGGAGAAATCTAAAGTGCTAATTTTATAGGCTTATATGCAAGTTATTGGGGACCTGGGTCCTGCACCAGGGACATGTATCAATGCAAAAAAAGTTTTAAAAACAACAGTTTTTTTGGGAGCAGTGATTTTAATAATGCTTAAAGGGAAACAATAAAGGTGTAATATTCCTTTAAATCTCGTACCTGGGGGTGTGTATAGTATGCCTGTAAAGGGGTGCATGTTTTCCGAAACAAAAATGCTGTTGGGTGCAGAAATTACACTTTGCGCAGGGATAGTTCTAAGCACGGGAAACATGCGCCCCTTTACAGGCATACTATACACACCCCCCAGGTTCGAAATTTAAAGGAATATTACACTTTTATTGTTTCACTTTAAGCATTATTAAAATCACTGCTCCTGAAAAAACTGCCATTTTTAAACATTTTTTTTTCATTTATACATGTCCCCTGGGGCAGGAGCCGGGTCCCAAAACCCTTTTTAGGACAATAACTTGCATATTAGCCTTTAAAATTAGCACTTTTTATTTTGAACGTTCGAGTCCCATAGACTTTAATAGGATTCTAAAGTTCACGCAAATTTTAGGTCTGTTTGCAGGTTCTGGTGCAATTCATTATCTTCTTGCAGTAGAGCCCCTTCTTGCATAGTTTAAGTACATCTCAAGCTAAAACATTGAATTTAGTTTTAAACAGAGCAGGGTCTCTGTCTTTTATGGGTTATCTGTGTCAGTAAGGGAGAGATCTTTACTCTCTTTATGTCAAGCCATCAGGAAATCTCTCCAACAGGGACACAGTAAAAAACACACTTTTAGAGTGTGGAAGGCTTAGAACCTCTGACAATGATTTTCTTGCTCTCTGTGTCTTCCTCTCCTGGTGACACCTGCATCCCTTATTTCTTGTATGGGAGGAACACAAACAGGAAGTGAGGGAAAATCCCCAAAAGTCAAAGGCAGAAATAAAAGCTTAATAGAAATATAAACTGTTTTCCATTTTATCTAAAGCTTAAATAGCATATGGTTGGAGGTAGGCTTTAAGTGCTTTCATTTTACTGTAGATGTTTGCATCAAATACGTATTTGTTGTAATGAGATCAGCTTAAGGTGTGCATTGGTAAACATTTGGTGATTTTTTTTATTGTCCACAGACATGTATTACAGTCCTGTATACTTTGGAAACATGCAGAAAATTCATGACCCTAGTGTTGTCTGTACCGATGTAGATGATACTCAGCAAATGGACACATCCCATTGTTCCCAATATGTAAGTAACAGTATCATGTCAATATTTTTTGCAGTGCAGGTTCCATACTCTGGAAATTAAATGGGGATATTTACATATGTACATTTAAATAGTAAAGTTTAACAATGTCCTGTGGATTTTGAAATGTATTACGTTTTTTTTTGTTTATGACTTAAGTTGTCTCAGAAGCTCTCAGCATGTTTCTTTCTTTCTAGTTCTGCCTTAATATTAATTACAATTTTTCATATTTTCAATACTTTTATTGTAAAGTGAATCTGTACTTTGGTCATTTGGGGCAAATAAATAGATTTACTGAATATACTGCTCCTTTGGCTGCTGACAGTTACCTCCTACACTTTCCTTGGAGCCCCAATTGCCTGACCTATGGCCCTATGCCATACCCAGTATGTCTGGATATTAGTGAGCATTGCTCCCACAGTGCAGCACAGGATGTATATGTGGTCAATTGTTATGATGAGCACTGCCTTATAAGGGTGGGAAAGGTTCCTTTACCACGTGTCAATTTTTTACCCAGAACAGACCTGGAATTTATATTTGGACTTAATTAATGGAATATATCAGCAAGGTTTATTCATAGATCTGTGTCCCCTTGCAACTTCCCTGCTGCAAAATTTGACCTTGGTTAAGTTCTGTTGGTGGATGGTGTCTGAACTTACATGGATGAAGGATGTCACTGCCTCAACCCCTCCATGACAGCATTTGGTCTGGCCATTGGCCAACTGTGTCTGAGCACTGTCACATAGTAGTGGTCACATACTGCCCCTTACCTGTAAGCCCTGGTGTGTTTGAGCAATGGAGTGAGCGGTGAGCGCTGGGATTGTGTGAAGAGGAGGAAATGTAGCATAGATAGGTGACTAAATCTTTCTTGGGGAGTCTGGTTGAATTAGTAAAATGACATTGTCCCTCTAAAAGAAACCTGGCCTTTGCCAAATAGGGGAAAGCAACATGTTCACTTTAAGGCCCCCCGTCCCAGAAGCACACACTTACCTTTCCTTTGCTCCCCTATTACTATATCAGCTTCCAAGAACAAGGAGCTACGATCCTGTATAAGATCTACATCCCTTTAGTTGGAGCTCACAAAAAGCTGCAAACTCTATCATGCTGCAAGAAGTGGAAAAAGTCACATGAGCCCCCATATCACAAATGTATGATGATCCCAACAGATTAATGGAGCAAAACTGATATAAAAACAATCTAGCTTCTTTGTCCAGTATGTATATAGCACACGTTCATGTTAAAGAAAAATTCTGCACACAAAAAAACTACCCTTGCAATGCCCCCCACCCCACACTACAAGGGTTAAATGTGTCCTTTGGCTAGGGGCAAATGAATGTGGTGTGATACTTAACATATTCTTTTCTACAGCAAGGTCCCTTCAGTGGTGTGAACTGTCCTGCAAAGCCCCATACACACTATCAGTTTTTGGTAAATCTGAAGGAAAAACTCAGTAGAAAAACTGATAGTGTGTATGGGGTTTAAGGTACTCCTGGTCTAAGCCACACTCCTGCCTCATCCACATACAATGCAAGGTTTACAAGCCGTGCATTGAATGTGATGATGCTAAAGGACCACTCACAGCCCAGAGCACTGTACCATTGCAGTGTGGAAGCCCCACTACAAGGGTTCTTATTTTTCCAGACCGGAGTTGAACTCAAAACTAGTTCAAAGCATACTTTATCATCACACACTTAAGTGTGTCTATCTCTCATTGTTTGTGTGTCAGCCTTATTTTCACAAAGTATATCTTCCATTCCATACTAAATTCGGTTAGCTCATATATAGCAGAAAATTATTTCCATTTCTCCCCTTCTAGTCATTATTATAATAAATACATATTCTGAAGTAAATCCTGAGGAGGAATAAAGCCATTATGGCTCAGGCAGTAAGAAAAATGTAAGTTTTGCCCATAGCGATCAGTCATGTCTCAGTTAATGCTCTCTCAGAAAATCTGATGGGTTGATTATGTAAAACACCTTCACCTGTCATCAATCAGCTGCATTTATTTCAACATTGTGCTTTTTTTGTAGCGCTCGGTGTGTGAAAAACACCTGGGAC
This sequence comes from Lithobates pipiens, assembly GCF_037356315.1. Classification (NCBI taxonomy): domain Eukaryota; kingdom Metazoa; phylum Chordata; class Amphibia; order Anura; family Ranidae; genus Lithobates; species Lithobates pipiens. The sequence goes on from NW_027507686.1 coordinate 174,593,521, forward strand.
ATGCTGCATTTTTCAGCTGTCAAGATCTACTCAATGTGGAAGCTTACATTAATGCCTGCGTGCTGGACATGTGCTCCTGTAGCCAATCCCAGGATTCATTCTGCCTATGTAGTACAATCAGTGAATATTCCAGGCAGTGTTCACATGCTGGAGGTCGCCCAGAAACCTGGAGGACTGACAGATTCTGTCGTAAGTATACTTTCCACACAGGCTTTTAACTGCTGAGTATCAACAGCAAATGTTTTTCATGCATTTAGTGTGAAACGCATCAATATCTTTGCTGTTGATTCTAAGCTCTGATTGAGCAGTGAGCACCTTGGACCTGATTTTGTTGTGAATTTTGTATGTTATGACCAGGCAAAGTCTGCGAAACAAGAGTTGCCACTGCAGCATTGCATGAGGAAGCTGATTTCCATTGTGGTAGCAGGTTTTGGCATTATAATTTAACAGGTTGCAGTAGTTTGTTATTCGACTCATCTACTGTAGTTCTTTTGGTCCTAAGAATAAATTGCAACCTTTACAATTCTCTAATGTGTTGTTTCAGGGTAAGGGCCGGTTCACACTGCAGGCGAGGCGAGGCGACTCCGACTTGCCTCGCCGCGACCTGCAGCGGCCTCGGCGGCGACTTGCAAATGACTTCTGTATAGAAGTCAATGCAAGTCGCCCCGAGGTCGCCCGAAAGTAGTACAGGAACCTTTTTTCTGCGTCGGAGCGACTCGAGTCGCTCCTCTCAGAACGGTTCCATTGTACAGAACGGGGGCGACTTGCGGGAGCGAGGCGAGGCGAGTTGTGTCGCCTCGCATCGCCCGCTGTGTGAACCGGCCCTAAGTCTTTTTATTCATCCCAGCACTCACAAAACCTTGAGTTTGTTTAAATGAGGAAAGAAAAATTGTGATGACTAATATTACAGGATCAGAAACCAAATAAAATAGATACTGTTTAAATGCCCATATGTGTTATCCCAGCTGACTTTTCACAGTGTTTGTGGGTGCTGGTCAGGTTTAATACTAGCTCATCAGACACATTGAGGGCTGTAACAACATGGCACCTGTCCACACACTGTCAAGGCATATTATAAGCTTCTGTTTTAAAAAAATGACTTTAGCTTGGTCTCCTACCCATGAGTGAACCCCCTCTAACATTAGAGGGGTTTTTAAACTAGGCGACGGGGGAGAGGGCCCAGAGGTAGAGATGGTCAGTGTGGAACATATTCCAGAGGGTAGTATTTGAGCCATTAGTGGTAGGTTGACTAAAGCACATAAACCCAAGGTATGTATAGTAACAACTAGTTGCAATCTGGGAACACCCAATAAGAGGATAGTATGTGACTGGTCTAAACTTTGTGGCATGTTCACCAATGGCAGGAACCTGGCAGAAGAGATGGGTGAACTAGAGATACTGTTGTACAAAGAGGATTTGGATTTTGTAGGAATTTCAGAGATCTGGTTCAACAGCTCTCATGATTGGCTGGCAACCATTCAAGGGTATACCCTTTATCACAGATATAAAGAGGGTAAAAAAGGGGAGGTGTATGCCTATATATCAAGAATAATGTATTAGGGAATGTGAGAGATGACATCACTAAAGGAGCTAGGGAGGAGGAGGTGGAATCCTTATGGGTAGAGCTCCAAAGGGATGAAGCTACAGGTAAAATAATACTGGAAGTATTCTATAGGCCCCCTAACCTGAGGGAGGAGGGGGAGACAGATCTCCTATCACAAGTTGGATTAGCAGCAAGGATGGAAAGTGTTATCAAAATCATGGATTTTAATTAACAAAGATATAGACTGGGCGGAGGGAACCACGCATTCATCTAAGGCTTGCCAGTTCCTAAATGTCTGGCATGGCAATTTCATGGTTCAGATGGTAGACACACCAACTAGAAATAAAGCATTACTGGATCTACTGATTACCAACAATACAGACCTGATCACAGATGTATAAATAAGGGGCAATTTAGGGAGCAGTGATCACAGATCAATTGGCTTCAGTATAAATCACACAAATATGAAACATAAGGGGAATACAAAGACACTGAATTTCAAAAGAGCCAACTTCCCTAAACTACAAGTCATGCTAGAAGGCATGAATTGGGATAAAATCTTAGGAACAAAAAACACAAGGGAGAGATAGGTTTGCTTTAAGAGCATATTAAATAAGGGTATTAGCTAATGCATCGCATTGAAGAGCAAACTAAAGTCCTGGATGGCTTAACTCCAATATAAAAATGCATATAAAAGCAAAGGAGAAGGCCTTCAAAAAATACAAGGTTGAGGGATCATCCTCAGCATTCAAACTTAATAAAGAATGCAACAAGAAATATAAAGGTTCAATTAGGGCACAAAAGACACATAGCGGAGGAGAGCAAAACAAATCCCAAAAAATTATTTAAGTATGTAAACAGTAAAAAAGGGAGAATAGACCATATTGGCCCCATAAAGGATGAGGAAGGACATCTAGACATGTGCACACTGAAATATTTTGTTTCAGAATTTCGTTTTCGTCCGAAAAATAAATTTAGTTACTCCCGAAATTCGTTTTTATTTATTTTGTTTCATTAAAAAATGAATTTGTCCGAAAATCTGAAATAATTAAGGTTGAATCTGTCATTGAAGGCTCATGGTGTCTGTCAAATGTTCTAAGAAGATTCGACGGAGCAGCTAAACTGTACGACGCCGCAATCGTACATTTCTGGTCGAATGTTCCGCCTACAAGCTATAGTAGAATTATAATGTTGTATGACACTAGTATTCATTATATTTATTAATTATTATTACTAGTCAACCAACATTAGAATTCTTCTATAGCCTATGGGCACTTGGGCAGAGCATTTGACCATAAATGTCCACTCGTGGTGACTGCTTCATGGAACCATCATGTCGAATCTTCATGTCGAATCTTGGACTAATAGAGTTAGGTGAGGCACATTCAACCTTTTTTGCTATTGTCTCTATAATGTCAAATCTTTTCTCTCTATGTCGAATAATCGTGGACTAATAGAGCTAAGGTTAGGCACATTCGACCACAGGTTCAATGGACACAGATTGCAATTGTCAGTGTCATGTTGAATCTCCTATCTATATCGAACTGTTGTCACAACGAAAATGGAAATAAAGCATTTGTTTCTGTCGGATCTTTCAGTTTTCGGATCCTGCACATTCATTATTGTTTGTTAAAACGATAACGAAAAAAGATAGGTAACGTCCCTGTCCATGCCTGCTGGACCATGAGTCAGCGATAATATGCACCTTACCGCTGACCACCCTGTCCAGCGAGGCATGGACATTGACTTCCACATGCCGGTAGAGAGCCGGAATTGCCTTCCATGAGAAAAAGTGGCGTTTGGGAACCTGCCACTGAGGAACTGCACATTCCACAAACTAACGGAAGGGGGCAGAGTCTACCAGCTGAAAAGGCAGCAGTTGAAGTGCTAGCAATTTAGCCATTCAATCCGAGGAAGTTTTCCACTACCTAACGGATCTCAACCGGCGTCAATCTGCCCCAGTCAGCTCTTTAGAGCGGGCTAGGGGAGAACGAACACAGGGAGACTTATGACAATACATATTAAAATACATCCAATACATCTTCATAAAATTTTCCACAACACGCTGCCTCTCTGTCTATTTCTCTCCGCCTCTGCAACACACTACACAAAACTCTGGTACAGATTTGTGTGACCGCTAGGAATGAGCCGGACACCCTCCGGTTCAGTTCGCACCAGATCTTTCGAACGGACCAAAAATTCATGCGAACTTTAGAACCCCAATGAAGTCTATGGGACTCGAACGTTCAAAATAAAAAAGTGCTAATTTTAATGGCTAATATGCAAGATATTGTCCTAAAAAGGGTATGGGGACCTGGCTCCTGTCCCAGGGGACATGGGTGAATGCCTAAAATGTGTTTAAAAACGTTTGCTTTAATGACGATTAAAGTGAAAAAAAAGTGAAATATTCCTTTAAATATCAAGCCTGGGGGGTGTCTATAGTATGCCTGTGAAGGGGCACGTGTTTCCCGTGTTTAGAAAAGTCCCTGCAAAAAAGGAAAGGCCTGCCCTATATGCTCTGCAGAAATTTGTGCCTAAGGTGTTGGTGTTGCTACAACACTGTAAGCCCTCAAAGTGACTCTTGGTAGGCGCTGGAGAGCCCTGCTGTGAACAATTATATCAAGAATTGTAATTACATGCCATTGTTGAACAGTGGTAGAAAAATGGGGCCTTTGGTGGTTGTGGTGGTGGTGGTAGTGGTGCTGGTGCCACAACACTGTAAGTCCTCACAGTTACTCTTGGTGGGCGCAGGAACGGGCCCTGCTGTGAAATATTATATCAAGAATTGTAATTAAAGGCCCCTGTTAAACAGGGACTGAAAAATTGGGCCTTAGGCACTGCTTGCTGGTGCCACAACACTGCAACCTCTCCCAGATACTCTAGTTGGAGTGCAGGAATGAGCCCTGCTGCAAAGCATTGCATCAAAAATTGTATTACATGCCCCTGTTACACAGGGGGTGAAAAATTGGGTCTATACACTGCAACCTCTACCATATACTCTAGTTGGAGTGCAGGAATGAGCCTTGCTGCAAAGCATTGCATCAAAAAATGTAATTACACGCCCCTGTTAAACAGGGGCTGAAAAATTGGGCTGGTGGCATCACCCAGAACCAAAAATATTCTTCCAAGTTATCAGCGGAGGAGGAAGAGGATAGACAGTCAACATAACAGGATAGTCACTCAGCATCAGCATAGGCAGTCTTGAAGGGATGTGATATTTCAAAAAAAATTATTCGGTTACATCAGCTTCAGGTGCTTGGTAGTTGGTGGTGATCCAAGACTGATTCATCTTTATGAAGGTCAGTCAATCAACTGAGTCGGTGGACAGGCGCACACTGTGATCGGTTACAAAGCCACCAGCAGCACTGAAGGTGCGTTCCGAAAGAACGCTGGATGCAGGACAGGCCAGTAGCTCAATTTCATACTGTGCAAGCTCTGGCCAGTGATCCATCCTCAAGACCCAGTAAGCCAGAGGATTTTCGGTGGGAAAGGTGTCCAAGTCTGACCTTGGCCCTAGGTATTATCTGCACCATGTAAATAAGACGCTGGCGATGGTTGCTGGAACCGATCATACTTTGCGGCTGCGGACTAAAAAATTGTCTCAACGCTTCGGTCAGACAGCCACCTTCTCCACCACTCCTTCTGACCGATGCCTCAGCAACACATTTTCCAGGACCAGGATATTGTAACCTCCCAGTCTCTGGGAACGCGTTGCACAGACCTTTCTGCAAGGCCTCCCAGAGATGTCTCATCCTCTGCTCCCTCTGCTACGGCAAGATAAGATCCGCAAGGTACCCTTGTACCATGGATCAAGGAGAGTGGCCAGCCAGTAATGGTCCCTCTCATTGATCCGAAGAATACGAGGATGCTTCTGCAGGCTTTGCAGGATCAGGGAGGCCATGCAGCGTAGGTTAGCTGAGGCATTCGGTCCGGAGTCCTCTGGGTCACTAAGGACAACATGATCCGCAGCTACCTCCTCCCAGACACGTACAAGTCCACGGGTTTCTTGGGACTGTAAATCATCCCTACAAGACTGCTGCTGCTGCTGCTGCTGCTGCTGATGCTGAGTGCCAGGCTTCACCTCCATGCTGACACAATCATCCTCCTCCTCCTCCTCCTCCTCCTCCTCTTCCTGTGTGATGGGTGGGACAGCAGGAAAACTGTCTGGATAAAGGGGGCCTTAAGAGGCAAGGAAGTCCTCCTCTTCATGCCTCTGTTCTGCCTCAAGTGCCCTATCCATTATTCCATGCAGCGTATGCTCCAACAGGTGGGCAAGAGGTACAGTGTCACTGATGCATGCACTGTCACTGCTCACCATCCTTTTGGCCTCCTCAAACGGTAACAGGACAGTGCATGCATCTCTGATCATGCCCCACTGGTGTGCTGAGAAAAAAACGAGCTCCCCTGACCCTGTCCTGGTGCCATAGTCGCACAGGTACTCATTGATGGCCCTCTGCTGCATGTGCAGCCACTGCAGCATGGCCAACGTTGAGTTCCACCTGGTGGGCATGTCACATATAAGGCGGTTCTTGGGCAGGTTCAATGCACAGGCATTAAATGATCTGCAGAAATGCACACAGACTTTCCTGGCCTGCTTCAGGACATCCTGTAAGCCCGGGTAACTGCCCAAGAACCGCTGCACCAGCAGGTTAAGGACGTGAGCCACACAGGGCACATGGGTCTGTTGTCCCTGTCGGAGGGTGGACAGGAGGTTGATGCCATTGTAGCAAACCACCAATCCTGGCTTAAGCTGGTGTGGCGTCGAACACCTCTCGGCCTGCCCCTGCAGAGCTGACAAAATATCTGCCCCAGTGTGGCTCCTGTCCCCCAAACAAACCAGCGCAAGCATGGCATTGTTTTGCCTGCGTACTTGCGTAGCCCCTTAAATGCCTACGGAGCACCGCTGGTTCCAAGGACAGAGAACTGGAAGAGGCCATGGAGGAAGAAGAAGAGGAGGGGGTGGAGGAGAGAGGTGTGTCACAACCAGTAGTAGCATTTTGGAGGCATGGTGGCTGAACAACCTCCAACACTACTGCACCTTGTCCTGCATCCTTCCCAGCTGCCAGAAGAGTGACCCAATGGGCCGTGAAAGACAGGTAACATCCCTGTCCATGCCTGCTGGAGCATGAGTCAGTGGTAATACGCACCTTACCACTGACCTCCCTGTCCAGCGAGGCAAGGGCATTGCCTTCCAAGAGAAAAAGTGGTGTTTGGGGACCTGCCACTGAGGAACCACACATTGCACAAACTCACAGAAGGGGGCCGAGTCTACCAACTGAAAAGGTAGCAGTTGAAGTGCTAGCAATTTAACCAAACTAGCATTCAGCCGCTGGGCATGTGGATGGCTGGGAGTGAACTTGTTTCTACGGTCCAGCAGCTGGGGCAGGGAAATTTGCCTGCTACAATCAGACATGGGTGTACTGCTAGCAGAATGCCCGCAAGCACTTGGCTGTGACACACCTAATTCTACACCTTCATTCCTCTCAGCACAGGTTTCAGAGAGGACTGAAGGTCTAGTGGGGTTGGAGATCCCAGCTGATGAGGAGCAAGGAGAGGTCCGCTTTGTTCTTTGGTGTGGGTCTTTGAAGTAAGCTTGCCAACGAGCTGCATGGCATGTCAACATATGTCTAGTCAAGCATGTGGTGCCCAAGCGGCTGATGTTTTGGCCATGTGGGATACGCTTGATCACATGTTGCAAATAGCAGCAGTGCGATCTGATGTGCTCTTCTCAAAAAAGACCCACACCAAAGAACTTTTAGAATAACACGCAGAGGCAGCGCCCTGCACAGGCGGAGCTCTGCGGTGTGATTCAGTCGGTGTGCTGCCCCTAAGCTGTCCCCCGGAGGGCATCCTGCCTAGTTGGAGATGTGCCTCCTCCTCCTCCTCTCTCATACCAGGCACCCACTTGGAGTCAGTGCCCTCATCATCCCCTACCTCTTCATCACTGGAGCAAACCTGGCAGTTTGCTGCAGCTTGTGACTGCTAGATTGCTGTCCTTCTTGAGCATCCCCTCTCTCTGTCCCATGGCCACGTGCTGATGACGATGCACCGCATCCATGACCAGCACTGTTGTCTCTAGACACAGAGCCTGCTTGCCCTCTTTTATTGGCTCGTGCCTGTCTGCCTCTCCTTGTTGGCCTTCCAGACATGGTAATGGCCTACAGGGAGATGGGAAAGCCAGCAATTGGGTAGTGTATATTGTGATGGAGACACAAAACACCCACTAAATCCTGCAGATGCCTTTATTATAGAACACCAGCAATAAAGGGCAGATACAGGTGTATATTGTGCTGTGCTGGAGGCACACAACACCCACTAACTCCTGCAGATGCCTTTATTATAGAACACCAGCAATAAAGGGTAGATATAGGTGTATACTGTGCTGTGCTGTGCTGTGCTGTGCTGGAGGCACACAACACCCACTAACTCCTGCAGATGGCTCAATTAGAGAAGAGCAATATAGGTAGCTACAGGTGTATACTGCGCTGGAGGCACATAACACAAACTAACTCCTGCAGATGGCAGATGGCTCAATTAGAGAACAGCAATGAAGGGTAGATACAGGTGTATTCTGCGGGGCAGGCACACAGACAACACCCAGTCACCCACTAACTCCTGCAGATGGCAGATAGCCCAGTTACAGAACTGCAACAAAGGGTAGATACAGGTGTATTCTGCGGTGCAGGCACACAGACAACACCCAGTCGCCCACTAACTCCTGCAGATGGCAGATGGCTCAATTAGAGAACAGCAACAATGGGTAGATACAGGTGTATTCTGCGATGCAGGCACACAGACAACACCCAGTCGCCCACTACCTCCTGCAGATGGCAGGTGGCTCAATTAGAGAACAGCAACAATGGGTAGATACAGGTGTATTCTGCGATGTAGGCACACAGACAACACCCAGTCGCCCACTAACTCCTGCAGATGGCAGATAGCTCAATTAGAGAACTCTCAGAACAGCAATGAAGGGTAAATACAGATGTATTGTGCCATGAAGGCCCACAGACAACATCCACTAACTCCTGCAGACGCCGGAACACTACACAAGGCCGCCGCGCTGGCAGCCTTATATAGTGTGGGGTGTCTACTACACAGCCTAAGCTATAATTGGCCACAGGCATCCTGCCTGTGGCCAATCATGGCTCTCCTCGCTGCCGGCGCTGTGATTGGCCAAGCAGGCGGGGTCACAGTACATGCTTCGCCAATCATGAGCCAGCAATGCACTGCGATGGCGCAGTGCATTGTGAGCCGTGAGCGCCACGTGAATTTGGCGCAGACGGCCCACAGAGTTCTGGCTTTGCCGAACGGGCGAACAACCGGTGTTCGAGTTGAACATGCGTTCGTCTCCAGAACAAAGCTCATCCCTAGTGGCCGCGTGTATGCAAGACAAGTTTGAGCCAACATCCATCGGAAAAAATTCATGGATTTTGCTGTCAGAATGTCCGATCAATGTGTCATCGTGTGTACAGGGCATAAGAGTGGCAAAGCTGTGGAATTCCCTTCCACAGGCAGTGGTCTCAGCGGGGAGTATCAATAGTTTAAAAAAAATATTAGATAAGCACCTGCATGACCACAACATACAGGGATATACAATGTAATGCTGACATATAATCACACACATAGGTTGGACTTTATGGGCTTGTGTCTTTTTTCAACCTCACATACTATGTAACTATGTAACATGTTTAGCCCAGTAGGACGCAATGATTTACCCCCTGCTGGTTGAAACATGTTAGGGGTGGTTCTCCCAGGGGTAGGAAACTAACCTAAAGTCTTTTTTGAAACTACGAGTGAGTACTCAATGCCGCGGCAGTGTGCGGATGGGCACAGGATATTATAATAAAATGTAGTGCTGTTCCAGAAACCAAATATACAAGTTAACTTCTTTATTTAAGTGGAAGACCAGATAATAAATAAAAACGGACTACCTGCAACAATCATGTGTCTGCTCAGTTCCCTAGAATCATGCAGACTTGCTCATAACTCTTTAGAGCTGTTCAGCCTAAATTGGAAAAAAAGGCTAAATATTCTTAAAAACACCCCCCCCCCGCACCTATCCTGCATAAGTTGTATAGAAAAGATCTGTGTTGTTACCTATTTTTAATCCAGTCTGGTCTGGTCATATAATACAGCAGCTCTGGCTCCCCTATGTCAGTGAGTGACAGCTGGAGGGGAGATGAGGGGGCGAAGACGGTGGCTGGGCCATGGGAGCCTATGGGTGACATCATGGCTCCTGGAATTCATAGCCATTGTTGAACACTCCCTTCCAAAAGGGAGCCAAAGCTTCTGAATTATGACTGGACTGGATTGAAAACAGGTAAGAACACATTTTTCAATAAATGTATGCAGGATAGACAGGAGGAAGGAGATGGGGGGGTCGACTTTTCCACCACTCTAACTTAATGGGGACAGGGACAGATTTTCTGTTAGGCACTGTAGGCCCCTGTCTATAGGAAACAAATACAAATAGTCAATCATCATAAGCAAAAATACAATCTTCTTATATGAGCCTATTTTACACAACATACTAAGCCAAGTGAAATGACAACATGCTTTGGGTTAAAAATGGGTAATGCTCTGGCAGCAAAAGTTCTATCTGAAGTTCACTAGGATTGGTTTACTAAACTTTGAAGTGAGCTGAACTGAGGTGAAATGAACTGAATTAGTCCCTGATAAACTGAAACATGTAAAATGCAATATAATAAAGTTGTGTTCACTTTACATATACAATCCTATATAGGAGAATCTAAAAAATTAAGATTTTGTAGGTTTAGTTGTTTGAAATTAAGTCAGACATCTCAAGTCTCCCGCAAATTGCCAGAGTCTCCCGCATTTCGGCTGCAGCTCCCTGACTCCCGCAAGTGTCCTGCAATATCCCGGCTGTCAGCTCAGACAAGAAGTCTTGCAAAAACGCATGGGAATGGCCAGAGCTGGGCGAAGTGTTACCATGCAGGAGAGGGGAGCAAACTTGAATAAGTCCCAGACAGTGTAAAAAACACACAGCACCCTGGCTTAAGCTTTTCTACAGCGTTTCATAGTTTCATAGTTAGTTAGGTTGAATAAAGACACCAGTCCATCCAGTTCAACCTGAGTGAGTGTCTACAATTGTCCCTATCCCTGCACATTACACACTCACATCGGTCCCTACAATCAAGGAGCCCCCAGTCCAAGGTCCCCACTCATATACTAGGGCCAATTTTGGACAGAAACCAATAAACCTACCTGCATGTCTTTGGATTGTGGGAGGAAACCCACGCAGGCACAGGGAGAACATGCAAACTCCAGGCAGGTAGTGTCGTGGTTGGGATTTGAACCAGTGACCTTCTTACTGCTAGGTGAGAGTGCTAACCACTACACCACTGTGCTGCGTTCACATGATAGAGTATATTCCCCGAACTTCCACCCATTCAGTGACAGCCTCAGGTGGAGGGAGTGTGAGGAGAGAACTGTACACCTTGATTGCCCGAGGGTTCCATCCATCAATTACACTGGCCCAGCCCCCTGCAGCTCGGCTTTCCATGTGGAGAACGGCTGGCAGATGTAAAGCAACACTCCCTCAAATGATGGGAGAGGGTATGAGCTCTATCATTGTGTTATCCCAGGTACACTTGTTCTATCAGAACAGGGTGACATACTACCAGATGGTGAGCCACCACAGTTGCTGTATGTTGTTACTTTCCCACTGCAAAGTAAATGTGTTTTGTGCAGACATCAGCAAGAGCACTATTGGAAAGATATTAGAAAACAATCATGGTGTCTAAACATTTTCCAGAAAATGTTAATGCATTCATCTCTTACTGTATTTAGCAACTGTGTATGTAATTTCTTATTACATTTAGGAAGAAGGACTTTTAGGTGAATTTTCAGAGTGTTGGTGTGTGTTGTTTAAAAATAGCAGCATGTCTGCGTTTATATTGCAGCACACATACAACATACATCACCTCATCATATACATTTGAATAACTTGTCTTTCATTAATTTTGACTACATCTTAAAATAACTAAACAATATGATGCTTTTAACAATGCATTCCATTGTCCTAGCACAAACCAGCAGGCAAGCAACAAATGAGTGTGCTTGTGTGAATGGGACAAAAATCTTTATAGTGAATGTAAGCAAAACCTCTCCTGTCTGTGCCGATTCTGCAATGTCACTCAATATCTCACAGGAGGATGCAGAGTGGACAGCACAAGACCCCCAGGATACTGGAGACCCCTTGTAAAATTACTGATCCCTCATTCCCTGCTGTGCCCATGCTAGCAATCCCAACCCCGATGCGCACAGACACACACATAACATGGTGATAGATAGATGTGTGTGTGAGCTGCAGCAGGTGAAAACTTCAATTGGTGGAGACAAGGGGCTGTAAAATCAGTGAGTCCACCGAGGGGGGAGCACCACGTGCCACCTCCCTGAAATTCGTTTTTGCAGGTTGGGATGTCTGTGAAGTACACGCTAGGTTCAATTCACCATAGTAGGCCCATGTTTACTTTAGTTCACCTCACTTTACATTTTGGTAATTTAGGCCTAGATTCACTTTACTTCAGCTCACTTTACACTTCAGAAATTTAGGCCCCGCTACATTTCACTTCACCTCACTTTACATTATAGTACATTAGGCCTGGGTTCACTTTGCTTCACCTCAATTTACACTTTAATTTTGAATACCATAAGGAGGACTATTGTTACAATTTTAGATTATGGATTAGGAGTAGGGATGAGCTGAACATCCCCCAGTTTGGTTCGCACCAAAACTTGCGAACAGACCTAAAATTTGCGTGAACTTTAGAACCCCATTAAAGTCTATGGGACTCGAATGTTTGAAATCAAAATTGCTAATTTTAAAGGCAAATATGCAAGTTATTGTCCAATAAAGGGTTTGTGGATCCGGGTCCTGCCCCAGGGGACATGTATCAATGCAAAAAAAAAAACTTTTAAAAACTGATGTTTTTTCAGGAGCAGTGATTTTAATAATGCTTAAAGTGAAACAATAAAAGTGTAATATTCCTTTAAATTTTGTACCTGGGGGTGTCTATAGAATGCCTGTAAAGGGGCGCATGTTTCCCTTGCTTAGAACTATCCCTGCACAAAGTGTCATTTCTGCAGGAAAAAAAGGCATTTAAAAGCACTCGCAGCTATAATGAATTGTCAGCTCCCCGTAATACAGAGAACAGTCATTGAAAGTCATTGATAAAAAAAAAAAAAAATGTGTGGGGTTCCCCCTAAATTCAATTACCAGGCCCTTCAGGTCTGATATGGATATTAAGGAAAACTTCACGCCAAATGTAAAAAAAATGGCGTGGAGTCCCCCCCAAAAATTCAGACCCTTTATCCGAGCATGCAACCTGGCAGGCCACAGGAAAAGAGGGGGAGACGAGAGAGTGCCCCCCTCCTCAACCGCACCAGGCCACATGCCCTCAACATTGGGAGGATGCTTTGGGGGTCTGTGACCCCTCAAAGCACCATGTCCCTATGTTGATGCTGTGGGGGTCTGCGAGCTGGGGGCTTATCGGAATCTGGAAGCCCCGTTTAACAAGGGGACCCCCAGATCCCACCCCCCCCGTTTAAAATGGTAAGGGGTACATCGTACCCCTAACATTTCACAAAGAAAGTGTAAAAAAATGTTAAAAAAGACACAGACACTGTTGGGATAAGTCCTTTATTAAAAATAAAAAAAATAAAAAGATTCCAGCAGTGTGAAATTCTCAAATCTTATTAATATTGTGATATATATTTATTAGTGATTGGATAATGTAAAAATTTAAAAATGTATTTATTCTTTTTCTAGCAAAGCAATGTCCTGCCAATATGATTTATCATGAGAGTGCCTCCCCCTGCAAGAACTCCTGCTCACACCAAGAGATACACAGCTTGTGTGAGGAGCACTATATGGATGGCTGCTTCTGTCCTGAAGGTGAGTACCATGGGGCTGATATACCAACTACACGGTCACACTGCACTGCGCTCTTCTTAACAATGTAATATGCAATGTGTGGTTTCATATGGAAATATCTTTCGTACCTCTCAAGATATCCATGTTTCAGTGGACAGAAATCTTGCTTTTAGTATGTTTTTTGAACATGTAACTTTCTGGTTCCCCCTGTTACTAAAAAGAAAAACGAAGAAAAAGTAAATGTGAAACATTTTATTTTATTTTGCCCCAAAACCAGTGGAGTCTCTGTAAGGTTTTTGTTGGGAAATTTCTTCAACTGGGACAATAAGAAAGACATGTTTCATCAAAGAGGTGAACGCTTCTAATTAGTGCTGAACTGCACATAGCTGGGTTCAGTTTGAGACAGATTCAGTGAATATGACTAAAGTTCAAGTGCTGAATCTGAACCCCATTAAAGTCAATAGGAGCTGGATGTTAAAAGTTAATAATGGCCATTTTCTAGGCTGGCTACTGCCAAGGAAAAATGTACCAAAGCAAAACAAAAAGAAAATTCAACTCTGTTTAGAGAGCAGTAATTTTAGTAATGCCTACAGTGAAACATTACAAAATTCTAAATTCCATTCAATTACTGGGCTGAGAGATGCCTCGACACTGCCTGTGAAATGTCACATCTGTGCGATGTATACAACACACTACAGCAAAATGACATTTACATAAAACAAAAACAAAAGCCCCTGGTGAGGTGTGTGGGCAGGGGCCTTTCAGAATCTGGAAGCCCCTTTTAATTATAAAGGGCCCCCCAGATACAGCCCCCCTAAGTGAATCAGTAAGGGAACATTATATCCCTACTCATTCATGAAAAAAAGTTAAACAGTAAAAAAAACAAAAAAAATAAAAAACCCACACATATACACAGATTTTGACACAGATTTTTCCATTAATAAAAAAAAAAAAAAAAAAGCTCAAAAAAGTCCAGTGATGCACATCCACCATCAATTGCATCATCCAGCGATGTACATGTGATTCATGTCAATTACGATGCCCGCTGACTCACCAGAAGAAAAAAAAGGAGATCCTATGCAGTATAGGGGAGGGGTATGGGAAACAGGGTAGGGAGGATTAGGGAATTTGAAAGGGAAATTTGTATTAAATATTATTATTGGTATTATTATTTGGATGGGCCAAAGGCTTAGGAGAAATTACTATTTGTTTTCCTTGTTTTCAGGCACTGTACAGGATGACTACACCGATAAAGGATGCATTGCTGTTAGTGAATGTCACTGTAAACACAGAGGGACACTGTATGCTCCAGGCGAGAAAATGCAGAATGAGTGTGATGAATGGTAAGCATTTCTTGACAAACATCAGGAAAAAAGTTAGATAATCTGTTACTTAAAAGAAAAAACTTCCATAAGGTTTACATTGCAGGCACCTACAGGTGTATACACATGTCTGTAGTGGTCTCCAAGTCCACACCACTATAGCCAACTCCCGGGCACTTTATCACCCTGGCCAATGGGAAAATGTGGTAGGCAGGAAAGGGACTTACAAACATCAACACTACCAGGAAGTGTCTAGTCACAATGGCCTGGGCATCTGCCACAACTGTAGGATTTAGAATGGTGTATAGATATGAGAGAAAAAGATGCCTACATATTATGCCTGACAAAAGTTTACTACTATTTTATATCCACTAAGGCCCTTTTCACACAGGTGGACTCTGTTCTGGTCAGCAGGGAATCCACTTACAGATTCCCTGCCTATCAGAGCAGAGCAGGTGGATGACAGATCTGTGTCTGCTCAGTTTTTGCAGAGTGGACATGGACAGAGCCCACTCTGCTCTTTGGGTAGCCAGATAGGCGGACTCCATTGTCCATTTACACCAGACTACTCTCCAGTCTGATCTGCCTAAACAGAAGGGGATGGATCCCCTTTTGTTTTTTTGAGCAGACTTGAGGTAGGCGGGTGTAAATGGACACAATTCCATTTACAGTACACTCGCCTGTCCATCTTATCATGTCCGCCTGAAAAACTGACAGGTAGACCTGATCGGATCTCCCATGTGAAAGGGCCCTAATTGCTAGGTGGATTATCTGCACACTATTACAAAATATAATGTTACACACACCAGAACCGACATGTAAGTAAATGCTGTGTGAAAAATAATTCCTAATATGCATTTTATACATCGGCTCTTCTGTTTCATAATGTTCAGCATTTGCCACTTAAACTTTATTTCCCTGAATGTCCCTTCAGGCATTTTACTTTTAAAGGGAGTGCAAAGGAGTTTTGTATATAATTTATTTCTTTATTTATGGTCAGGATAAAAATATATATACAAAATAAGCACATTATTCATTGCAGATATAATATAGATAAAATATTTTTGTAATTTTCTTTATGAGGCAGAAGGTGGAGCTTCAGGCTCCTTTCATTGGTTTACAAAGTCAGTTTGTTTCTTTGAAGCAAAAAAAAACTATTATATCAGACCTCAACTACTTATGTTGAAATTGACACATTGCGGTGGAAACCCATTGCAGTGACTCGCCACTGACCAGATGATTGTCTGGAGTTTCAAATAGACAACTGGAGCCTCAAGGCAGACAGGAGGTCCTGGCAGTGGAGCTCATTACAGATCTAACAATCTGTAGTCTGGGCTAGTAAAATGACATAATTACATAGTGCATAATAACTGATGATGAATTCCTAGAGCTTGCTTTCTCTCGTACCTGTAAAATCTACGTTTATATCTGTCATGATTTTTTGTATCAGAGAAGCATTGGCCCCAGCTGTCTCAATTTTATGGACAAAACATTGACTTTCAATTACAGGTAGAATAACATTCCAATAAACAAATATATGGGGGGGGGGGTCCCTATAAGGGCTGCAGTTTTCCTGTTGCGGTGGAATGCATATTTCATCTGATAATGCATATTTCGGTATTACATACATCAGATTACAGTATTTAGATCCATGATAGCCTAAACTTAAAGAATAAATTGCAAGTATGTATGTATGTATGCCTTCAACAGGTTATATCTTCCATGAAGTATATAAGCTTGGCTTCACTTACAATATCATTAAACAAGTATTTCTGTTACAGCCACTGTATATCAGGAAGATGGAACTGCACAGACCATGCTTGCCCTGGATCTTGCTCCATTGAAGGAGGAGCCCATATTGCCACCTTTGATGGGAAGTCCTATACCTTCCATGGTGACTGCTACTATGTGCTGTCTAAGGCAAGGAACTTTTTAGTTAATCTTTTGCTCAGTTGTAAGCCCTACCTGTTTATTAAAGTCAAAATATCAAGTACAATAAAGAGGACATGAAATAGCTTAGTTTGGCATTGGAAATAGTTACAGCTATGAGATAATTATCTAACCTCCAAAAATGATAACTTATACTAGGTTGAGATTGTATGATTTCTCTGTAAATGTATTCCATTCATTATTTTTGGAATTTTCTGGTTGGGTTAACAGCTTTTTTTTAAGCGTGAGAATTTTTATTTATTTAGATTGTATTTTATTATTACATTTTAAGGTTCATCTTATACAAACTATTCTAAACTTTTAATACAATGGAAAAAAACTCACACAATCTTTTTAGTCACTATAAACAGCAAGACATTATGCACAAATGATTGGTGCACGTTTAAACTTGAATTTTGGATTAAACTGAACTGTAAAATCAACTACAGGTTAAATGACCATTATCACTATAAATACTGTAATTATGATTATTCGATGCAGTTGACATATTTAGTGCAAATATAATACTATTGGCGCAATTACTCCAACACTTCTGATCACTTCTGATTGATGTTTGTCTCAACTCTGTAGCTTAATCCACATGGAACTGAGGAGAAAGGCATGTGAAATTAAAAAAAAATGTTTTCTTATACTACATAATTGTGCAAAAACATGCACTGTCTCTTCACCCCACTGTTCCCCTGTCTTCGTCTTCTTTCAGACTCATAGCATTTTAGCCTCATGATAGATTCTGAAGATACCGGTATTTTTTTTCTTTTTTTGACTGGTCTCAAGAGTCTATTGGCCTTTTCTCTGTAGGTCTTAATCCGGTTTTATAACCTCACTGATCCCTCTGACCCTTCTGGTTTTATATTGGGTGCGGGGGGGGGGGGGCGGGGGGGCCTGGGTTGGGCTTGCCTTGCACAGCAAGTTCCCGTAAGGGGTGCTGGGCTGGCCCCCTAGGGCCTCTGGTCCTCCTAACCTTGGTGTAGCCAGGGACTATTATAGCCATACAGCATGTACTGTTAATGTTATGTTCCCTCTTTTTATTTATATTGAATTGGGGCCCCTGGGGTCAAGGCCTTGTTTCATTGTTCATAATATTTGTCGCGCTGAAGGTCGATCAGTCTTTGATGTCTATCTTGAGGTATTGTTTATACTTCTTACTTGATTGTATACTTTTGTAACTAATAAAAACTTTGAAAGAAAAACATGCACTGTCCCAAAATTGCATGCAATTCCTCAATATTCAATCAAACAAATATGATAAAACACGTGTAATGAATATAACATAATCAGAATGGGAAAACATTAAAATTAAAATACAATTAATATCCACAATAATCATCACAATGCATGATATTAAATCTCATAAAAAGGAATAGTCCATAGTAATGCATGCGTGAATAAAGTGCTCTGCGCTTGTAAACTACTGTTGAAATAAGTGCTCCAGTGCTGAAAGGTGCTCCTCAAATAAAAAGGGTCTCTTAGCAGATCATAATGATTTTGAGTTACAGAGAACAAATGCAGTTTTGGTATCTCAAAGACAAGACCAACACTCTCACTGTCAGAATGTCTTTGGAGTGATTGGGATGGATGGGGATAATACACTTCTCATATAGCAAGAATTTGTCATATACTCCGATACAAAGTGGATTCTTCTACAGCTTTGTGCCCCCCGATGCTGTGAAAGGATCTGCTTTTTGTCAACACTTCCGGCTTATGATGTGAATGTTGAACATTAGGAGATGGAGCTGAGGATGTGACAAGTTCTTTCTACATGAGAATTGTATTATCCCCATCCATCCCAATCATCCAAAGGCGTTTTTGATAGTGAGAGTGTTGGTTTTGTCTTTGAGATACCAAAAGCGCATTTAATCTCTGTAACTCTTATGCCGCGTACACATGGTCGAACTGTTTGACGTACTTAGTCCGTCATACAATCCGACGGACAATCCGGCGTACTTTCCACTGAACGGACTTGACCACACACCGATACACAAACAGTCCGACGAAAGCTTGCGCGATGACGTACAGCACATACGACGGGACTAGAAGTAGGAAGTCCAAGACACAGCAAAGCCCTGTAAATCCTTTCTGGGCATGCGCCATTCTTAGTCCGTCGGACTAGCATACTGACGACCGTATTGTCCGCTGAAACCAAAGTACGATGGATAGATTTTTGGAAAAACCGAAATTCTTAGTACTCCGGACTGCACGCTGAAAAAGTCCGCTGAAGCCCACACACAAGTGGATTGTCCGCTGAAATGTGTTTCAACGGACTAAGTACGTCAAACAGTTCGATCGTGTGTACGCGGCATTAATCATTATGATCTGGTAAGAGGCCCTTCTTATTTGAGGAGCACCTTTCAGCACTGGAGCACTTTTTTTTTCTACAGTGGTTTATGAGCATGGAGCATTTTATTCACACATGAATTACTATGGACTATTAGTATTATGAGATTTAATATCACGCATGGTAACTATTGTGGATATTAATTGTATTTAAAAAAAAATTATTTTATTCTGATTATGTTAAATTCATTACACAAGTTGTATCATGTTTGTTTGATTGAATATTGAGGAACTGCATAAGATTTAAAGGGAGAGCACACTTTTTTGCACAATTATCATCTGAGTCTGGTATTCAAGACATAATAGTTGCATCAGTTGCCAATATTCTATTAACCAAGCACAAGAGTTTTATTTTTAATTGTATGCTTAATATACTGCATACAGTAATATTGTTCATTACAGTTGTCTTTTTAATAGATTCTTAGCTAGTTAGAATGTTGAAAATGCTCCGAGGTGGGCGAGACATTTCCTGGCCTGTGGTTTTACATGCAATTACGGGACTTTGTGGTGAACAGTAAGCACAAATCTAAATTTAGCCTCCCGTTGACGCAGCTGGAATCTATATGCTTAAAAAGATCACCGGTAGCGCACACCACGTCCCTTGCATACTCATGGCTAATGTGTACGCCACACGTGGATAATAATAAACACAAGAAGAAGTGGGAACATGACCTTAAACTGAAAATTTCTGAAAAGCAATGGTAAAAGGTGTGTATTCTGACACACAAATGCTCATTAAGCTCCAAATACCAAGAGATTTCCTATAAGGTTCTCACCCAGTGGTATTTGACACCGCAAAAGACCGGGAGATGGTCTCATCCCACCTCGGATGAATGCTGGAGATGTAAAACTTGTGTAGGCTCCTTTATACATATCTGGTGGGAATGCCCTCTCATCCGCACCTACTGGGACGAAATTAGGACCTGGATAAAACATATAACGGAAACTAATCTCGAGCTAGACGCAGCAGCATGCCTGATTAATCTTGTCCCAATTACCTTAAGTCGCTACAAAAAATCACTCTCTCGACACCTACTCGTTGCTGCTAAAACACTCATACCCATCTATTGGAAAACCCCCAGAGTCCCAGGAGTTAGGGACTGGTTAAATAGAGTGCAATATATTTTTAAAATGGAGGAAATAGTGGCAATGAAAAAAGAGAATAGCACTTCCTTTAACAAAACTTGGCAACCTTGGCTGGCTTTTTCCCTCTCTTCAGATTACCAATTACTTATGGGCTGAACTACCCTTCCCCAATATTCTCAGAGGAAAAGGAAATAGAAAGGAGAAACAGAATGATTGAGCTATATATGCCTCTAATAGATACACACTTAACTTAAGGAATCGAATCCCAGTGCGATGGTATCCCTCCCCCCCCCCCTTGACTTCCATCCCCCTTTACCTTGTACCCTCTTTCACCCTCCCTCTAATACATGATTTATCCAGTGGTATCTTTAGTTTCCACTTTAGCTATTGGATCTTGCTTTATCTTTTGTTCTACTTGAGATACTTGGTTACAACACAAATGCTACCTAACTGTATCAATGTGTGTATACATACCACTGTTGACGACATTTATAATCCTATGTTAATTGTAAACCTGACTATACTCTCAATAAAACCTTTGATTGTGAAAAAAAAAAGAATGTTGAAAATACTGTACTTCATTTTGTTAAAAACTAACAAACTTCTCTTTTTAGCAGAAGAGACTAACATTTTAACATTTTTACACCACCTGTGGTGCATGAACAATGCAGTGTACTGTATGTTCCAGGCAACTAGGTGTCAGGGAGGATATAAGTGCTGTGAGCATGCACAGGAGTGATGTCAAACTTGACCAGCTAATGGCCAAAGACATGGGACCTGATATAAGTGGCAGAAAAGATGGCGAGGCCAGTGGACAGAACTGTGAGCAGCAGATGAGGAAGTAAAAAAATCAGCAAACAGCTGCACTGTACTTGCACATATCCACCCACTTTGAGTTAGACAATAGGAGGTCAGATTATCATCTGTTCTTTCCTTTCCTACCATTTCTCTAATGACCTAGAACAAGTACTGAATGTATATATCAGGTGTCTAAACACTTTACTGGCTTCATGAATAAGTTGGGTTAATGATTTACTATTTGGTGAAACCAAGATCAGAGTGACAGGTTGAAGCTGTTCTTTTGTGGCAGATATAATATACTGTAGATATTCACTGGCAAAATAAATGAAACAAAAAACGATTTTCTTGAAAGTTTTAGTTTGCTATAGTGATTGCAGTGGTCATGGTCACTGGGTAAAATTCTCAAATCAATTTTAAGTCAGTGACATATGGTATTGAAATTGAACAACAAATGAAAAATGTGAGAGGTTACAAATGTTCTATTTAAAGGATCAAAAACAGAGTGATCTATATGGAGGTACCTGGGTGTTACACATTTGCCATAACACAAAGGCACTATATAGAACACAAGAATTCAAAGTCAGGAATAATCTACACAAATACCATTGTGTGGTTAAAGAGCGGCACATATTTATGATCCCTATCAATCATCAGAAGTATATTCTAACCGTGACTTGTGTATGAAAATAATACTAAGGTTAAAGGTAGACAGTGTATTGCAGCAAATACTTAAAGACAACCAGTCATGGATTCACAAAACTCACAGAACTTAGCATCTTAAGAGCAATTTACAAATAGGGAGGGTGAAACTCCTTAACCAGTACCCGACCGGCGCACGCCGATGTACATCGGCAAAATGGCACGGGAAGGCATATTGGCGTACAGATACTGGAGGGGCACTCACGTGCCGGTCGGGACCCCCGTGAGTCCGGTCGCGGGTCCCGTGGACTCGATCTCCGTGGGGATGATGCTGATCTCTGCTCCATGTGATTGGAGAAGAGATCAGTGTTCACTAACACAAAGCCCAGCCCCCCACAGTTAGTAATACACCCCTAGGAACACTTAACCCCTACACTGCCACTCCCTGGTTAACCCCTTCACTGCCAGTGTCATTTACACAGGAATCATTGCATTTGTAAGCACTAATTGCTGTATAAATAACAATGGTCCCAAAAATGTGTCAAAAAATGTCCGATGTGTCCGCCATAATGTCGCAGTCACAATAAAAATCGCTGATCGCCGCCATTACTAGTAAAAAAAAATTATTAATAAAAATGTCATAAAACTATCCCCTATTTTGTAATCGCTATAACTTTTGCGCAAACCAATCAATAATCACTTATTGCAATTTTTTTTACCAAAAATATGTAGAAGAATACGTATCGGCCTAAACTGAGGGAACAAAATGTTTTTTTTTATATATTTTTGGGGGATATTTATTATAACAAAAAGTAAAAAATAATGCGTTTTTTTTTCGAAATTGTCGCTCTATTTTTGTTTATAGAGCAAAAAATAAAAACCACAGGGTTGATCAAATACTACCAAAAGAAAGTTCTATTTGTGGGGAAAAAAAGAACACCAATTTTGTTTGGGAGCCACGTTGCACGACTGCGCAATTGTCAGTTAAATTGACGCAGTGCCGAATCACAAAAAGTGGTCTGGTCTTTGGCCAGCAAAATGGTCTGGTCTGAAAGTGGTTAATGTGGACACAGACAGCAATACAAAACGCTCAGAAAGCAGAAGAAGGAAAGCATCAAAAGTAGACCATATAAACGACAGATTTATTTTATTGAGACTCTTGTATCATAGAATGCCAATGCTTAACTGGCATCTGGAGCACTCATACTAATTAATCCCTCAGAATCCATTGAATTTTATCAATTCAGTAAACGCTTCATTTAAAGTGATGTTATAATGTAGAGAATAGGATTTCCTATCATTTGAGCCCAGTCTTGCCACACAGATTTAATCCAGCTCTGAGCAATCGACTTTTATTGTTCAGTTAGAGAAATTTTGACAAAGTCTCTAAAACTTTGTCAAAACCTCCCCCTTGCTGTGAGTGACAGGTGATTTACATATCTCATGCACTAGCCTGAGACAGGCACATCCTGTGTAAAAAGTTCACAATTCACATCCCCCTCCCCTCCTCTCCCCTCCAGCTCTCCCAGGATTGGCTGCCTTTACTGTGTTTTGACTGGATGTTTCTCATCATGGGCGTGATCCTCCTGTATGCTGCAGTGAACAGGGAGAATAATATATACAGACAAGTGATTTAGGGGAGATGTATGTAGTCAGAGCTGGGCAGAGTAGAACATGCAGTGATCTGATGATTGTTATAGTGCAGAGTGTGTGTCTGAGGTGACCTGATCACAGTTGCAACATTCCTTTCCATCACCAGGATTTGTTATGTGGGGGAGGGGTGGATTTCTCACTTTTTATAATTACACCCAGTAAGGCTGAATGAGCTAAGGGCCAGTTCACACCAGTGTGCTGTACGAGATTGCATGTGATTCCCATCGCACTGCAGTGCCAATCACATGCAATGTCCGTGTAGTGCGATTTCAGTCATACAGATTGTATGGATGATATCGCACCGCATTCTGACCAAACTCGCACAGGACCCTTTTTTGGTCTGCACCAGAATCGTATGGGTATTCATACCTATGCAATCCGATTCATGTCCTAACTGTCAGTTCGCAGTTCGATACGCAGTGAACAGTGTCAGTGGGGCAGTGGTCGGTGTCAGTGGGGCAGTGGACGGTGTCAGTGGGGCAGTGGTCAGTGGCAGTGGACGGTGTCAGTGGGGCAGTGGTCGGTGTCAGTGGATGGTGTCAGTGGGGCAGTGGTCAGTGTCAGTGGATGGTGTCAGTGGGGCAGTGTCAGTGGGGCAGTGGTCGGTGTCAGTGGGGCAGTGGTCGTGTCAGTGGAGCAGCGTATGATTGTTGTTTTTTTTACAATTTCATTTTTTTATCTTTTTTTTGGAATTTTTTTTTAATCAGCCCTGTTGGGGGCTTTGGTGACATGTCAGGGGTCTAAACAGAGACCCCTGACATCTCCCATTTGAGACAGAGAAAGGGACAGAGAATACAGATTCCCCAGTCCCTTTCTCTGCACAGAAGATGAATGGAGGGGAGACAGCGGCTCCTCTCCATTCATACACTGAAGCAAAGTAACACACAAGTTACTCTGCTCTGTTATCACAGGACACAGAGCGATCGGTAACGAACGCTCTGTGTCCCATTCAGAAAAAGAAAGCGGCAATTGACATACCAGCCCCTTTCTCCGCTCTCCATCCTGACAGATCCCTTGCACCCCCCCCCCCCCCCCACAACCCGCAGGAGAGGAGAGGAGAAGGAAGGACGGGGGACGAGGGGGGGCAGAGGAGGGAGACAGAGGGGGATGTTGTGGACACATGCCAGAGATGGACGGGAGGAGTTGGAGGAAGACATGGGGGAGATATTTTGGACACACGAAGGGGGGTGGAGGAGGACACCGAGGACAGTGGGGGGATGATCGGTGCGATTGGAAAGCTGTAAGCACCGATCCCCCCTGCATGGCTTTTCAGGTGAAAGCCGCAGATAATGAAAAGCCATGCAGGTGCTTACAGCTTTCCATTCGCAACCGATCATCCCCCACTGTCACTGTAAAGATGTGACAGAGGGCCATAAGCGTGCTCTGCTTTTACCCAGAATGCGCTCTGCCTCTCCTGCACGCTCTGGCCAAGGGGAGTGTAGAGGTGGGCGGGGAGTCTGCTGACATCATGACCCCGCCCACCGAGCACCGAAACAACAGACCCACCCACAGAATCTGCAGTTTTTTGGGGTTTCAAACAGCTGAAGGGGGGACATTTGACAGATAAGGATACATGCAGGAGGCGTGTATATCCTTATAGATCACCACTATGGCAGTAGTTTAGAATTGATGAGAGTGGGTTTACATCCACTTTAACCTGATGAAGGTGGACATTTTGAACCACCATCTGAGGATTTCTACGATACATAAAATTAATAAAATTACATCTTGGCTTGGCTTGTTAAAACATTTAATCATAAATATACTTTCCTATCTATTTACTAAAGCTAGTAGCATAAGGATTAAAAATAGTTAATAAACTGAGTTTAGTTCTGCTTTAATGCAATGTGCCACAATGCTATGGTCTAGTCTGAAGGGAGCCTTATATTCAATGCTTCTTTGCATACAGTATATGCTTTGTATATAATACAGTATTAAGAACAACTATTTTTCCTGAACAGATTAAAATGGATAACTGTGTTACTTGTTACTGCTCCAGGGTTACAGAAATGAATCCCATGTGATCTTGGGGGAAATGACTGCTTGCAGTTCCTTGGCGAGAGAGACCTGTCTCAAGTCCATTATACTCCTAACAGATAACCTGAAAAATGTGAGTATATTAGTTTGGCTAATAGCAACATAAAAAACAACCAATCATAAATAGCTCCAATGATTTCAAGATAAAAATAAAGAAACATGAATTCTGGGCACCCCATCTTTGCTCCCAACACCACCAGAAGTGTGTCTTTAAGATAATCCAAAAAAATAAAATAATTTGCAGAATTATATTTAGGAGTAATAACCAAAATGAAAAAATGTCATCTGGTTGAATCACCCTCTGACTTCTTATATCTCCTGGAGGCTCTAACAGAAATATTTCACTGAAATATACAGTGTCTATCTATCTATTTGGGAATTGAGACCCCATGTCCCACTAGTGATCCTATCACTGGTGGCAAGCTGGCAGCTTACAAGTAACATGATCACTACATCAAACCCTTATTTGTTTCTACTGTGTCTTCCCCTTGCTTGCTGAAATGCTGCAAAATCCCACTCACTTTTGAGAGTGCATTGTATAGCTTTGCTGTTGATACAGTTAACGCGTTTCTTTGCTCTCGTAATGATCTTGTCACTGGTGAGTTCTTACCAAGATGGCTAGTCTGACATGGGTCTGGAAGCAGACCCCCATAAGCACTAGCAATATTGTTCAGGTATGTAAAGGACCCTTTAGTTTGTTCTTCTGATAACACATCTACATTCTCTGTCACCACGGCTGCAATTTTCTTGGATTCTTTTTTTATCAACCATCTTCCATCTCATGAGAGTCCACATTGCACTGTCCATGTGCTGTACAGTAAAAATATAAACAGTTAATGGAGTTTATCTGGCAAGAGGAATATTTAAAATACATAAAAAAAACTCTACCTACTTGCAATGTATTATATTTGTATAATTTTAAAGACTTAATTTGTAATAATTTATTATTATTATACAGGATTTACATAAGGCCAACAGTTTACGCAGCACAGAGGTGACATTAGGGGCATGTTTTGGTATGCTGAAGCAGCTCCAACAATTCTTCCAGCACTCCTATCAATGCC
This sequence comes from Lithobates pipiens, assembly GCF_037356315.1. Taxonomy (NCBI): domain Eukaryota; kingdom Metazoa; phylum Chordata; class Amphibia; order Anura; family Ranidae; genus Lithobates; species Lithobates pipiens. Next base: position 174,619,849 of record NW_027507686.1, read on the forward strand.
TAGTTATAATTCAACATTCCTGATATGTATCAGAATTCCACCTGTCCTCAAGTCTTTGCAATTGTCTGGGTGCAAAAAAGCACTATTAACAGAGGCTCCTAGCCACGGTTCCCAATATTTTGTTTGTTGTTCTGGCTGCTGGGGCTCTCTCAGAGCTGTTCACTTAGGAGGATTGATATTCACCTGACTAAAGAAGTGATGCTGCATTTGTATCTGGGTGGGAAGAGAAATGAGTTTCAGTGTGAAGAAGTATGGGAATAGCTAGACCCTACTTTGTCTAAACAAAGTGAGAAAAGTGGAACACTACAAGCCATTTACCATGAAGCAACACCTTCTTTAGGCTGAATTCACACCTATGCATTTTTAGTGCTTTTTGTATTTTGCAGATTTGCACTACAGAACGTGATGCATAGGAAACCATGGTGAATGGACTGTAGTGCAAATCTGCAAAATGCAAAAAGCACCAAAAATGCACAGGTGTGAATCCAGCCTTATTGACCATGTCCACTAAATGTATTAATAAACAGCTCTTTTATTTATTAATAAAAAGTGTATTAATAAAAAGCTTTTCATTTTTGTTTTTAATATACTTTTTCTTTTGGTTAATCATTTTAATTTCTTTTTGTATGGCCTGTAGGATTTACAGTACATGATTTTTTGGAGGTTTATTAGGTTGTTTATACCAAGAACTCTGGGCTTCTATGGGGTTGAAGGTTAAAACAGCTGCATAGAGTCAACTTGTCAGGGAGTTCAATCACTAAAACATCAGTTTAGCTAGAGATGTCCTAACGATTACCTTCTATTGAAACTACTGAACAAAATAATTATAGTTTCCATTCCTTGATCTAGGTGGTGACTTTCAAGGCTGATGGCACAGTTCTATTAAATGAACTGAAAATAGCACTGCCTCATGTCACAGGTAATATCACATGACAATGTATACTGCAAAAACTGTGTTTATTAAAACATACGGCACTGTATTACAGCAGTTGACTTTGTCAGGCAAACAGCTAAATATTCACTTGAAACTGATATATGTTAAAGTGTATGTAAACTCGAATTTGTTTGTTTTTTATTTTTGTCTGGCACATTATAGAGTATGGGATTTCAGATCAGCTGTGCCCAGTCTTGTCACAAAGAGTTAATCCAGCTCTGAGCAATCCTCATATCTTTTTCAGTGAAATAAAACAGACAAACTTAGAAAACTTTGTCCGTTCCTCCCCCTTGCTGTGATTGACAGCCGATTTACATATCTTGTGCACTAGCCTAAGCATTATTTTTTAATTTCCACCCCCACGCCTTTCTTCAGCAGCTCTGCAAGGATTGGCTGATCCACACCTCAGCATGATTTGGCATGCTGAAGTCATGTGGGGACTTTTCTGAGTTTTGACTGGATGTTAGTGATCATAGCAGAAGTTCAGTGGAAGAAATATACAGGAGAAAATGCATATTGATAAGGGGAGTGTAGAGGTGGGCTGGGGTCTACTGACATCACAACTCCACCTACAGAGCCCTGGAAAAAAGACCCACCCTCAAAATCTGCAGTTTTTCGTCTCTCATAGCAGACAGAGAGGAGACATTTGACAGATAAGTATACATGCTGGAGGCATGTATATCATTCTAGATGACCAATATTGCAGTCGTTTAGAAAAGATGAGAGTGGGTTTACAACCACTTTAAAGGCTAAATTCACCCATATTTAGGGTGTAACATGTAACATGTTCTTGTTCCACCCATCATCCCCTCACTGCCCCTCATAGTGTGACAGCGGGTGGGGGATCCTCACCTGTACCCACTGTCAGATTTCGAAAACAATGGATGTGCCAGGCTCAGCCTACACAGCTACATCATTTATTCACAGGAATCTGTGAATGAAAAAAGCTACAAGTCTCGTCTGCCACCGCAGCAGACTAATTTGTAGTTTGAATGAACTGTGAGCACACTGATCAACATGCGCATTGTTCATTCACACTGCCTACAGCTCTAAAAAGACATCCTGTACAGAGGTACAGGCAACAGAGCTGTAGGCAATGTGGCCAGGAACCTGATATTGCACCTGCCATCTACTGGTTGACGGTGCAGTACTTTGCAGAGTCTTCTTTTAAAAAATAATAAATGTGCATCTTTTACCTTCAAAATGATGTGCATTTATTATTTTGTAATGAAAGGTGAACTTAGCCTTTTTTTAGCAACTTTTTTTTAACACCCAATGAATTTGTTCAGTCATTATTGTGATTTACATACCTCTGTCACACTACACAGTCAAGCAGAAGACATGCTTACTTTTTGATTTAGTAATGCAGCTTCCTATGGCACCTCTACCTCCAACCTGCTCATTTTACAATGTTCAACATTGTCACCTCTGTCCAATGATCAGGGAGCTGATGTTAAAGGCAGGAAAGCTGGACCAGGAAAAAGTAAAGCTTAATTAGGAATTAGTATAGCATATTTCCCTACTATCTCTCATTTAGGCCGCGTACACACGCGGGGACTGTTCGCTCAACTTTGTCCGCTGAACAGTGTTTCAGCGGACAGTCCGCTCGTGTGTGGGCTTTCAGCGGAAATTCCAAAAAACTGTCCGCTGAAACTTGGTTTGAGCGGACAGTCCGCCCGTGTGTGGGCCAGTCCGCTGTACTTTCGCAATGAGCGGACTGTTCCCGCCCGGAGAAAAGTCTGCTCATTTCGAGCGCATCTCCAGGTAGGCGGGGCCCGCGACGGAGACGTCGCGGGCTCCGCCGCCTGGAATGGACTTAAAGGGGAACCCCAACGCCGAAAAAAATCGGCGTGGGGGTCCCCCAAAGTCCACAACAGACCCTTGTCCGAGCACGCTACCCGGCCGGCCAGGAAAGGGGGGCGAGCGAGCGCGCCCCCCCTCCTGAGCCGTACCAGGCCGCGTGCCCTCAACATGGGGGGTGCCTTGGGGAAGGGGGGGCCGCGCCCCAAAGCACCTTGTCCCCATGTTGATGAGGACAAGGGCCTCTTCCCAACAACCCTGGCCGTTGGTTGTCGGGGTCTGCGGGCGGGGGGCTTATCGGAATCCGGGAGCCCCCTTTAATAAGGGCGCCCCCAGATACCGGCCCCCCACCCTATGTGAATGAGTATGGGGTACAATGTACCCCTACCCATTCACCTGTAAAATAAAAGTACCCAAAAAAAAACACAACACACGAGATAAAATATTTTATTGCACAGCTCCGGGGGTCTTCCGTCTTCGGGGGTCTTCTCGCCGGACTCCTCCGCTATCTTCTTGTAGCTCTTTTGCTAGCGGAGGAGTCCGGCTTTCTTCCTCCCCGCCGCCGGCCTCTTCTCCCGACTTCGGGGGTCTTGTCCCCCTCTTCGGTTCTTCTGCCGGGCCACCGCGCCTTCTTATAGCTCTTTTACAGGCGGTGGCCCGGTCTTCTGTCGCCGCTGTCGCCGTCGCCGTCATCGCCGCCGCCTTCCGTTCTTCTTCTTCTTCTTCAGGAGATGTTGACACGTCGCTCTCTCCGGCCGGAATGCCAGAGCCGAGCTGTGCGGCCACTTATATAGTGACAATGGGGCGGTGTCACATGGTATATGTCACATGGGTTGGTCACATGGGTTGATGTCACATGGGGACTATGACATCGTAAGGGGGCGGAGTCACCATGTGACCAACCCATGTGACATATACCATGTGACACCGCCCCATTGTCACTATATAAGTGGCCGCGCAGCGCGGCTCTGGCATTCCGCCCGGAGAGAGCGACGTGTCAACATCTCCTGGAGAAGGAGAAGAAGAAGAAGAAGAACGGAAGGCGGCGGCGACGACAGCGGCGACAGAAGACCGGGCCACCGCCTGTAAAAGAGCTATAAGAAGGCGCGGTGGCCCGGCAGAAGAACCGAAGAGGGGGACAAGACCCCCGAAGTCGGGAGAAGAGGCCGGCGGCGGGGAGGAAGAAAGCCGGACTCCTCCGCTAGCAAAAGAGCAACAAGAAGATAGCGGAGGAGTCCGGCGAGAAGACCCCCGAAGACGGAAGACCCCCGGAGCTGTGCAATAAAATATTTTATCTCGTGTGTTGTGTTTTTTTTGGGTACTTTCATTTTACAGGTGAATGGGTAGGGGTACATTGTACCCCATACTCATTCACATAGGGTGGGGGGCCGGTATCCGGGGGCCCCCTTATTAAAGGGGGCTCCCGGATTCCGATAAGCCCCCCGCCCGCAGACCCCAACAACCAACGGCCAGGGTTGTTGGGAAGAGGCCCTTGTCCTCATCAACATGGGGACAAGGTGCTTTGGGGTGGGGGGGGCGCGCGGCCCCCCCTTCCCCAAGGCACCCCCCATGTTGAGGGCACGCGGCCTGGTACGGCTCAGGAGGGGGGGGGGCGCTCGCTCGCCCCCCTTTCCTGGCCGGCCGGGTAGCGTGCTCGGACAAGGGTCTGTTGTGGACTTTGGGGGACCCCCACGCCGATATTTTTCGGCGTTGGGGTTCCCCTTTAAGTTCATTCCAGGCGGCGGAGCCCGCGACGTCTCCGTCGCGGGCCCCGCCTACCTGGAGACGCGCTCGAAATGAGCGGACTGTTCACTCGTGTGTGGGCGAGTCCGTTCATTTCAAAAGTTGCGCGGACTTAGTACGACGAACTTAGTTTGCCGTATTTGTCCGCTCAAAAAGTGCCGTGTGTGGGCAAGTTCGTTCATTCAAAAGTTTGAGCGGACTGTTTGACAAACTTAGTTTCGGCAGACAGTCCGCCCGTGTGTACGCCGCCTTAGAGGACATGTTTCACATTTGAAAAATCACCAGGAAAAGTAACGTGAAAAGAAGCACTACAGTAGTGCAGTAGAGAGAGTCCCGGAGCAGAAGGAGAGAAAATAATTAGCGCAGGGACGGCATGACAGGTGTGGACAGCACAGTCAGGCCATTTGGAAAGAAAAATGTGTCCCCTTTAAGAAAAGGGGAGTGGCCGGAGCAGGGGAGGCACTTGGGTTAGGAAGCTAGGAGGAAGGAGGGGGAGTGACATCAGCAGTGAGCGACGGTGGAGAAGATTACACACACTCTCACTGCTTGTTCTCCCCATCCTAAGCTACAGTAATGGCGGCGGAGGAGGCATCCCTGTGCGACCAAGAGCAGCGGCACGGGGGACAGCCTGTGGCAAGCACGGGTGAGGGGCCAGTCTGTACTGAGAGTAGCGAGCGGCGGTGGAGAGGATTACACACGCTCTCACCGCTCGTTCTCCCCATCTATACACTACAGTAATGGCGGCGGAGGAGGCCTTCCAGAGCGACTGAGCATAGCGGCAGCGGCACAGGGGGATGTGACTGTGGCTGGCACAGGTAAGGGGCCTGTTTTACGGAGAGAGAGCGGCGCCACAATGGAGGAGGGGGGGACCAGTGACTCCACGTGCTCAGCGGTCAGTACCGCTGGAGCACTTCAGCACGATACCTCACCAGGGGAGCGGTGGCGGGCAATCACAGCCGAGGAGAGGGAGAAAACATACCACCCCTCCCTCCTCCAGTGAACAGCAGCCCCAGGGGATCCAGGAAAGGGGATCAAGACTTACACAGCGCTGGGACAGGAGCACAAGGGTGGGGGAGCAGAGCTCAACACATGGCTCGGCTCCACACACCCCCCCCACCCCCCAGGAACGGGAGGCCAGGGTTGCAGGAGAAGGTCGGAGCAGCTAGATGGCCCAGCAAGGGAGAGCCGTGATGTGGGTCAGGCGGCAGGGTAGGCCCGCTGTCCCATGTGACCAATGGGAGGACAGGAGGAGCGCTGTGAAGGTGGGAGCGAGGTCAGAGGTCGAGCAACAAATGCCTAGACCGGGAGTGGGACCAGGAGCCCCGCAAGGCGGGCACAAGCTAGTCTGGTGCATCAGGACGGAGAGAAGGACGGGAACAGCAATGCAGACCCCCGGCAACCGGCGCAGGACCCTCTGGGGTGTAGCCAGGGGTCGTTCATCCAGAGGATAACAACGACGGATCGAAGGGAGAACTGTCCGGGTCAGGGAAGGGCGAGGACCAGGGACATTCGGGAGCAGCGGATTCCAGAGTGGCGGCTGGTGGGCCCTGTCCTGGGTAGCCCGGTGAGTGCAATTCTTCCTTACTTGTTTCTTCTTTAAAAAAAAACAAAACAGCTGGGTCCCCGATTGCGGGTAGTTCATCGGGGAAAGGAAGTCAAAAGGGGGGAATAGGTGGAGGGCTTGACTTTAGTGCCATTAGAGCAGTTCGATCTGGGGAGTGGAAACGCAGTGATCTGCTATTCCTCATACCTTTTTTCAACTTAGTTGCAGGCGTTCGCCTTCTTGGGGTTGTTAGTATACCTGAAGGCCATTAACGAGACACATCTGACGGAGGGTGTTAGGGCATGGCTGCGGTGCGGCAAACAATTTTGCCAACGATGGGGCCGCCCTACAGCTACGCCGATGGAGATTACGTGGATATTCGCCTGTGTATGAAGCTTAGGACAGCGGAGCGGGCTCTTGAGCAATTTCAGGAGGGGTCGGAGGTACCGCTGCCTCTGGATAACCGACTGAAAAGGTAAGTTTGGGGTTTGCTGTCTCTCCAATCGCACACGTTCTGGCCGCGGGGGTTCCCATGCATTGGTAGGTGGTTCAGATGAGGAGGGACGACGCCGGTGGAGGGATCGGACACTTCCTTTTCTCAGTAAGTGCCCCGACCAAAAAGCGGCTCAGGTGTTGGAATCGGGTTTCTCGCGCGGTTTCAAGATAAAATGCTCATTAGCGTTGAGTTTTACGTTTGGCCCAATTACATCCGACCGAGGTCAAATAAGCTCTGATTGATTCACCACCTTTCCTTCCTTAGGGGGTTGGTTAATGATTGGATTGCTGCGGAGGGGTGGGCAGTATCATAGACTTGTTTGATGCAGCAATATCTTGGGTTCGTCGTTATGGGTAGGGGTCACGGTTTGAAAGCGGATATTGGCTTAGCTTTACGGCCTTTGCCCGTTCGTCCAGTCAATTGCCATCTGCCAGGTTGTACTTGGAAGGTGGCGTACTACGTGGATCGTTGTCTCCCAAGGAGAGGCTCCACATCAGGCGCTTTCTTCATAAATTGGGTAGTACGGGTCGTCCCCGGGATCAACTCAGTCATTCACTATATGGGTGACTTCATATGCGTTTTTCAACCAGGTTACAATATTGGCATAGTTGGGGGACATTGCAACATATAGTGGTACATTTGGGGTCCCGCTAGCAAATCCCCACGTCTACCTTTGTTTTCCTGGGAATTGCAGTGGATTCATGGAATGGACTGCTGATTGTCGACGGACAAGCAGAAAATCTCAAGGCAGGCGTCGTGGGACCTTTACTAGACGCGAGTACAGCAGCGTCAGTTACAATTGCTGTGGGGAAGCAAAATTTTGCTTGCCATATAATTCCCATAGGTAGGGTTTGGCCGTCAACTGTCGGCAGCATCTTCTGTAGTCAATGCCCCCGAAGTACTTTGTGAGCTCAACTGTGAGCACAGAGGGCTCTTGCGGGGGTGCAAGTGGTGCGGGAATTCCTGGAGTCATTAATGGGCATGCTTTACAGAGGCCTGGTCCCATCAACGATGACGAGTTAGAGTGTTCACTTACGCTTCAGGCTCCGCGTGCTATCGGGCCTTCTGTCGAGAGAAACGTAGCGCCACCGTTTGCCCCCCAGCGTGGGGGGGTAGGCCTGTTCTTGAGGAACTTTGTTCTCCTGGAACTGTTTCCAATGGTGATAGTGATGGAAACGTGGGTGGAATCCTTCTGGAACTTAAGGGTGCATTTCATTTGTGGCAACCTGGGGGGGGGGGGCGGTTCGTAACGGCTGGTCGGCAGCGTCCAGGCCGGTGGTTCGGTGGTTGGGACATTGGGCATTGTGCTGCTTGCAAAATGGAATGCTTTCGATTACGCGGTGTACCTGCCAGGTATCTTGGCGGCAGCTTTGTTTTGTTTTCAGCAGACCAGGTGCTGGGAGTTGGCACCGGACGTGGAACAACACGGGTCAGCTGTTCTGACTTAGGTGGAGCATTGCCTTGGGGATCGCAGCACAGGGGATTAGAATCCCTGTAGTTGCGACAACTTGGGGGGGGGGCTATTCCACGGCAGGGCAGTTATGTGGAGTAGGCTGGTACAGGCGCAGCACTGCCTCTGAGGGTCAATAGGCAGGCCGCGCAGGTCTCTAATTTTTCTTCACATAGGATTTGAGAGAGGTATGGCGGCAGCCGCCTTTGATCGTTAATTGGCAGAATTGGCCTTTCTTTTCAAAGTATGAGGCAACCAGTTCCATTGCCATGCTACGCGGCCTGATTTCGGGGCTGAGCAACATTTGTAGCTCAGAGTATAAATGTGCCGTATTCCGCTCGGCCTTCACAATGATTTTCTTTGGGATGTTGCGGATAAGCGAGTTTGGCAACCCCCTTTAAAATGTCTCCAGGGGGACAGCTGATGGAGGGCTGTGGGTATTTGTGAGATTCGGTCAGTAGATGGGTAAGGCAGTCAAAGAACAGACAACCGGTCTGACCGGTAAGTACATGCGACTGGAAGGTTCCGGACTACTGAGTCACACATTTGTCCGGTAAGAGGAGCATGATCTTTAGGGACAAGTGGCCTGGGTTCACAGGCTCTGTGCGGAGATATAGTGATGGGTCGTCCTTGCCAAGGCTACAGTTCATAGCCAGGTTTTGAAAATGGTTGACAGCGGTGGCTATGATCCAAAAAATGTAGGCCTCCCAGTTTTTCTGGACTGGGGCGGACACGGAGGCTTCCTGGGCCGTCCTCCGTCATGAAACACATAAGCGCCTTGGTATGTGGGGCTCGAACAGATTTGAGTTGTATAGTCTCCCACATTCGTGGCAGAATTGGTTTACAGATGTGTTTTTTCAGGCTTTATTTTGGTGTTAAGTATGGGGGAAATTGCTGGTTGGTCTGTCATTTTATTGTTTACAGGTGCAGAGGTTGGCCAAGTGGATCCTGGGTCACTCATATGTTTCCTGGGGTGGGCCAGAAGAGCTTATGTTCAGCCGAACAGTAGGCAGTGGGGCATCTCCAGTCAGGATGCTCAGCCGGGATGGTTATTGGTCAGATATGGCGGGCAGTACGTCTTGTCCAGCTAAAAAGGTTGATGGGACCCGAGTGGAAGAAAACACGGAAGTGAGTAAGTTTGTGATTAGGAACAGGGGTGGGATTATACGTCAGGGAGTGCTATAGGTGGTTAGAGGGAGGTATCTTAGGAGCGATGGGGTGCACTTTAATGAAGTGGGAAACGATCTTTGGACTCTGGGTTTGCAGGAAAGCATACAGCGAGCAAGGAGGGTGTGGAGGCGCACGCAAGGGTAAGGTTTTACCCCTTTCGTGCTGTGGCAGTGGTTGGGTCTTTGGAGGAGGAGAATATGGATGTTATATGCATATATAACATGGTTGGTACCCATCTGTGGTATGGGGTTAACATGGTTGGTACCCATCTGTGGCATGGGGTTAACATGGTTGGTACCCATCTGTGGATGGGGTTAACATGGTTGGTACCCATATGTGGTATGGGGTTAACATGGTTGGTACCCATTTGTGGTATGGGATTAACATAGGGGTACCCATCTGTGGATGGGGTTATCAGGTACCTTCCGGTTAATGAGGGGTTAACCTGGAAGGGGTAAAAGGTAGGTCACTGCGAAAGTTGAGTACCGTCTCCGGGTCAGGGGGCTTGCGACTGGAGGCCTAAAGTTAAAAGAAGTTTGTCGCAGTGACCAGTGATGTGTGTTACCCTCGAATACCCCAAGAGGACATAAGTTGGGTTAAGATTTATTTAAAAAAATGTTATTTGTTTAAGTTTAAAGTAATTGTTAATAAAAGGCCGTCAAGGCCATTTACTCCAAAAATCTTGTCATGTCATTTGTGAGGGGGTTTGGAGGGTTTGGATATTATGTGTAACGGGTGGCTTAACCGACTGTGGATTAGGTCCTTCACATGTCAAGAGAGTCCCGGAGCAGAAGGAGAGAAAAGAATTAGCGCAGGGACGGCATGACAGGTGTGGACAGCACAGTCAGGCTATTGGGAAAGAAAAATGTGTCCCCTTTAAGAAAAGGGGAGTGGCCGGAGCAGGGGAGGCACTTGGGTTAGGAAGCTAGGAGGAAGGAGGGGGAGTGACATCAGCAGTGAGCGATGGTGGAGAAGATTCCCACCCACCCTCCCGAGTATGGTTCATTATAGTAGGGGCGGTAAGGAAAGCCTGTGGCAGTGGTTGGTTCTTTGGAGGAGGAGAATATGGATGTGATATGCATATATAACATGGTTGGTACCCATCTGTGGTATGGGGTTAACATGGTTGGTACCCATCTGTGGCATGGGGTTAACATGGTTGGTACCCATCTGTGGATGGGGTTAACATGGTTGGTACCCATATGTGGTATGGGGTTAACATGGTTGGTACCCATCTTGTAGTATGGGGTTAACATGGTTGGTACCCATCTGTGGTATGGGGTTAACATGGTTGGTACCCATTTGTGGTATGGGATTAACATGGGGGTACCCATCTGTGGATGGGGTTATCAGGTACCTTCCGTTTAATGAGGGGTTAACCTGGAAGGGGTAAAAGGTAGGTCACTGCGAAAGTTGAGTACCGTCTCCGGGTCATGGGGCTTGCGACTGGAGGCCTAAAGTTAAAAGAAGTTTGTCGCAGTGACCAGTGATGTGTGTTACCCTCGAATACCCCAAGAGGACATAAGTTGGGTTAAGATTTATTTAAAAAAATGTTATTTGTTTAAGTTTAAAGTAATTGTTAATAAAAGGCCGTCAAGGCCATTTACTCCAAAAATCTTGTCATGTAATTTGTGAGGGGGTTTGGAGGGTTTGGATATTATGTGTAACGAGTGGCTTAACCGACTGTGGATTAGGTCCTTCACATGTCATGCCTTTAATCAATCCTTGTTTGTGTGTTAATTCTTTATGGCCCATGCAAATGAGGATGTGGCAGAGGTTTGTGTATTACCTACATACTCTATACTGAAAGGTTTCCCTCTTTCCGATCCCAGAAAGTTGGGTGGTATGAGTATAGGCATCTTCCTGACTGTGCAGTGTGGCATATAAGTGTAAATCATAAAAGTGGGTGTGCAAAAAAAAAAAAAACATACTAGAATTTGAAATGTGTATTTAAATGTATGCAAGGAATACCATTATTTTTATAGAGATATTACATGTATATTTATGTTAATATGGAAACCTAGTTTTTACAAAGAAACTCCTACACATGAGGAAGAAAGCAACATATATAAAGCTAGTTTACACCTAAAGTATACTATATGACTAGTATGGTTATTTAATTAAGCTTTCTTGTGTTTTCCTCTACAGCCAGTTTTTCCATCATGCAGCCCTCTGGTCCTTACATCATTGTACAAGCTGCCTTTGGCCTTCAGATGCAGATTCAGCTGCAACCTATGATGCAGCTATACATCACTATGCAGAAATCTGCCAGGGGACGACTTCAAGGTCAGTTGAAGAAGAATAGTCACCTATGGACAGCAGTGCATGATAACTACACTGGACCATACTGCATGTTTCTATATATATATATATATATATATATATATATATATATATATATATATATATATATCCATATTATAGTTTTTAAATATGTCTTCATATGGGCTGTTATAAATATCTTTGAGTGTGAACAACTAATTTATTAACATTGAGAATTCTCTTTATTTTCATACTGCAAGCTCTTACGAATGGTTATGGGGGTGTTAACTGATAACATTTCCATTATACAATTTTACCCTTAGAGAAGAATATTGCAGTTGACATTATAGACCGCCTCTGTCCTGCCCAAAAAATTGGTATAAAATAACTGGAATAAACATTTTATGACATTGGCAATAACTAAAGGGTAAAATGGGAAATTTCCTCCACACTCTTTGCATTCACAGAAAGTGTAGAACACCATTTTAGAGAATTAAAAAATTAATATTTTAAAGTGTATGTAAACCCTAAATATATTTTTCAGTATGTTTTGGTGTCAACAGTAGCCCATACAAGGCTGCACTCTGTACTCCTTTGGGCTAAATACAACTTTATTGTTCTAGCATGAACACTAATATTTCAACCCACACATTCTGTCGCTCTTCACTCTCTAGTTCAGCTTAATTGCACAGCTGTGTTCATGGTGGACTTGAACAAAAACTTTGTTTTTAGCCAGAAGGAGTACAGAGTGCATCCTTGTATGAGCTACTGGATCTGGAGGGGAGAATGGCAGACTCCAGAGGCACCTTCACCTGTGACTAAATGAAGAGAGTGGAGGGCCTGGAATGATATACAAACTGTAGATGAGCCTGTTTTGGAATCATACTTTTATTTTTCAACATTTTCTTAAAACCTATCTCTGGTAAAAATGTAATAGATAAATAGTGCTCATAGAGCAAGCAGGCCAAGTTAAAAAAAAAAAGTCAAACTTGAACAAATAGCCTCTGTAATGAAACAAAAAGAAAGAAAGGAGGTGTCCACTAAGTGTGGCAATACAATTATCCA